>NC_134644.1:39229804-39867929 GCF_030463565.1 Pelecanus crispus
TGCCATTTTTGCATGTGCTCACAACCAGCTTGTAATTCAACACCTTTTACTATCAAAGTGAGGACACAGCACAACTGTTATTAGCATTTCTGAGAAAACGTTGAAGGGGCCAACTTTAAGCAAGCTGCATGCATTCAGCCAATGGGTTATTAAACCACTCGAGCTCTTTGCTGTAGGATCTGGCCCCCTGACTGCCTAATATTAAGTAAGATCTGAAGTTGCTGAAGGTAGCAGATGTCACCAGACACAGAATTTCAGAAGCCTCTTTCCCCGTCCATAAAACCTGAACTTTCCAGATGGGTAGTATTTTATATGTAAGATTTTGGTCTGTCTTCTGCAACTCTTCTTTTATAGAAGAAGTTTTATTTTTCCTGCTGATCCTATCACTTAGGAAAGCAGGTGCCTCTGCTGCCACAGCAAGCACTGTTCTGTTGCAGGACCCATTCTAATATTCGGGAATCGGTCAACTTTGATGAGAAGCATCATAGCTCCCAGTTCTGACAGCAATACTACACAAATACCTCGCTGGAAGCTATCCAACACTGGGACTTCTTACAAAGTTATCATGAAATGTTCAGCGACAGTAGATCATCTTAGTTTGTGTAATTACTTATAAGCAGATGGGTTGGGTTGTTTTTTCCCCTTCAAATTCTTCTAGCAGTTTCAGTGCAATACAATTAACAAACTCTGCTTCCACTAAGGTAAGAGGGTCTTCAGACATCTTTTGTATCTCTTCCTATCCACTCTTCCACCTCTTTGGGCGCACCACTATATGTTCAGACGCTCATTTCCCTCACATCCATTCCCTCAATGCTCGATGAGTCTCAGAGAAGCAGGACTGTTCAAATCAGCCATACAGCTACACAGGTGCATACGGCATGCCAGTACTCATCAGGAACCAAGTGAACGCATAGTGGCTCATACAAGCAACCACCTCATCCGCACATGTGATTAAAAATATTCTTTGACTATAAATACAAAGCAAAAATTAAAATACATTGATGTTGTCAAAATCTGATTAAGAGATTCAGTTTAAATATTGGCTCTTCAGCATCAGAGTAAACTTTGTATTAGCAACTAGCTTTAAGGAGCTACTTGACCCCTCCCACTCTAAAGGATGCAGTTCAACTATGTGTAGATTGAGGAAGAATCAAATCATGGGGATGGGGGAAAGCCCCCCCCCCCAAAAAAAACAGAAACCAAAGCGTGTGATTCTCTGGACTTCTATGAACAGCTGAAAATGCCCCAGAAGATTACTTATACCAAGTTAAGACTTAAATGTAGTTTCAGAAAGACTCTGTGGAACCAGAGGTGCAGTTCCTAACATCACAGCTGAAGACACTGCCAGGACTACAGAAATGCAGTAAAATTTGCCACGTTGCCACAGCTAATACTCAACAGTTTGGGTTGGGTGGGTTTTGGGGGTTGGTGTTGGGTTTTTTTTCCCCTCCTCTCTTGACAGTAGTCTGGGGAATTGACTGGATTAAGTCCATTCCATTCTACAATGTGAATCTGGCGAATAGCAGTAAATTAGGCCTTTTGCTCCCAAACTACAGACATCAGAAAAGTCAACCGAACTACCTGCAAGGGATCAGAGCAGCCAAAACCAAGAGGCAGGGAGATGGCCTAGCAAGGCAGACTAAAAGCCCCCCTTCTTGGCACACTTGGAGAGAAGGTAACAGCACTTCAGGTTGCTTGGACAACATGCTGGTAGAAGAAGCTCACAAAGAAGCATTTAGTAATCAGCAGTTCTAAATCAATGTCTATTTTCAGCTGTGAGCCACAGAAAACGTGAATACAGTTTGATAGTATTGCTACAGACTTAGAGAGTTCCTCCTGCAGAATGCAGTCTCGTTGCAGAGGACACCAGTTGGTCCCTATGAAAAACCCCAGAGCAGTGCTCCCGAGCTAGCCTAACTCTTCACAAGTCTTCAATACATAAATGCAAAACCCAGAAAGCAGCTGATACGCTGATGGGCACATAGCACCACCTCAGTGTTTAATATTTTATCCAATGGGCACAACTCTTCCAAGTTACCTGCACTGCTACTTATTCAAGTAATGCGATACAGCTCTGAAAACCAACCAAATTCTTACCAGCACCCCACTGGTGATGTGAGCGATTATTAACCCATCCCATGAAATGTGGCAGAGCAGCAGCACTGCAGCAGCCAGACCATCAAGAGCCCGTGCCATACACGCCTCCCCACACAGAGCTGTTTGCAGCATCAAGTTTGTTATCTATGCTGTAATACCGTCCGCCTAGCAATCGCCCACTTCAGTTTAAACTAATAATGGAATATAACTCAATCAAGTTTTCTTTATTCCTGCAGCACACACAGAATGTCCAAAGCAATGTATTTTTTATATGGCATGTTACTCTTTGCTCTATGTACCAAAAACTACAGTCAATTTTTAAAGCAACAAATTTCAGCACACATTTCTAGCCCTGTATGACAGCAAAAATTGGACGCTGTTTGCATCAGACTTACTGAGAAAGTAATTCCAACATAAGCTCCTATTCAGATGCTTACTCCTTTTTTTCCCGGCTGCCTTCAGAAAGGTTAATCATCTTTTGGCTGAGCGCTTATCTGGTGAGTTTTCATAGATTCTCATCCTTCAGGCTGCGCCAGCAGCCCCTCACATGCACCAAATTGTAAAGCTGAGCCTCCATGCGACATGTGGGATCCGTACTTGGTGTCCCCGCTGCAACTCCCTACTGATTTTTACAGTGCTTGATATTGGTGAGTAACATGAGATACCCGCATCTTGTATTCAAACAGGTCAACTTTAACCTGCCATGACGCCGAGATGAACCATTAAAGATGAAGCATGAGCAACCTTACGTCATTCTCCACCAGTTTGTACTCAATCAGCTGCATGTGTGACATTGTGCAAAGTTTCAGTTGTGTCCTGTAAGTCTTGGCAAATGACACGCTCAATTAAATGTATGTGTGTGTTCAATCTGTAATACTTTGAGATAAGAAAAAAGAAATGAATACTGGCTACAGAATTAAATATACAGTTATTAAGAAATTACAGTATTTCAGCATACGGGTCTCCTCTTTGCAGAGAAGTCTCACAACTGCTGATTGGGGATTAAACAGCAACACACAGAACACACGGGCCGGACTGTATCTTTTCTGACACCCTGTGGGCTGTGGCACACAGGGGCTGATAATCCACTTGAGGGACACACAAGATGACTTAGGAACTTTCATTTTGGGAAACTGTTTCCCCTAAGCTTTTCTGCTGTAATGTGATGCACGGTGTAGGAAAAGCAAAGACTCTGAGATTCAAAAAAACCCCAACAATATCGCAACAGTATACTTGAACCATGTCGAGTCATAAATTACAGAGTTTTGCGGTATGTGGTTTTGTTACTTCACACTAGGCATCGTGATAATTACGAGAACCACACCTTTCATCTCGCTGACCTATAACATTACATTAATATAACGTTACACTCGCAATTTAAGCTTCAGTGATTTTTTTCAGGTATCCGGACCTACCTATTAAAACTTAATAAACTGAAATGCACGCTAGCTTCATTGTTTTGTAGCAGCGTGTTGTTTCTTCATACTTCTAGCGAAACACGGGAGTGTCCGCTCCCCGGGTACCTCAAACTTCTGTACTTCTCCCCCCGATTTTAAAACTTGGTCCGCTTCAAAGAACTACCGCAGGTTTTGACAGCTTAAGCGCTGTATTTTATTAGCGCGAAGAGAAAGTCGAGAAGTTGCCGAGGGGAAGCAGCCTAGAAGCCGAGGCAGCACACCTGCCGAGGCCGACGAGCCAAGGTGCGGGGCGGCGGCGGCCCAGCGGCAGCGCCATGCCCGGCTGGGACGCGATGCTTCGCCAGAAGCCGGGGCGGGCGGCGCGCTGCCGGCCGGCAGCCCCTCCGCGCCGGCACACGCCTCAGGCCCGGCCGGCCGCGGGCAGGCCGGTCCCGCCGGAGGAGGGGGAGAGGGAAGGCGAGCCGGCGCCCGCGGCCGGCCGGGAGCCGCGCCGCCCCCTCCTCCCTGGGCGTCGCCGCGCTGCCGAGGGGCGGCCCCGGCGGCCCCTGCGCACGCTCCCGCCCGCCGCCCATGAGGCGCCCTCGCCGGGAAGGCACTGACGAGTCATCGCCCCGCCGCCCGCAGGCCCCGCGGCCTCCCCGCCCCCGCGCCCCTGGCGGGACGGGCGGCTGAGGGGAGCGGGGGGCAGCGGCCGCGGCGGCGCGGCGCGGGGGGAGCCTACAGGTGATGATCCAGCGCGGCGCTGCCCGACCCGCCCTCCGCGGCCTGGCCCGGGCTCCGCGGCTAACGGTAGCGGGTCCCGGCGCGGCCGCCGCCGCCTCCCGCCCGCCCGGCCCCGGGGGGGGGGGGGGGGGGGGCTGCACCGGCGGCGCGGGCCGCCGGCCGCCCCGCCGCCTGGCCTCCCGCCCGCCCGCCGCCGGGCCCTCCCTCCACGCCCACCGCGCCGCCGGCCCCGGCCTCCCTCACGCCGTCCCTCCGCCGAGAGGCGCCTCCCGCGCTGCGGCGGCCGGTGCGGCCGGAGCGCGACCCGTCCTCCCCACCACACCTAGCAACGGCGCTGACAGGACGCAGTGGCGGCGGCGGCGGGAGGAGGAGGAGGAGGAGGAGGAAGCGGAATGGCTGCCGCGGCGGCGGCTCCCTCCCTCCCTCCCGGGAGCCCTGACAGCCAGAGCCGGGGCGGAAGCAGCCGGCGGCGTGCTGTGCGCGTCCTCCTCCCTCCTCCACCGCCTCCTCCGGGCTTCTGCGCTCCCTGCTGCCAATGCAAACTAACTCCCCCTCGCCAGGGCCGGCGGGCTGCACGCCTCCCCCGCACCCACCCATGCCGCCGCCGCACCGCACGCCGCCTCCCCGAGGAGCCCTCCACGTCGCCCGCAAGACCCCTCCTGCCACTCCTCGCCCGCCGCCGACCTCCCTTCCCCCGGCGGCGGCCGCCGCCGCGCCCCGGCTCCCGCTGCACCTTGTGCCCCCCCCCCCCCCGCCGCCGCCGCCGCACACGCGGCCCCCACGCCCCCCGCGCCCGCCGCCGCGGGGCGCCCCCGCCCCCCGCCCTGCCCTGCCCTGCCCCGGCCGCGGCCCCTGGCCCGGCCCCGCGGGGCACTCACCGATGTGGTTGTCCTCGATGTGCTCGATGAGCTCTGCCAGGGTTGGGAAGTGGAGCCCGCAGCCCCCGAACCTGCAGGCGTTGGAGAAGAAGGAGGCGGCGGCGATGCCTGTCATGGTGTTACATCGAGATCCCCCTGCGGTGCCTGCTCTGCCAGGGCCGGCGGCGGCAGGGCGGGGAGAGGCGGGGGCAGGGGGGAACGGGACGGAGAGAGCGAGCGATGGGGAGCGAGAGAGCGAGCGGGTGGGTGGGGGTGGGGAGGAGGAGGAGGTGGCGGCGGCGGCGGCAGCGGCAGCGTCGGGAGCGGCGGAGGGGAGGGACGGGCTGGGTGGGGGGAGATGAGGCAGCCGCAGCTGGGAGGAGGGACCAGCGCGGCTCTGTAACAGCTGTGCTGCCCCGGCGGCGGCCGCCGGCAGCGGGAGGAGCAGGGCACCCGGGCCGCCCGCCGCCGCCGGGGGACACCCGCGCCTCCTCGCTGCGGGGGCGGCGGAAGCTGCCGGCCGGCCCCGAGCGGGGGTGGGGAGGGGAGGAGGGCGCGCCCCGCCGCTAACTTTCCCCCTCAGCCTCTCGCAGGCGCCGGCGGGGCCGGGGGCTGCCGTAGCGGCCGGCGGGGCCAGGGGGGCTACTCCCAGGGTAGGTGCTGGGGCCGGGGAGGCGGCGCCCGCCCCGGGGGGCTCCCCTGGCCGCCGGGAGCCGGCTCCTAAGGCAGCCGCCACCCCCGCCGCAGATGGGGGGGGGGGGGGGAACAAGCAGCCCTCGCCGAGGTCGCTAAACGGCGGGGCGGTCGCTTCTTCCCTGAGGGGAGCCCAGGCCGCCAAAGCCAGCCCTCACCTGCCCGGTGGCGAGAGCCGGAGGCCCAGGGCACCTGCGTGCCCTGCGGCCAGCCAGGCCTCGGGGGCAGCGGGGTCTCCCCGCCGCCCCGTGGGCTCCGGGCCCCCCCGGCAGCCGGGTACGGCCCCCGGGCCGGATCCTTGCCGCCTTCGCCCGGGTGCCGCCGGCGTGCCCGCTGCCGCGGGGCGGGGGTGCGAGGCTGCGGCCCTGCGCGGAGAGTTAGCAGGAGTTGTGCACGCCTCGCTCCCACACCCCATTTTGACTTTTTGTCTCCGGAAAGCTATTCAGCAGAGAGGCTGACTGATTAATTGATTTTAATGAAGGTCTCCCTAGGCTCAAATTCACAGACAGCTTTATTTAAAATTAAAAGGGGAAAAAAAAAATAAAAAGTGAGAGATGGCTTGTCAGGAAGGCTCTTCCCCCGCCCCCCCCCAAGCTTCTGTTTTATAATCATCTCTCTTCTTTCCATATTTATATGGTTCTACAATATTATTAATGATTTTGAGCAAAAGCGTGCCTAAAAAAAGCCTCAAAATCTGCATAAGGCTCTCTTAATTGTACAGACATAAGCGATTCCACTGATCCCGCTGATGGGTAACAGTCCCAGGCTGTTCTCATCTCTGTACAATTAAGCGTGTGCATCAGAATGAGCAGAGTCCTTGCCTGTTTTATTAACTCTATTGCAGGTGGGGATGTTCCTAACATTGCTGCGGGAGCCAAAAAATAGCAAAGCCTAAAAATGCAGTAGCGTGGTTAGCGAATGGAAAGATGACTATTTGCCCATTTGCTTAAAGCATGAAAAATCTTGGAGCTAGTCCCTGGTGTCCTGTATGTCAGAGAACCTGTCGTTCATGGTGACAAAACAAGCTTTATCTTGCAGGTTATTTTAGTAATTTTCTTAGGCATTCACTTTAATATTCTGATGTTTTGCCTTCAGCCAATTGTATTTTTCTTCATGTATTAATCCACTCCATTTAGTTTATATTGAAGAAAATAAAGCCAGCACAAACCCTACTTTCCAGAAAAATACCGTGTGAAGAAGCCTTCTCTTACTTCAACGCACAGAGCTAGAGTTTGTAAATAGAGTTTACATAGCCATGAGGTGCTGAACTACAGAACTCTAACAATATGGTAAATTTTACACTTTTAAAAAAAAGGTAACATGGACACATGGTAGTCCACAGTACATTTTCAGGGTTGACTGCGGTCAACCTGTAGTCTAGAGGGTTGGGGAACTGCTGCTGTTAGGCATTTCATGAAAATGTGTGATTATTTTGAATAATACAGAGGGGTTTGGTGTTGGACATCTGTCATTTGATCCACCTGTTTCAAGCATAGCTACTTCACAGATTACTGTTCTAATTTCTCCACTGCTCGCTATGAGTTGACTCGGCAAAGGAGGAGTTGTTCCTGCTTAAGACCATGGCCCTGGAAACTCATGCCACACACGCTGCTGTCGTGAAAAATGCTACAAAATCAGGTATGTGCAAGTACCCGTGTGGATCAAGACATAAAGCAATGAATAGCAGGTGGGGAAGAGGAGTAAAATGGTAAGGTAAGCATCTTCCCTAATAAGTTGCAGTTTTGGAGACTAATTTGTATAGTCAGACACATAGGCCTTTTTCAGACTGTAGTGGTTTTGGTAAGTGTGAATCCTCAGCGCTGTTAACAGTATCAGGACTGTAGATATTACATTTTTGTTTGCATATGAGTAGGCACTGTCTCCGTGTCGATCACCAGCATAATTCAAACAAAATTTCTAAGGCAAGAAATCAAGATTAATCAGAATGAGTATTAAATACAAGAATTTCATGTGGCTGATCTATCAAGGTCAACAGATGCCTGATTTAGTCTGTTTGCTATGAAACGAAACTGTGGTGGACATTGGGTTGGTATCAATAACTTTTAATAGCTATTAAGAAAGAACACTGGTCACCTACAAAGGAATCAAAGTAGTTTTGGAGCTGTCAAGTAATAAAAATTCATGGTTAACCACCTGCTAGTAATAGACAATGTAATGATTGCCTTCTGATGCGTGAACTTGTTCAGTTAGCTGCAGGTCTCTTTTCATTCATTGTTTGCTAAATTCTCTGGATTTTTGAGACCTTTTGAGCTAGGGAGAGCACTTAACTCTTGCAGCAGTCGAGAAGAGCTGGAAAGTCAGGAGCTATTTAGTATCCCATAGGGTAAGGATTCAGGTCAGTATCTTTTGATGAAATTACTCCTCCTACTCTGTAGGGCCTGATTTTGTAGATATTCAGCTTTGATGGCTTCACGAGAAGTTAGGATAGTTAGACCACTTTATTTTTTTCGCCCTATGATTGGAGCACTTGGAACAGTCTCCCTGGTTTGGGTGTGGGGTTTGGGTTTTTTTTTTTTAATTTTCTTCCATAGAGTCAGGAGGGTTTTCTTCCCAGCATAGTTAAGGGCCTTCTGCCCCTGGTTTTGGTGTCAGGGCAAGGGACCAGGGTGGTGACAGACAGGCATGAACAAACCCGGTGAAGAATGCCCCAAACTTAACTCTTCCCATCCCTGATTCACTGTTGTTGTCATATTACCATCTGTGTATAACAGACAAAATACATTATGTCCTGATAATAAGTGATGTTTGTAGAAAGAACACATACTCTTCCCCATGTACTTGTTATTCTTTTCTCAACTATCTGGGAGATGGAGTAATTTTATCAGACTTCTTATCAGTAGTTTACCCAACCCACTATATTTTAGAGTTCTTTATTATGAACGATCATTTTCTTATTCAAGCTTTACTAGGATAGAGAACTAGGGTGTCCATACGACAAACTGGCAAACTAAGAGAAACTGCTCCGAAGTTGCCCCTGTCGTTTTGTTCGGCGGGAGAAATAAGTGGAAGTTGGACCCAAGTGATTTGTCAGGCCAGGGCTAAGTGCTGAGTAGATCCATTTCGGAGGTGATAATAGCTATCTTAAAAGGATAACTTCAACTAAATGGAGCTGAGAAAAAGCTCAGGTGGCTGGTAGGCCCTGTTTTATTTGTTTTTGAAGAAGTTATTTTGAAGGCCCCTAGACATTTAGTTTAACAATCGTTTAAGCTTAGGCAGACTCTTAGGCACAACTGCAGGACTGCGTATGAGAAGCGCGTGCTGTTATTCAGACCTCCGTACAAGGCTGAGGCCTGATTAACTGGGTAGAATCCTAGATCATGTGATTATCTGCTTATAAATGCGTATGTTAGGTCTGCATCTTTTCTTCACTAACTTCATATCTTTGTGCCTCATTTTAAGTCCATTTTGGTAAAGAAACATGTTTAGAGTAATTTTAATTCATTTCTTCCTTCAACTGATGGTTTATTGTCTTGGATCCCTTATCTCCTTAGATGGTCTGGCTCTTAGACCTTTTTCAATGACTTTTGACTGCTGGTCTTTCTAATAACCAAGTTTTACTAACAACTTAGTAGTTATGTAGTGGTAATTAACTGCTGTAACTGCTGGGCCTTATCTGAGGATAGATTGCTAACAGCCACTCATACTATTCTGGATTCCCGAAAGCTGATTATTCTGTCCTAATGCTCTCTGGAAGGCTAGAGGTCTGAATTTGAACAACTTGGTAGTTGCTGCCCTTGGTGCTTTGGGGCCGATAAGACTTTTATTGAAGACACCACCCCTCTGTCAGATAGTAAGGAAAAGCCAACACTTGCTGCAGAGTCTTATTTAAAGTATAGTTTAAGTACTTGTTTTCAGCTGCATTTGTGGTAGTGGAGTGTTACTGAGAAGATTGTTATGACCCTTGCAGAAGGACGATGTGAATCTGTGAAACTTTTCAAAATTACAGTCTTCCTACTGTTCTGATTTTTACACTGTTGAAGTCATACTTGAAAATATCTACTTATGTTTGTTCTAAAGAAAAAATAAACCAAAGATAATTGGGTATTACAAAGAAATGGTTGGCAACACCTTCCCCTAAAAAAATTACTGATTCATTTTTCAGTAAGAATTTTAATCATTTTATTTCTGCTTGCCTCTGCCTACTGGCCGTGTGAGAAATATCGCACAATTTGGGAAGATTTCATAACAGAGACATATCACTGCTGCAAAATCATTATACAAGTAAAACATATTTATGCAGTTTGTGTCACGAGAATCCTATTTTTAATTTATACTGCTGAATTAGTTTTCTCTTGGCAGTGCACTGTGTAGCTTCAGGGTGCAATGGAAAAACAAAATGTTAAGCTGGGAAAGCACTGTATTCCCCACTAGTTCCAGATGCCCCAAAACAATAGATAGAAATCCTGCTTAGCTGAACTTTCTAAGACACTTCCACATTTTCAGAAGGACAAAGCTTCAGATAAACAGGAGATCAAAGCTGCCTCTGTATTTCCAGTTACCTGTGGCCTAGAAAAAAGGAATTTTCTTGTCTTGTTTTGTATGCTTCAGGAAATCTGGAGCTAACATAATATTATAGCATAAACCACTGTTACAGTGTTAGTCTGCCTTGGAATTATAAAATGCAAACTATTTCAGTGGTCTCTTGTAAGAACCCGCAATTACATAGATGCTGAATAACCTACTGTATTCTCACTATGGGTTATAGTGGAGTACTTTACTAAAACCTTTTATGTTGTTTCACTCAGACAATCGGAGATAATTAACATATACTTTTTAAAATAACTGCTAGAGAAATAACACAATTTTGTAAGTTAATCTCAATGAAAGGTAAACTTGTTCTTTAATGAAGGTTAATAGTACAGAGTGAAACTTTCAGTTTAATAGCTTTTACAGCATCTAAAAAATGCTGAAGTCTATAATTCTGAAATTTTTGCCTTCTCCAGTTTCACTTCCGAAATTGAGTACCCAACTTGTACCTGGATTTCGTGGCATCTACTGACATAATAATTCATGAAGTCAATTAAAAAAGACAAATTAGTTCCAAAATGTATTGAGATTATAGTATCATTTTCACAAAAATAAATCCTAAATTAGAGCAAGCACTTCCTAGTTTTCTTTGTTTGGAGTAGAAGTGTCATCACAACTGACAGGGTGTCAAACTCTTTTTCCTCTGACCCTGAAGATCATTTAGGATGCTATAGTTACAGGGTGATTTAGAGCAATCCCAAGGCAGACTCTAACTTACGTCAGTGATCTGGAGTGCAAAGACATGGGACACAAGTCCCACATGGTTTCGTGCCATCTCATGTTTTCCTGCCTATTCCTCTGCCCCAAAGCAAAATTTACCTAGGAAAATCCAGGTCCTTCGTTTCTGGATCTCCCAGTCACAGGGAGCTGTGTATTTTAGAGCCTGCAAATTCAGAACAGACTCTCTTCTGTTTTGCCTGAGAATTTCCCATTTAAAAATTCTTCATTGAGCCAAGAATACCGGTGACAGGGAGAATTCTGCACCGAGGCATAGACGCCAGCAAAAATCCACTTGCTAAATTGTACACAAGGGCAGAGAATCCCCAGTGTTCAAGCAGGCAATTACACAGGGAATTCTTCCTGTTCTTAAAAGACACGCCTTTCTCACATTCTTCAGTTAGGTTAGGGAAAAGAAAGCTTTTGCATAAAGTTAGCTTACAGCACTGGGGACAGTTTGCAGAAAAGGAAATCAAGTAACTTTGTCAACAGGAGGCTTGGCCATCCTTCGCTGTGGAGCCTGACATCATTGGAACAAGATCCACAGTTCAGAATAAGACCCGTTAACAAATGAAAGAAACCCCCATCTTAGTAAACGTCTCTAATGATCTCTGGCAAACAAACATCAGAAGCTCAGCTGCAAGAATATTGCAAATCACTTGCAATCACCACCAAGGGTGGTTTGTCAAATAAATATGTATTTCTTGTGACAGCTTAAATCAGAGGTACAAATAACATGCCTGTTATCATCACACGGATCGTGAGGACTGAATATGGCCACTACAAGTCTGAACAAAAGAACAGAAGAACGTCAACTAGTGAAAATTTGTGTAGTACTCTAGTAGCAGCTGAGGACTTCTGAAGAGGCTCTCCCCTCCACTGAGCAGATTTACTGCACATGATTTACTTAGAATCAGCTGTTCAAATCCACAAATACGTTGCATCGTTGGAAGTAGATATTGAACAGGAATAAAAAAAGCAAGTCTCTGGAATACTAAAATGGAATATTGAAATGGTGCTGTGCAAAAAATCCAAAAATGGGGAAACCTGCAGGTGAATTGTACAGTGCTAAGAAAAAATGAAAAGGAGTGAGGAGAAACTGAACAGTTATCTGAGAGAAACATGGGAAACATGATCAAGAATGGGGATCTAACACTTCCACAAAGACAGTATTTGCTGTTTCCCATCCTAGGCAAGGGGTGCAACTCCATGTCATAGAAAATATGAATGCCCATTGAAGATAAGTGCCAAGACAACCCAACGATTCCCTCATTTCCTTCAGAGGAATGTGTAGTTGTGAAGACTTCAAGCATTCCTCTGATACCTTTCAATGTCTATTACATCATAAATCTTATGTTAAAAAAAAAAAAAGTTGGCATGTTCATACAAAATTTATCCTTTTCCTCATCTGCATAAGAATGTATAAAGGTTGGAAGCTACGATATACTTAATTACTTTAAACTCCCCCTCATTTTGTGTATATTCTCACTTGTGTATTCCCACTGTCTTCAGTGTGGTTTTAGGTATTCAGCACTTTGCAGAATTTAATCTGTAAACAGCTGCGGAAGCTCCTGCTTTACATAAACAAAAAACTACTCATCATAGTCTCAGAAAGTCATGGGTCTGCTTTATAAACAAACAAACAAAAATGCCTATGCATAATGCAGTATTTGGAAACAAACTTGGACATTACTCACTCTTCAGAACATCTCCTGATTTAGTTATCTCATGAAACAAAAGAAGCTAACATGCTTCTACATGAGATGCCAGGAGCTCCTAGCAAGGGAAGGCGTGAAATATAAGGGAATAGATTTGTGTGTGGTATTTTAATAAGGTATCATAAAGCACTGGCAGAATGCTGAAGTGTCTCACCTCTTATTTCCAGCTTTTATAGTTGCATCCTGCAAATTCATCATATTTCAACCTGAACAAATTACTGACTGTTCAATGACTTTTTCAAACTACGGTATGTAAAAGAAAAAACAATGTTCCATGGGCATAGAGATACTTAATCTTACAGAAAAAAAAAAAAAAAAAGCATATCCTAAGCCCTACTCATTTTCAGTTTCTCACAAAACTCTTAATGGAAATACATCTTTGTAATAGTGTCTGCGTATATCTACGGATAACAATCCCAACGTCTTCAGTTATTTTTCCTGCTTCTGGGTGTTTATACTGTAACTAGACTATGGCCAGCCCCACAAAAGTATCAAAGAACATAGTGAAACAAGAATCCTTATCCCTGCTTTTCTCCTGTACGTGGACCAAACAGAACAGATATTATTTGCAAGAGCTTAATCCTTTTTGTTCATTTGGAGTTCAAATTGCTTGTGCTTAATTCATTCTCTGTACCAATCCATCTTCCAGCATACAATTTGAATACCCAAAATTGCACTAGAAAAAAGACTTGGGGACCTTAATAAACAAAAAATGTTCTTGGCTTTTCTCTGAAAGAGGTCCATCAGCGCATACATGTGATGATTTTTTTGTTCTACATCTATTTTTAATACTTCATTTTGTGTAGTTTTGGGGTATACAGATGTATGAATCTATGGAAGAGTACAATTAGAGGCTTCTTACACCTTTAACAGATGTGACTCCTTGTGATGATAGTAAAAAAGTACTCAGAAGCATTGCCAGGTTCACACTTTGCCTTCAACTGTTTTGTGTGGCACATTTCCAGCTTAGCTGCAGCTTGAGAAACTGCATGTTCACATTGTGTTGTCTTGGAAGTACACACAAATATTGCCTCTTAAATTTTAAACGTGAAATGATTCTCTGATGTACAAACATAGAAAAAATATCATTTAATTTAGAACTCTTAATATGTAACAATATTGTCTTTCTATCTCCTCGTTGGATTAGTAGTCAGATGTTGCTGGTTGGCCTTTTTTTGGTAATTGCTTTGTCCTTTGAGCATTGTCACAATAATTTTTATATGGATAAAAGAATAATTAAATCTTTAAATTTAGTGTATTACGTAGATTAGAAGGACTCTTTCAGCTGAAGTAAGCTATCATAGATCCGTAAAAGTTGTTGGAGCTTTCATTTGGGGTAGGATTTCAGAGAAAAGAGTAGATCAGACTCTGCGATGTAGAACTCTGGCCATACCCTAGCCTCCACGCTGCAGGTTTTCCACCGCTGATTTAGGCCCTGATCATAGAAAGCAGATGGTTTCCTTTCCCCTGTCCCTTAACTAACCCCAGCTGAAGTCAGAGGGATTCCACACCTACATGGGTTTACATGCAGTTCACAGCTGCTTTGCAGCATTAGTGTTTTCTGAGTACAGTTCTTCTGTCTGATCTGCAGTGTCTAACAAGATTGGCAGTGGGGAATTTATGATTCACTGTGTTTTGGTTTTGTTCTGATTTTCTTTTGTTTCTGCTGTCTGGGAAAGCAGGAGCCAAATACTTTTTCCTTCTTCCTCTGGGATGTTGGTTTGTTTGATAAACATGTTAGAAGGACTATTAGTACTCGGGCAATATCCTCAATTCTGCAGTGGCTGTGTTGTGCACTTTTGATGTTACAGAGCAGCAATGATAGTGGCTCAGCCTGATTCTTGAGAGCACAATTTCCTTGGTGAAGGGATGGTGATGAACCCTGAGAAGGGTCTGCACACCATATTCCCCCCACCTCCTGACAGTGCATCTGAGAGAAAAAATAATGGTCTCTGGAGGACCACAGGAGGCTGGTGTAGGTGACTATTTCTCTAACTGCTGTAAGTGTGTTGCCTTAATAGGCCAGGACAAATCAAAAGCAGAAAGAAGGGCAGTTTATTGGTCTACAAGTAAATGTATACAGTTTGGTCAACTAGAAGAAAATGGCTTTTATTTTACTCACCACTGTTTAAGTTCTAGGTGGGAGCATTTGACATGGTAGTGAGTTTTAAGGGCCTAAGAAACTTAGTGAATCTAAGGACTATTTATCCCTGAAAGCTTCCATTATTATTGATTTAAGCACGTTTCCAGTGCCCCTCTTCCTTTTACAAAGTAGACTTGTGCTTGTGCAGGCTATTTTCAGGTGAGAGATCTATTTCATAGAAAACTCCAGGCTAAATCTGTTTCTGGAGTCATCAGGCCAGACTTCTCATGCTTAAGAAATGGGGAAGTTTATGCTCTCACCACAGCATCTGCATAATCATAATCAGCAGACTTGATTTTGCTGGACAGGTTTCAGTAAGCCCAGACCAGCATTGCTCATCCAAATTGTTTGATTATCCTTCACTGCAAGTAAACTGCCTCTTGCTTTGTGAGTGATGCTGTCCAATTCTGTCAGAACTGTTCGTCTGCAGGGTAGAAGTGCAAAGAGGGCCACATCCTCACTGCCAGCATTTTTCACTGGAATAATAGAAGTTTTGGGAGCACTTCTAATTCCATCTTATGTTTGAGACTCATCTCCTTTTTACTTCTGGAAGTGTATGGGGAAGTGTTGGGTCCCATAGTGACAGTAGTTGTCAGTGTTTCTTTAAGGACTGTAAACTCTCGACTTGAAGCAGCATGCAATTTCCTTACTGTCTAGTGATAATCTATTGCTAATTATTACTCAATACTCTTCTTATTACCAGATGTTACCTAATGTTTTCCATTTTCGTTTTGAGGCTGTGTGGGGACAGTTAACATACTGTCTTTTGGCCACAGTGCTGCCTGCCCCATGTAATTTTGTTTGCTGAGTGGTGAATAGAATAGAGACACGCTGGCATCTCCTCCTGGAGATGGATTAAGATCTGTGCTGATGGTATTACACCTCTCACTGCCTTGGATCACAAAATGGTTTTGTCTCATTTGCTACCAAAAATGGATGAGGTACCCTTTGGATGGTGGTATTCTCACCTTGCTGAGCATTTCCAACGGCCAAAGATTGTTGCCTCACTGAGTTCCACCCAGTACCTGCTTGTTTCCCCTTGTTTAATGCATATAAGTGGTCATTTGAGACTACACATTCAGTGTCTTTTGTACCCCATTTCCACACTCCACAACCAAGCTGGCTCTATTAGTAGTAGGAGAAAGTGGTTGGGATGGATAAGGACCAGCAGTTGTGGCTTAGTCAAGGCAAGAGCGAGGTGGTACAACTGGAAGAGATAATGATGGTTTCTGTCTCATTGATTTCTGGAGGTTTGGACTACCTTGTTAGACACCTAGCTGCTCATTCTTTCCTCTCTTGTCAGCAGGGACAGAAGCTGCCTGTTCAGGGATGGCAAGGCTGTACTTTTTTTGGGGGGTGATCAATCTCATTCCATCTTAAGACATGAGCCCATGGGACAGAGGACCCAGTGCAAAGGCGACCAGACAACTAGTACAAAGAAGATTGCGAGGGTGTCATAAATCAGTAGGACAGTGCAGCTCTGCAATCTGCTATACACGCTGGTCATATTCCAGTAGACTACTCCATTAGAAAGCTTCATCTCAAACAAATCTGAGCCACTGCGGAAAAAATCGGTGGTTTGCTTATTAAGCAATGTCTCTTTCCCAGCTACATTATAAGTCTTCCTTATGGTCTGCATTGTTGGCCTTCTGGTTTCTGGACTCATTTTTAGCTGTTGGTTGTGATCTGTAAAACCATAAATGACCAAAGTTCTACTTATCTGAGATATTTACTCCAACTCTATGATATACTGATGGCACCTGAGGCCAGCTGAGGTGCCTGGCTTGAAACCCATCATTTTTTTTCTATTTGCAGATCCCTTCAAGCTTTTTTAACAGAGGAATAGACCAAGACCTTGTTTTTTCTTAGTTTTCTTTGGATTCATCATAATTACCACAAGGATTCTCTGGTGTCCCTATTTTTAAAGTACGTTGAGAGTGACTGGTCTAAGGAAAGAGTTGTGACTTCTGTAGGGCCCTGGGCCATGGGATCTTCTTTCCTTGGTTTGTAGTAGACCAAGCTTATTATATTTCAGGACTACCTTTTCTTCTTTGCCTGTAGGAGCTGAGTGTTGCCTGAGCAGGGGTTTGAGGTTTGGGATTCTGGGAATTGTTTGCAAAGCCAGGTTTTTAGCATTGTTCATCTATATATATATATATCTGCATATACATATATATGTAAAAATATGCATATATATACACACACAGGCATATGCTTACCTTATTTGTGATAGGGTTTTGATAGGGCTCCTTATTGGTTTAGTGGGGTGCCTGGGTTTTCTGACAGCATGGTGTTCCAAGGAGGAAACTGCCGTTTAACCTAACGGAGAGAGGATCATAGTTTATAATTCCAGAGTGCAGAACAGTGCCTTGCTCCTTCTCACAGCATTAGCTGAAGAGTCAAGAAATAATCCTATTAGAAGGCCTCGATAATGCCAGAGGCTAGGAGAACTTGAAAAAAAAAAATGATGCAGTGGTTCTATACAGCAAAAAGCGTAGGAGTAAAACTTATAAGTAATTATTAGCAAATCTGTATAAAATACTACAAATGTATTTTGTTGAGTTAGACTTATATGTTGCCTAATACAGATGAAACACACCTTAGTCATTGTCTCTCTGAGAACCTGTATTTTTCCTGTAGTAATTAAAGAATTCCTTCAGCAAGATCCCAAAGCCTTTTAAACAAGAAGCAAAAATCACTGAATCTTTATAAACAGGAATTTAGTTCACCTACAGCCGAAGCTGTTCCTTTCAACTCCATCTCAAACAAAAGAAAAGCATTCAGGTTGCATGCTGATGAAGCAATTGGTTACAGCTGTACAACTTTAGTAGCGGGAAGAGGTACTTCCTTCCAAATATAATGCTTCCTTCTCTGAAAATAAAATTAGGTGGGAGGAATTTGCCAGGCCTGATTTACTCAGAAACACAACTGGGTTTCTTAAAATTAACTTTTGTTATTTTAGCACAAGTTTTTTGTTGACACTGCTTTTTTCAGTAAAGTATTTAAAGTTTATATAGCTAAAGATTTAAGATTATCTAGAAGTTTCCAACCAGGAATTTGTACTGACCTAAATACATTGTGGGTTGTTTTTTTTTTTTAAAACCCATTTAACTCAAGCCAATGCAACTTCTTTGTACAAACAATCTTTGTATAATCACTGAACAAGAACAGGCATTAATAAGTACCCAGGCAAGGTGCAATATCCTTTAGAAGTCTTTTCCTTCTAAAATGAATGGAGGCTAGATTACTCATGTGATCAGAAAGAGAAAAAGGCATTATTGAAGTAAAATAATGAATACATGCAGAAGCCAGAATTCAGCCTATAGAAAATGCTTGTAGTACTATCTTGAGCACCTCTGCAAATACCTACAGTATTATTCTGGACCTATTTAAATCACTTGAACTGATGCATGGATGATAAACAAAAAAGAGCTAAGATGTCTCTTCAAATAAAAATCTCTGGAAGGTTCTTGGCTTTTCAAAAAGGCCGTGTCAAGAGTATCCCAATTCATTACTATGCTGAACAATAATAGCCAAAAAAAAAAAAAAAAGATAAGAAAATGGGAGAAAAATGGTGATATCCCCCATAATGTAACCTACCCCCCAATCATGTCTATTTTTATTTGACCATGTAAAGTTTTACAAGATTTAGCCTGCTGTATTATATCCACCCCAAATTGCTTTGCTTAGGTTATGCAGTTGCAAACCTCTACAAAGGCACTTTATTTGGTTTAGAAATGGCTTGGTCTCCATTTGGTTAAAGCAATTGATGTAACACAAACTGAAATAAGCCTAGCCTGGAGCACAATAAGACAGTCCTCACCACTTTTTGCACAAGGTAATTTATATCACTCAAGAAAAGAGTTCCCCCTCACAGTTGGGATAATAATTCTTGGAAGTATATTAACCACAAAATTGAAAGCAAACTCTTTGGAAAGACCTCATCTGCAGTCTGCAGAGGCGAGAAGCCATCCTATCTTAGGAGGAAGTAAACTGCAGGAAGGGCCTTCTCTCCGTGGGGGAATGCTCTAGCTTGTCACTGCCAGCCCACATTACTGAACATTGGTGGTTTTTTTGGTTTCATTTGTTATGTGTGGTGACTGTATGAACATTCACTGTGTGTGTTCTGCAATAATGGTGTGGTTAATGCTAATTTCCCAAACACTTAATGGTTTTTTAAATAATTTGAGCCTTTTCAGAGTTTGGCTTCTACCTTTCTGCCTTCAACTGGGAAAAACAACTACAGTGTGTGTGATTTTTCACCCAGAATTAAATGTGCCTGCAGTTTAAGACCCCTAGATACCGACTTTTTTTTATCTCGGGTACAATCAATTATTTAAATGAAAATTAAATTTAATTAAATTTAAATTTACAGTGAAAATAATTGAATAGAAGTAATGAGGGCCTAAAAATGAAAGTCTAATCAAAAGACAATACTACTTTGGAATGCAAAGTATTTTTGCCTTTCCTCTCTCTTTATGTATATGCTTGTATATATATGCATACATAGTACGTGTATGGTATAGAATATATAATAGCCTTTACTTGTTACTTGCGAGTTTTGGACTCTCCAGTATAAGGACACTGACATACCGTAGTGGGTCCAGTGTTGTGCCACCAAGATGATCAGGGACTGGTGCACATGATGTACAGGGAGAGACTTTCCTCAGCCTGCAAAAGAGAAAGCTGGGAGAGGATCTTATTACTCTCACAACCCACCTAATGGGACGGTGCAGAGAAGACAGAGCCAGACCCTTCTCAGAAGTGTACAGTGACGGGAAAAGTGACAACAGACACAAATCAGATCATGGGAAATGCTGATTAGATATTAGGAAAATCTTTTTCACCACTAGAGTGGTCAAACATTGGAATGAGTGCCCAGAGAGAGTGAGCAATCTCTGTCCTTGGAGAAAGCCCGAACTTGGCTGGACAAGGCTCTGAGAAACCTGCTCCTGGGAGGGCATTGGGCTAGGCAGAGATCCCTTCCAATCCAAATTACTCTGTGATTTTGTGGTTTTAGTGATGCATGACATATTGCTCTAAGCAAATTCTAAGCCTGAATAATTAGGCAGTCCTACCCACCTCCTCTCTTCCTGCAAAGTTTTTTAAAATCTCAAAAACTGCAAAGAAGATTGTGATTCTTCTCTGTAGAGTAAAGCTGACCCAGGAAAAAATTACAAACCATAGTTTGCAACATACAGCATGGGGTTATTATTTTTAAAAGTCTGGTTATTATTTTTAAAAGTCCTGTTATGAGTTACAACTACTAACGTAACTTTTATCAGTCTGTTACTGAGACAGGTGATGGCATCTTTTAAGTTATTTGTGCGAGGGTTCTTTCACAAAGTACTATTTTCCTTCAGAAAAATCTTTTTTTCCTTCCAATGGAAAAGCTGGCCTGTGGAATTTTATTTGAGAAGTCTGCTGAAATAGTACATTCAGTATACTTCACATTCCTTAAGTGTTGTTCATGCTTGTAGCCCCTGGAAACCATGGGAGTTTGGGTTGCAATATGGCCTAAGAATATCAGTTTGAACATTTTGTAAGCATAGATTCTTGCCTTTTATATTTTTACTGCAAGTATGAGTTAAAACTAAAATCTTGGCAGGTTTTCTAAAGAAGTTAAGACTATTTCCTGTGGCATATGTATCTTTGAATGAGCTTCTGTAATATGGAAACTGGACTATGAATGTATTGAGTAAGGCCATACTGATCTTCAGTATTTGCCAAATGGCTACACTGGATGTTGTAGATGAGTACCTTTTACCTCCTTCATTTCTTCATCTAGGAATGACAATATGATCGAAGCAAAAACTGTCATTTCCTGTAAATAAGCTGTATAACTTTTTCAGAGCATTCAAGGCCCATGGGAGCTTTCAGCCTCTGTGCTAGGATACGTTTTATATTCTTAGGGTCTTGAGTTTTTGACTTTGCTTTGTTTTTTGCTGCGTCTTAAATGTGGCTCCATGTTTGTGCCTGAGGTTTTGCAGATAACTGCTGATCCATACAGTTTTCTGTGAACCATTTCATTGCTGTTTGTGGATTTGCAAATAAACTGCATACAGCAAACTTAATCTTCACATTAAATGACTGCAGCTTTACTGCTGAAGAAGATAGTCCATTTTTGCTGCAAGATCGGTGAAAAGAACAGGTGAGCAAAATGGACTGATGTCATCTATGCATGTGAGACAAGCGTATTCAATGTTGGAGGGGCAACAGCAGATAACATAGGAACAACCATTATTCAGTGGATTTCTCAAAGACAGCAGGGGGTACTGCGAACTCAGACTTGTCTGGGTGAATAAATATATGTGGCCCAGAGCAAAAAAAATTCCAGTGTTACAGACGACTGCTTTTCTGTGGGCTTAAGTCCATCTTGACAAGTATTGGTGAAGGTATCAAATCCCTGGAAAATATTGTCCTCTATTTATTTACAGGACAGCTGTTGCACTAAACTTCCTATACTGGCTGCCTTGACAGCGTGCCTGAACCTTCTATGTTTAATCTCTATGTTTAACAGTTTAATCTCTGCAGAACTTTGGCCTCTCTGCTGAATATGTCAGAGAGTTCAAAACTCTGTGTGTTAACTCTCTGCTTTGGCTTCTCCAACTATCATATCTCCTAGATGGAACAGAAAGCACCAAATGAATAAAGTAGGCTTGTTGTTCTGGTTTGACTCAGCTTAGTAAATTATACCTCGCTTGCAGTACTTAACACGTAACACCCACAAGTAAATGCTAACTTTATTCTCTCTGCATTGCTTTCTTGAAATACAGGTTTATTAAATCAAGCTTTGCCTTTTTATTTGTGTTTACAAAATCCACCTCATGGATACACAACCAAGAACGTCTAAAATAATTCTGTCTTCTGTAAATGTTTTGTACAATCTGGTGTACCATGTTATTCTTAAAGGGATGGATTGCCTATATGTGATATGAAATTACTTATAAAAATAATAAAATTATAAGCTCAACTAGATAGTATATTCAGTATTCACTATATAGTTTATTAATTATTCAGTATATGCCCTAGTGTAACTTCAAAAAGGAAGGTTACATAAAAAATAGAAATCTAAACAGAAAGTTTCCATGGAAAATTTGCTAACCTAGGTACACTCAAACAGTATATGACAGAATTAAATTTAATTTGCTTCTGACTCTAACTCTGCTGGAATCTCCTTTAGAATCATAGGAAAACACTGCATCATCTTATTTTTCCTTTTATTCACACATCAAGAATATAAGCTACCAGACATGAGAGATCATGCACTTCAATTCCAATTTTCACTTTGTTTCACAACTCAGTGTAAGTAATCATTCATGAACTTTTAAAGAAGCATGATGTGTTTTGTAGGGTTTTTTTAATTCCTGAAGATGTTCTTTCATAATATACATGATAGAAAAAGACCATTTTTAACACTGGGTAAGGTTGTTATAAATTGCTATAAGTTATACTTTCAACCTGAGATAAATTAGTCTTCTGATAGTCACACAGGAATTTGCCATAGCTGTGTATATTAAATATACGATTGGATTCCTACAGGCAAAATACTTGCCTTAACTCACATGAATTAAAATTCATGGATGGTGAGGGAGAAGGTGGTGTGTCCCATGACCATTACATGAGGGCTTTTGTGTGTAAGTTGTATGGAGCTGAAGAGGTGTACGTCAATAAGTGGTTGCACTACAAATTGCATAACGATGATTTTCTCAGCAGAATCTTGCATGGATGCTTCCTCTGTACTAAGAAAACTCCCTGAGATGGAAGGATTTTCTGTGATCAGTGGGTCAAGGGATACAATCTAACCCCTAGAGCAAGATTTCTTCACCTCATGGATGAGGGACTTCAAGGAGTCTTGAAGTCAGAGACAATGTGGAATCACAGTGATTCGCTCTTATCTTACCTGTGCTGGGGGAAAAAAAATCTTCTTTAGTTGCATCAGATACAGAAAAAGAAAGTGAATTATAGGAATACAGGAAACAATAGAAAACAATAGGAAAGCAGCATTTTTTTTTTTTTAAGATATTCTCTATGAATAACTCTACCGTACTGCACAAAGCTAAACTAATTCTCCCTGTATGTAAGAATTTGGGAGAAGTAGCTGCCCTGACTGCTTCAGAGGTGAAACAGCCAAAGAGACAGTGTCTTGGGGTCAAGCCCAGCCATCTACAAACCTTGTAGGCAGAACCCCTGACAACATACAAAGAAACGTTAAAATGTTAAGCTTTCAAAATCAATTTGCCTCATTCAGTAAATGTCAAAATTAAGGCTACAATAAGCTTAAGTCAATCTTGAAGTGCCATGCTTTTTAACTTGTGGTCTGTGAACTGCTGATGGACTATATGGCTTGCAAAACTATTCACCTGTATTCCTGTACGTACAGCAAAGCAAGCAAAATGGCCAAAACCAAACTTTGAGTGTCTAGCTATTTACTTAGATGAAACAAACATAGAAGTGCTGCAAAAGATGGTGCCAGGGTTTTTTCAAGAAGCTTAGGTGGTTCATTGACTAAAACATAGAAAAGCACCTTCATGATGATATTTCATGTAGCATCTTTGTGGCAGAATTAGGGAGAGAAACAGATCTCCTGGAACCAGTCCAGTGCCTTAGAAAGAGTAGCTTACTGTTTGCCCAATGCAATAAATGAATTACAGAAAAAAAATATTATGTGATAGCTTGTTTTCTGCCATACATAGAGGGTCAGAGTTAATTCTGACATTTCTAGTATTTATTACACAGGCAACTTAACTTAATTAACATTGTTTTGACTGCAGCAAAATTATGAATAACTGAAAGCAGAAATTTGAAACAGAGTATTAGAGTTGTGTATAAACTTGTTTGTCACAACCCTACAAGAAAAAAAGAAAGAAAAAGGTACCTGATGTACTGTCAGTTAGCAGACTACATTTGCCACCCAACCAATATCCCATAACTTGGAATGGATCCAAATCTTAGTTCATTTCCTGAACTAAATCACGTATGATCAGCTAAGAAGTGACTACATGCCAGTCTTCCTTCTTCCTAGCCTTTCCTTTTCCCTCAGCTTTGGACAGAGGATCGGAAGTTATGCTGGTTTTTCTGTACTGCTGGAGAGAGAGATCTCTGTGGATCCTTCCCACTTAGGAAATGCTCTGTGTGGGAGCAGGGCATGGCAGCTGGGATTCCCGAGGGCTCTGCTACCTTGTGGAAGGATTATGTGTCAGCAAGGTACGAGGAGCAACATCCCAAGGAGCTCTTGCTTTTGTTCTGCTAACTTTTAGGCAAGCTCAACTATCTCAGATTCCTTAGCTCCTCTGTTACCCGAGAATATATACGATTATTTAACCTACCTTTTTTCACCAGTTCCATCAGACATGCCACTGCGATAGTCCCTGAAATTCCAAATCCTCTGGCATGGATGATATGAATGTGGAAATCAGCAGTCCAGGGTTTTCTATGTTGCCCCATGGATATATCTCAAATCTTATCTGAGGAGGCTATCTCTAAGGTTATCAGTTTAGAAGTGCTAACCTGAAACTTAACAATAAAAGCTTAAGGTGTGGTGGTATTTTTGTCAGATATCCACTAGCAGCTGAGCTAACAACAGGCTCATTTTACAGAGATCATGAGACAGTTGTGGGCTAATAAGTGGTTTGATCATGCTTACCTTGGCTAGGTTGGAACAAGCAGCTGAGAGCCAAAGTGTCTCAGGTCCCATCACCTGTAACAAAGCCTTCACTCCACCGGTTGCTGTGGTTTTGTATGTGACATTAGGAGTACATGGTATAAGCGTCTTTTTATAAAGGACTAATCTGCATTACATTCTGAAATTTTCTGCATCAAAGTCGACTCTTGATTAAGCCAGTATATACCTAATGAAATGAAAGCTGTTGATTTAAAACATTATAAACCAGGGAAGAATCCAGCCTTCTGATCCTACAGTGTTTGCAATCTCATTTTTAGATCTATATATATAACAGACGCCATACATTCCTGATGAGGATACTTCCCATTTTTACACCTGGTACAAGCTGTTCCAAATAATTTGTCTGCAGATTTTGATATTAGCACAGTTGCTGCCATAAACTGTGCCATGCTGAGAATGTTTGTATAGTTCAGAGCAGGCGACCTTCACATTATCATCTGTGTAGCAATGTGAACTGATGTCAAAAAATGTGGGGTTTAATCTGACTAAATGGTTTTTTTTCTTAAACATTTTCTCTTTTGGAATTGGATCCCTTCCCTCTGAAGTCAGCGGAAAACTCTTGTGAATTCAAGCAAAACTTGGACTGAAGCTTTAGCATAGGCATGTGGGTTTTTTTATTGTATGTCTTTAAGATTAAAAGGGGAATAAGTATAAGAATAAAAAAGAGTGAACATTTTAAAAAAAAGGAACCTTTGAAATCAGAAGTTTTACAGATTACTCACATACAGGTTACTCAAATACATTTACAGTAAGCTACATAGCAGATAGGAAATGTGATTGGGAGGTTTCTGTAATGTTTTAATGTAGAGAACATAGTCACGTCTAATGAAAGATGAACAGTCTGCATTTGGTAAAAGTGGCAGCTGGTGATTTTAGGCTTTTCTAGTCAAGGACCCTGAAAATAGCTAAGCAGGCATCTAACCTACATCTTTCACGTTATAAACTGAGCTTACTCTTTATTCTCCACATCATAGTACCACCCAATTTGGCAGTGTTGCTTGTATCCTTTTTAAGAAAGCTTCAGAATTGCCGGATTGCCTTTGCAGGAAAGCTGCAGGTCCAGACCATTTCCCTGAGCAAAGTGCTGGTGGGAACTGGCACAATCCCAGCTGCTGTGCCCCAAAGCTGCGCCCCCCCTAGGGGCCTGGGGAAAGGGCCTGGTCCAGAGCTCAAGCACATTAAAGAAAGCAAAGATGCTAAAAACTTCCTGTACAGCAGTTGACTAGTCCTCTAGGAGTAAAATAAATACAGGTGAATGCTACCCTATGGAAGTAAGGGAGCGCTTTAACATGGACTTCAAGGGGACCACGGTGTTGTCTGTAAGTGAAGAAAGTCTCTGTAAGCATATGGTCCCAGCCATGTATGTCTTATTCCTGCAAGTAATCCCTTTCCTAACTAGTCTCCTTCCAAATGGTTAGGTTCCTGTGACTTTCTATGTCAATAAAGACTTGGCCTGTCATTTCAGCTCTGATTTTATTGCTGGTGAGAATTTAAAAGTCTCTGTCACAAGACCAAGGATTTAATTATCACTTTGCTTGCCAGTCCCTCCAGAGAGGCTAAAGTGTGTGGGAGCAAAGGTGTATATGTCAGTTGTTCCCATGGATAGCTGGAGGACCTCCAAATCTCCATAACCATTGATATAACATTATTCAGCTACTAAAAATTCCACAGTCCTTAAGTGGAAAAAGTAGAATTCCCGTCATGCTCCTGACTTGTCATCTTCTGCATAAAATACTTGTTTCCCTAGATGAGGTTTCTCTTAAGAGATAGGACACCTTCCCTTTCTTTCCTTCTGTATTTAATCATTTCATCATCCATTATGTAGTCCATCTGCCCTCTTGTGGTTTTCTTTTTGATCTTTCCACTTTTACTTTGCATTTTTCAGAGGCTTCCTGACTATTTTATATTTCCTGTTCTCTAAATGTGGGATGAGCTCATGAGTCAAGTTTCACCTCGCGATGTATTTTCCTAGTCTGAGTAATTCTGAAATCCATTTTTAGTGTTAGATGAGACTGGGAATTAGTTGCAGCACTGGAAAGACATCCAGTGTCATGAAAGATATGGGCAGTTCTCTCAGGAGTTTTCCCAGTTGTTCTGACAGTCTGAGGGGAAAGTCCTTTCTCTTAATTCTAGAAGTCCCTGTTCCAAGTGGATTTTTAAGGTGTTTCTCAGCTGACTCATCTCTTTTGGGTGATGGCAAATGAGTTTCGAGGGGTGCAGTTCTGAGAGAGGTGACACGATGGAATTGGAGAAAGATGCACGGCAGATGCACAACAGTCCTAGCACTTTCTATTGGAAATAAAGCCTTTAACTAAGAACTAGGTGTAATGACCTCTTAGCTTGCATTACTCTTAGCCTGATGAGCACTACATCCTATGCATTAATATTATTGATGTCAATAGGGCTATTTGTTAAAAAAATGCTTTTTAAGAGTGGCTTTGCATTCACCTTGGCAAATACCCTATAGGGCAATAGGAGGAAGACTTTGTGGTGTGTGGTTGTATCATGTGATGCTCATTGTATCAGTTGGTGATAAGGGGGAAGAAATGTCGTCTTCATCATTATCCTTTGTTCTTCTAACAGAATAACTACTAAGTCTCAAGTCCTGCCATCATCGCAAAAGGATGTATTTGAACAAAAAAGTTCTTCCCAGTGTAGTGCTATCTGGTGCTGAACACCAATCACTGAAAAGAAATCAAGGATTTGGTTCCTGTTTGTGATTTTGAGCTTTTTCAAATGCTTTTCAGATCTGTCCCCTGAGATGGTGCAGCTGGGGTGTGTGCGGGAGGTGTCTGGCAGGAGGCAGCCAGGGGATGTTCTGCAGCTCTTCAGAAGGGACACTGGTTCTCACTGGTTCTCTTCCAAATACTGCATTGTACAAGCTTTCTCAAAACCACTAGAGCTGGCTAATGTCTGTGCTAGAATTTGCTGAATGACATACTGAGGCTTAACTAATTTGATGTTTATTTTCTTCATATTTTAGTTTCCAGGAGTGTTTTATTGTGATCTACTTACGAATCCCCTGTTCCACAAAAAACATGCACAATGCCATGAGCCCCTCCCATTCTTTATGGCTCCTCTGAGATTTGCCGGGAAGCAAAGTGACCCTGTATCTCACTTAATGAGTCTTAGGGGGGGGGGGGGGGGCGGGGAGAGAGATTCAGTGCTGAAAAAGTGAAGTGTTTGTCAAAGGTTCCCAGGACAGAGCATAGACAGTGAGAGAAATAAGAATGGACCACTGCTGCATTTTGATATTCCTTAGCTTGGAAAGAATAACTAAATATCATCGCTAAAAGTACCCCATGGCCATTTCTAAGCCTATATGAGCTGTGAAAATTGAGGAAGCTGGAGGAAGCTGCTTCCAGGAAGCCTCAGGGTATATCTATATAGAGATTTGCAGACAGGCAGAGGGTGCTCATCCCACACTCAAGTTTACTGGCTGCAAGCCAGCTGTGAACAAGGGCCAGGTACAGCTATTTTAGCACAGTCCTGGGCTTCAGCTAGCATGCTGTCTGCTTCTGGGACAACATGCTCTTGCATCTAGAGAGATTTGTTTCTTTTCAGAAGTTCCTCAGTTCGAGTTGCTGCTCTCACAGCCACTGAAAAGGAAATTTTCACCATGTGTTACTGTGTCACAAATCCAAAGCCTTTCTTCTCAGAATTTATGGTAAATGCAGTAAAAATGTAATTCAGACTAATTTAAGACTGTGACAGAAAGTGAAACTGCAAGAGCTCTTCAATACTGATTGCTTGCACACTGAAAACCACTCTGGCTTCACTAAACTTATCTCAAAGGGTATGTCTGCTAACAGAAGAGCAGGATCTCTTCTTCATTCAAACAGTAAGTTTCCCTACTGCAGGGTTTCTCACTCACCAGGCTATTTGAGTGTTGAATTGTGATTTAACACAGAAGAACTTCTGAAAATAGAGAAATAATAAAGAAATAGTTCTATTGTATTTGCATTTATCCCTTGCTCTGTTAATAAAGTCAAATTCTTGTCAGCCAAACAAAAAACAACTCCCAAGAAGATGGTGCCTGGCCTTACAAGGACTGGCATAAGCACTAGCAGACGTATACTACCACGCCTCAAATTTAGTTTAACTTTAGTAAATCATAGGTGTCTGCTATCTGTGATTGTTTATTGCTCAGGATGAGGACTTGTATACCGAGACCCAGAAGGAGAACACATGATTATTACTCTTGCCCTTCTTCCATAAAGTGAAAATAAACTTACGGCATCAAGGTGATACACCCTTCTAAATGGAGCTCCTCTGGTATGAGCTATAAAGTGCAGCCAATTCTATCTACAGACATGCTTGAATTGTGTAGGTGTAGGGAAAGAAGTGTACTATCTGTGGAACAAGCAAACAAAACCAAAACAAAATCCTATCCTGCAGACTCTCAGAAGTTAATTGTTATCTTAAAGCTTAGTTGTTTCCCTCAGAAGTTAAGGGGTAGAGGGAACCAAAAGAAAGTAATTTCACTTTTTCAATCTGTTGTGAAAGCTTATGTCCCAGATCTTGCCTCCAAAATATGACATCAGTTCATTTTCTAAACTTTTTCTAATAATGAAATTTTACTCTTAACCAGAATATTAGAAGCCTGCAGAGATATCAGCATTCATAAGAATAAATTTGGTCAGCAAGAGTTACTTAATGCTACCCAAAAGTTACTGTAATAATTAGAAATTCTGGGCTAAATTCTGTGATGAAGTAACTGGCACAGTTCTAGTAACTTCTGTGAAAAGTCACCGGTGGCTACTACCATGAAAACCTACCCTGATTTTTTTGTTTTTTAAACAACAATCTTCGTGTGGCTTCTGTGAAATGTAACACTTTTTTCTAAGCAAAAGTGAATTGTAGTAAAATTTAATTTGTCCTGTGGCAGTCTGTTGGCTAGGCCTGTGGTTACGTAGATTGTATAACACTTAAATTTAGTTACTGAAAGGTTAGTTTTTCTAAGTCATTGCAGAGGAGTAAACCGGGATTCCAGGTATAGGCTGTGTTTTTTTAAGAAATGCCTGAGGGAAAAAAAAGAAGTATGATAAAACAGGGCAGTTTATTGTTCTGCATTGTGCTTGGGACTGTATATGAAAAATTAAAGGCTTTTGAACTATTTATACTATGGCTTTGGTTTTCAACTGCAATATTTCTGAGTTTAAGCAGAAGTAATATTTACTAAGAAAGCAAGTGGCAAACGGTTCTTGTGTTGCCTATTATACTCATGTGATGTCACATATATTATGACATCATAATATCATAGTTCAAGGTAGATTAGAGTTGTATTTCTGCTGCTTCTCTGACTGCTGATACGAACAGCTGATGATTGTGGTGTACAGAAATGGTCATGTCCAGTTAATGCACACTAGTGTCATTATTCACTATTAGGTTTTTCAAATACTGATAGATAGAGCAGAATTATAGATTATTACAGAATTAATATGATCTTCTAATAGCAGAAGCCTTGCCCTCATAAGGCACATGTATGGAAACAAGAAGTCCTGCTTCTGAAGTCAGGCTAGACAAGTACACCTGGAGTTCAGCTGACCTTCAGGTAAGAAAACCACAAAGAGCCTAACCAACAGCAGTGGTGACAATTCATTGGTACCCCAAGAAGCAGCAGAGTGTGATATTTTTGGGACCCATCTCATTCATATTATGCATATCAGAATGAAATTAGAATCATTTTAGAACAGCGAAAATAAAACCAGGTAACTGTAGGTCAGTTTTCATCAGCTTGCACTATTAAGAATATTAAAGGCTCTATCATCTGATTGCCTAAATTGGTATCACTGACTTTGGCAGGACTGCAATAATTTACATCAGAAGACCTTTAAATTTAGCTGGCATCTAATCTATGTCAAGTACTGTTCTTTAAACCTGCTCATGTGAAATTGTAAGCTAACCAAATGTTGAAAACTCCTGTTGTTTTTCAGAGGAACTGGACTACATCCATGCTCATGTTCAGTGTAGTTTTATACATTTTTGTAATAATAGATGGAAATTAAAAAATAGCTGATACTAACAGGAGGGAGTATGTGCTGTGTTTTTGTGGGTTTTTTTGCTTATTGAGATTCAAAAACACCTTGAAGAAAATGACAGATAGCTTAAAAACAAAGTCTATTTTCTTTTTGAGTGTTTTGTGTCATTTCTAATAGTATAAAAAATAGCTCTAGTAGCTAAGAGGAACCCAGTTGTATACCTAGTGTAACAATCAGTTGAGCCTTCTGCTTGTGGTTTGAATTCATCTTGCACTGAGGCTGCTGCAAATGTTACTACATATGATGGCCTGTAATAAAAACAAAAAGGTTCCCATATATCATCACCCTTTTCTCTTCCATTTCTTTGAGACACTTCCTAACTCCCAGCACTTCTCAGTTCATTCTTTCAGCCCACCTCCTCATAACCTTTCAGTTCTCCTAAATGACTCATTCCTTTCTCAGTCTGAGGCTGAGGGACAAAGCAGGACCTTCTAGACCCATACTGGATGGGCTGATCAAGTTATTAGGATATTTAATTTTTTCAGCTCAGCTCTATGATACCTGTTCAGGTGACCCTGGAACAATTCCAGAAGATTGGCAATGGAACAGCTGAATTATACTTAGCCTGTTTTCAGTAAGTTTTAGAATAAGTGGTGTATTGAAAACAATTATTTTCACCAAGGTAATTTTTAAATCTCACTATTTGAAGATGCACAGGTATGTAACAGCAAAGTTAGTGGAATTGCATTTCTGCCGCAGCTTTTTTCACTGCCACTGTAGTATTTTGGTTTCCCCCTTCTGTTCAAAGGTTTAAAAGGTTGGCAGCAGGGCTTCTTGTGAGTGCATTAAAAATGTAGGTGAAACCATTAAAATGGTATTATCAAACCTTCTTGTCCAATTGAGAAATAACATCCTCAGTGCTAAGTTAGGCACAGCTGTTACAGTGTTGCTAGTTTGTTCTTTTCAAGTGGTCAGAATATTAAAGAGAAATATGAAAAACATCACCTTACACCCTAACCTCACAGGTTAGGCTGGGCGTGGCCCTTTTGGCAATAACACTTGCGGTCCTAGTGATTTAAACCAGCAAAGCAGGTCCTGTCTCTATAACCTTCCCCAAATGCATGGCCAGTGCTGTTGAAAGATCCGTGTCTCATCTGCATAGGCAACATAACCTCTACTGCATTCCTTTTGCTTTCCAGGTTTGTTTGAGGTCACCTAAGTTACAGGCTGATACAGCATTTGCCACATCAGGTTAACTTGACTAAATTGATAAGACCCCAAGAAAAATCTAAAACCACCAAACAAGCAAAAGCACACTAAAGGATAGCAGAGAACACTAGTCTTGCAAATTCTAGACCATAGAGGTGTCCTTGGAAAAGCCATCCCGAAGGGGACCATGGCTGCTAGCAGCTTCAGCAGAGAGATCAACCATGGAACGGGCCTCATAAAAACACTGTTCTTTCATCAGAGTTTGAGGTCAGGTTGTGGCTAAAGTAGATTGGAAAGGAAGGGGGAGTTTTCCTTGTGCCTTCCCAAGAGGAACCACTGGAAAGCCTTGCCTTCAGAGAGAGGAGGAGGAGCACACATCTGTCCCACGCAAAGGAACGAGTGGCATTTCTTTTTCTATAAACAATTTTAATTCTTGTAGTTAAACGTGGTCATATTGGCAATGCAGCAAAACAAACCTCCTTATATGAGCATGCTTTTCTCTTCTGGCATCTGTAGTCTCAAGAACACAAGTCAAAGACTTTCTCCAGCTGCTACATTCACACAAAGAAGCAGTATAAATGAAAGCGTTATTGCTGCCAATCATCAGACCCTCTGAAGGAGCTTCTGTCCTTTCTGAATATTATGGGTGTCCTGGTTTCGGCTGGGATAGAGTTAATTTTCTTCCTAGCAGCAGGCATAGTGCTGTGTTTTGGATTTAGTAGGAGAAGAATGTTGATAACATGCTGATGTTTTTAGTTGTTGCTGAGTACTGCTTATGCTAGTCAAGGACTTTTTCAGCTTCCCATGCTCTGCCAGGCGCACAAGAAACTGGGAGGGGGCACAGCCAGCATAGTTGATCCAAACTGACCAAAGGGCTATTCCATACCATATGACGTCATGCTCAGTATATAAACTGGGGGGGGTTGGCTGGGGAGCAGCGACCGCTGCTCGGGAACTGTCTGGGTATCGGTCGTCGGGTGGTGAGCAATTGCATTGTGCATCACTTGCTTTGTATATTATTATTACTATTATTATTATTATATTGTTATTATTATTATCTTTATTTTATTTCAATTATTAAACTATTCTTATCTCAACCCAGGAGTGTTTCTCACTCTTACTCCTCCGATTCTCTCCCCCATCCCATCAGGGTAGGGGGAGTGAGCGAGCGGCTGCGTGGTACTGAGTTGCTGGCTGGGACTAAACCACGACAATGGGGCACAAACATTGGTCACTATTGAGTATTGTATTTTTAATGTTTACTATTGTAAATGCCACAATTTTGAATAGATAAAGACAAGTAGTATAATAACAACTGGACAAGCTACATCAAAAATGTCCTGATTTTTATAAACATGCACCCCTTCTGTATTTGATATTGTGCCACCACCCCCAATGGGGAAGACTGATACACCTCTTTCTCAGGCTGACTCCAAATTATTTTTCACACTTCCTAAGAAGATCTGACTGGGTTCTCACTTTTCTGGATCTCCCTTGGCCAGTCTTTGCCCAGTAGTAAAGTCAGTCAGCAAACAGCCATCTCGGGACCAAATTCAGTGCTAAGTAAGAAGAAAGGGCAACCTGGGTGAAGGAGCCCAATCTAACACAACAGTTCACACTGCCTATGCCTGCCTTACAGCCATTATCCTCCTCCCCTGTCTTCTCCCAGGAGTCCCGTGATCCCTGAGCAGCCTAATCGCTTCAGACAGGTTGGGCTGGGAGTGGATATGCTTGCGTAGGCAGACCTCAGTTTCCTTAAGGAACATGTCAGCAACTCATTGCTATTTAACTATATCACCATACTGATTTCTGAAACCTGCTCACATATGCTTCAGTGTGGTCAAACAGTGAACATCTCAGTACAGTGTTGCAGACTTCATTCATCAGCTCATACAGGACAACTTTTCTTCCATCACAAGAGATATGGTTGAACTTCCAACATCACTCACAAATGCTGCATCAACACGCAGCATTGTTTCATTATAGAAAGGGACAGATTTTGACAAATCCATAGAACAGTGTAGAGGCCACAGAGGATCATATCTGAACGAAGATCTTGCTTCGGTATGAGTCATTCAAATAGGAGGAGTGGGGGCATTGTACTACCTCTCAGGTGAAGCAGCATAAGCTTCAGATCACCGCAGCTGCATATCTAAACATGGGTAGTTCCCAACTGCTCTTTTCCTTCAGTTGTACCCAGAAACCTTAAAGTACAGGCTGATGTTCTAGGCACAAGAGCATCATTGGCCACCATTTGGAAACCCTTAAAGGAAGTTCTCCCTGAAAAAATATTTGGGTTTACTGTATCTTCTCTCCTCCTACATCAGAGACAGTTGAATATCTACTCTCCCCTTTCATATGAGACTTTGCAAGAAGCTAAAAAGGTGTGTGTGGCTCCTGGCTGAATGCAAGTGTGATCTAAGATGCTCAGCAGCAAATTTACTTGGAAGTTACTGCTTATTAAATCACTTTATCTTAACAATGTGTTTCTAGAAAAAAACAGATTCTAGTGCTTTTTAACAGCTTTGCAAGATCAATATAGAGGTCTCAATTGTGTTTACTACCACTCATTTGAGTCAGACTGTGCAATATGTGCAAAGGATAATAGCCTTCAAAACTAGGCATGTAAATCTTCAGTGGTCTTGTCACTATTTGTCATACCTCCAGCTGGAATTGATGCTGCTTCAATAAAGTCAATCCGTGGACTGGTCTTGAATATCAAATGTAGTTGTGATTTTAAATGACCTAAGTCTGCCACCTGAATTTGTCTCAGTCCAACTAGACTTGGCCCTTCCTCCCTCCCTATAAAAATGTCTGAAAGAAGATTTCTGCTACAGTTGGCAGGATCCTCTACAATGCAAGCCATTGCTATGACTCATGTGTCCGTGGAAAGACAGAGAGAGGACACAACATAGCCCCTGTGCCTCCAGGTCCACTTGCTGCCCTCCCTGCTGTCTGTGTGCAGTTCCATCCAGAAAGATGGACAGCATTTTTCCTGGCTGTCACAGGTGAGTCCTAAATTGAATATACCCCAGTGTCCCTGAAAGGACAAGTAAATATTTGGCCTTGGTGAAGTTTTGTCATTGCTGGTGGACAGGAGAGCCCACATGAGGTGTATGGCCAAGCCTACTGGAGCCACTTGCTCTCTGTGGTGGAAACACATCCCACCACTTTGCACCGTGATAAGAAATGAGAGCAAGGAGGTAGAAGGTCTGAGGCATGTATGTAGAATAATATTCACGAGGCACCATTTGCAGGCAAACTGAGCAGATAGTATGCAGCTTACTGGGATGGCAGATCAGAAGTGGCTCTGGACAGAAGTTCCGATGCAGGGACCTAATGCCCATCCTTGGAGAATTGTTTTGTAAATGTGGTTGAAGACCTCTCCACCAGAGCTCTCCGGGCAAGGAGAGAAGGAATAAGATGGCTCTCGCCTCTGGGAAAACTTTTTTTTTATGTAACTGAAGATAGCCATGTCGAATTATTTGAACCACATGTTGAGTAGATGATCTGTCTCCTGTTGATTTAATGTAGGATTTTGACAAAAGTGTGACTGAAAAAGTAAAGCTTTGTTAGTGGCTTACCTCAGTGGGATGGATATTAGAAAGAAATTAACGGAAGTTAAAAAACTGTGGATATCTTTAAAGAGCTCATCTTACATATTTTAAGAAAATCTAATGATTTAAGAAATCTTCTAAGTATGATTTAAAAAATGAATGTTTTACTTTAGGAAAAGTAAAGAAAGAAAAACTAAGAGAGAATTTGAATTTGCTAAAATCCAAAGATGGGAAGACTTGAAAAAGTATGTTCATTCCTTATCAAAATTTAATCTATCTTTTAATCCTTTGGCCACCAGTGTGGAACACCGTGCAGTCCTCTGAATGTAAAATGTCAAATTCCCTCCCTTCACGTAGGTCTGCAGAATTGTAATGTGTCATCCAGCTATATTCACATCTCACAAACTGTCAAAACGCTGATGGGAGACACTGACCTCCCGTCCCCTACTGGGAAAAAATGTTGCAACTAGATGGCTATGCTATAAATAGTTAAAGCTGGTGATATTTCTGCAAGACAGCTCTTGCTGGCTGTCGGTGAGCTACCTTAGAACAACATTTCAGACAATGTGCATTTCCTGCTCCAGTGTCAGCAGGGAGGATGCCAGGGGCTTCTAGTCCCACCAAAAGAGGATTGCCGCTGGGTGGCACACCTTGGGGTGTGCCAGAAAATGCCTTCGTTGCCATCACTGGAGAGACAGAATTTATCACCTGATGTAGTTCAGCAGCTATTCTGGAGAAAGTTGCCTATATTCGTGTCAGAAATTTGCTGCTATTGTTTGCTCAGGTGTTCCACAAAGCTAAAGGTTTACTCAACAAGCTGTCATGAGATTTAATTTCTTTTAAAGGAAGCTTATTTTTAAAAGGCATGCCTTTTTATGGAGTGTATTAGCTTAAAAATATATATATCTAGAATAACACCAAACTATAAAGAGTACAAGTGCCCAAGCCCAGAACAATCACTGACAACTTAATTTGTGTTGTCCTTCCCCTCCTCCCATTTCAATGCTGTATAAATCCAGAGCCAGGTCTAACATGGGACAAGGCACCCAAATTAAATGGGCATTCATATGTGTGTTATATGGCTTTCTTGGCAGTGAAACTGTTTCTGTCTTGAGTGTTGAGGGAAGGAAAAGAGTTTCGCCTGCTGTTGAGTTCATGCACTTCCTACATCCCATACACCACAATTAGAGATATTAGTGCAGTCTGAATTTTATAGGTATAAGAATTAACTTTGCACCTAAAAAGACCCTAGAGAGTAAGGGTAGATTTGCGAGACGCTGGATCGGCACTCAAATATCCTTGTTCAGTCAGATCTTAGCTTTACTGCAGTCTTTTTTATTTGCTACACTGGGTAGGTCACTGAGAATAGGTACACTTCTATCCGGAGGTGTAATTGCAGCTTGGATTTACCTATGTGGGCTAACTTTAAATTAGCTCAATCAGTCGTACCTGTTGAGAATGGCAGCATGAACTTCAGTGCACTGCCATAATCCCTTCAGGTCTGTGAATAGACATTCACTAGGTAACATTTGTGATTTAAGTGTTGTGCACCACAACCCAAGCAAGCTACTTTAAAGTTTTGACCTGGTGTAGGTTGTAATGTGAATAGTATTTTAGCACTACAGTGGATTCCATCAGTTAGCGCTGCAGTTCCCAACTGTGTTAGGGAAACATAAATATTACTGTTGCCCAAGCTTTTGTCTGTCTACTTAAATGGTGACCTCTTTGGGGCAGGAAATGTCTTTTATGTTTATACAGCAAATAAGGCTTGGATCTTCATGGTGATTTGGAACAGTTATTGAAGTTATGGAGCCACCTCTTGCCTACATCTGATAGTATGTTGTTTCATGAGTCTGTTGCATGAAGCTTTTGATGGGACATATTGCTGAACTCCCTTCTGCATGGAGAGGATCCGGCCAAAGGGAAACCATCCACAGGTTTCTCAGGTTACTTGTGTGCTCTTGCTCAGGTTACTTGTGTGCTCTTGCTCATTCTCTTCTCTTTTGTATAGCTCTGAAGCAGTGCTTTGGACTGTAGGGAAAAGCATTCAGATATCCATTTAATATGGCAACGAATATTGCTCTGTTTATATTTGGTGTTCCAGGAAAAATTGATAGTTTGCATCTCCTTGAAACCACACTCAGTGGATAATGGCCACTATCTTCTCTTCCCAACCTCTTGTAACATAGCCCTTGTTTTATCATAATCGTTAAGTGATGTCTGCATCTAATCAGACAGGACCTACACAGTTAACTGTTTACTTTCTATTTTAATTAAAAGAAAAAGGTTCATAGTCTGAACCAAAAATGCATGCTGTTCTGAATAGGTCCTAGTTATTTACCAGATCAGACAGTCTTTGTACATGTTAGTGTTGTTAACTCTGGTAGAAAAGAAAAATAAAGTAAAAAGTTTCCATTTCCACTATTTATGAGAAGAGGGATTCAAAAGTATTAGTGCCATAAATCACCTGAGACGAGTGAAATGTGTTATTCAGCACATTATAATGTTGTAACTTTGCCATTGGAAACAGTTGCCTAGCTAGGAACAGAACCTGGGTGGGCCACAGGTTATGGTAGATGGGCAATGACAAAAGGTCTGACTTTACAGCAGATCATTTGTATTGCAAATGATCTAGAGCAGACTCAGAGCTGGACAGGCTTGGGTCAAATTGAATAAGCTGGTGTCCACCCATGGCTGCCCCTTTTGTTAGAAGGACTGGTGAGCACAGACATTTAATAAAATGTTTCAGATGAAGCTACTATCCAAAGCTGTAGCAAATTTGCCAGGTACAACATATTTCAGGTTATGAAAAAGTTCAAGCCCATGCATAGATTTAGGATGTGTGCAAGGATGTGGATGTCTAAAGTCAGCACAGCTGTTGGTATCAGTGTCAGCCTATGCTTGCTCACTGTAGTTGCTCCATGCATGTAATATGCTGGACATTCATTTTGCACAGAGTTGGTGTTTGGTACTCACAGGGATTTCCTTTTCCCCGGAATTTTTAAGGGGTCTATGAAGCAGTGCTTGGACTGCAGAGTAGGCCAAGCCAATGTCTTGCAGGAAAGACAACATATTTTTTTGTTTCTGAGGATTTTATTATTTAATTAATTAAATTAATATATTTATACTTTAATAATTAATTAAATTAATATATTTGAGGATTAGGACGAGAGGAAATGGGCTTAAGCTGCGCCAGGGGAGGTTTAGGTTGGAAATTAGGAAAAATTTCTTTATGGAAAGGGTGGTCAAGAATTGGAACAGGCTGCCCAGAGAGGTGGTGGAGTCCCCATCCCTGGAAGTGTTCAAAAAACGGGTAGATGTGGCACTTTGGGACATGGTTTAGTCTAGTCTACCCTTGATTGGCTTAGAGTAGACTTGTTAGTGTAGGTTAATGGTTGGACTGGATGATCTTAAAGGTCTTTTCCAACCTAAACGATTCTATGATTCTATGATTCTATGATTTTAGAAGAGCAAGATAAGGCTCAGGGCTGGCCATCTCTAGAGTTGTATGAATTTTCTTTGTTTGCTTTGTGCTATTACTTTCAACTATTATTAGTTCTGTGACTTGATTTGCACTGACTGATTCAGTAACAGAATCCTTGTATTGATCCTTGCACATAATATTTTTATATATTATATATACCAGCCTTACTCAATGGCAGGTTCTCTTGATTGCATCTAATGTTGTTTGTTTGTTTGTTTAAGGGACTCTAGAAATGAGAAAATTACACTGTAATATGTTAATGCTGTTGGAAAGGGGCATGAAGATTGCTCACCAGGAATATATGTTGCAACTTTCTTCAGATGATAAAGTCTGAGCTTGCTGCATTCTCTGCTTTCTCAACTACTTAATATGATGTCCTTATTACTCTTAACAGCTTATTAAGTTTGTTATGCTATTTCAAAATAGGCAGAATGAATACATCTTAGGAACATCCACCATTTTGAATATTTTTTTTCCTGTACTTAAAACATCTAATTTAAACATTTTGTTACACAAGGCTATAGAATTGTTACAAAATGATGACTTTGGGCTAAGTCCTTGACTCTCCTCAAAATATTGAAACAAATGATTTGCAAAATCTGTTTTGTGGTGGTGTCCTCTGTGTAAAGCAAAGTAGCACATTCTTTTTTTTGTTGTTTGTGCTTGCGTTTACAAGCCTGAAGCCAGCAGCATGTTTTTTTTCTGTCTTTCCTTTTCTCCTTTGTTTATTCCTGTTATTAAAGGCAGGTCCTGCTTGACTAACCTGATCTACTTCTATAACAAGGTGACCTGCTTCGTGAATGAGGGAAAGGCTGTGGATGTTGTCTACCTGGACTTTAGTAAAGTCCTTGACACCATTTCCCTGGAGAAACTGGCTGCTTATGACTTGGATGGGCATACTCTTTGCTGGGTAAAAAACGGGCTGGATAGCCAGGACCAAAGAGTTGTGGTGAGTGGAGTTAAATCCACTTGGTGGCTGGTCACAAGTGGTGTTCCCCAGGGCTCAGTACTGGGGCCAGTTCTGTTTAATATCAATGATCTGGATGAGGGGATTGAGCGCACCCTCAGTAAGTTTGCAGACAATACCAAATTGGGTGGGAGTGTTGATCTGCTTGAGAGTAGAAAGGCTCTGCAGAGAGACCTGGACAGGCTGGACCGATGGGCCAAGGCCAACTGTATGAGGTTCAACAAGGCCAAGTGCCGGGTCCTGCACTTTGGTCACAACAGCCCCATGCAACGCTACAGGCTTGGGGAAGAGTGGCTGGAAAGCTGCCTGGCGGAAAAGGACCTGGGGGTGTTGGTTGACAGCCAGCTGAACATGAGCCAGCAGTGTGCCCAGGTGGCCAAGAAGGCCAACAGCATCCTGGCTTGTACCAGGAATAGTGTGGCCAGCAGGACTAAGGAAATGATTGTCCCCCTGTACTCAGGCACTGGTGAATACTGTGTTCAGTTTTGGGCCCCTCACTACAAGAAAGACATTGAGGTGCTGGAGCATGTCCAGAGAAGAGCAATGAAGCTGGTGAAGGGTCTGGAGCACAGGCCTTATGAGGAGGAGCTGAGGGAACTGGGGTTGTTCAGCCTGGAGAAAAGGAGTTTCAGGGGAGGTCTTATCACTCTCTACAACTACCTGAAAGGAGGTTGTAGTGAGGTGGGTGTTGTATTCTTCTGCCAGGTTACAAGTGATAGGACGAGAGGAAATGGCCTCAAGTTGTGCCAGGGGAGCTTTTAATTGGATATTAGGAAAAATTTCTTCACGGAAGGAGTAGTCAAGCATTGGAACAGGCTGCCCAGGGAAGTGGTTGAGTCCCCATCCCTGGAAGTAATGTGTAAATGTGTTGCTTAGGGACATGGTTTAGTGGTGGACTTGGCAGGGCTAGGTTAACGGTTGGAGTTGATGATCTGAAAGGTCTTTTCCAACCTAAATGATTCTATGATTCTATGATCCTATGATTCCTGAAACTCAACCTAGAATACTGAATAAAAAACTCTTAAAGTAGAAGGAAATATTTCACATCCAGGTTTTGCCAAAACATGAAAAAATTCAGACAATTTTTAAAGAAAATGTTATCCCACAAGAATTGTTACTTATTTATTTATTAAATGTATCTGTGCCGTATCAGTCTTAGACACAGTACTGCTATAAAGTTGCTATTAAAACTGACAGGCACCGTTACCTCGGATGAAGCTTATCTGCAAAGCAGAAACAGAACTAGGAATTTCATGGTCTCCTCCACTGATGATGACCCAAATTAACCTGTTTTACTCTCCACTGAGAAGACTGAGCATTCATGCTGTCAGGTCCTGTGTCTTGGGAAGCAGTAACCTTCTGCTGAAAGGCAGTAATTAACAGGTAAACGGAGTAACTTTATATATTGTTCCAAGTTATGTCACAGGTCTCCTAGTCTGCCTTGCATTTTGCTGACAGCAGCTTGTTGGGGAAAATGGTGTTGCCAACATGTAAACTAATAAATAGTCTGACTATTACGTTCTAGAACCTTTTCTAAAAAAAAAGTGGGCTTTTTTTTGTTTGTTTTTAAATAAGGCTCCTGGTAATGATGTGACCCTTCGTATTATCTTCTTTTATGTTATGATATATGCCAGCGAGTGTATTGAAAAAACAAAACCAGACCCACACAAAAATTGAAAAAAAAAGGAAAAATTCTCTTGTAGAGGAAAGTAGTGCTTTAATTTGTACATTACTACCGGGTGTTTGTTGCAGTTTATTGAAACAAGTTCACACAGGAAGAGTTAACACTTGCAATGCAAGCAAATGCCATTGCCCTGTAAAAATTATGTGTCATTACTTTACCTGTGCAGATTACCCTGAAAGACAAAGAAGTAGGATTGAATGCTTGTTACCAGCCTCTACCCTATTGTGCACATACCTTGCTATTTATTTTCCAATTTCTCAAATACATGACCAAGGTAACCTGTTATCAAGTCCCAGTTGAGTTTGAGTGATTGTCCTCTTGTGTACTACAAGTCCACAGCAGATGCAAGGTAACATGCCTACTGAGAACTCAACTAAGTTGCATTATGCTGCGCTGGCTGTGGACTAGGAGCGAGCATGAATTACTTATTTTTTATGTTTCATGTGTATTTAGGAAGATAAATGCTGCACTTTTAAACTATGCATGCATAACTATATAACATAACTATACCAACATTGATCTGTCTTCAAAGTATAAATTTTATAGTTCACTTACAGAAAGGTGGCGTCAGTGTTGCCTACTGATTCTGTAATCTTTCTTTTTTTTCTATGATGAATTGTGCAAGCTTAATGTTATATTTTTTAACAAAGAAAATAGGCTTCTAATACCTGAACAGCACTGGTCAGCCATCTGCTGGAAAGAGGATACAGCAAAAATCCAAACCTCCATTTTTGTTTCTTGCCTTAACACATCCTGTGCCTTTCATAGAAAGTAATGCTGGGACAGCCTTTGAAAGGTGTCTGTGTCCCACGCAGAGACAATGTTGCTTCTCTGTATAGCTGGTCTGCTAGGGCATCTAACTAAGCAGCTCATCAAAAATGCTGTGTACTTTGGCCATGGAGCTTAGCCAAAGTCTGTATCCTTTTTAGTCATTAACTACATCATCTTTTGATATATGTCTGAAGTATTTAGAGTTTTTGCATGACCAAACGTTTTCAGGCTTAACAAAACCCACACTCCTCTGTAGTGTCTATGGATTGTCCAGGTCTAACGTTTCAAAGGTTTGCAAGATCCTCTCCTTATGTCTGAGAGGATATAAATAGCATTCAGTTTAATTAACATCAGCAAAGGCATGTTGCAAATAGATTTTCCCTGTTACTGGCTTTCTCCATTTCTTAATTTCAAGATGTTAAGCTTTCCAAAATAAATTTATCCTTTTTTTTTTTTTCAGGAAGAGAGGAGAAACTTCTTCCTGCTTCTCACTAGAGAGGAATTGTTTCAGTTCGAATGCTCATTTTATTGTTGAGAAAGTAGTGAGGAAGTGAAGTTATTGCTATGACGGACTAAGGACATAAGGCAAGCGAGATTGTGTGAAGGGGTAAATTAGCAGCTGGTATAATACAATTACCACATTTCCCTGCAAACTTCCCTGTTTGTTTCCTTTTGTAGCACCATTTAGTAGAGAAAAGGGGGGGAAAAAAAATCACAATTCTTGAGCCTGTTGACATATCTGAAGACCTTGCACTACAACAGCGAGAACATAGCTCAAGACAGAGGGCTGGGCAATCTTGAGTCTGGCTACAGTAGATGCCAGGCCAAATCTCATCATAATTAAAACCATTTTGGAAGCTGTTTCCAATTATGGCAGCTGCCATCGGACCATGTTCCTCTCCCTACCCACACCCTCTCCTGGTCATGGAGGAGCAGGATTGTCACTGGAGCAGCTCCACACACACCCACAAAACACTTCTGCTACGGCCATCTTCACACAGCACGGAGGAAGCTTTCTCTGGCGGGTGAAGAATGAAGAATGGAGCCTGTAGTTGCAATCGGGACTTGCAACCAAAAGGTTACTTAGGAGGCAAGTGCTCCGGTTTCCCAAAAGCAGGCTTAAAAGGCTGTAGGGTATATTTTCAAAGCACTGTGCAGGGTTTCAGCCATGTGACTCATTAACGTCAATGGGAATCATGTTGTTAAAACTTTGTGCGGTGCTTTGAAAATGTATCCCTATATGTCAATTTTCTTTTCTAGGCAAAATTATCAAAAACAGACCGTGTGGGCCATTTTTTCTAAAAGCAGGTTTTCAGTATTATATGCTAATAAATCAATGGTTTAGCAGGCTTGATCTGCTCTCGTTCCTTCCTCCTCCCTCTCCACTTTCCATTTTATCATTGACTTTGATTTTATGCAGAGTTATAATAACATATAGTTTTTGCAGACATTGCCTGGAGGAAGAGAACTGCAAAATCTCAGAGACTGGATTGCGAATTGTGTGAAAAGCAACAATTGTGATACAGAGGGTTAATAATATTTGTTGCATCATTTCAGCTATAAAGCAGAATCAGTAAGAAAAAAAATCTAGATTTTCTTAATGACTATTTTCATTAGCAAATTGCAAAAAATCAACCCTTATTAAAAAAAAAATATTTAGTTTGAAGGATTTGCAATTATCTTTCAGGATAACTCTGGGATCTGCTAATAACAAAATATCAGATGACAGGAGTATGTGCTTAGCAAAAAACCAAACTAATATAATGAGATCTCTGGTTTCCCAGGAAGAATTATGCTTCCTTTGATTCCATTGAATACAGAGGGAATTACCCTGAAATGCTTGTAAGCTCTGAACTACAACAGAGGGATGAGTTGTGTATTCCTATTAGCTGCATTTTGTATTTGTTCAGAATATGCCGCTCCGGTTTTGGTACATCCTCCAGAAGTCAGAGACATCTCCAACTTATAGTTTATTACTTTTGCAGCAAAAAGGTGCATCATTTCTATAAACTCTAAAGCTTTTCACCTTTAGATCACTGGTTCATGTCTGTCCTGGGAACTATATCTTAATTTGAATTAATCTCTGGAATAAAATGATTGCTGTCTGTATGGATAGCGTATCATATGCTTCTCTAGTTCCATTTCTCAGCCGGCAGCTGTTCCATTCAGTAATTGCTCTTTTACAAATCTCAGCAAAGACAGAAGACTAGAATTACATACACCCTCTTTTTCTCTTGAAAGTCACTGTTGTGGAACAGTTTTGGGATAGTGTTGTTAAGAAAGCTTGTATGCTGCTGCTTTGTGACTGTACGTGGCAACTGGTAGTCAGTCAGAGCTGAAATGTCTCTTAGATAATCCGAGCTGAAAAGAAAACAGATCTGTCTTCATGCTTGCTAAATAAGAGAATAAGAAACTGCCAGAATTCTCCAGCTAACTAGACAAAGGTAGATGGAAGTACTCCTAGAGAGGATAAACAAAGTGCACCCATCCACTTACCTGCTTATTTTTATCTTCATTCTTCCTTTCCAGAAAGAAATCACATTTTTGTCCAGTCTGCTATGTTCCTTAGCTTTCTGACAATATTGGGTGTTAGCTTATGTTATGTCCTAACTTAAAAGAGTAGAATAATTTTATTTAATGATAATTCTGTGTAATGATGTCCTCCTGTGTTCCAAGAGCCCACTATTTATAGAGCTTAAAACATGCTCCCTCTTATGACTTCACAGAAGATGGCATAGTGCCACTGAAAAGTGGGTATCTGGATTATAACACCAAATGTGAGGCTGCCACAAGGGTTACTATGAGAGGGACAAGTTCCAGCACATTTTCCAGGAGTCACATTTCCTCCTTTTTTATTTATAACACTTTTTTCCCCCCTGCCATGCAAATGCTTTTTAATATGCTTCCCCTGAAGTGTTTGGGAAAGTCAACCTTCCGGACTATCCTGCAGTGTCATATTGGTTTTGGGGAAGATAGTTAGGGAGTGAGTCAGAGAATATAAGGTGGTCAGTGAAAAATTTGGAACTCTTCTGTACCTGATAGTCAGTAGTCATCCAAAGTATAATGCTTAGGAAACCTGAGAGAGAAAAGTTAGTTTGATTCGTTGTTTTGTCTGATGTAAAGTATGGCCAGCAGCAGTTATTTAAATGTAAACAGTAAAAATGAGAGAGAAAGTGAGAGTAGATGCCTGGTGGTTCAGCATGAGCAGCACTATGAAAACTTTAAACTCAGCTCAAGCTCAAAAAAAAAAGGGCTCTTATGCCTTTTTCCCATCATTGTCTTGTTATTGGTAGGGTAGTAATTTCTCTGTTTCCCTAGTAATTCTTCTCAGTAAAGCTCAAAACACTCTAGAAACATGGTTGTGCTTTATAAGCTCCTTTTGCAGCTGGAAAAACTGGCACACGGAAGGATCTGTCTTCTGACATGCTGCCCTGAAATCCCACCTTTCCCTGGTGCCGTCGTTAGCATCGTGGTTCTTGCCCTTCCTCTCTACTCACAAGGTGTCTATTTTGTTCTCTGCAGAACACTGAAAGCTCCTACAGAGAGATTTTTAAAGTTTTTTGTGTTTGGATACCATGGTGATAAATGTAATATAAAACTTCAGTGAGAGAAAGAGTGCTAAGTTTCTAAAAGTTAGGCTTTGGGGTTTTTTTAAGGTACCAACAAAAGAAATTGTAATAGATTTCTATACACAAGGGTGGTAAAGTCACTTTTCTAGACTAAGCTGATATACTGTGAATCTCATTACAATCGTTACAGTTATGATTATGTAATCTTACTAAAATGCTTTCCACATTGAGAATGGGGAAATTCTATTTCTTATGATGGTAATGCTAGTTACTTTCAACTATCTGCTTTTGGTGGGAACACAAAGGGGAAGCTCTAGAAATGATAGAGGGATGTGTATTTTGTGACTGCAGAAGTAATTTTGAAATATCAACCCTGTTATCCAGTAGATTTTCATTCTTTTACCAGGTGGACATGCTGCCTCATTGCCCCCTTTTCCAAAGATGTGTCAGTTTAGCCTCTAACACTTGAGGTAAAGCAAAATCTGTGAATCCATAGTGAAATCGTAGGCAAGCCATATTCTGTCTAATTAAGCCTAGTTCATAAAATCAAAAAAATACATAGTTTTCTTAGTCTTTCCAGGTGTTAATGGCTCGCTGCTTCTCATATACTCTTCCACTGACATAACACAGAAGTATGTAATTTCTGTTGTATTTATTATTTATGTAACTCCAGATTATATTTTGAGTTTGTCTTCCACTTTTCTATCTGTTGGAGGAAGCAAAACATCTTTTGTGGTTATCCTCTGAATTTAAAGACTTCTTTCCTACTAACATCTGAAAGCACACTGACAACTCATTCTCTGATGCCTATACAGTTTTCCCTTGGATCTGGGTACGTTACAACCAAATTACTCCAAATAATATATGACTGGGCTAATACAGGAATTGAATAAAAGGGTTGAGGACCACCACAGCTTGGTAACACAGGTACTTACAATATCATACCTGTACAAGTCATTAACCTGCCCCAGGCTCCTCTTTTTGGAGTGCAGTTGGAGAGTGAACACTGGGACTATGATCACCGGGTTGACAGAAGGACATCTGTGCACTGGATCCATTACATGGATTGCTTTGGAGGTCTCAAGATTATCTTCGAACAACTGAATTGCTCACATAAGTGCAGCAGTTCGAACTGGGGATGCCAGCTAGGCTACTAGTTTGATCAAAAGCATGACTGAACCAGGTACCAGAGCAGCAGGTGGAAAGACTGACACAAAACTTTTCAGTGATAATCCATGAATTCTGTATTTTAACCTATTACGGAAAGAATTATAATAGGTGCTCCGTTAAGTCAACTTGTTTATAGAGAAAATAACCAAAAGGGAAAAATAGCTCAAGATCAGTCACCCCTTTGGCAAATTCACTTTAGCCTCAATTAATGGAAAACCTGGAAAAGCATGAAGTGCTCCCACACCTTGAATTTTGCACCCCACAGACCCACGGGTCTGCCAATGTCTGGCACTTTGCCTGGGCTAATAAACTCTCTGACAAGCGGGAGCATTGGGGATCTGTGTGTCGAGATACCCTTGTGGCTCATGTCTGGCAGAGCTTAATGATTCAGGTTCAGCATCGTGTGAGAGCAGCTGCACTGCTGCTGGACCCGGTCCCGGAGCTGGCTCAAAGTTTCTCAGCAGCATAATGACTCAGTCTTGCAGTGGTGGCTGAGAAATTTTGGAGCAGGTAAAGAAGAGTGGGGGAGGGAAGGAGGATTAGGAACAGTTATTAGGGTTTTCGTAGCGCTGTTCATGGAGGGGCTACAAAATTTTGCATTATGATTTTGTTGAGGGAATGGACTGGGTGGAGTTAGTAATGTTTTGAGCGGAGGAGTCCATCAGAGAGCTGACAGATTTGGGGATTTACAAGAAACTTTCTCTTTCTGTTTGTACTTCTGGGACCTCCTTTCAGTTTTGTTTCATGAGCGTGGAGCCTCCTCCTCTTTAGTCCATCTTCTGCAAGGACCATGGACCATCTCTTCTCTCCTCTAATGCAGTGACCTGCTCCCAGCCCACCCTACACAAGCAACCACTTCTCCTCTGGGGTGGGAAGAAGGCCAAAGAAGACACTAAGGGGAAGCAAGTCTTGTTTTTCAAGCCACTGCTGAGGGCCTGGAAAAGCGCCGGGACCCCTGCTGGGTCACAGACCCCACTGGTCCTGACTCCCAGCCGTGGGTGGACATCCTGGTCCAGCCTCAGCCCATCCCCATCCCCAGGGAGGTGCCCCATGCCCGGGGCTGGGGCTGTCCCCGCTGCCCCGCAGCTGCCCTGCTCCTGGCTGGAGCGGTGGGCCAGGAGTAACCAAGCTGCAGTAACTTACTGCTTGGGCTGCTTGTTCTTATCCCTCCATAACTGCAAGGTAACTCAAGATTGTATGCCTTGTATTGATTAAAAAAATTTTTTTAAGTGCCAACAAATCAATTTTAAAGTATTTTCCTAAATTAAGCTGGAAAATTTATGGAGTCATCTTAGATTCAGGATTATCTCAGATTTTGGTAGCTACACTATTTATGATATTTGTAAATACTTAGGAAATCAGCCTTACATTTTTTCTTGTGTCATATTTTATTTTTCTTTTAGTTTCCACAGCACTTCATGTCTTTTTTCCATATTTTGCTTTCTATGCAAGACTTCTTTCCCTCCCATAATCTTAATTTATTTCTGTTCACCTAGTTTTCATTGAATGTGTGTATGTGTGTTCATTCTCCTGCAAATATTTTTAATTTGTATTTTTGAATAGTTTTATCTGGTTATATCTTTTTTTTCCCTTCTCAATAGTAAGTTACAAAAAGAAATAAGGGTGGAGAACAACTCCTATAGCAAAAATGGTTTCAGTACTTGGTGAAAAAGTTGCAAAGTAATTAGCACTGTTGCAAAATTTTGTTAAGCAAAGTTCAGAGTCCTTGTAGCTGTAGAACATGGTGAATGAAACTCAGCCCTTTGGGAAAGGTGAGCACAAGGTCAATGGGCCATGGAAATCCCTCTCTGACTTCAAAAAATGGAGTTTAAGATGAAATGACACTTCTTCTGCAGATATTATATTAGTTTGTCTTTTTTTATATCTTTTGCTTATGTTGCTGTCTCCTTCGTTTCTTCTCACTTTCTTCGATTTCCTATTTCTTGTACTGTTTGCTCTTTTGTTCCACCTGCTGTCTTTCTCCACCTTGCTCTCATGGCTGATCAGTGCTGGAGATAAAGGCCCACACAATGCTTGCTACAAGCACAAAGGAGCATTGATTTTGTTATTAGTCACTAAGGTACAAATAGATTCCAGTTCTCATGAAGATAGTTTTCACACATCCAACTCACTGGGGGACGATGCTGCAAGTATTTGAAATAACGAAGGTTTTGGTCCAGTTGCTGTGTCAATTGAGCTGCATAATTACATTTATTTTATTTTCTAGTCCAGTTTTTCTTTGTGTGCGTGTTAATTTTACCAATCTGTTTTTGTTTCAGGTGCCTGCAAGTACTGTTTTCAGTAATGGTGTTATTACATTTAAGTTCTTTCCCCATATTTCATGAAAACTACCAGCCAAAAGATCAAAAGCTTTTCTGTGCAAAACAGATTGTTTAAACAGCTGAAATACTTCTTACATGTGTCTGCGTCTACTGTAGATTTCTATGAAGTACTAAGTATCACACATTTAGGCATCTGCCATCTTCGAAGTGATTTCTGAGTAATGGATGTGAACAAGTCAGCTCTTCAGATGGCAACTTTCCATAACTGTATTCAATTTTGGGAGTGCTGTTATTTGATATTGCTTCTTTTTCTGGTAAATTTTATTTCCAAATTTCATTATGTTTCTTTTTATACCATTTCCATTATCTATCCCAAGGGAGAAACCAAGACAAGTACTTTTGAAATAATAATAACAACACAGAAACTACATTTGTATTCTTTTAAAGTCGGCATTTATATCCTCTCTCACAAATCATGGACATTCATAACAATAGGCTCATCTGAGTTCAAGACAAATGGAAAAATATTCCATTGACTTCAGAAAGTTTTGAACTGGGACTTGTACTGTGTTCTTTGGAGTATCAATGAAGCATTTGTGCTTTAAAATATTTCTATAGATTTTTTGTCTTGCATTTGTCTTTCCATTTCCTTTCTGAATTTTTGGCTTCAGAAGGTTCTGAAGATGAATTGTGCATGGAGAAAGTCCACTTCAGCAGTTTTACATTTACTACCTTTTGTTTTTTCACTGATTGCCTGCTTAGTTATATATAATGTAAATTAATGTCTCTATTCTTCTTTTTCCTAGATGACTGGGATTTTCTTATGATGGCTTGTAGTTAGTTTTCTCTTTGAAGCAGACAACTCCAACATTTTCACGTTCTCTTTCTATGAGATCTTTCTTCATGCCCTTTTTTGCTTCCAGTTCTTAATTCTATCTAATTTTGCAGTACTTTTATTGAGATAGTGTTCATAGTACCAACTGTATTTGCAGAGGAGCATGATATAAATAATGACATCATTTATAGGCAACATTTCTCACACACCCCACCCCCTCCTTTTTTATGCCCTCTTACCTTTTGTTTGCTTTTTTTGACCTTATCTGGGCATTGAAGTGACTTGGCTGTCCAGGGCAATGTCTGGGTCCCTCTCTTTAAGTAAAACTGTCAATTTAGAACCCAGTAGTCTTTAGGGAATTATTTTTAAATCTGTCTACCCACGGATAGTGGGCTCTCTTCCAAAATTCCTTGATTGTTCTTTTATTTACTGCTTAAGAGGCTTCATAATAGTTTTAATGTTTCTCACAACAACTAGTCAATAAACCTCCTGAGCTGGTGGGAAGAACTTGCGCTGGAGAGAGGAAGAATGTTTTATTCTCTGTAGGTTAAGAAGTTTTCTAACAGTGTTATGTATGAGGGTGGTAGTGCTGTACTCGGCTCTAATTCAGTACACTGTTCTCTCAGACATTAAAATAAAGGCTGTTTTAGGTCAGCAGTAGCTCATTTGCAAAGTCAAACATTGAGGTTATTGCTTTCCTGCGTAGTTGTTAATTACAAAATTAAGTTTTCTTTTTAAAAAAAAGTTTGCTTGCAGGGGGAGGGGAAGAAGAAAAGACCTGGATTTGCAGGTCTTCACGTGTGTGCACATATCTCTAATTAAAATAGAACAGATAAAGTCTTTTTAATTTTTTTCCCAGAATATGGGGGAAACAAATTCTGTCCATCTGAAAGCACAGTAAATAAATTGCATTCCTGGAGGGTATTTCTATTCCCAATGCTTAATATTGGAAGATTCCCAATGCTTAAAATTGGAAGATTTGTATCTCCTAAGGCAGGAATTTTGTCATTAACATTTTTTGGGGGGAAAAGAACAAGCTGCTTTGTCATGTATGTATTTGCTTACTCAGTTCCTCTAAGGATTAACAACTGTCCTCAGTGCTAATGGCGAGACTTTTCTTGATACCAGTGGTGTTTGGCAATGCCCTTCGATTTGTTCAACATTATTGTACATCTCCTGAAGGCAAAGTAAGAGTAAATTGCCCAGCCTTTCCAACAGGATCGAACTGGGCTGATAGAGTTGTGCTTGCTGATTTTAGGGGCTAAATTCTGATCTCAGTGAAATCAGTTTAAATTTTCCGTCAAAGCAGGTCAGCTATTTCATATTTACACCAGTGTAGCAGAGCAGATTTTGGCTGCAGGTCTGCATTTGGCTGATGTGCTGTAATGTAATTAGTTACTGAAATTCTAAAAATAATAACAGATGCTTTACCACTTCTTTAACCAATAGATTTTGGGACACAGTTTTCTTCAAGAACAACATAATTTGAAACTTCTTAGAAATTCATTCGTCCTATCTGGCAGAAAAAAATCTGTAGCATTTTAGCTTGGATCTGCTATTAGTGACTGATGCGTCAGCTTCATTTAAAGACTAGGCTTGCCTAGCTTCTTATAACTTGGCCATAGGTTTTGGAGGACATCTGCAAATCATTGGATGAATCAGAAAAGTACAAATTCACAACAGTTCTACTCTCTTGAGTTGTGCTTGATATTTCCTGTTTTTAAGGTTTCCTTGGTATCTAACACATAGGCTGCTAAACACCAGCTGCTCCCCGTGACTCAGATATGCAGACCTTTGATCAATTTATCTTGTCATGGTTAACCAGTTTCTATACTGGAGGGAGCATGTTACCATTTTTTGTGAGTATAAATATTGAGCAAACATCCTCTGTATTTCTGTGCAGTACAAACCCCAGTCTTCGGTGTGTCCTGTATTGTAAATGCATGTCCCTTTCTCCCCATTAACCCAAATACTATCAAGGAGACTCTTGGCAAAGTTTTATTGTGAACCTAAGGTACTGTCAATAATGGATTGGAGTTGGAGCTCTGTGACTAAACTAGGCTACTTTTTTTCTTTTTTGAGTACCCATTTTCTTCCAACTAATTTTATCTAAATATTTTGATCTATTCTCTGAAAAGAACAATATGTGAGAAAAGCTAAAAATGAAACAGTTATGCCATGGTAAATTCAATGTGTTTCTATTTACAAAGTAAGACAACTTACTTCTTGTTTGTTAGTTCTCTAAGTGGAGGGGTTTCAAACTTTTTTGATTTGTAGACCTGCAAATGTTGCTAACGAACATGGAGACCCCTGTACAATTCCAGTACCAATTTCCTTCAGAAGCTTTTGAAACCTCAGGGATCTGTGGATCATAAGCAAGAAAAACTTCTATAAAGCACAATATGTATGAGACAGGTAGACTATGATTGCTACATATGGATATGTAAATATATATCTCCATATGTATATATGCACATTTAGTCTATCTGTTAATAATTTTCTGTGACACCAGGTAAATTCCAAGAGAATCCTGACATTCAAAATGGTTACAGGTACTAGAGGTAACAGTATGCATGTTAAACCTGTTCCTCCTCCAGGCCTACACACATGTTCATTTCAGTTGTTGAAATCATTGATGCAGTTGAAATCATTCTGTTTCTGTGCCGTATATCTGGTTATCCGTATTCACACTTAGCTGAAGTAAAGGTAGCCAATTTGCCCTGTGATGTTTTAAAGTCCCCTAATACCAATACAGACTAGTGCATGCTTTCCTGGCTGTGCGTATCTATCCAGTGCCTCTCTCTTTCTAGGTGATCCTATGGACTCTTTTATTTTAGTCTTCTTATTGAGCGTGCTTGGTATGTAATAATTCAATAATCACATTATATGAAAAAAAGTTATCTTCAAACCAGCAATGCAGTAGTGCCCACATCACTCCAAATAGCAGATTTAAAAACATGACTGTTCTATACAGTCCTATGGTGAAACTTTTTTTTTCATTTTGAAAGTTTTCACAGCCATTCTGCTTTTTTTTTTTTTTTTTTTTAATTCTTTTAACAGTACTACTCCCCAGAATAGGCATTAGCCCAAAATGCAAAGGTTTCAAAAAGTTAAGAAAACACAGGATTATGCTGGAAATGCAGTCTATAGAAGATGTTATTGAATGACTGTGATGTGTTAGCTGCACCAAAGCTTTCAAAGTGCACGGGTCATATCTGGGGCACTTGCTTGATCTGTGATGCATGCCATAATTATAGACTAAGCTCTTATTCCATCAGGAGTTCAGCTCACAGGTAACAGGCTCGGCTTCTGATGTGCTGGAGGAATCCTATGTTCCTTTCCCTCTCTGTCCCAGGACTGGGTCACTGAACAGTAATCTTCCTGCTTCCCAGTCGACCATCCCACATAGGTATGACACCAGAAGTCCTCTTTGCTTAGAAGCCTATGATCTAGCCTGTTAATGTGTTGTCTGTTCACAACAAACTATTATTTATCCATCTATAGATATCTGCAAAAACAGAAGGCAAAATCAACTGATTCTTAACAAATCTTATTTTTCATTGTAAAGGCTGGTGAATTCTACTTAGCTATATATGGTCCCTTCTGTCTAGCAAACATTATCTCAGTGGTTGTTAGCTTTTCCCCACATCCTTCTTTTTTCTCTAGGCTTTCTTATTCATTTAAATTTTTATTTTATTAGGACATTGTCTTAGGACCAAGACATCAGATGGTATATGGAGATAGTATTTTCCAATAAATATTTTTTCCTTCTGTTCTTAAGAATCATTGTGTTTCTTACTGAACATATGATCTCTCAGCCATCCATGGCTTTGTCTCCTGTTTTCTTCTCATAGTGACTCTTTCTGATGCAGCTCCATGTAGGCAAGCAGGTGAGTAATAAGGGATTGTTAGAATATTCATTATAAACTAGTGGAGAGATTTCCTTTATTCCTCAGTTCTCCCCTTTTCCTTCTTCCCTTTATTTTTCTGCAGAGAAAAGAACAGAGCAAGGTTGGCTCTTTAGGGAATTCCTGGTTCTTCATCCCTACTTAGGGTTGTCTTCATTTGACTTTTCTCATGGGAAAATGTTTCTCTAGGCCTAACAGAACGTTTCTCAGAGCTTCTATCAGGTCTTATGAAAGCTTTACCACTTAGTGGGATCCCTTACGACATCTAGTTTATTATTCTTGCATGTTTTGTTGTGGGGTGCATGCAGTGAAAGAGATAAGATATTAGTATACGGTTTTTTATAATACCTGGACATATTGCTAAATGAAAGGGCTTTTTTTCATTTCTAGTTTAGCATTGATTTTTTTCCATTCCATTGTTGGGATAATCTGCTTCTGTTGTTTTATTATTGTTCATCCATTAAATCAGCCCTCAATTTGAACACTTCTTCAGTATTAGGCTTTTTGTTTTCCTGAGATTGGCTAAAATAATCAATCGTATCAACATATGCCAAGACAAATCTGCCCATCCTTTTCAGAAGGTGGACGGTCCAGATGTTGAAAAGTAGCTGAAGAAACCTTGTGTTCAAAGTATAAAACCAGGAAACTGGGAAGACCTACACATTTTCCGAATGCCGATAGCAGTCTGGCTAGAGTGCCCACCAGCCTTTCAGACTGTAATTTCTAGTCCCTGCCCAACAGCAGCATGAGTTGCGCATCAGCACTCCACTCATGCTAATCCACTCAGAGGCTGATAATCCCAGCCACATGGGCACACACAGCTTTGGTGGTGGGCACCGACTCTTTTATTGTGACTTGATCTGCAAATCCACCATGGCTCTAAATTCTTTACTAATTTACAGGTAATCTGACAATTCTCCTTTAGCACATAGAGCCCTGTTTCCAGCCCATGAGAATTGATTCAGCAGGGCTGCTGCTCAGCTCTGATGTTTTTGCTTGCTCTTCTCTTTTTTTTTTTCTAATTTTTTTTTATTTGTGCTTTGCATCCCGATATTCTGAGAAAAGATATTCTGGGTCAACTACATGAGTCTGAAGGGATGTGAAGCATCTTCACCTGCTTCCTCCTGCTTGAAAAAGCAGTTTTTCAAGAGACCCATGTTTTGTGAAGTCATCTTCCCCCTTCAGGAATATTTCCCTGACTACTCATAGTAAAAGATCTGTCAGTTGTTTCTTCAGTTTTATGAAGAAAGGACCACTATTCAGTTCTTTCTAAAACACAGTTATTGCAAAATATATATGCCTTTCCATAATAAAACAGTTTCCAACAAAACACTGTCTGCTTACCTTGACAGCAATATAGAGGTGATCTTGGATTTTTGTATTTTTTTGATAGTATCTATACCATAATCAGGAATTTTAAAAGAAAGGATGAGGAATATCTTTGAAAACTGCTCATGACTGACTTGCTGGTTTCTGTCAATGGTCTTATAATATTGTCAACTCATCATCCTTTTGTATTGATAAGCATGTTGTTAGATCCAAATCAGATAACTTCTAGTACAAATTCCCAGTGAAACAGTATTCTTGATGGTTTACTCTTGTGAGTGCTACATTATACTGCATCCTTCATGGGAAAAAAGGCAGCGCAACACAAATTTCTTGTGGTTGGGAGGTATCAAACATACTACTTTATGTGATATCAAGTATACTACTTTGTTTTCATACATGGTTTCATAAGGTCTTTGGCAACAAAAATGTAAATCAGACTTGCCCTGATACTAAGACTTGTCAATAGCCACATACCAAAATGCCATAGAACAGACTCCCATGAGAGCAGCACTTTCACAGAAACATACGGCAGCCATGCGTATGAATACTTCATCCAGGTGTATCAGGCATCTATTAACTTTTTTCACACATTAGCTTATTAAAAAAACCCCAACAAAACCTTCTAATTTTTGGCTATTGGTCTTACTCTCATTTTTAAAGCATCACGAAAGCTGATGGGAAGCAAGACCTGTAAGAACTGAATATCCAGGCTTTTGAATATCAATACAGGCTTTTTGTACTTCATTTTGCTGGGTCATATTAATTCACTTTAGATTTTGTTACACTATAATAGTCTTCAGGAATTCTTCTAAAGTTAGACCTGCAAGAAATATTTAATGTGAAATTGCTTAGATTGAAAAGTGTCTGCAGATCAGCACATTTTGGACAATGTTCTACAATGTCTGTGAAAGAGGCTGTCAGGCCTGGGTATGAATATAATTTTGCATTGTCTGGAAGTCTGGAAACATTTATAAGTAGATTATATGGATGCATTTGACTTTGACTGTTTGGGCAGGGAGTGGACAAGTGAAAAAAATCGCAAGCCTAAAACTACGTTACCCATTTTAATTCTAGCCTGCTCTCAGAAATGGTGGCTGAAGATTACTTGGTTTCTTTTCTCCATGGAAACAGTGTTTTGGATTTTTGTGATCTAATTAACAAAAATAAGCAAGGAACTGCTTTTTTTTAGGTGGTAGGGACTACAATATTTCTAGGAGTCATTCAAAGAAGTGTGTAGAATCTATCACCTAGTTGTTAGTCACCTTGCGTTAGAAAAATCAAGACAGTATTGTTTTGCTTTCTACTGTAATGTATCTACTGATGAAGCTCAAAGACAGGGAGGAAGAGAGGGAGAGAATTGGCCTGCTCTTGACACAAGTGAGTTAGAACAGATAAACTGGATCTGTTCCGTCGTTTGAGGACTTTCAGCACGAGGCATTGCTGATGGGGACGGGTGAGAACAAGGAAACCTTGGGGATAAGGCACAATATTCCAGTCTAAGACTTTGGAGATACATATAAATATTTAGATTTTTCTCCAAAACAATCTCTAAGCCTGTGGACTTTTATCTTATTTATACAGGTAGCTGAGCGTAAGTGAATCTGTTCTTCTGCAAAGGGCTCAGCATGTTTTTAAGGCCGAATACTTCGTGCACTGTGAAGAAGTGGAACACGGAAGCAACACATCTTGGGATTCAGGGCAGAGGAAACTGTAGACAGCATTTAAAAAAAAGAAACTTACGTAAAATCTGCCTTCCCTCCTGCTTCTACTCCCTGGGTCTTCTCAAAGGAGCATATGACTTCTGTGAATGGACAGGTCATGCACTGAGTAATGTTTTGGCTTGGTATTTACAAGAGAGGTAATGGATGCTGGCAGGGGAGCACGCTGGGAGATCTGTCCCATCTGTTAAGATCTGCTAGGGACTCCGTTGGAGATAGTTCAGTGTATTATCTTTCTATGAATCATCATTGCTCCTCTTAACAGTGTGCAGAATTCAGTTCAGCGTAGCTGGTAATGCTTTGGGTACATGTTAGGTAAGAAAGCTATTTTCTACAGTTCCTGCTCTGTGCTGCTGTCGTATGCATCTTAGTCTTTAAATTCACTCTTAACATTATTCTCATCTGAGAGCTGCTGCTACGTTACCTTCTATATAAGACTCATAGCAGCAGAGCGTGTTTGTAGCAGTTTAAGGAAAGGACCTGCAGTGTTATCTGTTTTCTTTCTTTTTGTTCTAGTTTTACTTGTTTCTGAGCAAATAGAGTCATTCTGGGTGACTTTTTCTGGAGTTTGAACATACCAGGGGTGAATTTGGCCTGGAGACAGAATGTAATATAATGGACAGAATGTGAATTATTAACTTGGAGGTTAATGAAATCTGAATGACCAGTGGAGTTTCTCTAAACACACTTTTTAAATATAAAAAGTGAGTTCTTGCTCTCTTTAATCAGATTATTGGCTAAGGTTCAGGAATCATTTGGCAAAATTATGTAGCTTATTCAAGCTAGGTTTACATAATAGTTCATGATGGAGGAAAACCTTGTATCACGATCAACCTTCAAAATCACCACCAGCCTTCAAAATTCCAAACTAAAGTATAAAGAACCACAGAAACGGATATAGCAATGCCCAGAGAAATACCTTTATTCCCAAATAGCTCAGCTGTAATAAGCAGAGCTCGCTGTTTTAAAGAAAAGATTTTAACCTTCAGGAGACCACAATTTTAATAAGCAACACTCATCCTGTTTTGCCTTTGTTTAATATAGTTCTTTTCCTAAGAAAGTTAGGGTTTTGATAGGTAAATATTAATATATATTTATTTACAATTAAAGATTGCTTTTATGCTTCATCTAATATTTCTTTTTGCTAACCAACAAAATGCTTTATTTTCATATATAAGTGAAAATAGAACTTGCCTTTTAAAACTTAAGGAAATTTTCTAAATGTTATTATGTTATCAAATTATAAATGGTATCTCTTATTTATTGGAATAATTGTTCTTATTCACTATTGGGTAGAAATGCCTTTGGATAGGAAGAGAAATTCAAGTAACAGTGCAGAAAACCAGATTTCTGAAAACAATCTGATGTGAAAAAAAAAAAAAGTATGTGGAATATGCTGGATGCATAGAAAAAATATGATTAATTTAAAACTGATTTCTTTTAAAGAAATTTTACCAATAAATGGTCAACTTACTATTTCTTGTCATTCAGTCCTTCAGAATTTTAGAACTAGCATGTTCAAGCGCCTCAGACTTTTTGTTCATAGCTTGGAAAAGGAGAACAAATTTTCCTACTATTCAAATCCAAATCAGTTTCTTGGTTTGAATGAACTCATTATTGACTTGGCAAAACTGAATAAATAGAAACGAGGAGGATGTTCGCTCTGGAGCTGTAAAAGAGCCTATATTGGTCGTGAGTTTACCCTTTGACATATTCTGTTTCCATGGGATAAGGAAAAGACTCCTCCAACTCAGTACTTGGTATCTGTTAAAAAATGCTTCAGCAGCAAATAGGTATTTATTTATTTGTTTATTTATTTATTATTATTATTATTAAAATAATTTTAAAAATCTGAATTTAAGAGATAAGTAGGTGACCATAATTTCAAATTAAGCAATTAAAATTTTAAAAGGAGATCACTAAATAAAAACCAGATTTATATGGCAGAAACATGTTTGCTATTTTTTCAGAAACTTCTGTTGACTTGATAATAAGTAAGTGCTCAGAAATCATGCTGATGGGCTTGCATCCACCAGCTGCTTGGAAACTCACTAAAACTTGCAAACTGTCCATGAGGGTACACCCTGGTTCTAGAAATGGGCAGGCAGAGGGGCCTTCAGTATTTTTGTATTAAAAGGAATTACCAGCTTGTGCATTAGGTGTCACTGCTGCCTAATCACTTGGGATGAAATGTCCTGCGTAACGAGCTAAGTGTGATGGGATAGACAGAGATGCTGTAGGTGAGCTGTGGATAGACTTTGTCCCTTTTCTCCTTTTGTCAAAGCTCCTCTGTGCAGCTCTTCCTCAACTGGGGCTTATTTATCTTGGACCAGCCATTTCCTTCAGTTAACAGCACTGGGCGAAGAGTATCTGAAGTGTGATGCTCAATAAAGCCTTTGGAGAGACAGAGGGCCTCATCACCATGGCCTGTGAGGTCTGGGCAGAGCTGCACCACTCACCTGAGGTTTAATGCAAGACGGAAAGCTTCCTGATGAGTCAAAAGTTCCTATACTCTGTTGAGGAGGCTTACATTTTGCAAGCAAATAAATCACACTAACACAAATAATATAAATAACTGATTAGAAGAACATTCTGTTCCAAAGAAAAACGGACATTTAAGGCCATTGGGTTGGGCTGCAGAAAGGGAGAGCTGCGTGTAGGAATAGTATAGTCTTGGAGAGTAAATATTTGTGTGGGGGGCAGAGCAGGAAGGTTTTCTGGGTTTGTCTGTGATGTGAAGTATTAAAGTGTTCCTAGGTGTTTTCATTGCAGCATGTGGTAGTCTCACAACCCATGAGTTTGAAGCTCTTTAAGGTCCTACTCTTACTTGTTCAGGAGTGAGAGTCAGAATCCAGGTTGAAGTTTGGGCTGTAACTCTTCTGGCTGATAATCCAGATAAAAGCTACTGTCCTTAGTGCCAAAAGCATGTCATTACCCCCACACAGTTCCTCCAGAGTTGTATTTCCTGACCTCATTCTTTTTCTTTGAGTACACGTACATCCGTCGGATGATTGAGTCTGTGCAATCTTCTGTGTTTCTACATAGCTCTTTAGTGGAGATGGCTTTGAGAAATCTTCCTCCCAGCATGCTGCTGATTAACCAGAGGCTCTCGCCTGGGTTCAGGTGGGCTTCTGAAGGTTACTCAGTAATTACTGCAAATGGGGAAGACCAGCCTAAAATCAGCATGTCTGCTAGAATATCTTTAAGTTGGTGTCAGAGGTGGCTTTGATACATATCAGTTCAGTGCAGGGAAAGAACAAAAAAACCCCTGTGGAATATGTGTGTTTAAAAACAAAATATTTTTTAATTTATTTCTTCATTCCAGCTAAATCAAAGAACACTGAGCATTTTGGCCCAGGAAAGTATGATTAAACCATACAAAATGACAAGAATAGTACCTTCCTTTCTCTTTCAGTACTAAAAATACTAAATCGTAAAGGAAAAAAAGATTTGCCAGGGTTTTAGATAAGATCTGAACACCTTCCCACAAAATGAGGTAGGCAAATATCTCTCAGAAAGGTTAAAGTCACCAATGAGCTGTGGAAGTTTTACCCCATGGCTGAAGCACATTTTGTATCCCCATCCCATCGATGTGGAGTCCCAGAGGAGCTGTGCAGCTTGGTTTCAGTAGGACGAGCTGATGTGACGGCGATAGAAGCAATGGGCTATTTTTACAGTTTGGAAGAGTTGTTGTTGCCTCACTGTGCTTGGGGCATGGATCCAAATGTTCTACATGTGAAAATGACCAACTTTTCCATCACACCAGTGTAACCTCTGCTCACTTGTTTTTCAAGGCTTGTGTTGTTTCCATGGCGGTCTATTGGCACTGTCCATCCCAACCTATGGCTCTGGTTACACTTTTGCTTTCCTCCAGGCTGCGGCTGCCAAAATCATGCCCACCCCTCCAGAAAAGCGTTTTTGTCCAGCCAGATCAAGTCCCTAGTCTTCATGGCCTCATGGACATTAGCTCTACAGCAGAGAGGGCACGGCTAATTGGGGTCGTCTCTGGGTGCAGGTTTGGTTTCTGCCATGGCCTGAGGGAAGAGTAACAGCACTAGGTTTGTCCTTGGGAGCTGAATGGCAGAGGATGTGTCAGGGACACCCAGCAGCTGTGCCCAGTGCATGGCCAGGGGCAGGGACAGCCCCCTCGGCCTCCTGGGCACAGGGGCTGCCTTGGGGCCAGCACCCCAAAGGCCTTCCTCCAAGGCATGCTATGTGGAGGGGCGGCGGGCAGGGCTGTGGGGGGCGGGGCTGTGGGGAGCCCTGTCACCCCCACGTCACAGTGCCACCACCCACCAACGCAGCAGTCACAATGCCCCAGGGCAGGATAAAGGGGACATCCGCCCATGTCTCGCTGCCAGCCTGCCTGGCTTTGCCACTGGGTCAGAGCTGGCCTGGGGGCAGCCTGAAGGCGTCTGAGAGGGACTCCTTGAGGAGCTGGTGGGATTACTTGGAGGGGGCTGAGGGAGGAAGACTTGAGGCTGGACAAGGCTGCTGGAGGTTCTCCACTGCAATTCCAGCTCCTAGAGGAGCCACACTCAGAGCTCATCTGATGGACTGAAATCCTGCTTCAGCCTTTGGGGAACAGAGGCAAGCTCCTCAGGAGACGAGAAGAACCACCAACCCCTGGAGGTGCCCGAGGCTCTCAGGCTTTTTCAGCTGGATAGTAGTGGCAAGACCAAAGGAATGCATTTTTGGTACTTGAGGAGCACTGCAGAGCTCACCGTCCTCATCCCCTGTGGAGCCAGTGGCAGCAGCTGTAAGAAATGGGATACACGGATGTCCCAGCGCCCTCCCCCAGTGCTTTGGAGCACCCACTGGTCTCCTGCCAGGCTCAGGAAGGATTCTTGCCCCCAGGGTCGATCAGGCCGGGGGCATTTTGCTACTCTTGGAAGCCCCTGAGACGGCTCCAGGTTGAGGGAGGAAAGGGGATGGGCAGTGCTAGTGTCTCCTGGGAGGCGTGACCAGCCTGTGGGATGAGGAGGCAGGTCTTGCTCGCATGCTCAGGGAATAGCCGATCGCCAGCTCTGGGGTCAGGAAGGAATTTTCCCCCAGGGCAGATTGGCATTGGTCCCTGGGGGTTTTTTGCCTTCCTCTGCAGCATTGAGCATGACCACTTGTCAGGGCTCCTCTCGTCCATTTTGGCTAGGTTACTGCCTGCTGCTCATGCACCACGAAGATGGCCTCTCGTGCCCTGCAGCTGGGGGGAGGAAGGCTTTTTTTCCCCCACAGCGGGCTGGCCAGCGCCTCTGGGGGGTTTTTGCCTTCCTCTGCAGCACTGAGCACAGCCCCTTGCCAGGGCTTCTTTGGGCCATTTTGGCTAGGTGCCTGCTGCTCCTGCTCCACGAAGGTGGCCCTCGTGCCCCGCATCCGGGGGGAGGAAGCTTTCTAGACTCCCAGGGTGGGCCCCAAGGGTGGCCCCAGGGGGTTGCTTCTTGTCCTCTGTAGCATTGAGCACAGCCCCTGTCAGGGCTCCTCTGGGCCCTTTAGGCGAGGTTCTTGCCTGCTGCTCTCACACCACCAAGGCACCGCTCGTGCCCTGGTGCTCTCTGGCTCTCTTGCCCATTGGAAGTTTGTATCAGGAGCAAGCTCTGCCCTTCCTTGGCTCCATTCCCGCAGGCGTTCTGGCTTGTGCAAAAGGGCTCCAGGCTTGCTGCACCATCAGGAGCTACCACTTTCCAGCTCTCCCTGCATGCAATACAAGCGCAGGGCATGCACGAGAGCACTTTTCATGCATTGCTGGCCAAGCAGCACAGCAGAGGAATTTTTTGAAGGCAAAAAGTATGATTGTCATCAATAGGTTTTATACTTTTGAAAATACCCCATGGTACCACACTTCTTTTTTTGTGTGTGATTGGTACCGATCCTCATTCTTCAAATTTTCCCTCTTCAGGAAACAAGGGCTGCTTGGCCTGTATTCCTGCTTCTACTTTCTGTAGCTCTGTACCTTTCCTTTGCCAGAGTCCAAGTGATGTTTTTTCAAGCTAAACTAAAGCTAAACATCAGTCTGCTCCTCGCTACACATGCACATTGTGTTAATGCTTGTGAGCATTAGCTCTGAAACAGATCCAGAAAAATAAAATAAAATCATGTTACCACTTGTAATCTTTCTGATTTGTGTCCTTGAAAGTGTTCTTGGAGCTGAAAAAACCCTGGCATTTCAGGTAAATAATGGTCTCACTGTTATTCAACTCCATCATGAGTGCAGGGAGTAGGAGAGAAGGGAAGGGAAGGGAAGGGAAGGGAAGGGAAGGGAAGGGAAGGGAAGGGAAGGGAAGGGAAGGGAAGGGAAGGGAAGGGAAGGGAAGGGAAGGGAAGGGAAGGGAAGGGAAGGGAAGGGAAGGGAAGGGAAGGGAGAAGAGGAGAGGAGAGGAGAGGAGAGGAGAGGAGAGGAGAGGAGAGGAGAGGAGAGGAGAGGAGAGGAGAGGAGAGGAGAGGAGAGGAGAGGAGAGGAGAGGAGAGGAGAGAGAAGAGAAGAGAAGAGAAGAGAAGAGAAGAGAAGAGAAGAGAAGAGAAGAGAAGAGAAGAGAAGAGAAGAGAAGAGAAGAGAAGAGAAGAGAAGAGAAGAGAAGAGAAGAGAAGAGAAGAGAAGAGAAGAGAAGAGAAGAGAAGAGAAGAGAAGAGAAGAGAAGAGAAGAGAAGAGAAGAGAAGAGAAGAGAAGAGAAGAGAAGAGAGAAGAGAAGAGAAGAGAGAAGAGTTGAGTTATGCTATGTTATGCATGACAAGCTATGACCTGGGTCTGAGGGTTCCATCCAGGAGAGTGGCTATCTGTAGTGCAGGTCCTGGGCCCATCCAGGAGACAGGGTCATAGATGGGCATACCTACAACATGGCTCAGGCAGGGACTGAAGGCCCCAGGCTGAGCTGAGACACGTCCTCTGGGCCCTTGGCAGGAGATGGTGGGGGGTGGGGGTCCCAGGGGAGGCTGATCCCAGCCATTGTGGCCTATGAGCACCCCCAGGACCCTGACAGAAATAGACCTGCACTGCTCATATACTCTCCTTCAGACATTTATGGTTGGCCACTTTGGAGACAGACTGTTTGGCTAGATGGACCTTCAGTCTGACAGAGTATTGTTGTTCTCATGCTCTTTTGTTTTATTTTTCCAAGGGAAACAGCTTGCATCAGTGGATGAAGGGAAGGCAGTAGATATAGCTTTTCTGGATTTTAGTGAGGCTTTTGATACTGTCCCTCACAGCCTCCTTCTGGACAAGCTGTCCAACTGTGGGATGAGCGATTCATGGTGTGCTGGGTGAAGAACTGGCTGAAGGGCAGAGCTCAAAGGGTTGAGTGAATGGGGTACATCTGGCTGGAGACCAGTCACCAGTGGTGCTCCTCAGGGTTCAATTCTAGGGCCAGTTCTATTCAATATATTTATCAATGATCTGGATGCAGGAGTTGAATACACCATTAGGAAGCTTGCTGATGGTACCAAACTGGGAGGTGCTGTTGACTCTCTCGAGGCATGAGAGGCCTTGCAGAGGGATCTAGATATTTTGGAGCACTGGGCTATAATTAATGGGATGAAATTTCACAAGAACAAATGCACGATTCTGGGACAGAGTAATGCTGTGCACAAGTATAAATTGGAAGAGGAGTGGCTGGAGGGCAGCCCTGCAGAAAGGGGTCTGTGGGTGCTGTTTGACAGCAGGTGGTGTGTTGACAGTGTTGGTGCGGCCTCACCTGGAGTACTGTGTGCAGTTCTGGCCCCACAATTTAAGAAGGATGCAAAGGTCCTTGAATACATCTAGAGGAGGGCAAGAAAGCTGGTGAAAGGGCTGAAAGGAGTGTCCTGTGAAGAGCACCTGAGGACACTAGGTTTGTCTAGTTTGGAGAGAAGGAGGCTGAGGGGTGACCTCATTGTTGTCCACAGCTTCCTGAGGAGGGGAACTGGAGACGGATGTGCTGATCCCTTCTCCCTGGGATCCAGTGATAGGACACATGAGAATGGCTCAAAGCTGTGCCAGGGGAGGTTTAGATTGGACATTAGGACGCATTTCTTTACTGAGAGGGTGGTCAAACACTGGAACAGGCTTCCTAGAGAGGTGGTCAATGCCCCAAGCCATGTCAGTGTTTAAGAGGCATTTGGACAATGCCCTTAACCACATGCTTAACTTTTGGTCAGCCGTGAAGGGGTCAGGCAGTTGGACTAGATGATCGTTGTAGGTCCCCTTCCAACTGAAATAGTCTATTCTATATCTAATGCTGTACATCTCATCTGATTTAAGATGTCTACTTTCAGATGAGAGGAATTGTGCCCTATAAAGCGCCCCTTTATTGCCAGTGAAATTAAGAGCCCTTTAAACTCAGATGTAGATACATATCAGAGTTGATCAGAGGAATCCCATACTTGGTAATTTGAATCACCAGTTTTAACAATGATACAAGCAGTAAGCTTCTATTTTAAAATAGTGATGCTTAAACTTGTTCTGTGGGGTTTTTTTCTTACTGCTTTTCCTATAAAAGGTTCATTTTCATTGGTTAGAAAAGCAATTAAAACAAATGAACACTTCATGCTCAATCTGGTACTTGCGGGTTTTTTTTTTAGCCAAAAAGGACACAATACATCTAGAAGTATATTATTTAAGCAATTAAATAGTTTTAGTGTTTATCCAGATTCTCCATGTTTACATTTCCTCATCTGAAGAAATGGCAAATGAAGCATTTCTTATTTACTGAATTGTAATTTTTACTGGGGATTTTATCAAGCTGCATTTAGGTGGAAACTGTAACTTGACTGTTAATAGTCAAAAGCTAACATTATTAATTTTAGTAATTTATTTGTCAGAAAGTATAGAGTAAATAAGAAGACCGACTTATGAAATCATTGTTTTGCATGTGAAATTAACTAAAGCTAATGACTCTGTGAAAGAAGCCATAACAGTATCACAGACTAGGTCTGTGCACCACAAGCATGGTATCGAAGAGTCATGTAAGGTAATCTGTGTCCTTGGAAGGATTTCTAGAAGTGCCCAGCCAGCTCAGTGCCTAGCTGCTTTCATAGTAATCAATGAGGGATGAAGTCAATGGGAATCAGGCCCTCTGAAACCTTTGTGTCTTCTCATGCCTTTGAAAAGCGGGTGCCTTTTCTCCAAGATCTGATCCTGATGAAGGATATACTCTGTTCAATGATTTCAACAGGGAAATCAATTTTCTTGCTTTTTTTTTCAACTGTCTCACACATTTCTCAGCAGTGCAATATGAAGTAAAGATTCTTCCTGCTCCTGTGAGCTAACTTAAATGCTCAGGGCAAATTCAGGCAACACTTTTTTTTTTTTTTTTTTTTAATGTACAACAGAGTCTAAGAGTGCTTTCAGTCTGGAGAAATGTAAATATCAGAACTTGCTCAATTGCAAAGACTGAAAATAATGTAAATATTTAATGTAGTGCATGACTTTGCAACATATTTATAAGGTGAGCTGACCTCAAAAGTTTCCTTAACTACATATAACTAAAGAATAGCACCTTTTATCTCTTTGGTGTTTAAGGAGGCTTATTGATTCAGAATATTTTTAAAGTGTATGTAAACAGTTTTCAGGCATTAAATTTTGGTCTTAATATAGGGTGTTATAAAATCAAATGTAACTTTAAGCAGGCCTATTTTTAATAATAAAAATATGTTTAAATAGGAAAAAATACTAGCTGCTATAAAGCAGCAAATGTTATCCGGCTTGTTAGAATTGTTTAAAATGCATCCATTTTATAGGTTATTTTGGCTCACATAAATTAAAATTTATCAGGCTGGCTGAGGCTGGTGATGCCGATAGCCTGTGTCCTTCTGTCCAAGGGACTAAAAGTCTGGTAGTTAGACGGTGAGTTTGGTGTAAGGCATTTCAAGTGTGGAGACTGATTGAGTTGAAGTCCTCAGACAGAGGGGCCATTTGTTGCCTCAGCCAGGAAAAAAAGAAAGTGTTATGGGAGCTGGTAGACCTGGCCATGAAAAGCAAGAGGCTGTTTCCTTGACTCCCGGGGGATCAGAATCCCATCTTCTCAGCAGGGGGTGGTTGACCAGGTTGGAAATCAACCCATGTCTTCATTTGAAGAACTAGGAAATGTCTTGTGAGGGTCCTGGTGGCTTGTGGAAGCACGTAGGTGCAGAGCCTACCTGTGCATCGTTTCTGTGATGGTGGCTTGCATCTTTTGCCTGTTCCCCCATGCCACCCAAACTCACCCTCACCACCTTCTCCCCGCTCCTTCATCTGCAAGGAGTAGCCTGGGCAGCAGGTGATGCAGCAGCATCAGCCAGGGGCTCTCTGAGATCTGTGTGAAGCAGGGAGGAGAAGTATGTGGAGTGGAGAAGAGGATGTGTGGGTCATGGAGAAACCCCACCACCAGCTCGTAAGTCCTTTACACAGCACAAGCAGCATTGGTAACGCCTAACACAGCTCAGTTACGCTTGTCCCCGCGAAGCTTGATTCACCTTTTACACTGCTAATGCAAGAGCAGGTGAGTAAATGGCCAAAAGGAAGCGATAGACTCAAGCTGAGTTGTTCAACAACGTCCCAGTCTCCTTTTGGGCTGCAGTATCAGTTGGGGCCTTCGCCCTGGGGGCCATATTTCCTTGGGAAAGGCCAAAAAGATTGTTATATCTGGAGAAAATACTGCTTTTCTTTGCAGACATTTCTCTTTAAGAGAAAGGTGTTTCAAAGAGAAGTTAAAACTCAGCATATTAAGCCTGCCTCAAATAGATGTGTCACTTTTATTGGAATTCTAATTAAATGTAGACTCATAAAAAGTATACCTTCCCCATTTAAATATGACTGGCTTGCACGTCTATACGATTCCAAAACTTATGACGACAGATTAATGACTAGGCTGAAAGTCTGTCATAACCTGGTAGGATAAAGCTAATCCGAATCGACTATATGCCATGATTTTATGACACAATGTTATTGAAAAGTACAAGAATAATTAAGTGGAAATATAATAGAGGAAGCATTTTCTGAGCTCTGGCACTGTGGGCAGAGCCTGCCACCTGATATGGTTGGTTAGAATAGCAGGTCTAGAGTAGTAACACATTTTTATGCTACTTTTTAAAGAAACTGTGGCTCAAGTGGTCTATCACTGAAATTCATTCTGAAAAAAAGCATGACAGCTTTGGCAGTTATAAAACAGAGGTGCCTTGTTTAACTGGGTGACACTAATTATAGGTAAGAGCTCTATAAACACACTCCTTTGCTCTCTGTAAGCTGGCAACATATAATAAAACTCTGGCATAACAAAAATGTCATCTATAAATAAATAGAAAATAACTGCACTTGTTTAATTGAACACAGATAAGAAAATAAGTTAGGACCAAGCTCAAGCTTATTTTTGAGGCTTTGTTTTTCTTTCAACAATGCTGTTGAAATGGTCTTTAGAGTGCCTCCATCTGTGGCTTTCTGTGGTGTTACTTATCTACAGGCTCAGCTGTGCACCAATCCAAGCTAGTCAGCTTCTTATACTCAAGGTAGCAATTTTGGTCCAAATCTCTATGTCTGCTTTAGACTGGCTACAGGTATAGTGCAGATCCTGGGGCTAATGATTACCCAAGGCAGAGGTGATATAGTCAGGTCAGCATTATGTTCTGCCTGAGCCAATACATCGTAGTGAGAGGCTGAACTCACAGCTTACACGTAGTTTCAAGACAGAGCTAGGATCCGCACCTCTCCATGCAGACATGCACCAGTTCATTTAATGCTAGCTGGACTTGCCCGCCGTGTGCCTTTCCGTCACACAGGGGAGACGTAAGCTAAGTGACGTTGCATTCTTACTTGGAAGTAAAAGTGGACGAGTATAGGTGTCTATTGGTATAGAGAGATCAGACTTTAAGGAACAGATCACCTAATTGCAAGTATGACATAAATGACAGGTGAGAGTCATCTCCACTACCCTGTATGTCTGAGACCTACACGAAGCTCGTCTGTGCTATTTTTTCCGACTTCTCTGCAGTCGGTGGAGGGAGTGGTGCTCTTCCAGAGGATGAATTACTGCGTGAGTAGCAGACACATATGCTGTGTTGTGTTGCTATTACAGAACAGTTTTTTATTTACTTGAAAATGCCTCGAGTACTACAGGTACAACATGCTTTGTCACTACTTTACACACCGTTTATGACATCAGGCCTTAATATATTTCAGATACTTCAGTACAAATAATATTTTAAGTACTGCCATACTGAGTATGAATGTAGAACCAAAGAAACAATCTGTCTAAAATGGAGAGGTGTTCTGGTTTGTGATTAGGAATACGTGTTCTGTATAGGAGAAGTATGTGATGGGTTGGAGAAATGCACGCAGCGGAGGTCGGGGCGATGGATGAGGCTCCCTTGGCAGGTGCTGAGGCATTGCGGTGCTGAGCACATCACAAGCACCGGTAGAGCAGGCTGGACTTTGCCTGTGAGGCCAAAGTTTTATCACCCAAATGCGGAGTGAGGGAACAGGGACGCTGCTCCCATTCAGCCTTGAAAGCCTGAGCTTAAAATCATTTCTTACCGCTTCCGCAGAAGGGCTTATTCCAAGTCACTGTGAAACACCTCCCTCCCTCAGATCCACCTCTCGTTTCACTGTGTTTTGGAAATCCACCTGCTGATCTCTGTGGTGGTGGTGGTGAAGCAGCATGTCAGCAGGCAGCGGGCTCCTTGGACACGCTGGGGTTTAGGAGTGTGAAGAAAGGTGGCTGCGGGCTACGTTTATGAGTTTTTTGCAGTCTCCCTGAGGGTTTATGGAGGGTGGTTTTCATGTGTCCTTTTGTTCCAAACGCCATCCTATAGGCCAAGCTGTATTTTAATAATTTGGGGCAACATATTGTAACAGCTCTCTTGTAAATAGCATGAACTCCAGCGAGCTGGATATTTTCACAAATCGTATTGGCATCGGTTGTAAATTCAGTAACAGCACTGTTACAACCGTGCTGCTGACACTGCTGTGGACAAGGGTAGCAAAATTTCCTTTCCTTCAGCTTCTCCTTTCTGCCATGGCTTCTTTCCCTCTGCTTTGCACTGGGGAGCTGGAGCCCCAAGCCCGGCGGAGGAAAGTCGGGGCGGCCGCCGGCCGAGCGCAGCCACATGTACCAGGGAGCGGCGGTGTGGGGAGCAGCGGGGAGCAGCGGTGCAGGAGCGGGGGTGCGGGAGCGGTGCGGGAGATGCGGCACGGGGAGTGGCGGGGAGCAGGAGATGCGGTGCAGGGAGCAGGGGTGCAGGACATGCGGTGCGGGGAGCGGGGGAGCGGGAGATGCGGTGCGGGGAGCGGCGGGGAGTGGGAGATGCGGTGCGGGGAGCAGGGGAGCGGGAGATGCGGTGCGGGGAGCGCGGGAGCGGGAGATGCGGTGCGGGGAGCAGGGGTGCGGGAGATGCGGTGCGGGAGCAGTGCAGGAGATGCGGTGCGGGGAGCGGGGGAGCGGGAGATGCGGTGCGGGGAGCGGGGGAGCGGGAGATGCGGTGCGGGGAGCAGGGGTGCGGGAGATGTGGTGCGGGGAGCGGGGGTGCGGGAGATACGGTGCGGGAGCAGTGCAGGAGATGCGGTGCGGGGAGCGGGGGAGCGGGAGATGCGGTGCGGGGAGCAGGGGTGCGGGAGATGTGGTGCGGGGAGCAGGGGAGAGGGTGATGCGGTGCGGGGAGCAGGGGTGCGGGAGATGTGGTGCGGGGAGCGGGGGAGCGGGAGATGCGGTGCGGGGAGCGGGGGTGCGGGAGATGCGGTGCGGGAGCAGTGCAGGAGATGCGGTGCGGGGAGCGGGGGAGCGGGAGATGCGGTGCGGGGAGCAGGGGTGCGGGAGATGTGGTGCGGGGAGCGGGGGAGAGGGGGATGCGGTGCGGGGAGCGGGGAAGCAGGAGATGCGGTGCGGGGAGCGGGGGTGCGGGAGATGCGGTGCGGGGAGCAGGGGTGCGGGAGATGCGGTGCGGGAGCAGTGCAGGAGATGCGGTGCGGGGAGCGGGGGAGCGGGAGATGCGGTGCGGGGAGCAGGGGTGCGGGAGATGTGGTGCGGGGAGCAGGGGAGAGGGTGATGCGGTGCGGGGAGCAGGGGTGCGGGAGATGTGGTGCGGGGAGCAGGGGTGCGGGAGATGTGGTGCGGGGAGCGGGGGAGCGGGAGATGCGGTGCGGGGAGCGGGGGTGCGGGAGATGCGGTGCGGGAGCAGTGCAGGAGATGCGGTGCGGGGAGCGGGGGAGCGGGAGATGCGGTGCGGGGAGCAGGGGTGCGGGAGATGTGGTGCGGGGAGCGGGGGAGCGGGAGATGCGGTGCGGGGAGTGGGGGAGCGGGAGATGCGGTGCGGGGAGCGGCGGGGAGCAAGAGATGCGGTGAAGGGAGCGGCGGGGAGCGGGAGATGCGGTGCGGGGAGCGGGGGAGAGGGGGATGCGGTGCGGGGAGCGGGGGAGCGGGAGATGCGGTGCGGGAGCAGTGCAGGAGATGCGGTGCGGGGAGCGGGGGGAGCGGGAGATGCGGTGCGGGGAGCGGCAGGGAGCGGGAGATGCGGTGCGGGGAGCGGCGGGGTGCAGGAGATGCGGTGCGGGGAGCAGGGGTGCGGGAGATGCGGTGCGGGGAGCAGGGGGTGCGGGAGATGTGGTGCGGGGAGCGGGGGAGCGGGAGATGCGGTGCGGGGAGCGGGGGTGCGGGAGATGCGGTGCGGGAGCAGTGCAGGAGATGCGGTGCGGGGAGCGGGGGAGCGGGAGATGCGGTGCGGGGAGCAGGGGTGCGGGAGATGTGGTGCGGGGAGCGGGGGAGCGGGAGATGCGGTGCGGGGAGTGGGGGAGCGGGAGATGCGGTGCGGGGAGCGGCGGGGAGCAAGAGATGCGGTGAAGGGAGCGGCGGGGAGCGGGAGATGCGGTGCGGGGAGCGGGGGAGAGGGGGATGCGGTGCGGGGAGCGGGGGGAGCGGGAGATGCGGTGCGGGAGCAGTGCAGGAGATGCGGTGCGGGGAGCGGGGGAGCGGGAGATGCGGTGCGGGGGAGCGGCAGGGAGCGGGAGATGCGGTGCGGGGAGCGGCGGGGTGCAGGAGATGCGGTGCGGGGAGCAGGGGTGCGGGAGATGCGGTGCGGGGAGCAGGGGTGCGGGAGATGTGGTGCGGGGAGCGGGGGGAGCGGGAGATGCGGTGCGGGGAGCGGGGGTGCGGGAGATGCGGTGCGGGAGCAGTGCAGGAGATGCGGTGCGGGGAGCGGGGGAGCGGGAGATGCGGTGCGGGGAGCAGGGGTGCGGGAGATGTGGTGCGGGGAGCGGGGGAGCGGGAGATGCGGTGCGGGGAGTGGGGGAGCGGGAGATGCGGTGCGGGGAGCGGCGGGGAGCAAGAGATGCGGTGAAGGGAGCGGCGGGGAGCGGGAGATGCGGGTGCGGGGAGCGGGGGAGAGGGGGATGCGGTGCGGGGAGCGGGGGAGCGGGAGATGCGGTGCGGGAGCAGTGCAGGAGATGCGGTGCGGGGAGCGGGGGAGCGGGAGATGCGGTGCGGGGAGCGGCGGGGTGCAGGAGATGCGGTGCGGGGAGCGGGGGAGAGGGGGATGCGGTGCGGGGAGCGGGGGAGCGGGAGATGCGGTGCGGGGAGCGGCGGGCCGCCGGCAGCGGGGGCCGGGCCCCTCTAGAGGGAGCCCTCCGATGAGGAATGGCTCGGGAGGCAGGGGTTTGCTCGGCTTCCCTCCCGTCCTTTTGGAAACTAAACGTGCCCTGTAGCAAAGCCTACCCCTAGCTAATACAAATATGGAGCGTGATCACCCCGTATTTACCTAGGAGCAGGACTGCCGATGCATCCCATTGTTGGACTGATGATCTTAGAGATCCTTTCCAACCTTAATGATTCCTAGTTTTTACTTTCATTAAAAAATAATCCAGCCACCAGGCCAGGAAACACGAAATTACTACCCTACCCTTAATTGGTTTGGTGGTGGACTTGGTAGTGTTAGGTTAATGGTTGGACTGGATGATCTTCAAGGTCTTTTCCAACCTAAACAATTCTGTCATTCTATGATCCCAAAACTGAGGTTCTTGACATGACTTCAGTTCTTCGCTGGAGTTTGACACTTCAGTGCACGCCACAAAAAGGCTGCTCGGAGATGGCATTTGTGTGGCAATATTGACCGTGGGATTTCGGTGCTAGAGCAGATGGGTCACAGGTAGCATTAGCAAGGAAATACAATGGGGTGTGCGTTGCAGCTTATACATCTTGCACATTTTGAGCGTGAGGTGAAAGGCCAAGTGGCTTTAATTACAATTGCAGGAGTACAATCGGCAACCTGAGTGCTTTCCTGGGATCGGAAAATATGCTTGCATTGTTAGGGATGAGGGAAGAATATACACAAAGGTATTTAATAAGTTAGTTAAAAAAAAAAAAATCTGTATTCTGAGCGGGTTCTCATGCCTTTGCAATTACTGTAATTAAATTACCAGATATCTCTCTTTTCTCAGCAGGCACTTTACTAAGTTTTCAAATAATATTTACTGATATTTAGTTTCTTTTAAACTACTTACTGGAGAGCAATAACAAAATTTTAGGATAACTTCATTATAAAACAGAGCCAAACTAGGTAGTTTACTCTTCGAAAAGCTGAAATAACTGAAGTACTGGAAGCTAAGCAGCTTGCAAAAAGTGTGCTAGTTAGAGCTTTGCAACATGGAAATAAACATGAAGTTTTATGTGCCTTTCCTATATTATTGAGTACTATATTTTAAAACTCCAGTTTGCCCTGGAGTTGTGAAGAGCATTAAATATGTTGCCAATTGGAAATATGACTGTTTACTTTAAGTGGCACCTGTAAATTAAAAATGAAATAGAAAATCAAGCTGAAAAGAGAAATTCATTAAATTGAAATAAGCCTGAGTGCATAAGCGCAATATCTCTCTCACATGAAAAAGCATGGGGTGAGAGCTTGTTTGCTGGAGACTTTTTGGCCTCCCTATGCAGTTTTAGCCCAATGTTCTTAAATGGTGTAAATACTTAAAAGTTCTGGGTATTTTCAATTACTATTGTTAGACAGAAAACAAGGTCCGGTTTCTTCAAACCTTATTTCGTTGAATGTGTCTGAGTCATAGGAAAAGTCATTCCATCATGTCTAGAAACTGTTTTTATTCAGAGCACTTGTCAGGAAAGAAAATAAACAAGTATTAGTTCCTGCCACCATTCATTTCAGAACAGTTACAACCAATATAATTAGGTCTCAGATTTTTTTTTTTTTTTCAAAAAGGGTCTGAATGAAAAGATATAAGATTATATGTGTCAGTTGCTGAGCATTTGGCATGAACAGCTTTTCCAACACTTGCTCTGGTTATTATAAGGTTTGAGTTGTAAATGACTGCATTCAGCAGCAAACCTGTCAGGTTGGAGGACTTTTCATTAAATGTTTGATCTAGAAATTTTTAATCAGTGCACAAATAAAACAAATTATTAAAGCACTACATCAGCTGCAGTATATGTAATTGGGATGAACGGGGTGATGTAACTGGTGGGGAACAGCACAAGCATTCTTAACAGAAGGCCTGGAGCTACAGAACTTGTTACCACTGGAGATGAAACAGAGCCTGAGTCTTAACGTGTATCTCAAAAATGGTAAGATGCACCTATTAAAGACATTCCCACATAACCTGGTGATAAATCATGTACGTTGTACAGCTGTACTGGAGAAGCTGGGGAGGGATCGCCTTCTAGAATACCTTGTGTTTGTGAAATAACGCTGGGATGGAGCGTGTGCTGAAAGCACAGCAGATTTTGTGAAAGAAAAAATGAGCGTTTTATATTCTCAAGTTTTTACCACTGTTCTCTGTCCTAGATGAAGGCAAGTCTGTAAGATCTACTTTAGGAAGTCACCTAATGAAAACTGTTTTGTGACTTCAGTACATTAATCAGGGGTAGTAGTTATAACTGTGCTGAAATCAGTGGACCTACTCTGACTTCTGTAGTTGAGACTCTGATACAAGTATTATTAACATTTTAGCTTCAAACCAGCAGTTCTTTTAGCTAGTCTGGTTAGTGAAATTTCTGAAAATGTCAGCAACAAGATGTCGCAACTAGGCTAACAATTAAAAGGGGAACTCATTTACATGTACCAGATTAAAAACCAACACCACATAACAATCAGACACAGCGTTATTCTGCACTTCCTAGCAAGATTTTTTAGGGTGGTTTTGTTTGACATTTATATCTAGGCTAAGATACAAAATTTCTGTTTTTTAAATTTTCGTTTCCTGTCTTTGAAGAAATTAATTTAGGAAAGCTAATACAAAAGTGGGGAGTTACATTTTGCTCTGAAGGCTGCAATAAAGCTAATGTTTCATGGCTGAAAAGTCTGCCTTATGTCACTCTATCGGTAGCTGAGAACGAGACTGTTGCCTGCAGGTTTGTGTGCTTGAAGTCGGCAGCTGAGGTAGGTCAGTGAGTATTCCCATCATCCAGCTCAGGGGTGAAATCTTACCCCCATAGGAATCACCAGAAATTTTACTGCTGTTTCAGATGAGGCAGAACTTTGCTTTAAAACATTAGATTTGGCAGCAGCAAGGGATCCCAGCAACCTGTGTATCGCAGGGGTTAGATGCCAACCAAAACGCCTGTCGGCTTCGTGGTGGGCTGCGCATTCAAACTTTTGCACGTTTTCATCCTCAATCCCAGATATGGCAGAGGTAGAGAAACTCAAGCTCTGCTTCTGATCTGGAGCCCCACGAGCTCTGAAAGAACAGGAGGGGGAATATGTCTTGAAAATGCAGGATCTGTCAAGGTTAAGCACAACCCTCGTGACAAAAATTCAATGCAACAAACAGATCTGGCTCTTGGTCTGTAGACACATATGTTAGCTAATGCTCACCACACGGCAAGGCACCAAACATAAAGGAAAGCAATTTTTGGTCAAAAATCTTTCATTTCCCAAACTTTAATTCTGTTACAGCTGCCAGGCTTTGGTGGTGCTTCCCTGCAGAGTGGAGGACCTGGAGGTATTGAAGCACCAGCCACAGGGGCAGGAATGGTGCCGGGGGGCTATTATTAGTTGTCTTTGGCAAATGTGCCTTGAGTGCTCTGTAGGATAAGGGGATTAAGAGGTTTTATTAATTGCTTTAAGATGGAAGCTGGTTCTGCCATGGTGCCTTGGGCCATAGGCAGCCCCACGTGTAGCTGCACAGCCTCAGCTGGCTCTGTGATTCCCAGCCCCGACGGAGGTGCTCTGTCTCCCTCCCGGTGTGTCCTCCTGGTCCGCTGTGCCCAATACAATTTTCCCTCCCTTGTAGTCTTTACTGCTGCGATACCTTTAAAAGAAAAAAAGAAAAAGTTTCTTTCCTTTTTTTTCCTTTTTAATTTTTTAAATTTTATCCCTTGCTTTTCGAACAGCAACTTATATCCTGTGAGCCTTATCTCAGGTAAGATAAAAATAGTGGCTTCACTCCATCAGCATAATCAGTTGTGTTAATATCTCTGATAGCAGGCTTGGCTCAGAGTTTGCATTACCCCATACGGGCTATGTCTGTGCAGGCACAGTCTACAGATACTTCGAAAAACTACCACACGTTTAAACAACAACAAAAAAAACCCCCTGCATGATGAGATAGTAGGTTTTCAGAGCTGTTTTAAAACAAAAAAATAAAGATGCTTTCCTTCAGTTTACAATAATCTTTAAAACACAAGAAACTTTTCTCAGATTGAGCAATTTAGCATATTTTGGTTTTTATATTGCTTTTTAAACACACTCTATTGAAGTACAAGGTAGTGTTTATATACACTGAAACCAGTTTTCAGTTACAAAGTGTGAAAAATTGTTCTGTGTTTCTTTAAATAAGGTAAATAAAAATATAATTAGATGGTAGCATTCCCCATCTCCAAAGAAGGATGACTTTGGTACAGCCAAGTATCTAATAATTTTCCTGTAAGCTCTGATCAGTTGTGTTTCTTCTCTGATTCCCTGAAGATGTCCCCCATACTACATCTCATGGATTGCCTGGCTATTTTCTGCTCCACTTTCAAGCCCAACACTTCCAAAAGAAATTAAACTCCTTAGGAAATGCTCAGCTCCCTGTTCCAAAATTACTCATGTCCAGAGTCTTTCTCTTCTAGAAATATTTAACAGCAACAGACTTCTATACAAACTTTCTCTTTGTAATTTCGTTCCTGAGTCATCGACGGCCTCGGCATTTATCTGTGTGTATATTTTAGTAACTCACAGCACTTCTTCACCATCTCTGATCGTCTTACCTGGTGTGTCCTGTATGTCCTCCCCAGTGGGGAAAAACCGGGATGTAAACACTGAGTCAGCAATTAATAGTAAAACTTGTATGAGCATCAGCGAGTCTAGGATTTCAGCATAAGTCTTTTTCCCCTTGCGCTTCCAGCAGGCTTTTTGCCATCTCTTAGGGCTTTCCACAAACAAATTGATGTCTCAATCAGTCGCAATTGCGTTCTTTTATTCTACTCTCCTGCACACAAACATGCTGTTACATTTCTGTGTTTTCCCAGGTATTTTTCCTGAAGAAAAACAGCTCTATTGCTGTCTGGCCATTTAATTTCCATTCTAACCCTGTGATCTTTACAGTGCTCTTTATTTCATGCTACCTTGTGCTGAGTGTCATCCGATCTTCTGGCAAGAGTTGTGTTGGTTTTTGTCTCCTGACATTAGCTATTTATCTTCGCTATTAAAACAATACTTGAAACCATTTAGAATTACAGCTTCAGAAAAACAAGTTCTCTCTTTTTCCACGATGTACCTGTATTTCCTAAAGGTGTTTCTAGTCAACCTTGCTATAGTTGAATTAATTTTAGTTGTGTTGTTTGCTTAAAGGAGCTAGGTAATCCATCCTGGATATTTAAGTGCATTCATCTTTTCTAGCAGCAGAGAATACGAAAAGCTGTTTTATTCCCCATTCTCATTTCTCTTCAAGCTCCAATATGTCCATTCCAGCTATACAAGTGGAGACAATGGGTATTCTGTGCCTGGTTCATATGGCGGTTATTCAGGTAAAATTTCCTTGAATTTAAGATGGACTTTTATTGAGCCAGAAGGATGAGATTTAGTTTCTATGCTTCCCTGTTATTTGCTCACAAAGAGCCCCCATCCACCCATGCTTCCTTCTAATTTATTGACGGGGCCTTGAGAGACTTTTAAGATAAAAAATATATTGGGAATTTACTTCTATTGTTGCTCTTATGAATGAAATACATCACTTTCGAAAAAAGGAATTAATTTAATATGTTATTCTGTATCAGGTAAGTTGGAATTGGAATTTCTTGCCTATTTACATAACACGTTAATTTTGTTGCTAGCGTTGCTAGTAGCTAAGGTTCAGCTATGTCTGAATAAATGTCTTATTTGTAACTTTGTGTAATATGTAAGAAAAGCCTCTCCTTGGAGCTTTCACTGCATTTCATGTAGCTTGTAGTTTAGAAACCCTTTCTAATTTGCTCATCTTGAATATTACATTACAAAAATAACTGTCTTGGGAGCACACAGTGTGTTGCTTGGTCCATGAGAGGAAGGGGAGGAGAAGAGGAAATCAGGGTTCATGCCATGTACTGTGTCTGTTGTCCTACTTCTCGATTTTCTGTCACTTTCATGTGTCATTTCTTCTTTTTCACGCTACTGTGCTGAAGTTCGGAGGCAATGCATTGCAAAATAAAATGCATGACTTGCAAACATTTATCTGCCCTTTTTTTCTTGCATTATCATCTAAGATTAATGAATGTTTCCGTTTTGGAAGTGAAGATATTTGAATGTTTCTCCTTTTCAACCAAAGAACAAAATGTGCGAAAGAAACTTGCGAGAGTAACAAGTGAATCATTGAGAGAGAGATGAAGTGAAAACTGATGTAATTTTTAATGTCAAATATGGAACATGCTTCGAAAATCCAATCTGGAACTCACCTACGTACGAGTTTTGTAAATGTTTTTCTGGGAGTAACTAGGAGAGGCATTAATGCCCGAGTCTCAAGTCTCCAAAGTATTTGCAAACTACTCCAAGTATTTTGCTGTAATTTTTTTCCTGAAGCCAGGATTTTACCCATGGATTTACAGCAGCAAAACACAACAAACCTGATTCTGTTCTTCAGCTAAAATAAAACCCGTGACACATTCTGTGTTACAAGAATGAAAACAAAGCTATACCCTTTCTAAAAATGGTTTTGTGCATCTATAAGCTTTTGATTAAATAAATGTTTCTGCACCTGTTGGGGTAAAAGTAATAAAAAGTCATCAAACTGCTGTCGTTGTTTTGGTATGTGCATCTAATTTTATAATACATACTGCAGTAGTTCATCCTAAATTAAAAAATCGGAAGTTAAAGGATTTTTTCATACACTAGTAATACAATCTCTATGTCACATATGAAAGTACCATCTAATTTATATAGGCATGATGTCAGCAGTACATTATGTAAGTTCTTAGTGGCAGATGAAGTTTAGTAGTGCAGACTGATTTTTGTTTTACTTAATGTGACTTTTAGTCATTTTCTTCTCGGAAAAAAAAGTATTTTAACCCTTGGGTACTATGGCTTTTTATTTCTTCCTGATAGGGCTGCTCTTTGCATGTGTCTAAACCAAATCACACTAAAAAGTTGTTATTAACTTCCTTTACTGATGTTTGTGTGAAATTCTGGCAGTGCTGCCTGGCAGCAAACACTTTACTTCTCCTGCTGCACTGTCACCGCTATAAACTTTGCAGTTGCATGGGAACTGCTAGAGTTATTCCTCATCATCTCCTTCTCAGGTTTTCAGCTAGAAAATAAGGCAGAAATCTGATTCTCCCTGCACAAAGCCTAACTAAGCAGACTATGCAGAGAACTTTAAGAGGGGTTGTAAATCCACTAACTGTGGGGAGGCTCCATTACAATCCCTCTGCAGCCCTCACCTGTGGGCTAGAAAATGAGCCCCTGACAGTCTACACCTTTACCCTTGATTGACCTAACTCGAGTTTCTGCAGGACTTCTCTGTTAGGACAGTTCATGTATTTCTGCCCATCTCTTGGGTTCATGTAAGCGTCAGTGTTAGTAAAAGCATTTGAAATAGAGTACCTGCGGATTCTCACGCAGAATATTTTCTCCTCTTCTGTTTCAAGCAGCAAAAAACTCGAAGTGAGTCATATGAAGGCATGAATTAGCCATCTTTATAGCACATTTAGAGGAGGAAGAGCAACCTCTGTATCTCTGACATTCTTGACATCCCCAAGAAGATAACTGGTAAGAGAGAGTCTGTTAAAAAAAAGCTTATTACACTTACAATATATTTAAGATCTTTTTGCCACATGATTTTTGTGCATAAATAGAGCTGCTATGCTATTCCAGTCCATTAATAACCAGAGATGTAACCAAATGAGGCAGATTAGAATTTGTAGAAGAATTTGTGGGTTTTCCTTCTTATTTAAATATGGTATCCAAATTAGACTCTCATGAACATACAAAAATGTCATCTCTTTCCCCTTTTATTTCTCATTCTGCTCCTAAGACTAAAAAAAACCAACAACCCAGACAACAGCAAACAGACCTCAAAGCCCAGTCAAACAGCAAAAATCTCTCTAAACCTCCATATTTGTCTGACTGGTGCTATGCTATCCAAAAAACATGTATCAAATCAGTCTTCCATATTCATGCACTAAACAATTAAATTATAACTAGGAATATTCCAACAAGCATCAAAAAGGGTAAATGGAATATAAAAGAAGTCATGCAGGAGCTCTATGGGGGAATAAAAACGTGAATAATTTTGTGATCTCATCCCAAAAAAGCATGAAATAATGGTGTCTCAAGTATGGAGGAGACAGACTGTTCTTTGAATTGTACAGAAGGAAATATAAAGTCTTTCTTTTCTATCTCCCTGAAATAGACCACATGGCACATAGCTACGATGAAGAGATCGTTCAGTTATCTGAGATCAGATCCACTTGGAGAACCATTGCGTATTCACTCATGCACAAAAGGTGAGGAGTTAAATGGCATTGCGTGTCAGAGCGGAGAGAACACGCGTGGTCAGCACAGGCATCAAGAACAAATGTACGCTGAGATCTGAAGGAGAGGAGGTTGGACAAACACAGCGTGCTTCTTGACATACTGGCATCCCTCCTGAGTGGAGCAAGAGAAGCGATGAAAAAAGAGGAAAGACAACTCTCCGTCTTGCAGTTCTGGGCCTTGCATGCGCCCTGGCTATTCTCACTGAGCTGAGGAGGGCAGCACACACCTTTCTGCATGGATTAGGTTCGGTCGGGGTCTTATCTTTGGGAAGGACCATGCCTCTCCATTCTCCTGCCCATTCTTTTTGTATGCCACAAACATAACCTGTGGCTCCTCTTAAGTTTACGAAGAGTAAGGAGAAACACAGAATAAAACTGACTTTAGGTAACTTGGGAAGAGCTAAAAGCCATCATTTTAAGTGTTGCTTAAAACTCAGTTAGATGTCCCTGATCAGCACATCTCGAACTTTGGTTAAAAGCCTGCAGGTCTAGAAAGAGCCTCCTTCCACCACCAGCTCTATTGCTTCTCTGTAGTGACGTAGACTGGTTTTGTCCTACAGACACTCAGCAGTTTAGTTCAGACAGGGGAGTTTGGCGCTAAGTGATTTGATACTTAGCAGGTAACCTTCCAGGAAATGGAAAAGAAACAGCAACATTTCTGGGCTGTGGCTTCTGCAGCATAGATATGGCAAGACACAGATAGCGCCTATTTGGTTCAACCAAATTCAAGTCAGTTTGCCTTTGCAGATAAATGCTGTCAAAGAGAACATTAATCCCTTGCTAGATCCATTCTCAGCGTCGCACAGTAGCTGTAGGAGTGTCAGAGTCTAGGACATCATTCAGAAGTAGGGGAGAATTAAGATTTCAGTTTGATGTTGTAAAAACCAGGAGGCATCTTAATTCCCAGAAAACACCGAACTGTGGCAATTAATACTGTTATGGGACCAAATATGCTCCCATGTAAATCCACCCTATAGACACAGGTAGAAGAAACAGGACGTGTTAGCCTTCTCTCGCAAAGCATTTTTTTTGCATTGCACGTGCTCCTGCTGAGACCTGGCTCTCTTTACTTTATGTCACCCGCTCTAAGACAGAGGAATGTCCTTAAGTAAGGGTCACACCATCAGATGAACAGGTGAGGATGTGTACTTAGAGCAAAGAAACGCAGATATGACTTGCTTGGTATCCCACAGGACTGTTTCACATCCCTGTGATATATCACACTTCCTTTCCTCTCCAGCCCACTGGAGAAATGACAAGGCTGAACAGGAACATTGCTTATCGTTTAAATCTCAGCTAATAGAGTGGGTATTTTTTAATGTTGAATACTACTTAACTTCTGGTTATCTCTACTTATTCTCCAATTTCTGTCTCAGCTTTAAGACTAATCTGGTACTTCCTAATGAGCCCCTGAAACCATAGAGAGTACTTGGTTCCCTTTGCTCATATCCCTTTCAGTCTGTTACTAAAATAAGTAGAGATGAGATCTGAACAGAGATGTAATAATTAAGGAATCCAGTGTTGCATAAAACTGCCATATTTACATTTGTTCAGGATATCACTAGAATTATTACACATTAAATAGCATAATTTGTACCTCCTTTTAAAATGCATTCTACTATCACTATGGATTAAAGCATATGTTAAGATCTAGAAATCAATTTTTCCCCTTACCATTTTATTTCTAAGGCTTCACTTCTGCGTGACTAGTAAAGAGTAGTAAAGAGGAGAGTGCTGAATGACTTTTTCTTACTTTTTGTGGGTAGTTTCACATGATAAATGTGCAGATCTGAAGTGTTTAGTAGCATGTGAGGAGGTGAATAAATTACTGTTCGATTAGACTAAAAGATATTGCTGAAAAGTACTTGTAACGAGATAATTGCAAGTGCCAAAGCTGAGAGTAACACTCAACGCTGGCAGCAGCTTAGTTAAACATGTGGTTAATGATGTTATACGAACAACGGATATGTAAAATATTCAACTGTGCCAGCAGTAAATATTAATTTTATGTGACAGCAATAGTGTCTGAGACTGATATTTGACATACAAAACTCCTATAATTATTTTAATATCTTTACTTCCCAAAAATTTTAATGATATGACGAAGATTGTAGGTGTTTGCTGAAACAGCACTACTGTCATTTACTATCAATCAAACAAAATGTCATTCTAACTCATTTCACTGCAAAAGTCTGAGTAGTTTTCATATTAATTAAGCTACTGCTGGAAAGAGTATGTTCTTCTTTTGGGGTTTTATGATTAAAGAATAGAAATGACAAAGACCTATCTGGAAAACATTTATTAGAACATGTAATACAGAAAAGTATTTAAGTAGGGATTCTGCTGTCAGAAGAAAGCAGCTTTATAAATACCTGAGCATAAAAATAGAAAAGCAGCATATGACTTTCTACCTTTAAATTAGTTATGAAACAACATTACAGATAAAACAGGTAGTGCCCCATGTAGTTGATTGCTCAGTACTTTTCATTATGAGTTTCTTCAATCACTTAAAAACATTGCCAAGTTTTGAACCATTCAGGATGGAGTTTTCCATGCCAGGTGCCTGCCCTAGGCAGGAGTATATTGGAAAGCTGCTTCCAAAATACAATCATTCCAGAAACAATATTCCAGAAAAGGTAAGTTTCCTTGCCTACCATTATTCCAAATCTCACAAGGTTTTATTTGCTGGGAACATCTAGTGCTTTTGGAGCAGGAACTTGATTGTCTTGCTGTCACAGGAGGTGCCTTTGATTAGCCTCTAAGATTTGCCCAAGTTTGTCCCTTGTATAAAGCATGTTCTCAAGTTACGGCTTGTCAGCTGAGCTGTGGTAACTGACTCTGCGTATATCCCTCATTTGCTGAGTGGAATATGCTAATCTAAACCACCTTTATAGGGCGTCATATTAAAGAGTTGTTCTTCACAGTGACAACACGCAAGCAGACATCAGCTCAGCTGGAAAGCAGCAACTCTGCAGGCAGGGGAGTTCCTCTTGTCCTATCATCACTCCATAGTTTGCATCGAGAAAGAACTCGGCAATTACGTTTCTCGATGTCCTTTTTCTGGTTGGTGTCCTCAGGCTGGAGGATCGACACACTCTCTCCTCTGTGAGCTGCTCAGCAACCAGGCACTGAAGTGAACGTAGAACAAAGCAAAGCCGCATCTCTCAGTGCTCCTTTTCACATGCCCATTCAGAGATCAGAGCAGCTGCCTTAGGATGGAGAGAAGGTTGGTAACAGGCAAGAGGAAAGCAGAAATACGCAAGGAAAGAGCTGGAAGAGGGAGGAGAGCAACAGAGGCTGCGGGTGACAAGTGAAGCAGAAGTTGGGCATGGGGGAAAGCAACGATATGCGACACATTGCTGCAGATTTAAACCCGAGAGGAACCGTTGACTTTATTCTGTACTCATTCCCCGCCAGGACGACAGCTCATTTCAAGAGTCAAGAGTCTTCCCTCGGGACTTGAGACTCATTTCAGGAATCTCTGCTCTGCTGTCAGCAAAACCCAGCGTAACCAACTATCAAAGCATTTGTCACCACCCTCCCAGAGGCAGACACACACAAACCGCTGCTGCAAGCTGCCTGTCTCTTCAAGTGGTAGCGATCTGTTCAAATAGGTACGTGGCACGTAAAGTTACTGATCTGACTAATGTGGCGGTCTATGTGCATCTTGCTTTTAGGATGTCTTTTTGCATGACACTGCACAGGGCAGAAGGACATCCAGGGTATTCAAGTCAGGAACTTAATACAAAATGTATTAAATTATAGTCGCACCCAAAGTGGGTCCAGTTATTTACTCACGATAATCTGTGTACAAGTCACACACAGTCTACAATATCATTCATAAGAAAGCATCACCACTAGGCTGATAACATAAAACTATGGCTAATACTTCACCTAGCATTTTGTTGCTTCTATCTCTGTCAAATTTGCCATAACTGATTCTTAATACACAGGTACCTGCTGGATTTGGGCCCTGTTATCCTTGACTGGCATCTGAATTCTCCATTGCCAGTTCCAGTTTGGTCTCATTGAGAAATATAGAGAAAAAACCACTGTGCGTTACCCCAGGAAAACCCATCGATCAGCTGCAGTCCTGGCTGTGCCTCTGTAAAAACTGTGAGTGCATAAATTGTATGATGAAATCTCAATGAGAGATGCAGAGCTGCTCCCCGCACTTAAATCTTTTTGTCATGTCCTTAAATAACTGCAGTGTTTCTGTACGTTAAAACCCTTCCTGTGTGACAGAAGTAACTGCATTTATTAGTTTAGTCATCTCTGTAGTTTATAATTTCAGGACGTTTAGAGGTAAGGCACTTTGCACTGGGCATGCAATTTCCAAGGATAATACCTGACAGAACGAAGGCTTACAGTGACAGCATCATTGAGCCTTATCCTAAGTAGTTAAATGAGTTCAAAACCTATCATCAGTCACTGATGGGATCCGCTTCTATCTGCTTTAAATCCTGCATAAAGTGCCAGCAAATTGTTAAAAGCTGAGGATGACTATTAGATAGCCTAATATAAGCCCGCGAAAGAATAGTATTATTGGGAGTAAAGTGCTGTATTATTGCCATTTATAAGGCATTTCCTGATTCTGGCAGTACATGTTATATTACTCTCTCCTCGGTTAATTATCAGAGAAAAACCAAACTGAGTAATACGTTGCAGATTCTAAGACCCTGCCTCGAAACACTGAGGTTTCCTCACCAGTCATTCCAGGCTTAGGTGCTAAAACACTGCATTGAAATTAAGTCATACCTCCTGGCATGAATCAGCAGGTAAATCCAGTCAATTATCACATGTATCTTTGATACGAATACCTCCTGGATAGCTACAGTGTGGACAGTTAGGTGCTAGAAGACCCTCCAGACCCAGGTGCTCTAGAGGCACTTGCTGAGGAGCACTGGGCTGAGACCAAGGAATTATTCTTAATGCAAGAACACCCAGAAAAGGAGGCACTGAAGTAGTTACAGGGTGGAATAATAAACTTGTCGCTGGTCATTGTCCCAGATAATTACAGGCATGCTGTCAGCTAGATGCAGAATGTTAAGCGTTGAAAAAGCAGTGAAGTACCTGATTATACCAGTTAAGACTCTTTATTGCTGTGCTGCCACAGCGACCCTGGGTCGGCCCCGGCACCCGAGCCCTGCTGGGAGGACCCGCGTGGGCCGGGCACACCTGGGCAGGTGAAGGCGCACCCTCGCAGGGCTGCAGCTCGGGACGGAGGTTTCCCCCCTTCTCGGACACGGCGTTATTTATCAGCCATTTCCCAGGTAAACAAACAAACAAACGAGTTTGGGGCTGCGGGACCGAGTCCCCGTCGCCGGAGGCTCCGCGCCGGCCGGGCAGCGGGGGCACTGCCGGAGGACCGGCCCCCCCCCGGCCCCCAGCGCCGCCCCGCTGCGCCCTGCCAAGCCGCTGGCCCTGGGGGGGGCCCCGCACACCCCCATCCCCGCTTGGGGCGGCCACACAGCCGAGTTGCGGAGCCCTCTCCCCGGGCTGCACCTCCCGAGTCCCCGGTCCCGGAGCCTGTGTCCCCCCCACCCCCCCGCCGGCCCGGGCGGTGCCGGACCCCGGCGGTGCCGGACCCCGCGCGGGGGGCGGGACATTGTTTCCAGGCTGACTCACCCACGCGCCGCCGCCCGCCCCGCGCCGCCGGGGGCGGGGCCAGCCCAGGCCACGCCCCCCACCCCGCGCGCCCGGCCGCCCCCCCCTTCACCCCCCCGCCCGCCCGGCACGGACCGCAATGATTTAGAAGTTCAGGAATCCCACGTGACGTCACGGAGGGTGATGTAATGCTTCTCTAAATAGAACGTATTGTAACCGTCCCTCAGTCCAACGTGGTTCCTCCGGCCGCGCTGCCGGTCCCGTCCCCGCCGCGCCGCGCCGGGCGGTAAGTTCCTAAAAATACGGGGCTGCCCCGGGAAGGCGCCCGGCGCGGCGCGGCGCGCAGCGCACCCCCCGCTCACGGCGCGGCTCGGCTCGGCTCGGCTCGGCGCGGCTCGGCTCGGAGCGGGGCAGCGGCGGCGGCGGCGGGGTGAGCGGCCGGGGAAGGGGCAGCCTGCGGCCGCGGGGGCTCTTCCCGGCCGCATCTGCTCCGCGGGCGGCAGCGCCCGTCCCTGCCGCGCCGCTGCCGGGCGCGGGGGTCCCGCCGCTCCCCCACCCCGTCCCCGCCGAGGGTCGGGCAGAGCGGGGCGGCGGGGGGCGCACGGCCGCGGGGTAGCCGGGCTCCCCGCCCGCACCTCGGGGAGTTTTCGGGAAGTCTCAGCGCGCCGCTTCCCGGGATGGGGGTGGGATGGGGCGGCTGCGGCGGGGCGCAGGCAGCACCCCGCTCCGCGCTGCCCCGAGCGCGGCGGGCAGCTGCCGGCGGAGGGGCCGCGGTCTCCCCGCGGCGGGCTGGACGGCTCCTCGCCCCTGCCTGCCCCGGCGGCGGCCGGCAGTGACAGCTCGGCGGCGGGCTGCCCCGCCGCCCCCTCTCCCTGCCGCCCCGAAACTTCTGGATGAGTTTGGCGGCGGCGCCGGGCCGCCCCGCCGAGCCGGGACCCGCCGGCGCTGGGCGCGGAGCGGTGCGCGGGGCGCGGAGCGGTGCGCGGTGCGCGGCCGCTTCCCCCGTGAGACGCCCCGGGTGCCGGGCTGCTCCCGGCCCTTACGTCATGCTGCGGCCCGGTGCGGGGCTGATGCTCCGCTTCTGATGCCGTCGGGTCCGGGGCGGGGGGGGGGGGAGTGCTGGCAAGGTCCCCGCTCTGCAGCCCCGCTGTCCCTTTTCAGCCCCGCTGCTCCGCTCCTCGCCCCCCCCCACCCAACCCCAGCTCTGCGCCCCCCCCCCCCCCCCCCCCCCCGCCGCTGTCCTCTCTTACAGGGGTCTCTCTCTCCCCAGCGAAGTTTTCAGGACGCTAAGAGCTTCAGGAGTGTAAGGGGAATACTTGCTAAACTCTGCCTCCTCTATTATTTATGTCCAAGCATGGTGAGTGATCCTTCATCTCCAGGGCTTAATATAAGCTTTACAATCGGAAAGAGAGAGGTCGTTCAAAGATGGGGGTAGGAATAAAGGAAAATGAAATGACCATATGTTTTTTTTAAAAAAAAAAAATCCAGAACGATATTAGGAGTATCTTAAGCAGCGAGATTAGAAGATTTCCATATATTATCAGTAAGAAACAGCGCTTAGCTAGATGAAATTAAAGCTTGAACGGAAGCGTAGTAATTCCTGCAAAGCATCTTGCTTGGGCTTTCCTTGAGACCGTGCAGTTTTCAGAGAGATACTCACCCGCTGCCTCGCACCAGCCTTTCCTCGTCTGGCCATTTGGACAAGCAGCCGTGTGTCAAGTAACAGTGGTGAAGGGAAACTTTCTTGTAAGAAACTGTCATGCAGAAATAATCCGGAAACGGGACTGAAAGAAAATTGAGATGTGGAAGGTGAGAGCCAAATGCAAAAGTGTAGCGTAATTTGGGGGGATTTTGCTGAAGGAGGTACGCTTTCATAAGGGTATGGTTTATTTTCAGTAGAAAAGTGTACAGTGTTGAAAAGTCCCCGCTCGGTATTTTGTAACTTTCATGTGGTGAATGAGGTTGTTGGTATCAAAAGCTTGAAATTCTTTATAAAAAATGGCTAAAATCCTTATTTGTGACTCCTTAATCCTAAGGGGAGCTGTACAGGTCGCAAAGCACTAGGGAAAAGTGTGATTAATGATCAGTGATTAGTGATAAGTGATTAGTGGTTTTATTCAAACTGTTACCTCTGACCAGAAGCACACATCAGAGGATTAACAGGCTCTTTAGATAAATGCTCATTAGTGGAAGGGGGAAAGCAAAGATAATAGGCATGCACACAGGGACAACTTTCTAGGAAAATCATTCCTGTCTCTGGCATAATAAGCTCTATTAGCAGAAAGGCTCTTTAATTTAAAAGTTGCTTTTATCTTGTAAATCAAAGATAGATGTAGACGTTCGCGGCGCTATTATAGCCTAAATTTTCCCATATCCACTAGACGTGGATTATCTCAGTAGTGATATTTTATTTAAAAAAAAAAAAAACAAAACCCCAAACCAAACCAATTGAATCTTTAAGAAACTGAACATTCCCAAGTGCTCAAGCCCCACATCCCGAGGCATCCGCTCCCAACAGGCAGAGCAGAGCCTGCTGGCAGCTAACTAGATGGCGCAGTCCTGTTCCTTGTGAGTTATATAGTCCTGGGTTATGAACTTAGCAAGTAGCAGCTTGCTAGGTGTCCTTCAACACTTACAACAAAGTGGATTCTGTGATGGGTTTGGAGGCTAGACAGTGCTACGGGTTTGTAGTCACATTTTCCACATCAGTTTAATCTAGTGAGTTAAAGGCTACTGGAAAAATTAGTCTCATTTACTGAAAGAAACGGTGAGTGATAGAAAGAAGGAGAGAACGAGAGAGGGGCAAATAGCTACAGCCTGGGACGTAACTCTTGATAGAACTGTTTTATACTGCTTTAATGAAGTACAGTTCTGATGGCCTTAATTACTGAAGCCTAAAAGCTCTCCGGAGCTTTTCCCCCAGCTATCACTGGCAAAGTGAGGGTTTTTTGTTTTTTAAAAGAGTCACTAAAAGGAAGGAACAGTTGGCGTGGTGGTTGAGCAAAACAACTTGGACCTGACTGTACTCTACAGAAAATGGTAAGGAGCCTATTTTTATGATAACTAACCAGGGATTTCTCATTACTCTTTATCATGCATGGATTGTGAAGAACCAGTATCTACTGCTGTCCATAGACTTGGGGATGTTTCTGCCATTCCGTTAGCTTACACGGGATTTATGTTTGTTTGCATCTGTGGAGATCATCGAAGTTTCAAAACTTTAAATGAAAAACTTGAGTGAAACAGGAAAGAGAAATAATGAACTTACGGCATGAAAAAGAAATGCTGTAGTCTTCTATTGTTACATCTTTAATTGGAGGCTGTTAGGAGTAGTCGGACTAATGCTTACAATCAAAAAGTTTTGCAATAGCATATAAAAAGGCAAAAAGCTTTGTCTGCCACTCTTGAATATTGCATGGCACTCTTCCAGGAGTTAAAATTGCAGTATTTTAAAAACTTTACACTTTCAGAACAATCAGAACCCTTTCCCCTGCACCAAAATATCCATTAATAGTTCAGCTTCAGTTTATCGAACGCTACCTCTGCTAATTTAACCCGGGGAATGTGAAGGGAAGCAAACCATGTATATAGATTAAAGGAAAAGATAGAAGCGAGATTGTACCTGTCATTTTATTTATATCGCCATTTATCAGAATGACTTTCACAGATAAAGTGTAATAGGTACTTTTTAATTTGATGTTCAATTTCTCACTTTGAGAACCTGAAATATGCTGCAATCGCTTACGTTTATCCTGTGCACTGCAGAGGAGTCTTCTGTAAAAGATTGTTTCAGTGAGAGCTAGAGTTCACTCCGGAGTTGATAAGAGAGAGGCAATCTCACAGTGCCTTCAGAAGGCAGCTTTTACGTACGAAACCTTTCAGCTTTGTGTGGGCAGAATCTCTGTGAGCTCAGTAAGTCTTGCAGAATGATTTGAAACTTGGTTATTAACTTGTCTGCTGCTGGCCCCCTTTAAAAACCTGTCTCTGTGCCCCTAATCGAGGCATAGAGGATCTTAAATACGAGAAGAGTTCTTGTGAGGTTGTTTTTGCTTTTAAAACAATTTATTTAACCAAAGACTTTTCCTCTAATCTTTGTTGTCCTGTGTCCCTAATTTCTGCTGTTAGTTAACTTTCTGAATCTTTGATAAACCTGTTGCTTTGAGGACTTATACCTATGTTTATGTATTAGTAGCTATCTTTCAACCTTAATTCTAATTCCAGTGACTGTCTTTCCTATGAACCCTTTATTATGAGCAAATGATTTCTGGACAAGATTTTGCAATAAAAGAAGAGCAAAACTGTTTCTACTTAGCGCATTTTTTTATTATTAAGGACCATATGATTTATAATTGGAACAAAATGGTAATTTTTCTCAAGGCCCACAAATACTGGTTTTTTTTTTTCTTGTAACTTGTTACAGGAAAACTCTACTCAGTAGACACAGTTGCTGGAAACACGGATACGTGTATAAAGCAACAGGTCTTTCAGTTCTGCTTCATAGGTCCAGGTGATTCTTTTGCTTTGGTTTGGTTTTGGTTATCTCATACTAACCAAATGAATAGGGAGACATATATAATTAAGATGGCTTAATCTTCCGTGTATAAACTCTCATTGCAACGAATGCCTAGGAGTCCTAGTGGAAATATTTAGAATGCTTTGAGATTCTGTCAGTTCTAAGTACTAATGGCAGGGCACATCAGACAGCTTGGTTGGCTGTTGCCACTCTGCAGTATCTCAAAACAATTTCTGTTGATTTGTCCTCTCCCTCTCTCCATGCTGCATGCTGTTTAACCCCTGCCCCACCACCCCCCCCACCCCCCAATTTCTAGGTAAATGATATATTCTGCGCTGTGAATGATAATGCGCTAGGGCTTTTAGGGCTCTAGCCCTAAAAAAAGTATTTTTAGGGCTTTTGCATTTTTCTGCCTTGAGAAATGATCGAAGTTGATTGCAAATTTAAAGCAACAGTTTGGAATAAGAACTATGAAAACACTTTTTCCGCTTACGAAAATTTATATTGCTATGCTAATATACAATTTTTAAGGTGCAGTATTCTCTGACACAGACAAAACAACGATCTTGGATGATATCTTATCATGCTGTATTTGAACATTAGCCATATTATAGCAATAAGTACAGAAATTAGCTTTTGTAGACTTGACATGTAAAACCAAAATGCTGTTATGGAAATACTTTTTTTTGGTTATACCTATAATCAAAGAAATGATTTAAATTGTCTCAGGTGTACATAACAAGCACAACATCACATTCATAAAATAATTTATTTCGGTGATGTGGTGAAAAGACTTGTTGAAGCAGATAAGCTGTTGTGTCTTGTTACATCCAAGGAGCTGTTCTGTTGGTTTGTGCACTGATCATTTGCTCCTACTATGGCTCAGGTTGAAGGGGCAACCCCGACACTTTAAAATAATAGTAAGTCTACTATTTTTCACTAAGGTGTTATTTTACTCTGTAATTAAAAATACTGAGAGTCAGCATTTTTTTACTAGCCATCACATGGGAAATGCAGCTGTTACTTGCCCTTAGAGAGTTTAGAAAGGGTTGGTTGCCCTGGTTTGTAGGTTTCTAGATGGCGATATCGAATGCTATTTTATAAACACGAAGAGCTTTTCCAAGGATTTTGCTGAAGGCTGTAGGATTTTCAAAGTAAAACATTGAAAGCTTACAACAATTTCCTTAGCTTAAAAGATGTTTTGCTTTTGGTTCTTGTTTCCGTCTTAGATTTTTTTTGAGAATTTGTTCAAGAAGTCAGTCTCTCACACAAGTTTAAAATAAGTGCCTCGAAACATTGTCATCAGCAGTGCTTGCAGGTGTCTGGTTTTAATAATCTTGTCCTTTGAGACAGCTCATGTCACTGTCGTGACACCCTTCCACGTAAGGTGGTTTGAAGGTGTGGGGTGCAGCCCTGCTTGGCCAGAGAGTTCCACTCAGTGGGTGATAAAAAGGGCAACGTCATTAGAAGAAGGAAGGAGGAATGAGATTTGAATTTAATTGGGGGAAAATACTACAAATCCTCTATTACCTTTGCCAGCATCAGGAGCCGATTCTGCTTTTCTTTGGCTCTGAATGTTTTCATTACTCTTACTAGGGTACCGAGACCTCTGCTAACTCAGGATCTGGGCATCGTTTGATCTCACCGTCAGCTCTCTACTCCACATAAACTCTACGAACAGTTTCTACTGCCTTTTTTGTCCTTTGCAGTATTTTCTCAAATGGCTTGCATTACTCTCATCTCAATTTCTCTCCTTCCTGAGGGCCTTGTCTTTGGGTGCCACCACACAGTGAACATTTCAATGCAGTTGAAGTGCTTGGTCCCAATCTCAGTATGTTTGTGTGTTTTGAAGTTTTCTGTCCAGGAATGTACTGAGCTGAAGCTGGTCATCCTTGAACACACTGCCTAAATTTAATACAGAAAATGTATTTAATTAGGCTGATCTTTTTCCCATTTAGAGGAAGAAGCTGCCTTTTTACCTGTTTACTTTGTGGGCTTACGCCTTCAGTTACTCTTCCATTGCATGTAAGGCGGCGTTGTTCATAGCCAGCTTTTTCTGAGCTGTTTGCAAGTACTCAGAAATTAATTTGGCTCATGTGGGAAATTAACCCAGACCAGTGGTTCCTAGATTTGACATCTGAGATTTTTTCTTCTGGCCAAACGTAAGTAATGCTAGTTAATATGTGATGCTCAACACAGGGGGCTCTGTAGCACAATAAACCTAATTTGAGATTGGGTTTAGGATGTGTTGTATGGAGCAGCTACAACAGTAAGCACTAAATTGAGATGTTACCATAGTGCACTCTCTCTCTATTTTTTCCTTTATTGTGCTTTAAATCTTTCAGTTCTGGAGTGCTGAGTTGGTATGGTAATTACCTGTAGAGTAGTACTCTGTCTAAGTAAGCAACGGAGCGCTCCAAGATACAGATATGTATGATATGAGCAGGTCACTTGGTTGTGCATTGGTGCTGCAAACCAATTGCCAGTAATTCAGTCATGTGTGAACTAGTTTACCATTATTCCCAGTCCAAATATACCTCTCACTTAACTTTTTAAAAAAGTTATATTCAACAGCAATAGTCAGTTGCTAGGTGAGGAGCTTGAAATTGTGAATAGTAAATCATACGTCCATAGGTACTACTCTGACTTAGTTTTAGCTGGTTGGTTAGATTTGGGCCTGCTTTTGGTTCTGGTCAGGTCAGTAAATGAGGTTGTCACTAAATATTTTTGGAGCCCAGCAGGAACTCCAGAGGTGACCTGAGTGTGTGATGGCAAAGAGCCTGGAATTGTGCGTGTCCATAAATGAGCACTGTCTGTATTAGAAATTTGGGCATGCCAATACCTCACTTATAGGAAACTTCTTTTCTTGGAATGGTAGTAAGATACAACCTGAAGAAACTAAAAGCTGAGCAATGGAGTAGGAAAAAGATAATCAATTGCTTTGTTCAGGAATATCTTTTACTACGTACTGTTTAACTTCATTACTGAGTGAATGTTGTAGGAAGAACAACTCTTTGTTAAGGGTTTGTGAGGATTTCAACCACCACGTCGACTTCCTTTTTTTTGTGACTTAAAAAAAAAACACTTCTTTTGCTGGTGATGGGGGGGGGGGGGGGGGGGGGGGGCGCATTTGCACTTTTTTTTTTTTAAAGTTGAAGAGATCAGGTTCAGCATCTGTAGAGACTTCCATCATTTCTGAGAGTGCACAAAATGAGGGAAAAGAAGAGATTCTGTATTTAAAAGCAAGTTAAGGAATTTTCCTTCATTCCTCACTTCCATGTCCTTAAGTATATCTGTGTAGCACTTAAAGGTTCTCTTATACCTGTTATTAAATGAGGTCAGTATAAGTTTCTTTTACTGGCTGTGCAATGGAAAAGTATTTTAAAAAGACAGTGGGGAAAAAATGAATGAGGTAAAAACTAATTCTACAACTTCTACAATTCCTGTACTGCTCTTTCATTCTTCAGCGCTAATAAAGCAGTGCATGGACTCAAGCATGAAAATAGATTAAATTTGAGTAATTGTTGGTTTATCACAAAATGTGAGAGAAAGCAGTAATTTAACTATTTTGATGTGAATCTTTAAAAGACAAGTTTCTCTAAATAACTTGCTATGAAAGTAGAAAGGATCAAAAGAGCTATGGGTTTTATGGCTGCGTAAGGAGAATTACATTCTTGTGGATTTAAAATATATCATAGTAGAGCCTAGTTCTCCACTCACCCCGATACAAATCTGGAGCAACTCTATTGAAAGCTGTGGAGTTACCGACTGCAATAACATTCATTGAGAAGAAAATTAGATTCATGGGGTCTATTCTGAACGTAGCCTATCAGTTGTGCGCTGTGCAAATCCCATTATTAAAGTAATAGCCTGACATGTCATGTTAAGGACGGCTGTTTCCCCAAGATGAACATGTTTGTAGCTCTCCTCATTTTGTGACTACTTTTTAAGGGGGCAGGGGGATATTGAGAATACTTATTTTGTGCTCAATTAATATTCCTTCCGTGCACTCTCCTTCCTCTCACGCGCTTTATGTGTGGGTGCGCAGTCTGCACTCTCCATCATCTATCTGTCTGTGTCTCTTTGGCTGTGACAGTCACCACTCTGGCCTCAGGCTTGTACGACGTAGACGAAAAGCCCACCACGATTTTCAGTTAAACACGGCAGGATCTAATTCTGCTCCTAAATATGATGTGCATTTTCACTCTTAACGATACTATTGTGAATTGGGAGTAACACCTTAGACTTCAGTTATATTTGTGGAGTTTTGGGGGGGGGGGGGTGGGTGTTCAGTTTTTGGGAAAAAAAAAAAAAAGAGAGGTGGAGGGGAAAAGAAGTGGGAAGGCAGTGTAGCCCTGCAGTTTTAATAAATTGAAGTATTTGTTTGCAGCACTGGAAAGCAAGGCCCAAGCCACTTGAGCATCCTGCACAGTTCCTAGGCTGACCTGCAAGTGAGAGCAGACGAAGTGTTTCAGAAATTGGGAAAAAATCTTGTCACTGCCTGAGCTACTCTGATTTTTTTTTTTTTTTTTTTTAAACAGCAATCAACAGGGAATCTTGAGTAAGAAAAACATCGTAAAGAGCGGTAAACAGACAGTGTCCAGCATACAACCCCCACCTCCCCCAGCCCTAATCATGTACACTTGCTTCCAATTTTATTAATTTGACCCAGGATATGTGGGGTCAGCTCTAACTTTCAAAATTGGTATAAATCCACTGAATTTTCTGAAATTGTGTGGAATGAGGGTACGGCCCACAGTTGTTTATTAATGGCATGCAATGGGCAACTTCTGCATATAATGTTTTGTGGGAGGATGTAACAAAAAGTTTTAGGCCTTATAATTGACCCTGCTGTGGAAGGGTTCTCTGGGCCCTTAACAATCCAGAGGTTAATTTATAAAAAAAATGAAACAAACCCGTAACTATTATTTCATTGCCAAACATTTTAAAAAAGCACTATTTATGTAGGCCCTATATAAGCACACATTGTCTTATGTTCCTTCTGCTGGCTTTGCGTTTGACTAAACCATTATTCTCGGAGTGCTGCTGTGCTGAGATCATCAGTGATGATGGTGTGAAAACAAACAAGTTTTAGCATGAGAATTCACTATATAATTTGACAGGGAGGTTGTCAGCACCAAAACATCCACATTAATTTAATCTCTGGTCAAAGCAAAATAAAAATCATGTGGCTAGTGGGACAAATACATTCTCAGGAAGAGGGGAAGGGGACTGGATCTAATTCTGCAAGGTGCTGTGTCAACTAAAAGGAGGACCTGTCTCAATCCCCATTGAAGTCAATGGGCGTTGAGGGCACTCGGGGACTAGTGGCATTGTGTCCCTTTTCTCAAAAGTTTAGTAAAACTGCTGAGATGAAACTTAATTCCTCATTAATTCAAACTCCTAGCAAGTTCTTGGGAGAAAAGCTCTCTTTGTTAAAGATTGAGATACCTTCCATCTCTTCAATAGACAGCTAAAAAAGTACGTGCTCTAATTCTGTAGCCTTCAAGGAGTCCTTCAACGTGAAGAGCAACAATGAGAGCTGATATTCTGCGCGTACCTTAATGGTAGAAAAATTCTGCTTTGGAGAAAAACATTTCTGGCCTCTGTTACATTACAAAAAATAAGGACACAGCTTCCTATTTTATTCTATTGAAAGTGATCGTTAATGTTATTAAGAATGATTTTATATTCCCCAGTGTTAAATTAAAAAGCTTTGGGACTAATAAATGCAGCTATGTGTAGTCAAATAGGTGTTGTGAAAAATTCACTATCAAATGATGTGCTTGCCACCTGCCTTTTTTTTTTTTTTGTTCCTCAGTGAAAAATTATGATGGGTTCTTTTTAACATAAATAGTTAAAGTCAATGAATCCCAGATGAGTCAATCAACTTAAAAGTACCCTAAAATTTAGGGGTTCCAGGTAGTTTAGTTTACTGCTATACTGTGGCCTTACACTTGTACCTCTTACTGGATTATCTAAATTGAGTGGAGTTTGCAGGATGCACAAGGAAACACTTTGAAGACATTGCTCCCTCTGTAGCAGTTAGGATGCTATGTCTTGTATTTTCTCTCTCGCGTGATGTCTGATTCTATACAATTTTTCTTGCCAAAAAGCTGGTATTCCAAAATATTAGGACAGCCTATTTCTAGGCTGTCTGTCTTCCAGTTTTCATTTCAGAGTTTTTAGTCAGTGCACTGTCAGCCAAGTGCTTTTCAGCAGACTGGATGTTTTTAGGGACAGAATAAGCTTAGGAAAAATATTTTGAGCATTGTAATTAATGCTAAATTAACTTAGAATGAGGACAATAAGAGATATGATGATGACTGTCTTATCAAGCTAGTCATGGAAATAGTTTTTTTTTTTTTTTTTTTTTAAAATTTGAATTTGCTGCATTGGTTTCAGATAGCTTAAATGTACCGAGGATGCCTTGCAGCAAAGTGTCGGTTTGGCATGCTGCATACGATGACATCCTTGCTGTATCTTTTCTTTCAAGGAAACACCCTTCTTTAAACATGGGAAGATGTGCTGTTGGGAGTGTTGCTGAGCCACGCGGCCACGTTGCATGGTGTGGGAGCATGCACTGCATGGTGGGTGCGAATGTGGCAGTGGAAGCTACCTTATGCCTTTCGCCACTAATAAAATTGCCAGCCACCAGGGTTTAACTGCCTTCAGAAAGACCAAGAAGGATTTCAAGCAAATCTCTTAGTTGGCTCCAGTGCTTAGAAAATACTGGTCTGTGATAAAAAAATGCCCATGTCTACATTTACGGAGGTTTTAGTGCTACGTAGCACCCAAAGTGGGCAGGTATCACATGGAGAATGCATTTTGGAAAATATCGATTGTTTGTAGTTCTGATATTGCAGAACTTATTTAAGAGCAAATTTAAGAGCAAAACCAAAGCTGCAATCAGGCAAACTGGTTTGTATGGAGAGACTCTTGTGTACATAGTAAATGATACACGGCAATAAACTGCGTAGCTTATTGCTGGGAGAGAAAAAGGCAAAAGCAAATACTCAGTGCTATGGAAATAACAGGTCTTTGTTAAAGCCTGGTTGTGAAAAAGTGAAATGAAAATGCAGAAAGCAGTACTTTTGTAGCCTTTTATAATTTTGTGGATAGCATTTCCCTCATATACCCAGTGCCTTCTAATAGCCATCTTCAAAATATATGCTAAAAAAGTGTCATCCTTTTGGTGCCCACATTAAAATGCTGGTTATTTCTCCATCTAATGACCAACTCTGCTTACAGTCGTTTGTGCTCTCAAGTATGGTGCATGTGAGATGGCCTCTGAAGTGGCAAGGTCCTGACAGAGCCTCTTTTTTCTTGCCAAGACCCATATTTAGCACAGAGGGGATTTCCTTGCCGTTGTGCAGAGAAGACAGTTGGGCCACGGGGTTTCTCTGTGGCCCCATCCGATCCTGAGTTAAATCAAGTAGCAGTTGCCAGGGGTTAAGGTGGGTGTCCTGTGAGCCCTGGCTTTGGAGGGGAGTTGGTCTGTCCTGTGTAGCCAGGCTGGTGACTTTTTTGGACTAAAAAAAAAAAAAAAATCCATCGAAGACTTTTGCAAGAAATTCCCTGAAAAACACGGAGGCCTGAAAGTGTTCACAGTTACAGATCAAAGTCTGTGACTAGCTTCAGCCAAAATGAAAGGGGAGGAAAATATGCGAAAAAGTAAAAAATATTTGATTTCAACATTTTTTCAAAATGAGATACATCTCCTTTGAAAATTGACTTACGCTAAGGAAGACACAAGGCACTCAATCATTCAGAGATTAATCTTTGGGTTCTTCTTTTTTGGTGCCGAATAAAGCCTTTTGGGTTGATGCAAACATTTTTATGTTTATCTCTAATTATTTGTCTGTTCTTGGTTTAGGGCATTTGTGTTTCTTTACCTTTCTTGTCTGCACAATATAATGTTGTGTGTATAAGACGGGGCAAGCTGCTGGAAAGCTGTGTTGGTTGGGAACTTCAAACAGCTGGGTAGAGGCCTTTTGTTGGCAGAAGTGACAGATCTCCCAAATATTTCCTAAGGTTTGGTCTGATCTGGTTTGATCTGACTGGGACAGAGAAGATGACTGCCTTCCCTGGAGGGCAGTGCAAAATTGGCTTCGTCAGCTGATGGGGTCAGAAAAAATTGGCCGAAAGAAACCAAGTCTTTGTATGGCAACTTCACTGAGAATAGATTTAGTAGAGGCTGCCCTCTGAGAATGCTGTCAGAAATATCTTGGAATTTTTTTCAATTAAATTATTGCATAATTGTTAAATTCAAAAATTGGAATAAATGGAGAAATAGTCTTTCTTGGTTATGCTACTGGCTTAGGTTTTTAGGGTCTTTTTAAATGTATTTCTTCTCTAAGAGAAATGTGGATGTCTTAAATGGAAACCTATTGGGAATTATCAGGTGGAAGTTCTGATAAAAGGTTAGCTTAATTTGAATATTCAAAAATGGATTAAGGGGGAGCTGAAGGAACAGTTAGCACTTTATAGGTACAGATTTTGTGTTCATCTTTGAGCAAATTAGTTACTCAATTTTTATCATGAGACATACTGGGTTTTGAGGGGGAAGAAATTCTGACTTATTCTAGTTAAGTGTGGAATTGCATTTCTTGCAGCTTTTTTAAAATCATGTGGAGTTTTTTAATCTCCATGTGATGGCTCTTTAACTTGTCTTTTCAAGTGTGTTTTTTGGTGGCTTGATGGTATGTAGAACATTTCCTTCCTGTACTTCAGCATTTCTAACCAAAATCTAAGTATGTTTGAAACCTTAGCTTATTCACACTTACTAATCATAATCCCCTTGGTTTCCTTGTCAGCACCTTTTTGTGGTATTTCTCTGGACACCTCTATCTAATATCTCCAGAGGTTATTCTACAGAGTAACCTTTGACAAGATCTATTACTTACTACTTACTGCTTTTAACAAGGTGAAAAGAGGTCAGGCTCTGTAAGGCAGGCATTATTAGAAGACTGCTGTAGAGACTCTTGGTGGCTTGTCCATCTCTTCAGGCAGCACCATCTGCGAATCAGTTCAGAAGCCTCCTCTACAGTGCAAAGAAAATACATTTATGACTGGATATGATCATACGTAGATAACATACATCCTTGGGAAAGTGGTTACTACATGCATTACAAAGCTTCAGGTTGTTTCTCTGTCAAGGTCGTACCCTACCGATGCACCCACTGGAATATGTGAGATTTTTGCTGTCAGCTTCGAGTGTAACAGGATTTCAGGCTGTTAGTTTTTGTATGATCCATTTAATTGAGCTTCATGACCAAAGCTAATGACTTTTGCTGCTGCAAGAATTGAATTGGTAATTTGGTTACCCTTCCTGTCAGAGTTCAGGATCTTCTAAATGAGAGTTGGTGTTGTCTATTTTTTAACCAATTAAGATGCAAAAGCTACTTTTTTTCTGATTTAAAAAACCAAATTGCAAAATTTCACTTTGTTAAAAGAGTAACTGCAAGAACCTTTTGGACATAAAAAATCTTAGAATTTAGACAAAACCTATTTTCTCCCAAATTAATTAAAAAGCTGAGAAATTGTACAGGAGAGTTTAGACAGGTCCCAGAGGTATCTAAAATGAAATTAAAAAAAGCCCGTCTAGTCAATTTATCTGCACGCATCCTCTATAAAGGAATGAAAAATCTTTCTAGGGAGCTTTGAAATATCTGAATCTGGGGTTTTGTCAATGAAGGATGATGATTTTGTAGTCTGGTTCTATCCATTACTTACCACAGCCTGCTCCTTTGTGATTTCTGTGCACGTAGAACCTACAAAAAGTGCTGGTATACCTTTCAGATGCAAATAGCTATAGTACAGGGGAAAAAACCCCACTATCTGAGACTTAATAATAAATCGTAAGGATTTTCCCTCTCATCCCCGAACACTGTAAACCAGACTAACCTGTTGCTAACGTAGCTTTCACTTTCTGTCCAGAGTCTATCAATTAACCACATGCTGCCAGTGACTGAAGTGCTCTGTCTTTGGACAGAATTTAAATTTGATTTACCTAATGGGAACCAATTGCCCCATGACTACCGTACGTGTATGGCATGGGCAGCTGGGGCCGAGACCTTCATGGAAATTAGGCAGAGAATATCTAAAGATATATAGGGAGAGCAGGGTGTAAATGTGAAATGTGTATTCCTTATTTTTGCTTCAAACAAGAGAATGAAAAGTGAGAAGTAATGATTTTTTTTTCAGTATGATCCACATAGAGGTTAAAATATATACTGCTAAGGCAAAACAACTTTCTGCAAGATGAAAAAGAGGTTTCCTTGGCATGTTAATGATTCCTGATGTTCTGTTTGTTTCCAGTGTCAACAGCCCCCCAAAAACTTATTCACTAAGAATTTACATGTAGGAGTGTCTTGGCATATTCCTTTTTGCCAAACTCACTATTTTTCAGCATGCAGACAGGTCTTTTTTTTGATTTTTTTTTTTTGGGGGGGGGGGGCGGGGAGGGTGTTTTAAAATTTATTTTCAGTTTAATTTTATTAATTGCATCTCCTCCCTCAGTTTAAACTCTTTGTAGCTGACATTTAGTAATTTACCAAGTGATTTGGCCTTCAGCTTAAGTATTAAAATTAAAAGCTGTATCCTGTGGGCAAAGTGAGGGCTCTGTCCTTGCTCAGATGAGCAAGTGCTTGCAGAATGTTTCTCTGAGACTGAACCGTAGAGAATGAGACCAAAAGGTTGTAAGGTGCCTGGATGCACCAATATGGCAGAGCAGGAGAGGGATAAACAAATCCTTACTAGTAGAGAGGTGGAAGAACTGGGAGTCAATTTTCTGGTCCGTTTTTGGAGTGAGAAAGATGAAGACTATCTAGTGGGGGCTTCGGAGGCAGGAGGTGGGTAGAGCCAGGGTCAGGCTAGCCAACAGCGGGGTGAAATCTGCTGCTTTCTCAAAGCCTTTTGGGTTTTCTGGAGACTCTGAAAAAAGCCATGAAGTCAGCCTCTGCAGGTGGAACCCATCCCTGCTAGAAACTGTTGACCTTTTACAGTAAACATAAGTCGTCATACAAGTTTAGTACAACAATCCTGCTATTAGGATTTGTGCATTTTAAATTCCAGCCACCAAAGTAAGGTGCTACCAGAATAGAAAGGAATTACTTTGGCTCTCTCTACCCTGTTTTGACTATGAAATGATAACTCACAGTTGATGAATAACATATGATTTACATTCTGTCAGAGAAGCTTGTATATGTGCTTCTTTGTTTGTTTGTTTTATATTTCCCCCAAACCAGCCACAAAAAGTTGGTGTAAAACCCTGCACTGACTTAAAGGGGAATTCCACGTACAATTGAAAAAAAAAAACAACCCAGAGCCTGTAGTGTGGGAGAAAAAAGGGTGATGCTATCTCTTTCTCTCTCTTCACATCTGCTTCCTTTTACTCAAGATTTTCAAATATTGGCAGTGTTAGAAACAGTATATGTCCCATTCTTGTTGCATTGATGCTATGAGGTGGGTTTGCATGGATTTTACAGTTTGCCTCAGATGAGATGGAAGACTCTGCACAATGGGCTAACTATCACTTAAAACGAAACTCCGGCTTGGCAGTTCCCTTAGCCAAGTTTTAGGTGGTACCTTGCTTTGCGTCCGGTCCCTAATCTGGTGGCTGGAAAGTCTCTCCAGTGAATTACCAAACCCCTTATTACGTGTAGAAGACTGTGAAGCTTTAAATACAGAGAGAGTGAGTACTTGGAGTGGTAGGTAAAGGTCAAAGAAGTTTAGAGGAGTTAAAAACCAAACCAAAACAAAAAACAAAAAAAAAGGAAAAGGCTCAGTGAATCCTTGTGGGTGTGGTGACTGAGAAGATGAATTCCCTTGACTATTAACATTTGTTTGTGCATAGCCTGGTTGGGAGAATTCAGTTCAATTTAAATGTATTTTACATTTTTCTATAAGGTACCTGTGTGACGGTCAACTCTATGCAGACGATATTACAGCTACAAATTTGTTAGCAGTTGAGAAACCTCACAGGTCACTGCTTCCCCTCCATGTGTACCTGTGACAAGACCAAAAAAAAAGCAGCTACAGGGCTTTCTGTCCAAAATCTTTGCTTTCATTGCAAGTTTTGCTTCAAACTTGGAAACAAGAGGTCTGCTTGGCCTAGCTGGGAGCTTGCTTGTCACCCTGGGTATGGTTTTTTCAAGTGGCGGTTGACCATGTGCTCCATTTGCATCAGGGAGAGCAAAAACCTGGGACCTGCTGGGAGCTGAGGCTCTTCGTGAATAGTTTGGGCTGCATTGGCTCTTGCCACTCATTTGACTCCTGCCGAGGGGGATGCATCTGTCCTCCATTCGCAGGCACCTGCTGGGTAGTGGAGAGGCAAGTCCCCTGCCCTGCCTTTTCTGTAACGTTCTTCGTATGTGGTCCGCCTGGGCTCCCTGCACGAGCACAAGTTGTGGCACGTATGTCAGGGAATTCCCCCAAAAGTAGGGTCATCAAAAGTATGTCTAAACATGGTGCGCTACAGTGTTTCTAACAGGAAGCACTAGCTTACCAGAGCAAAAGGGGTGTTTGCAGATTTCCGGAGTATTCCGTGGTGGTAGGAGTTGTGGTAGGTGGGTGAACGTTCCTTCACCATGAGCTGGACCTAGTTTGGAAGATGGGAGTTTCCTTTCTGGCAGGCTATACTCACGAGGAGAGAAGCTCTGCGCTCCTAGAGCAGCATCGTCTGGTGGCCTCCTGTGCTCAGTCTCTTAAGGCTGCTGAAAAAAATGTGGAGGAAACAGCCCCAGGTGAATTGGAAGAGGGGTGAAAGTGCGGAAATGTGGTATTTCCCAATCAGTGATGTTCTCGGCCCCTCCCACATCTCCAGGATAAATTTCATTTGCCATAAGATAAGATAGGTTTCCTTATCGTGAATAGAAGACTCCAAAACAACACTGGCTTTAATTTCAAAGCAAAGCGGAAATGCTAGTTCAGAGGAATCGGTAAGTCAGTGAAGGTGTTTTGTGTCAAAAGACAAGTTCTTTTCTGGCTGTAAACATTGTTACACTGTTTACTATATAACACTGTTGTTTATACTTCAACTTTTTGCCTATTAGAACAAATTTACTTTCAAGATGATAAATGGTTTTAATTTTTTGACATTCTTTTTACCAGGTTGTGTAGTGATTATGATTTCTTACGAAATAAATGATTCAGATTAGGTGATTCTCCTGTGCCAGCTGGATAAAAAAATCTTGCAGTAGATTGCTATGGTATTAAATCAGATTGCTGCTGTTTCTGCTGTCGTGCTGGGACTCTGTTCTAAGGTGCCTGTAACTTCTGCATTTCCAAAGGCTTGGAAAAATACTCTCATGAAAAACTAAACATAGTGGGTAATGAAGGTGACAATTGTTTATACTAATCACATCAATTGGAAAATGATCTTCACTCAGCAACTCTTTTACCAGCAAATTAAGACAGCAAGCGAGTATGTTGGTGTTAGGGACTGGGTTTACTTTCCAGAACTTCTAATGGGCTCTAGCGCTGTTTTCTGCCTCAAACCAGTATGAGTGCATCTTCTCTTCCTCTATGCGAGGGCTTTCCTTCTCAATTATATGATTTATGTTTAAAAAAAAAAAAAAAAAAAAAAGTGTCTTTGCTATCTAGGCTTTTTAAGAGTGACTGCAGGCTATGCGCATCTGCCTGCAGTTCACAACACTAAACATAGTTTTTGGTTACCTTTTACAGGTTTCTTTAGACAAAGTTTGAAAACCTAGAGGAACTTCTCGTGTTCTTTTCTATGTAGTCAGAAGGAAGGAAATCATAGCATTTCGATGCAAAATATCGTTCCTCACCATCGGGAGCGTGCTTTTGTCAGTACTTACTGCTGGATAACTCCTCCCAGATGCAAAGATGCTCAGCTACGGTTCACGTAGCCCGAGTCAGCGTTAAATACCAGCTAAGTTGGCGGTGCGTGGGGAGCGCAGCCCCTCTCCCGTGCCTGTGCTGTTGGGCTGGGCCGCACAGCTTTCTTTGCTCCCGGGGACGGGGAGCTTGTGGGAAGGGCTCACCCACGATGCCTGCGAGAGCCTGAAGTGCATATGCAAACACATGTGAAAAAATTGATCAATGCTGTTCCAGAGGCGAACGTTACCTGCTACGAAAAAGCTCTCTAAAAACAACCCAGTGAAATGTGGCTTATGAAGAGAGGTGTTGAGTTAATTTTAGGAACTCGGAGTGTTTTTCTCCTATGTAAATTTTACATCCATTCCGTCTATACTTTCTGCAGCAATATTTTCTCTAAAGCAAAATCTTTAATCTGTCAGTTTGTTTCATATATGCAAGCATGCGATAATAACTCAAGGGACTCAAAGTCAGATGTATATAAATCTCTCTGAAGAGCGGGAGGGCTATGCAGAGAACAGAGTGTTTGCAAGATCAAGATTAAAAGGCAATGAATTAATGTGTTTCTGCCATGGGGCATTAAAAACACTGTATGCATTAACAGGGATCCTAATATTTTTGTGATAGTATGCCACTCTTTAAAAAAAACAGAGCATCATAGGTGTCAGTGATTATTTTGTATCGACAAAAAAGAGCTCTGTTTTTTCCCCAGGAGTGCATGGAGTTTAATCAGCAAGATTTACACCCTGGGCTTGTTCTCTCAGCATAGTAGTAAATCATTCCTAAATTTTAAGGAGATGCTCCACAAATTCTGCTGACTATCAGTGTAAGGCTTCACATCCAACAACATTGATTTATTTAAGTATAGGTCTCATGCCTTTTGAGAGCATACCATCTGTTTAAATTGTGTTTACTGTATGGAAGAAGTCAGCATTTTACTGGTGAATTGTAGAAAAATGATAGCCTGACTTACTCTTTAAGTGACACCTGTTTAGGAATAATTTGTTAATTGCTACTTTGAGGCTGATTCTTGTGTTCTTCAAATGAATAGGTTTAGTTAATATCATGTACTAATTTACTGAATAGCTACTCACTCTAATGCAACAATAATAACTTGTAATTACCTGCTGCAGTTACTCCAGTCTGCTTGCAGGGTTCAGCTCTGGAGGAGAGGGAGGGAGAAATACGTGGGATAGAGCGGAGGCCATATTCCTCACTGGCGTAAAGTCACGTTAATCATTCACATCAAGAGATTGTAGTTTGTAAATCCACCACCCACTTGCTCGGTGTTGGAAGCCTTTCTCCGAAGGAGCTCTGGTGAGGTACAGTCCTGGCTTCCTGAAAAGAGGGCTTGCGGGAGTCAGCCTACGACTGCAGTGCTGGCGTTGGCGTAACTGCTGTTCTGAAGTGTGTAACATCTACATTTTAGCCTAATTACAATCCTAAAAGCTGGCCCATGCTGAAAATGATTGACAATTTTTCCTAGTGAGACAAGGGGAGTTGAATTTTTTTGGTGAAGTAATTCTGTGTATTTTACTACTATGCCCAGTTTGAACATGAAATATGCATCTGACATTCTAGCAGACTAGGTATATGCATGTATGTACTTTTGCTAATGTTATTTACTTAGTATACATGGAAATTTGTCAGCTCTGAATGTGAGACATCCAAGTGAAGCCAGGCACATGAGTGAAAATTGAAGGTGCTGTGTTGGGCGTACACCACTCACTGTGGTCAGCTGGAGTTGTCAGTGCTCAGTTGGTGAAAGGTATTTGCTTCAGACCTATGTACTGCTGCTGTAGGCCAGATTTCTGTCTATGAAAAACTTTACGCAATTGTAGTGAGTGCTTTTATTGGTGAATATTTCGTTGCTCCGCTTAGTTTTCTTTTCACGGCATGTACTACCACATACACCAGTAACACAGGCGCTGCATAGTGATACCTCCCAGTTTAGTGCAGGACCCTTGAATTAACACATGTAAAAAAAATTATGTTCTAGCAATGCACAGGAGAAGGTATAAGTAGCCACTTTACTGTAGGAAATAGGCTTGTTTACATACAAAAGTATGTAAACAAATGTATGCCAACAAGTACAGTATGGAAACAAGTACATAGAGTACAGTACGTACAGGAGAGTAACGACTGCAGTATTTGTCATTGATTTCCCGGTTGCTAGTAGGTCTATGATGGCAACATGTTTGGCTACAAGGACAACTGTGAGAGAAAACCTTTTGTTTTACAGCTCTCCCCTTCCATACAAAACATACTACTGGGAAACAGGAGGCTCCTGCTGTGAAGGGGCAGGGCCACTACAGAGTATATGGGTATTTCATGTACAGTATTCTGGGTATTAACATGAGTGGACACCATGTTGCTAAGAGAAGCTACTTTTAGTGAGATAACTGTTTACAGGAGTACTGCAGCTTTGGCTATCATTAAATCCAGGTGCACATAAAGCGTATGCATGAGCTGTAGTCACTTGGGTGATCTCACAAGTGGGTTTGTTTTGGGGTTTTTTTTTTTTTTTTTTTAATCTGGGAGAGGCAGGGTTGTTGCTCACTTATGACTGGTGACCAGGTGCCTATTCATGGCTTAGGAGCGAACTGCTGGGGTTGCTCTAGTTGTCTTAGCCACTAGATCCTTCTCAATTTGACATACTCTATTTTTGTTTGTTTGTTTTAAATGTGTCTGCTAGGCATTACTAACACAAGTCTGTGGGTGGCTAGCTTTGTTCGTGGGCTTCCCTCTTCATGTTTTTGCCCTGGCTGCTCCTCATGCTTGTAGTCCTTTAGAGCTGGCATCTTATGCCTGCCTTTGCCTGTTTTCACTATCTGGGCTTTGACTTCCAGGCTCCCCACCACCTCCACCCCCCTGCGCATTGCTGGGTATTAACTGAGTACAAGCATCACATCGCTGATGCATATCAAATCTGGAACGATGGTCAAACACTCTACCCACTTGTGTCTGGGTGTTTCTTGGAGGTTTTGGATTTCTTAGGATTTAGCTTTGAGTCCCCATGTCCAAAGCAGGAAGTCGTATTGCTTTTCCATTTCAGCTTACCGGTTTTCAGCCTCGTACTCCACTTGTGTTTAGAAGTAAATGAAACCAGTTCTTACAGTCCAGAAATGCCTCTTCCTTAACATCTTCCTCTACAATGAGAGCAACGTTAAGACATGAGTCTCTTCTCATGTCTGGTGCAATTTACAGTAGGCAAGGCTAGTACCTTTGGTGTTTATATTTGGTAGCCAATAGATGTGGCAATGTGCCAGACCTACTTTTATCACCATGAACAAAGATGCTCTGGATGTATCTTGATAGCTTTGCCTCAACTGGTGCTAATGGGGTTTTGACTTTCTTGCTGTGCCTTTTTTCTCAGCATTTTTGAATTGGTACACATCCTCTGGTTTGGTTCTGCCCCCCCATCCTCTTTTTTGCTAAGGTGGCTGATCTAGTCTTTACTAGTTTTTACACATACAGTGCCTTTTTGCAGGGTTGCTGGATTCAGCAGCTCTCCTACAACTTTAAAAACTCTGCATTTTAGCTCACTTTTGCTTGGCTCTACCTTATTTTCTAGGTGTTCTTGCCTTTGAAACTTAGCCTATGTGTTCAGTCAGAACACTGCCTGACCCACAGTGACTATTCATCCTCAGCTGTGGTGTTGTATTGCATTCAAATCAGTGTCTTGCTCTGCCCCGTTGCCCAGTGGTGGGTGGTACTCCTGTGAGTCATCTACTATAAATGCCAAATGATAGCATCTTTTGCTTCATGATGTTCTTATTGGCAGCGTCATGCATCACCAGCACTTGGTCACATTTCTCCCGCCTAATACTGCTGCTCATCACAACTGCAGTGATCGTGTTGCAGCTGGCTCCACGACCCAGCTGGAATCTAGCTAGTTGTTTGATCCAGTGGCACAGTTGCAGATATAGCTGATAGTATTTGTACATAGACAGTCTTTGCTTAAGTTACATGTCATATATTCTCCTCTTATAAGGAATTTTTCTGTCCTCAATCACTGCCTGTACAACTACATGAACTACTCACCCCCCTCCCCGGGATTACTGCAGCATTAGTATATAAAGCAGTTCTGTTTCCCACAGTTGTCTGTAGTCTGTGCATTTTTTTTTTTTTCCCTTTCAGTCCTTCCTGATGCTTTCCAGATCCTGTGCACAGGATCAGGGTGCCAGCAATCTCGGTCTGTCTTTGTTCTGCCCTCTAAATTCTTCGAACGTGTCTTTATATATTTAATCTTCACTAGAACTTATCATTGTTTTGATCCTTTCCCTGTGTAATTCAGCTGCCTGTGTTGTTTGCAGATATTTACCTTGGGTTAAATTTGTTTCCTTCTATTGATCGTTCTACAAATGCTCTTGCCCTAAATAATGATTTTTGCCTCTCTAAACTTGAAGCGGATGGCTGCATTCTTAGTTCTGTAATGCAAGCACCCATTTGTTATTAATGTCTCATGGTATCAGGCTGAAATTTTTTTTCCCACAGTATCATTTATTTGAAGTCACAGAACTCACTGTACACAATTTATCACTTTTCCCAATATTTCCAGCATCTTAAACATCATTTTCTCATTTACTTTTTGTCCATTTTTCCTCTATACTTTTCACTATTATGCTGGGGGAATGATGGAACAGTAAAGTAGTAAAGCTTTTAAAAATCTGTACAAATTTAGGTCTTGCTCCTGTGACTGTGCAATGCATTTTGTCTGAAAATCTAACTTTTCTGGTAGTCTGAATCCCTGCATGTTGCCAGTACTTTGTGTTTCTAAAGGCTACATGTGTCATTGTTTTTAACTCTCTCCCTTGGAACTGTCCCACTAGGCTGGTTGCTGCCATGCTTTTGATGTGCTGGGCCCTGGTTATTAATGCTAGAGGATTCTGTTTCAAGAATGAAACTTTTTAAAAATGAAAAAAAAGCCTGCTACTTTTGTCAATGCAAAATGCTACATAATCCCTCTTTAACTTTCTAAACCTGTGGACAGTTTTAGTGAAGTAAATGGGAATCAACTGCTCTTCATCTCCTGGCCTACATGGGGATACCCTGCACACTCAGTATGCCATGGATGGGCTGGTGCAGGGATGCTGTCGCGATTTAGCACAGGGCAGTCCAGGTTCGCATGACGCATGGTGAACCATGCTGATGCAGACCTGGCTGCAGCAGAGCTACTGAGGTGCCTTTGGACTGTGTTTCCTGGTGCTCCGAGTCCTAAGGGGGTAAACTTGATACGGTGCAAGCTAGCCTGCATGGGTCTCATAATAGCCCAAGCAGGAGAATGGCGTTGGAACCACCAGCCTGGCCTCATGGGTCAGCCCTGCCAGAGCCTCATGGGCTCCGTGTAGCACCAGGTCCAGTGTTTCTCTGTCTGTAGCACAGTTAATCCACTGAATCTGGTTAAACCACCTATGGATAACTGAGAGTTGGGAGCGCTTGTGTGTGCTGAAACTTAAGCATGCAATCGAGCGCTTTGATGAATCGGGGCGCTAATGGTTACCCAAGGTGCAAACCAGTGGGGAACTGGGACCAGGATTCCTGGGACTTCAGTGGGAACTTGGAGAAAACAAAACAAGTGACTGTCTTTAAAGCTGATTTCCAGAAGCAGGTGTGCTAATCCTGCAACCCCCTTACTCATGTAGCTAGCTTGGGAAGACCAAAACTACTAGTACTACTCCTGTCTTTTCTGCAGACTTGTCCCTCCTTAAATTTTTAACTTTGAAGCCTGTCTCATTTTTATCTGTTCTGAACACAAGGCTTCATGGCCCATCATCTCATTTTAATTTGTTCTCATACTGATGCTTTCTCTCACCTGAAGTCCCTTTGCTTTATGTGCCCTATCAGTAGAACAGAGAGAATACCACCTCCATACTTTCTGATGTTGAAAGTTTATGTATGCTAAGCTCTTTGCAACTGAAAAGTGCTTATTATTATTACAGCATTATTTTACTGTGGATCTCCTAAAAGTTTTTAACTTTTCCAAATTATTTCCAAACTCGCATTTCTCCTGCATTTGTCAAATCTTGAGACTCATTCCAGATTCAGAGCCAATAACATTATTGCTGTTAGTCAGAACTTGCTTGCAAAGGGGACTTTTTCCATATTGGCCTACACTTTGTCATGGCATCGAACACTTGGAAGGTCTTGGCCCCTTTTCTGAGCACTCTTTCAGACACTTTTCCTCCTTTGGTGTGAATGTAATTGGCTAAAACAAGTGATCATAATATCTTTTTAGAAAGTCATTATGTTAATTTTCCTTGAGGGACTTCTCTTTGGATTGTTCTGTAACTTAATTAAAAAAAAAAAAAAGTAGTCTTGGTTCAAAAGCTCTCTCTCGCTGGCTATGAGGGGTTGGTACTTCGCTTATAATGAATTTATCTTTTTTCTTTTTTGTGCGCACCAGAAGGCAATAAGTTTTTTTTAATAAATGAAAGACAAATGAGGAAAATGCAAGTATTCCTTTGTGCTGGAGGGATATATTTCCGGGGAGAAACCAGGCCAGGAGTGGCTTTCAAACTTCTAAATCTGTTTTATGTGGTGTATAAGAGATTGCTGTCATCACCCAGATGCAGGAAATACCAGTGCTGGGCTTAAGGGGGACAAAGTAAACTTGACAATGGACTGAAAAGAAAAATAAACAATCAACCAACCATTTTTATAGCTTGTTTTTTCTCTTGCTTTAACAGTAACATTCACCTTCATTTACCAGAGTTCTGTGAAACATCTGTATCAAGCCTTAAACTTGCTTGACCTTAGTTTAGGTTCAAGGTTCAATACATTCCATGTGCATGGATGATTTTACAAATCCACGAGAGCTCTGACTCTATGCAAACCTTTTTCCCTGTCCCAGATTTGGCCTCCTTCTTGCTAAATAAATCCAAGGACAACTTTCTCTCTCTGTCTTTCTTTCTCTGAAGACTGCTGCAGGGGTGCCCTTGGGGCTTGCAGGGTGTTACAGGGCTTAGGAATGAAGAGGGAAAGTTGCCTTAGAGGATGGTCAACCTACCATAACAACTGCCCTGGACAGAGTCTTTTATAACTTGAAGAATCAAATTTAAAGCCTTCATTTTGCTAAATCTTCCAAAACAAATGGTTCAGCATTTGTATAATTTTAAAATCTGTACTTCTTATCTCATTTGTAAAATCAGGACAGATCCCTAAATGGCTCCGAGCAAGTCTCCGAGCTGAACAATTTCTCTCCTCCAGCTGCATAGCTGTACTTCTTCCCAGGGCTCCTGCAGGTTACTTTAAAACTACGTAACATTTAGTTGCCTGTATAGAGTTCAAGATTTGGGTCTTGCAGAACCTGGTGGCAGCCAAACCACGAGGCCGGAAACAGAAAGTTTTACGATTTTTTTTTCAGCTTCCCAACACAAGTTATATCAATAACATTATCATTTAAATATATTTAAAAGTAACTTCTATATGCAATAGCATACAAACTCAGTCAATATCTAAAGTGATATCTTTTACAGCTATTACCTGAACACAGATGGAATTTGGGGAGAGAAGGATGAGAAAACATGCCTTGTTTTCAGTGGCTTAGACAGTTTCGGTGCTGGACTGCCCCCATAGCATGAGGTACCCCACCCTGCTCGGGGTCCTGCATCACGGTTGTTTTCCACCTACACAAAGTCTGCACATACTGAGCTGGAGAGTTGTTCTTACGTGATCAGGCAGGTCACTGTGTGCAGGGCGAAGCACTCCTTTCCCCTTGGATGGTGAGGGATATTTCCTCTTGCTAATTCCTGCCAGTCCCAGGGGCAGGAGGTGCCGTGTGCATGGAATTGTGGAGATTGGAGCCATTCTGCTCTGGTGGCAGCAAAACATGATTTGACTGCCAAAAAAAAAAAAAAAAAAGTGATGCATCTTGGATATTTTCTTAAGCTATCACTTTCTCTCTAATTTCTGCTTTAAGAATGTGAATAACAACAGTGTCATGCCTTTGTTTGTTTGTTTGTTTTTTATTTAATGTTAAGTGTGCTGCCATCCATAGGTTTAAAGGCACTGTACAGACAGGCAGCCAGCGTTATCCTAGCTCAGGCAGCTGCGGTAACTTCAGGTACAGCAGAATGGGGTTTTCTGACGACATACAGGCATCTACGTGGTGTCTGAACTAATCCTCCAGGCTTCTTTCAGAGTTGGTAGAGGGAAATTGAATTCTAGCTCATGATTCCTTTCTTCCCAGTATCCAGTTGATGTAGACATCCATAGTGCTCATGTGCCTATTTCTCTCCATTGATTGTGGAGGAAGTCTGGGATGATTGACTGAGGTGGAGATGCTGAGGATGCTTAAAGTCAAGTTGATTCTGTGTGTGTCATACAGTGCCTCCCAGATTAGCATGGCTGGGCAGATGTCTATCTGGAAGGGGCATATCCACGTCAGCAGAGTTTTGTGTGTGGATTAGTTAGCCCCCTGAAAGACATGGCTGATTAGCTCAAGAGCAATCTCTGCCCAGCTCTGCATCGTGCCATGTAAACAGGCACGTTCTCTCAGAATCAGCTCGGGTGTTTTGTGTGGCACAGCAGAGTCATACCATTAGCCCAGGCATAACTTTTTGAGGCAACAGTCTTAGAAGTTAGCTTGTGATTTTACATACCTATAGGCATGTTGTTAAACTGAAGGCTTTGCTCTCCGGAGGGCAGGAGTTTTGTTGCAGAAGCACGTAAGGCACTGGTATTTGTTGTTCTTACACCTGAGCGGAAAATGCCTCCTTGCAGGCTAGCAGGAGACAATTCTCCTTCTGTAATGATTTTGATGTCATGAGATGCAGGCCTTATTTATCAACACACCTCTGGGAAACTATAGATCCCTCCCGTCCTTTCATCCCCCGCACAATCAGTTCCATTTTTGCCTTGAAGTAAATAAACTTTTAAAACAACAAGGGTTTATGGAAGAGGGTTCACGGAGCTGTGATAAAGCACTTCAGGCTGTAACTTACACTTGTTTCTGAGGCTTCACTTTTATTGCTTTAAAAAATTCTCATATGATCTCATTTTAGAATTGGGTACTTCAAAGGTTGTTCAATCCATGTTCCTTCGAGGCTGCCTATACAGCCCTATAACTTTTTTTCCCGTGTTCTGTTCTGTCTTTTTTTTTGTTGTTGTTTTTCCTCCTTTCATCCTTATTAACTGGAAAACACCAAAGAGATTTTCACACACCAAAATGAGTAGTCTTGCAATATTATAGCCATGCTTCTTTAAAAGTTACTGTAAAATCACGGTCCATTGGTGGATACGTGTTTTCATGTTCATGCTCTATCAGCAAGAGCCCGAACTAGTCTTGCTATACAGGCTTGCTTACTGGAGATCTGCAGGCAGAACTGTTCTGGTAAAGCCCTCCAAAAGGGATTTGATTTAAATTAGAAATAATTGTTTTACCAACTATGATTTATCACACAATTGAAGCCTTCCATCAAAAAGCACAAGCTATACAGGCTTTTTGAAAAGGGATGAAGGAAAGAAGGGATCTTTGCCAGCATATATGTATTCAGATTTTCTTGTCTTCCTCCTCTCTGTCCCCCAAATATCGAGTCATATCCAGTAGTGAAATGGGGTTGACCTCTCTAACAGATCTTGAAATTGGGATCTTCACCACTATGAGGTTTGACTGCTTGAGTTGCAGGAATGCGTTCTCTGTCTGGCCTTACTAACGTTGCCCTGTCAACTCCTGCAAAATGGATTTTGTAGTCAGTTGTGTTATATGTGTGAACAGAAGAGCTGATCTGGAATGATAAAATTCCGTAGAGACTGCATTGAGGATGAAACCCAAATATTTCTGTAATTCTCCTCCGAACTCTGTCACACAAACACCCTCCCCAAAATATTATTTTCATTGTGGTTTCAGTTTCTTTTCCCTTTTCTTTTTCAGTAGGAAAATGGGAGAATTGGAATGAGCTTGCCAGAGAAAGCCATTAAGAAAAGAAGACAGAGAGAACTTGCTTGAAAACATGAAGTACATTCTTTAAGTTTCTTAGTGTGAAGGACCGCAATGACTGAATTTTTTTTTCTTTTTCTTTGCTCTGATACTTACCTACCAAAGTGATTCATTTGCTCCCTTGTACACCTAAGATTGAAACCTATAAAGAAAAATGTAGACTCTACTTAAAGAGCTAAGCATTGGTGCTAGAAGCAAGATAACCTGTGAATACTTCTCACAAACAAGTCATTGAAATGAAATATGCTTTCGATGTATTTATCTCTGCTCTTCTATGTTTGTTAAAGCCTAGGTAATGCTCAGGAAATTTTTTTCCAGGTTAACTTCAAATAGGAGATGCAGCCTGTATCTCAACATATGTTTTTTGTTATTTGTGAAGTGACACTGGGAGAGATCCTTGTATTTTAGATTGTGTAGTTAGCCCAGATGTTCTTTCATGAGTAGGGATATTTCGCTGCTTCTCTTCTTACCGTTGCCTACATAAAGGAGCCAACTTCTTAGGTCTAGCCCAGCCAAGATAATACCAGAGCTGTTGGTGTAGTATCAAAGTGTGTTGGAGAAGGACCTCATTTTTTAAAACACCATAATGAAAAAAGTTCACAACACATTGTGTACTACAGCCACAAGCGTGCTATGAAGTAATAAAAAATGCATAAAATAAAATGTTATGTATGCAAATGCAAAATGAACAGTCCAAGATCAGAGGATTGTTCATGTGAGACCAAGACAGTATGTAAGAAATGAGAACATGAGGGGAGAAAGAGGGAAGTGTAGCATGGGAGTCTGCTAGAGGAGGTGGATGGTAGTTCTTGGAAGGAGACTCACGGTAGTCCCATATGTGCTCGATACCGTCCAAACGTTTTCCATTCTGCAGAATTTTGCAAATATTTGTATTATTTGGATGATCCAACCAAAATGACTGATAAGCATTTTCTTTGTCCGTTTTGATGCATGAGAAGATAATAGAACCTATTTATAATTGCTGCTAACTGTCCTGAAAGAAAATCAAGTGCTATTAATATTCAGAAAGCTATTTGTGGCATTGATAAATGCAAAAACATTAGTCAGTATCCGAAACTGTTCATATAAATAGCTCGCTCTCTCTGTGAAGAAAACCTAGCCTTACCTATAAAAATATTGGATGGTATGTCATGCAAAATTATGACAGCTAGAGTATACAGACCTAATGGCCTTCATATTACTAGCATATACTTGGAAAGAAGTATCCTGCAGTAATATAGCTTTCTGAGAAGAACTCCTGACCCTCCTCAGGTGCCTGATCAGAGGCAGACGGTGCACTGAAGGGATCTGTCAAGCGCTTAGGATGAAGGTCTCTTTCAAAAAGTGCTCTGCAGTCCCAGACACTGAAGCCTGCATTTGTAATCCCTTTATCGGATGCAGTCACTGGTATTACTAACCTGTAAAATCTGCTTTCGTAGGAATTCTGCCACCTCAATTATGCCTTCATTTTGTGATGAAGTTACCTCTATAGCATAGGTAATCTGAAGTATAGATAGACCTGGTCAGCTGGTACAAGACACCTGTAGCATGTTTGCTGTACAGGCATATAGAGGGCAATAAGGTTAGTGATTCTGTATGCAAAGATCGTGGCTCTTTGGGTTTTTTCTGTAGTGGGTTATATTACTTATATTATCAGGAATGTTAATGCTTACATTCTGATTACTTTTAAAATAAGGGTATTTTTTCACCATCCTGGTACAAATCTCAGTGATCTTCTGTTCCTGCAAGGGGGGACAAAGTAATTATATATTCATATGCTTGCTAGACCATCAAAACAGCCTATATATGAAATCCTTTTTTTAGAAAATGAGGCAATTATATATTGAGATAGCTTTTTAGTTTTTTAAAATTCTATTTTAATTTCTCATACAAAGAATTCGTTATTCATAACTCTCTGCACCCTAGTTCAAAATGAGATAAATTATATTAATTAAAAATGCAAAAAGCCAGATCAGTCTATGCAGTCCAGTCCCAAAATAATGATCTTGTAGTTAAGCAGTACACTGTGACTATAAATATATATATATATATATATTTATTTCCTGGCTTTGCCACCAGCTTTGCATGACTTGGAATAGATCATGTAAGCTAGGATTTTTCAGGTGAAACTACAGATATAAGATACTTAAAGCTCCTTGCAGTTAGTTATGATTTTGGGCATCTTTAAGCTCAGTTGGAAAAAAAAGAAATCAGTCTTTAAATGTGTGTTCTTTAGCCTCTTGTCTATAATTTTGGCACAGTATTATGTCTTCATGTCAGAGAGAATACTGAGAGAAGAATGAAGAAAATAACATGTATGTGTCTGACCTTTCCTTATTTGCTTATTGTTAAGATAAATATTCCCTAAAGGGATATGATTTGAAGAGGGTGTGTGCAGCATGAGTTGAAAATAAAGCTTTTTAAAGTATTTCTGATTGGACACCTAAAAACTGGGGGCACTCAGTATCACCACTGCTCTTGAAAATCTCAGCCAAGATTTTTTCATTTTTCCCAGAAGAGCTATGGCCAGGATGGCTGAGGCTTGAAAGCTGTGTATTTACATAAGCGCAAGTTACAAATCTGTGGTTTTTAGAGATGTTTGAATTTCACCGCTTTACACTTGCAGCATGTTTTAAGTTGCTGTGAGTTGTTCGCAGATTGTGAATGTACAGCCTATGGAGAATTACTCCTTACTTTGCCACCTTCTTTTTAGGAAAAGTAATATTTTTTTCATGTGTGTCAGTTTTTAGTATTCTTGTTTGTAGTTATGGGTTGGTCACGGCCAGAAATTTGTGGCTAGTCACTGGCTGGGAGTTGTTTCATTTTGATATACTGCCTCCTTAACGGAGGCAATACTGCTTTTTTACTGCAGTCTTCTAAGAAGAGTTCTGAGGAGTTTTGTATTGCAGAAATGTACTTGCAGCCCTTTAGGAGAGAAAGCAATGTCCCTTCCACACTCACACCTACCCCACGGATTTGTGTGCACATGCACACGCGGACACGTACACTCACTCCTGCAGTGCAGAGCTCTCCTCACTGCCTGCCAAGCAGATTTCTCTGCTGTGTAGCTGCTCGTGGGAGGGTTTCCTATAGTTTGCATGTGTATTTGCCTAATGACGGGCACCGCTCCGTTGATTCTGGAAAGCAGCCTCATCCTCCTGCCCAACCGCTGGTAGCAGTTTGCTTTGCAGCAGCTGTATTAGTTGAGAGCAGAGTGACAACCCATGTTAGATGTCCCCTGCTTGTCAACTGGCAGTGAAGCAATGACTGTATTGATAGAATCATAGAATCGTTTAGGTTGGAAAAGACCTTTAAGATCATCCAGTCCAACCATTAACCTACACTACCAAGTCCACCACTAAACCAATCAAGGGTAGACTAGACTAAACCATGTCCCGAAGTGCCACATCTACCTGTTTTTTGAACACTTCCAGGGATGGGGACTCCACCACCTCTCTGGGCAGCCTGTTCCAATTCTTGACCACCCTTTCCGTAAAGAAATTTTTCCTAATTTCCAACCTAAACCTCCCCTGGCACAGCTTAAGCCCATTTCCTCTCGTCCTTATGTCCCTTTACCTCTGCATGCCAAGTCTGTCATTCCTTGAGGTGTGTACACAAGCTGCACCTGTCTGGATTTGTTGCAGAGCCCTGGGTCCAACCCTAGGCTGCATTGGCTTGGGAGTGCTCCCAATGGACCAGCAGCTGAGCAGCTTCCCCACAAGTGCCATGGGCTGTTTAACCCTCCAATAGAGACCAGCAGGAAAGCTGTATATTGGGCACTGCGGGGGCTGGGGGCTCCCTGGGGCTGGGACCACTGGGAAGCTCCTGGGGGTGTCAAGGCGGGAGCTGTCCCACCACCCCAGCCAGGGAGCAGGGCAGCCCCAGTGCCCAGCATTGGCACCTCCCTGCCTATCTTGGGGCTCCTCTGAGGCGCTGATCTTTGAACTGCTGTTCTGGGGTCCAGAGAGGGAGGCAGACTTTTGTTTCTCTCTCATGCATCAAATGTGTTTGCAGGGCATTGTTAGTGCTGGGGGCTGGAGAAGTGCTTCTGGCCCTCACAAGTACCTCTGGGGCACTCTTGCTTTTACCCAAGTTGTGGGGAAGATAGGGATCGCTGCTTTTGTGCTCAGAGCAGGCATATATTTGCACAAAAGTCTTTGAAGACCTGTGTTGGATTCTCATCAAAGTTAGCCCCTCTCTTGGGTCCAGTCCTTTAATGGTGGAGAAGCTTGGCCAAGGGTTGCGGACACATCCAGGGCAGAGGGGGACGCCAGAGCCAAGCGGGGGGGTCTGCAGGAGGGTGGGGGGAGCAGCACAAAACGGTTTGTTTTGGTTTTTTTTTTTTTTTTTTGCTTTGTTTTGGATGTCTGCCAAGCAGTTTGTGAGCCATCCTGTGCTCTTTCCAAGTCAGATACCTGAATTGCTGGGGTCCTCAGCCTTCGCTCTGGCGCTAGCTGGAAGGAATCCTTCGGTGTTGTGGGGCACTCTGTGCTGCTGGCCTGTGTAATGGGGGGAGAGGAGGGGGCTTCGGCACTGAGCTTATCTGCCCTGGGCATCGCTCGCCTCTCCTCGTGTTTTTGGTTCCACGCCTTGGTAGTGGCTTCTGATTTCCAAGCCCTGGGGAGGGCTCTGTCTGCAGCGCGGCATTGTTTGTTGACGATACCTGCACTGGACACGTCCCGTGATTACTGATGGCGCCTCACGTACTCCAGAAGAGCGAGGCTAAAACACGTGCCCCCACCAAACAAGGCTTTCATTAACTTTTGCGAATTGTTCTTCTGGACCATAGTTCTGTTTTGATAAGATGAAAGCCTCCAGTCTGACAAAAAATCTCAAGAAGGAGGTGGTTGTAACGTGTATGTGGGCCACCAAAATACAAAAACTCTTGTTTTTATATCTGCAGCTTCTCCAAGTGTATCTTTTTTTTCTGAGTTACTAGTTAGTACAAGCAAATCCTTGCTTACTGCTTTACTTGAGTAGTCCTCTTTTAAAGCCCAATTGCACTGTGCTATATTCAATGCAAATAGTAAGGACGATTTGGAAACAGCTTTTTAACCTGGTTCCAAAACTCAAATCCTCTTATTTTAATGCAGGTATTTTAACAGTAGGATGACTCCATCTTGATATTCCTAAAAACATATGGACAAGCCTAAATCCAAATGAAACTTACCCAAATAGGTTGCTATGCTGCTGTTAGTAAAACTTGCTATATGACGTGGGGAAACTAAGTGTCTGAAGATAAGGTGTATGTATTGGAGATTGCCTGTAGCTTTGCACATACAAAGTTTAAAGGGCTGCAAATCAGCCTGCCCTTGATTGTCAGGGCTGAAAAGAACAGTTTTTAGTTTTTAATGTCTAAGCCTCTCTAGTGCTAAGTACTGCCTGGGGGGACGTGAGGGCTGCCAGTGTTCTCAGCAGAGATTTGTTACCACAGAGGCTTTTATCTTATACTAAGAACAGTGAATGTTGAAGATTTGATTCAGGACTTTTTGGGTAATTTTGAAGAGAGAGAAGTTCCCAATAAAAAAAATCTTAAAAAATTGTAATTAAAAATTGGTGAAAGTTAATAATTAATGGCTTGTAGCTGAGTTATTAATGGCCTCATTTTTCTGTGTAATGAAAGTCTTAAGCTGTCTTGTATGTTAACTATAAAAAAAAAAAAGTAAAAAGTGAGATTGGCCTTAATTTAAAATCATTTTATATATACAGAATTGCAGAGTTGTATCCGTAAAATGTATAAAGTTGGTTTGCAGAGTTCTGGTTTAGGGATTATTTTATATAATAAACCAGAAGGAAAATTTGGGCTGGCAGAATTTTCAAAGCTCGTGTTGAAGCCCCTAACTGCTTCTGGTATGAAAGTCAGCTAAGCAGCGTTGTGTTGTTGTTTCCCCCAGGATATCTTTTATGCTTTCTTTTTTTTTTTTTCTTCCTTCCCTCTGGAAAGCCAAGTGTTTATTTGCATGCAAGGTAGGTGAATTCTTTTATCTATTTGTGTATCGTAAACCAAAGCAATTAGCATACTGCAGTTACAGTACACTTAAAAAACAAAACAACCCTTCAAAACCTTCAGTCAATATTATTCCTGGAGGGAAAACTCTTAATTAAATTGTATGCAAACTACAACAATAGGCAAAGTTGTTTGGTGTTTAATAATAACTGTTGGGGGCGGGGGGAAGAGTGAAAAAAGTAAGTGTAGCAGAGAGCTTTGCATGCCATTAACCCAAGGATAGAAATGAGGTCAGCCTTTGAAAGGACGGACAACATGCTTATCTGCCAACATTGGAAAGTCCCAAAAGATTAGCTTATTTGCCAGATGTTACTGGGAGTTCATCATTGACACCCTCTGCTTCATGGGCTTCATCTCTCACCACAGTTGCAGTTGCCTTTTCTGCCCTTTGCAGGCTTCCTGGAGATCTTCTCCAGTGCAGAATGCGTGAGTTTTTTCCTTGAAGTAGGGTTTTTTTTTTTTGTTTCACAGCAATAGGCATGATGAACCATCTTAACTTGTGAAGATGATCTGAAGACTCATTGTTTTTCTTTCATACACCCACGATAATGCTCTTGGCTTAGGAACCACTGACATGAAGCATAGCAACTTCTACAGTTCTGGGAATGGGTCTGTGTTTGTGAAGGGGTTTGTAGAAGACAGAGGAGCCACATCAATACTATTAACCTTTGAGAGATGAGTGAAATTTGGGGCAGACCGTCTGACAGGCTAAGCATCTTCTGTTCTTTTTTTATCCCTTTGTCTGAAAAATAACTAGATACAATTTTAAGTAGGCTGTTCTTATGTTATTAGCAACTTGGTAGGGCATCAAATATTGCACTGTGGTGGTGGTGTGTAACCCACTAAAAATTAGTAGTGAGAGAGAGTGCATGCTATCAGATCTGTATTAATAATGACTGTAAGAGCCTGGAATAGCGTTCTCTGCATGTATCTTCTCCTTTAAATCTTTCAAGAGTTTGGTAGTAAATATTGATTTCAGCTAATGGTGGTTTTAACTTCTGTGTGTGCGTTCTGTGCCCCAAGGGACTGTGTCCCAAACAGGGAGAAGCCAAGACTTGCTCGTAAAGAACAGAGCAAATATGTTTTTCCTTTAAAATGCTAGCTGTTAGTGGTTGTCTCTTGAAGCAAGATTCCTGTCACTTGTGTTACTGCAGTTGTGCAGTTTCCCCACCTCCTTTTGTGCAGAACAATTTGTGAGATGGACAGTAACTTATGTAAAGGCAGATGTTATCGCCACATACCATGAGGTATCCAATCTAAGAAGTCTGAGGGTTGAAGCTTTTGAGATAGTTAGCAGAGAGTCCTGTTGTAGCAGACGATTGAAAGCATCTGTTTGAATCCTGCTCTAACGTAGCCTTCATACTTTCTTTCCATTGACTAGCCCAAGACCCTCAAGTCTAACTAGCCGAAGACCCTCAAGTCTAACTTACCCTTCTAACATGAGCACTGAAGTTGAATGCCTGATGATGCGGCGCAAGAATATTCATTCATGTTGAGATAAACATGAAATTCTGATGCTGTTTGACCATCTGTAGATACTTGACGTTCTCCCTAACATTTGGCGTGTTAAGTCCATAGTCCCAGATACTGGTTTTACTTCAGTAGGTCTGGGTTAGCTGTTGAATTTCCTGCACTGAAAAGCTAGCAAAAAGATTGCATGTAGGGAGAATGGAGAAGCGATACAGGTGGTGTTTCTGTCTGCCGGTGTGCAAAGTGTTCGTTGTCAAATAGTGCCTTTTCCTTACATTACTTGACTTTGTGGTCATATTGCTACAGCTTGTGCTGCTGCATGTTCTGTTAAGCAAACCTCTGTGCTGTCAGCGAGGTTACAGTCTGGTCTCTTGTGTCGTTTCAGACTTGTAACTAGGGAAAGCAGGTATTAGGGTTGTTCTGCAAATGCCATCAGTGGGGGACAGTTGCAGAGCTACAAGCCTGGGACGCTTCCAGGTCAGGCCGGCCCTGTTTGGCCAATCGCAGAGTGCAAAATAACCACATTATTCCTCAAAGTGTTTTTCCAGAGTTGAAGTAATAGCAATCTTTCCCTATAAAGATCTGATTTCTCCTATAGAATATTTCTGTGCTGAGATAACTTTCATGAACTGTTTTCAAAAGTGCTGGGGTTTGGGTTTTTGGGTTTTTTTTCGGTTTGTTTTAAATTTACTCTTCACCTCTGTTCTCCTATTTCCTTTTTTTGTCTTCTATTGCCTGTGCTTAATAACCCCATGGCCATTTCTGTAAAACAGCAAATCCTTTTGCTCTATACCAAGTAAATCCATGATGGGTTTCCTATACTGAAATGGAGAGCCCACAAAATGTAGAGTAATCGCTTACACTTGTGCATTTTCATTAGACTTGAGATACAGCTCATCCAGCGTAGAGGACAAATTGTGCCCTCTACCAAATACTCTATCTTGCGTGGATGATATACAGTGTTGGGCTCTCACGCTGCTGTTACATGGGAAGGCAATGGGTCATCTGCTTTCTGTTTTGAGTTTCTTTTTCAAAGGTATCCTTTTACTCCCTTCCTCTTCCTCAGCCCAGTCCTCAGTAGTTTGCCGTCCTCACTTCTGCTTTCTTTCTCTTTTCCATTTCCACTGGTGGCTCCTTGCCCCCAGCCCCTTTGGGGTTCTTCTTCCTCTTATTTCCCCCCTCCTTAATTCCAGAGTTTTACAAACTTCATACTTGTTCCCCTTTGAAATTTCCTATCTTTGCTCCTTTTTTTAGTTACCCCAGTTCTGCTCACTCTTTCTTGAGAAGAAAGCAGCTCTGCATAAGCAGAAGAAAGGCAGGAGGCAGCTATTTGGTTTTCCTTGATAACAGAAACAGTGGGTTTTAGCGGCCAAATGCTGAGCGGGGGAGCAAAAACCCTTCTACCTCAGCTGATTTGGAGGTGAATGGGTATACCCAGAAGAGAGAGATGGGACAAAACCTTAGGGCTGCTGGGGAGCCTTCCCAGCACTGGGTTTTGTTCAGGCAGGCAGTAAGCAAACCGAGTGGCCGTTTAAAAAGAACAGGGGTGTTTGGCAGTGTGAAACAAGAATCTTTTTGGTGCTTCATTTGCAAGTCATCCTGAAGCATGCCAGTGGCCAGTGCCTTCGCAGGTGGCAAGGGGCTAACTGCTAGTGAGGCCCCCCCCGTGCCACACGGAGGGTGCTGGCTGCTGGGCGGCAGTGCTGCCAACCGCGGGGAAAGGACCGAAGGCTGCTTGCTGTTGAGGCAATTCACACATCAACCGCTTTTTGAGAGCACTCGGCTGTGCCTAAAGATTTATGGGGCTCTCTTCTTTTAAAACAAATGAATAAAGGCCCAAGCTGAGTGTTTTTCCACATATAAATGTCAGAAATGCAATCACAAAAACTTCACTGGAGTACCAGCGAAGGCTTGAGCCCCAGCTCAAATGTGCATCACATTAAAGGCCTTCTCGGGGACTCCAGACACAAATTGCTTTCCAGCATCCAGAACCATTTGGAAATGCTTTAATCCTGAAATGAGGGGGTTTCTAATGGAAATGCTGACAGACCCTTCGTTGTAGCAGCCGAAGCAGGCAGGGCCGCGATAATGAACCCTGTATGTGTGCATGTGGAAAGCGTGATGCTAGTTTCAGAAAACAAGCACTTCCACTGAGCAGCCCATGCCGATGAAAAACACCATGCACCGTTCCAGCACAACGACACTTAAAATTGGCTTTGCTCATGCAAGGACATATTGTAAACAACCGTAGGAATTAACCCTGCATGTGCTACACTTCCAAAACCAACAAGTCTTAATAGCATTCTTAATAAAGCGGTAATTATCTGTAAATAGTGCCGTACTGAATAGCCACGACTAGCAGTTTAAAATGCTGCATACACCGGTGGGTTTCTTTAATATTCACAAGTGCACCGTAACCGCGTCTCCTCTCACTTTTTATACATTGTGGCCGTGACCCTAAAAAATAGGTGATGCTTCATTTATTGCTCATGTCTCTGCATACTGCTGCTAATGCTAGCGACTGTGTGTTTTGTACTTGTATTTGGAAACCTCAGTGACCTTGGTCACACCAGGCTGAAGAAACCTGTCTTGCAAACATGTGCCCAGGTGATTAATTTCAGCAAACAGGTTGCTTATAAGAGTGTAATTACTCACTTGTGCAAATGGCAGGGTGGGTGCACTGACCTGTATTAGACACATTGTAGTATACACCTCCCCATCGGTTCATTTTCACTGTTAATCAGAGGACTGAAAACCTTGCAACATTTAGACAGCTTGAGGTTGAAGGCTGAAATGTCACTTTTAAAAGAGGGTTAAAAAGGTCGTGCAGCTGCAAATAATAATAGCCCAATGAAAATCAGATTCTTACTGCAGCCCACTTCAAGAATAACATTGAAACAGGAAACAAGCCTGCTTGATGTTTTTACCAGTAAGGCAATAAGATTACTGCTGAGTTTAAAAAGCGGGAGAGAGAGACAGAAAGGAGCATGCTTTCTTGGTGTTAGTTGTTAGAACTATTTTTCTGATTCGGAAAGGATGATTATGGGGTTCTGTAAAATCTCCTTGAGGAGCCTGAGGACGTGGGGTACTTCCCTCTGGATGCTGCTGAGAGGGAATGTAGTTTGTTGCTGTGTTCTGAGGGTGGTTTTGTTTCTTTTGTTTGCTTTTTATTTCTTTGTTATGCCCTTGCATTCCTCGCTGTGGGCTTCAGTTTTATTAATTATAATAAAAAAATGTTTAGAAGTATCTTATGCAGAAATAGAAGAAAATCTTGGCTTGCTGCAGAACTTACTTGTTTCTCTTCTATGTCACATGGCTTGGAGAAGTCTTTCTATCTTTCTTCTATATTTTTGTTTGTTTATTTTTCTTATTAGAATACCTTAACTTCTCCTAAGCAGAGTGATGTTTCAGGAGAATGGCAGGCTACAACAGTGTAGCAGATTTCCTCACTTATGTATTCTGCCAATAAGGCTCTTTACGTGGTCACAATAGGGCAATAAATGCTGACAGATGTTGTTAACATGTCTATTAAAATTCAGCCCCCTTTTCTGCTGCATAATGCACTCATGCCTATTGTTAATAATATCAGAACTAATGCTGACATATCAATATTAGTGCTCGCTTATATTTATAATCCTTGTTTGTTTCTTCGAAGAGGTCACAAAGTTGCAATAAATTAAGCTGTTGATAACAGAAGTAAAAAATTCAGGCCTGAGCAATTTTTTAACTTTTCAGTCATCATAGATTTGCCTGATATTCTTCATGCACGTTAATTGCGGCAGTCATATGCAGTACTATGAAAGGTGCATGAGTGTAACTTGAATTTTTAAGATCCCAAAGGTTAATAAGCACCTTAATTTAGATGGAAAGGTTGCTGTGATTTATTTTTATTAGGTGAAGTTGAAATGTTGCCATTGGTTGCGTGATTTCCTTCATGTATGCTGAACCACCTGCATACACTGTGGAAAAAGGAGACTTGAGTTGTGTGGCCCGGTGACACACATGAGCTGTGTGAAGTGAACTGTGTGCCAGAGGCTGCGTACGACTGAAGGATGGGAGATGCATGCCCGCATCTTGAAAAGGGTGCCGTGCAAACTGTGCTATGCACAACCAAAAAATCTCTGTTGCTGAGAGCCCCCATCCTGCTGCAAACCTGGGGTGAGATCCTGCGTTGCTCATGGATCTGCAGCTCTTGTGGAATTCAGCAGGAATAGGGGATGCAGGAGGTTCACGCTCACAGCCCAGATTTCCAGCTGCTTGTTTCTGGTCAACATTCAAGCACAAAGCTTGAATTACTGCCGCAAGACAGTAAAGCACCAGACACCCTCTCAAAGATTGTAGGCGGTAGGCAGCTTCTTTCACTCATTTACTATTGTAAGAGAGTCAGTAGTACTACAGTCTCAACTGTGGTGATAGCATCACGCGTAAATATGAATTCTGCATAGTGCAATTTGTCTTGAGGGCATTGTGCTATCTGGTAACATGTTATATGGGTCAAGTTATGCTAGACAGGATCCTGGAGGGCACACATGATATTCTGGATTATTACTTTTTTTTTTTTTTTTTAAAGTTTAGTGTCTGCAAATAGTTCACAAAGACTGATTCTCATAGGAACCAGCAGTTGCTTGTACGTTTGTGGTAAATGACTAGATGCTGAATCTGACACCTTTTCGAAGTACTGAGAATAAAACCTAAGTTCATGTTTTCCTGCAGTCAGTCCCCACACTCAGGATTCTGGTGCTTGTCGAGTATGTTATTTTGGTGCTTACTCCGTGCTTATCTAGTCACCCTGAGAATCATTTCATTGTATCAGAGCATGTACTGATGGATTTAGGGACTGAAGCTCAAGCTCAGGGTGAGGAGGGCAGTTTTAGACTTGCAATACTCAATAAGAAAACAAACTCCAAATAATTCCTGGTAATGTTTTGAAATTCACTTGGACACTTGGGACCGGAATTGTTACTCTCTTGTTTTCTTTAACTGAGTCTCATCCGTTGTTCTGCTATTGAAAATGCAGTTGTCGCTCTCCCCCGAGGAGGGGAGTAAGGGGTAACAGAAACCTTTGGCAGTGCTTCAGTTGCAGGAGTAATTGAGATATCAGATAAAGCCTTTCATTTTGCACACGTAGCTTCCCGCCCCCCCTCCTTTCTCTGAAAAGGTCTTTAGGAAAGACAACATCCCAGGGTCACATCCCATAAATAGAGGTGGACTTAAAAATCCAACTTAGCTGGAGGTTTTGGTTTTGTTTTTGCAGGGGTTTGTTTGTTTAGTCAGTTATCTCTCTGCTGCTTGTTTCTTTCAGACAGGATAGCATAATTCAGAGCATTTTTATTGCTTCACCTCTTAAGAGCTTGTCTATGCACAGTCTGGAACCGAAATAACTGAAACTAGAAGTAATTTAACACCTTTAGTTATTTTAGTATAAGCCTTTATGCGAACATACTCTTTCATTTCTGATTATGAGTATCCTATTTCAGTTTAACATAGCTGTAAGTTAAATCAAAACAGGATATGAATAATCTTAAAGGAGTAAATTAGGTACAATTTTAGTTATTTCAGTGCTAGTCGTGTGTAGATAGATAGGTTAGTCCTGAGTTAGCGTCTTTCTTGACACCTGATTGTATTTGGTGCAATAAATCACTTCTCTCAGGCCAGAAGTTGGTCCGCATCAAGAAAATGAGTTGATGCTAATTATCACCTTCAGGGGGTAGCATCCTTGTGGAGGTTAAAGGGCAAATAAAAATAGAAATTCTTCACTTCTGGATGCTGCTGCTGGGAGACAGTGGAGTCAGGTGAAGGGTGCTCTGCTGCCTTTTTTTTATTTTTAAGGTCACAAGTAGGAAAATATGCTGTCTAGCAGAATGAATTTTAATTAAAAAGAAAAAGTTATCTTCCAAAAGTTTTGGGGTTTTTTTGAGAACTTAGGGCACTGAGAATAATTGCTGTAAGTACAGGTCTGGCTGATGTTCAGGTTAACGGTGTATTTATTGTTTGCAGGGGATGGTAGCAACACTTCTGAAAATAAAGCTTTTCTAACAACAAGTGTAAAGATATTCCTGATAATAGGAAGCAATGAATTGTAGTTTTAAGAAATGACAACAGGGCTGAGTAATTTTAGCATTTGTCCTTCTGCGGATTTTTGTAGTTTTAAAATCAAATCCTGCTTCTCCACCAAGATATTTCTCTTTGTTTTATGAAAAAATTACACAAACACGACTCGGGTATTTGTCTAACGGGGGCTGCGGTGAGGCTGAATTGTAAGGGATTTGAGGCATAATATAAGCAGAAGTCATTTGTTGTGCTTTAAGGTGAGTCAGCTACTATATTCTAGCTTGTAATGCCAGTTGTACCAACATGCTCAAAACATTTCCGAAAGAAGTGACTTATTTTATATCCTGGAATGTTACTAAAAAATGGTTTTTGTTGATGCTGGTCAGGGACACTGCTGTAATATTGACCCAAATTCAGCTGCGTTACTGCATTCTGAGGGCAAATGTTTCCTCCTTTGGTTTTATTCGAGACCTGGGAGTTCTCCCCCAGGCTTTAGTTCAAGGTTACAGGACTGGAACTGCTACGGGGAAGCTGCAGCTTTAGGCAGAACTTCCCTTCTCAAGCTCCTGAGGATCTAGTGGACCTTTTAAAGGATGGGGATGCACAGCTATCTTGTGTGTATAGAGAGCATGTATGTAATGTATTTTAAGTTATTAATATCGAACAGTATGGATGAAGAACTTCAAAAAGTGGGTTCTTCCTCAGAAGTAACCTAGACGTCTGGTTTTAATGCTGTTCAGCAGGAACTGAAGAAGGAAAGGTAAAACCCCTTAATTCGAGATATTTCTGAGCAGACACGGTCTTATCTAATAACTACGCTGAACAGACACTTTTTTCTGAGGCAGATTTCTGCTGTGAAAGCTTAATGGGTTTTTTTCTTCCTTCAAAGTAAATACGTGCTCAGGAAGGAGTAGTAAGAACGTAGACTGTAGGGAGCCTGCTGAATATTAGCAAATTTAGTACTCTGAGGATGAAAACTTTGTTCTGGTCTGTTTTGGGAGTTTGAAATAAAAGCACAAACTGTGACAATTGTATGTTGCATATATGTGTGAAGTTTAGAACGTATATATTCATAGGCTCCCTTTCTTTCCCCTTCCCCCTTTTAACATGTAGATTTATGAGGAATCAAAGATGAACTTGGAGCAGGAGAGGCCTTTTGTCTGCAGTGCCCCAGGCTGCTCACAGGTGAGTGGAGTCAGCGGTGATATTAATTGAGTCCTCAGCACTAGCTCTGGCTTGTATAATGCCTCCTGATATATTAACACATGCCTAATAATAATATGTGTGTTGTTGTTTTTTTTTTTAAGTCCTTCCCCCCCCTTCAGTTCCCTCCTTACCCCACAAGATATTATTATAAAACATTTAAAGCAAGTACAACAGCCAGTCAAAAGTGAGTTGGTAAAAGTGCTTCTCAAGCTGCTTCTGTGCCTTCCCTCATCCCCAAGCCTAATATTTCAAGGCAGGTGTTGGAAATTCCTTTAGTGGCTAGCAAGAGAGGACATACTAGGCAGGACACATTTGTCTGTCTTCTGCTTAGATGTATGATGGAATATATTATGTTTCCTATAGGATGTGATAACCCTCCTGATTTTTTTTTTTTTAAATACTTAAATACAATGATATCTTACTAGGTTTGTTTTGTTTTGTTTTGTTTTAAAATCTTTGAGACAACTTCCTACTAAATATTCTCTATGGAAAATGCAGCCTGTAGATAGATTCTGCCCCAGGATATACATTTGGGATTCCTGTTGACTGGTGATCTGCCATGTGTCTCTGAGGGTATAATCTGACCTGTACCATTAGATATTTAATGATCTTAAAAATGAAGTGACAAGGATTTTACCTGCTGAGATTTTGAATTGGGATTTATGTGGTTTTTTGATGATTTTGCAATGGTGAGGGAAGTCCCCCCCCATGCAGCGATGAGGGAAGTTCCACATGTGGCACCTCCAACCCTAATTTGGTTTAGCGACAAGAGTTTGTGAATAAAATCTTCAGGCAAGGGCATCTTTTGGGCTTTTTCCACAGGCTTCCTGTATGCATCTGTTTTAAGTTATTTAGATTACCCATTTCCCAGAGTCCTCCTCTTTTAATGAGGGTAATATTTCCCTGCTTTAACTGTACTTTGGGAGTTTTCAGTTGGCTAATATTTTTACAACCCTTTAGGTTCTTCTGGTGGAACGATGGGTGACTGTTACTGGGGTGTAGGTGTTGATTTTGCCAAGAGCTGAAATAAGGAAAGGGAGAAGCCTGAGGTCCGGTTAACAACTGGCCAAGCAGCTTTGCTGTTTCATGAAGTGGGAGCCTTTCTCTGGGTGTCAGAGTGCATCTTTTGGATTGTCCCTCTGATCAAGGATTTGTCACTTCAGGTCTCCACATGCAGAGTTAAACTTTCACCATTCTGTCACAGAGGTAGAATAAAAGTATCTGAGTTTTGTAGTCAAGTTTTATTTACCTTTTTGTTGAATCTTAAAACTAATTTCCACTCAAATCAGTGGACTTGAGTGTTTTCATGTCAGCTATTAATTAATTTCCTCAGTGGAGGAGAAGCTGATCCAAGAAGATCATTTAGGTGTTCAGAGAGCACATTTGGTTGTATGTTGTTACAATTTGGAAAGACAAGCAATGTAGGTGTGACTTCATCTTAAAAAAAAACACTTCCCATTTCAAAACACGACCTGTGTTTATTGTAAATGAGGACTCGATGGAAGTGCATAGTGTAGCATTGCTACCCAGCTAAGCTGTCTGGGGACTGGCTTCTCTATTGGCCAGTGCGGATGGGTATTGAGGGCTGAGGGAGTTGACCTTCTGCACAAGGAAGAAAGTAGACTTACAAAAAAGGCAGGCAGAGAAGTCTGGGCTAGAGGAATAGCTTCTCTTCAGTTGCCCCATGCCCTCTTTAAGCTGGCTGATTTCATCCTGAAGACAGAGCGTGGCGTCCATGAAGGAAAATCCATTTCCACGAGAACAAAACGTGGGTTTTTTCTCTCTCAATTTCATTGAGCAAGGTCTTTTACATATTCCCTTTGTTCTTAACATAAATTTCTAGTGCTGCATTTCTTCCAGATGAGTAAGCCATGAACCAGGATTTCACAGTGACGAAAAGGTCTTTGGGATTTTTTTTTTCCAGAGAATTCATTTCCATAATTTATGCTGCTTTGTCTATGGGCTTAGAGAGATTTTCAGAAGGTGTAACATACTGCAACTATTTATATTATAGCCACAAGCAAAGTCACTTAGCCAAGAATATACTGTGTTGAAAGCATTAAGTCACTTTAACTCTGTTGCCCGTTTTTTTTTTTTTTTTACAGTCTCCTATGTACCTGTTGCTTTAAAAAGCAGCTTTTAAAATTTTTTTCCTCAAGCCCTGGTGATACAACTTTTGGCCTTTGCTAGTTGTGAAATAACCCTGTTAAAACTATTACAGTAGTTTGTAGCAAAGGTCTGTGTATGCACCTTCTGGTGAAGGAAACTTAACAGAACCAGTCTGCTCTTTAAGCCCAAGTGTGCAAGTGCTTGAACATTTATTCAAGCTTGTCTCTTCTTTGTCTTGTTCAAAAGAAGCTATTTGTTGTAGAAGTCTGTTATCAGACTGTAAAACAAAGTTAGCACACTGATTAGTTTCTTACAAAGCACATCTCTGCACCTTCTCTGCTTGACAAAGGAAAAGAATTTAATTTAGTGTCATAAAGGGTCATAAATAGTTGTTACATACTGAGCACCATTGCATTGCCGCTTTGAATCAAGTCAAAGTATCAGAGGTTTCCAAAACTAAAGATGCATTTTGCCTGAATACTTTTGGGTAGGGAAAGGCTGGCTTATTTGATTATTTTTATTGCTGTTCAGCAGATATAGGTTGCAGAAAGACACAAAAGCAGAAAAATCCAGTAATGTGATTTAAGATATACAGCATTACTTTGTGTTTGCCGTGGGCTAAGAGCATACACAACAGCAGTTATCACAGATCCTCAGGCACGTGGTGACTTGTGAGGCTGTGGTAGCTGGAGCGGGTGTCTGAGACCCTTAGAATCCAAAACTTGGTCTGCAACTTTTTCAAGCAAATGCATGACACCTTGCGGTTTGCAACCCCAGAGAACACTGCAGCAAATACGTTTCTAAGTAGAGTACAGCTATTTGTTACTCATACTCACTTGCCTTTTCAGATATTCTGTTTCCTGTGCCATTTGGACACATTTCTAGCTGGATACGTTTCTTTCTCTCTCTCATTTTTGAAATTCTGTCCAATGCCAAAAGTTTATTAGAGAATTAAATTCTTCTTCTTTTTTTTTTTTTTTTCTCTCTTCGTCTCTCTCTCTCTGTGTTTGCCTGACAGCGTTTTCCAACAGAGGATCATCTGATGATTCACAGGCACAAACATGAAATGACTTTGAAGTTTCCTTCAATAAAAACAGATAATATGTTATCAGGTAAGAAGACACGAATTCAAGAGTCAAGATAACTATTCAGATGATGTTGAAAGCATGACTCCTACTGGAAAGCTACTGGCAAAATACCTCCAAGATTGGTTTTAAAAAGCCCCATCTCCAATTAAATAACAAGTAGAGATGCAATAAACTAGAATGAATATCTTTGAATAAAAAGACAGTTGCCATTCTTATGCCTTCCCACAGGTTTGGCATGAGAGGGGGAGAAATTGTTGAACCTCAGCCATGCTGGCAGCTCTATTGCTGACTTCCGTGTCAACATGCCAGTGAAATATAGGCACTTAAGTGCATGTCACCTGGAGCCCAGCAGTGAGCGTGTTAATGAAGTGCATTTGTACTGTTCCTATAAGACTCACTATTTAAGTCTGACAGGCTCACTTCGGCAGCTGTAACAGGCCACATCGTGTGAGCCACCTTTATGGTGGCTCAAGACCTGCCCGCTGTAAATAGCCGTAACTGGAAACGTAAACCAGTAGGTAATATCCAGTACTATTTCCCCCTAAAGGTAACTATCTCTCTCTGTGCTTCCCCTGTCATACACAGAGGTTATGTGGTATTATGTGCAATTACATCCTTTAGCTTCTTATGTAGTTTTTTCATACTCTTGTCTGAGTAATCACACATCGGTGGCTTGCTGGCATTCAGTGAGCGCTGGGTAAGGTCAAGCTAGCCTTAAACTTACCACTTCTCTCCTCTCCTATTCCCTTTCCTGTTGTATGTTGCTTGGGCTATAGTAATGGAATATTAAGAATAATATCACTAGGAGTTTTCAGGTTTCAGAGTAATTGTAGAAAAAAAACTATGCTGCAAATGTGTATGAGGATGTTAACCAGTGTTTGATATTTATCTTTTGAAATGGGCTCCTTCAAGGTAAATTGTGCCATTTTAGGTGCAAATGTATCATGATTAAAGGGTGTCCAGCAGCCTACCTCTTTTATGGATAAACCATTTCCATTTTTAAGAAAATCATAACTGGGTAGCAATTGCTTGCAAATATTTGATTTAGGCTTCTTTTTTTTGTTTGTTTGTTCGTTTTGTGTTTTTGTTGTTTGGGTTTTTTGGGGTTTTTTGTTGGGACTTTAAGCACCAGTGAAAAATTGGACAGACCTTGTCCCAGATAGAATTTATTTTCCTCTTACACTTGAAAATGCTGTAGTGGACTAAGTTTAGAAAGGAACAGTCCACAGCACGTTGAAGAGTAGGGCTTGTAAAGTGCCTGCATGCCAGCTATGCCCGCAGAATCCTGTGTCTGCAAGCACGAGTGAGAAAATGCTGCTCTTGCACTTGGCTGCGTCCTCTGGCAGTGAAACTGCTCGAAGACATCTGTACTGTGGGCACATTCACCCTGTGAAAGTGCTGGCTTTTGTTAGAACTTTCTGTTTGGCAAGACTTTTGCTCGAGGGCAGTTTCTGAGGAGTATATTCTGTCATCAGGAGTCCCCTGAGTAGGGCAGCTCCACTCATGTTTGGTAACTTCTATGAGATAGCTGTCCTTCCAGTGGGTTGCTTTCCAAGGCTTCCACCACTACCACCAGTCGTGGGGCCCCTAGACCTCCAGGGAGCCAACTAAGTAAATAGAAATGCAGAATTTTGTGGCCAGAAAGGCTCCAAGATTGCTTCCAAAGGATGTATTCTTTGTGCTTTGTGTATGATGATCCTCTGTAGTAATGGAAGAGTAAAAAGCTGCATGTGTTCTCAAAGACTGCGGCAAATGTTCCTGACCATAATGGCCTGGCAATCTGTTGCTGCTGTGTATGATTTTTCTTTTTGTGTTCATTTAGTGGATTTGTTTGGCATTTTGCAGTCCGTAGTTTGGAAGCATCATAGATCATCTACTCTCTGCAGGGAGACATTGAAAAATAGTTGTTTCATTACCCACCTAAACCCTGGGGAGATCTAAATACCTTAAAGTTTAAGATGTTTTATTCCTAGATTTCATAATGAAAAATTAATGATATATGGGGAAGAGAGACAGATTTTCCTTTTAGACATTTGTCTTCATGTCTTCCTTCTTGTTTTTTGCATTTTTGCTTATTTGACTTTTTTTTTTTTTGAAAAAATTGTTTCTGTTATTAGTAGGTTCAAAGAATTGCAGCAGCAATTGCCCTATAATAAGCCAGGTGCAGTGTTAGTGTGTGGTGTGGGTTGGGTTTTTTTTTTTTCCCTCTTTTTACTAAGGTGCCTAGAAGTCAGACTTTCTCCTTTTTTCCAGTGTGTTGTATACTACCTTTTGATGTGTTGTATTTGAATCTGTTTGTTATTAATAATTAGTCACACAAAATAATGGTCTGTACGCTCTCAGGTAGCCATTAGAATTATCTACTTTGTTTCCAGAGACAGCTAATACCCAGCCTGGGGTCAGTATAATATCAGTAATATCTAACACACACAAAGCATGTCTTCTATAAACTATTATTGGAGGTAGGCACTAAAACTGAGGGGCTGTTGGTCTTGTACCGATACAACATCTTAGAAACTAAGTGAAGTATGACTTGGGAAGCAGGAACTTGTTTCTTGTGTGAAATATGTGCTGAGTTCTGAAATATCAATTTGTAAGTGAGACGTAAAGTTATGTTGTTATGTAGGTGGGTAATAAACAAGGTTCTGTGACCTGATTGAAATTACTGGTGCTATGCTGGTTTATCAGGTATGTCTAGCCAAGAGCTTCCTGATTATCAACTAGCTTCACTATATTTGCTTAAATTTTTTGATGCTGGCTGAAGAAGAATAAGTCTTGTTAAATCCAGTAACTCCTGAACTAATTCAGAAACTCCAGGTACATTCATACACTAAATAACTTTATGTTCTTTGACTGTATAAATGGAAGGGAAGTTCAGTAAAGGCATTGCGTGAAAATGCAACTGATCCTTTTGCTGGGTAATTTGACGTTCATTTAGAAAGACAGAAAGATGACTGTAATGTTATTTGTTCCCTTTTTTTGTATGTATTTTATTTTTGTTTGTTAGAAAGCTTTGTTTTGAGTATGGATAGAGAGTCATTGATGGTTTCCATTTCCATCTTTTGTAGCCAAAAAAGAGCTGTTTGAGATAACACAGAATATCTTGTGTAAGTTTTGCATGCTAGTCATCATTGCAGGAAACTTTTGTAGTTAGGTTGACTGAAATAGATGTCATCTCTGCTGTTGTGCTAACTAAACATTGCATTGCTTTGAAACTCTGTAGTTTGTTGTGTGTCAAAGCTGTTGTTGTTTTAACACCGAAATATTAATGTCCATGGACAGATTGTTCCCTCCAGGTAAGTACTAAAAGTGGTGTGGAACTGAACTTTGGGAGCTGGGGACGCTGATTCCTGTGGTATCAAATTTGGGAAGGGAAGGAAAGGAGCGACGCCTTACCATTGTTGGAGCAGGGGGAAGTCCTTCCAAAAGTGCTGCTAGCAGATACAGGAGACACCAGGATTATCTATGTAGAAACCTTGTTTCTTCCTGATTCTATTTACTGAAATGCAATCCTCTGGATTTTTGGTGGTAAAGCCCACTGTGGAGATAGAAATAGTCTCCACTAGATGAAAAAGGGTCTGTGCTAAAGGTAGTGCAAATGTATTACTTTTCCCAGGTAACGCCTGTGTCAGTGAGGTAACTTATGGCATCCTCAGTTGGCTTAATTTTTTTCTTCTTGTGGTTTACCCAGGGAGGTTTATCTAGGCATGAATTTTGTGGAGTGCAAAATGATTGGATATAAGGAAAAATGATTTTGTTTGATTTCTTGTTCGCTTCTGTGTCCCTTGCTTTACCAAATGAAATGAAAAGTCTTCTAAAATTCAACTGGTCAGGTTCTGAGTGACCAGAAGAGATTAAAGATGTGTTGTACCCAGTATGTGTATACCCACAGAATGTCCAACCAGTGCTTTAAACAGTGAATCTTTAAGGAGTAGCGTTCATGGGAGCCCTCATCTGTGAGCCCCTGGGTGAGGGCAGTTCCACCAGGTACAACTGGGTGCACCTCTTCCTCCTCTTCTCTTCCATCACCTGCTTGAGGTGTCGTGACCTTGAGCTTCTTGATGCACTTGGGAGGTAACCTGCCAAATCAAATGAAGAAGCCTTCTTGAATTTCTCAGGACATTCCTCTTTCCTGTGGCTGCTTGATGGGCAGCCCTTCAAATTTCAGTGCTAGCCCTATTACTCTGACTTTGTTATCATTGTGTGAAAGTATAACATGGGTAAGTATATAACTTCAACAGAGCCCACAGCTGAACAAGCCAAATGCCTGTTATTACTGCACATCAGACTAAACGTGTTTTTTTTTTTTAAAGAAAGATGAAGAATCAAGTTACACACTTTGGAGCTGTGCTATTAGATATCTCTTACGGAATCTGATTCCCCCCTCTACCCCCCACAAATGAAAGCTTGTTTCACATAACTGGAGTCTGTTGGTTCTCCAGTTTTTTCTTAACTGGTATCATGCTTTAAAGTTTTCATTCATGCTTTGAGGGATGAAACTCTAGCATCCAAGGTAGTTTTACAAAATGCATTCAGATAACTCTCTGTATAGCAAGCTAATGTGGCATTTCCTGGGCTGTTGTTTTGAAAGCAATATATTGAGAATGAGTGTCCTTTCTGAGACTATTACTTCAGTAATTACAAAAAAAACCCAAAACCAAACATCACCACCACCACCAAAAATTTGCATAATGAATATATAATGGGATGTCTTTATTGAAGACTTCAAACTTCCCATTGCCTTATAGCATATATTTTTCCATTAGTCTGGAGAGTCAGGTATCACTTCAGACACTGGAGACAAGTTTTCAAAATGGTCAGCAGCAAAAATATATTCAGTATATCAGGTTCTGGTCAGAATCTGTTTGCTGAGTGTTTCTGAAATCCTGTCCTGTAAGATACAGTAGGTTGACTTGGGATCTGCATAGGTGAGACCATTTGGTCTTCCTCTGGGGTTTTTATGTTGTCCACTTACATTTTTGAGGTTTATTTAAACTTAATGTTTCTTGCAGCCTTTCTGGCCATGACTATGTCATCAGAGAGGCTGTTTATTCACCTGAGTAATAGGGTGCATGAAATATTTATTGCCTAGTTTGAAGCTTGACAGGTTCTGTGTTCAACCTGGTGGTGAAGGCAAGATAGAAATAACTTCCTAAGTAATTGTCAGATGACACAGGTTCACTTGTGAAGTGACAGCTGGCTAGAGGTAGATGCCTCAAAGCATAGTAAACTATTTCTGGTAGCAGTTGGGGATGGAAAGATTTTTAGATGCTGAACAATGGTATGCGATTGGGATGGCTGGTCAGTACAATAGCCAGATGCCTAGGGTTAACCCAGACAGACCTGTATCCCAAGCTGCCCAGTTGAAAATGCAGCTTGGGCCATTAAAGTCCTGGGTCGTGTGCCTAACAGCATGCATGCTGACAGCTTCCTACAGTAACGCATGTCCTCAGCAGGAATGCTGACAGTGGTAATAGCTCTGTCTGAGTTTTGGGCCAGATGGGTCTGGCACATCCAGTTGCTGAAGTACAACAAATCAGAGCCCTGCTCTCAGTGAGTGTGCAATAGTTCTGGGCGCTGGTGATAGCAACAAAAGGTTTGTTTGTACCAACAGGGAACAGTGAGGTCAGGCACAAGCTGTTGGACCTATTAATGCATTTTTAAGTGCTGAGAATTAGGAATATTTTATTAATTCTGGGAGACCTGAATGTGTAACATGCGAGGGTTTCCCTTGTGATATCGTTCCCAATTAAAACACAAGAGCTTGCCTAATTTGGGTAAAAGGATTACTGTGGTGTTGAGAGTAACATTTTCTGCTAGTTTGCCCACCTCCTGAGGGAGAACTGGTGTTTTGCAGGGGCAAAATAGTTGGTTGCCTCAGGAGCACATAAAGCCCACTGGACTTGATAGCCCTGAAGTTCTGAAACCAGTGAGTGCAGTGTATGTGCAATGTAGTACTGTACTATGTAAAGTCTCAATGTTTTAAAGTCTGGATCTTTATCGGTTCTGCTGTCATACAAACACAGTGGTTTCATGGACTTCTGGTTTCTATGAATGTTGAAGGATGAAGTATTATAAGGTAGAAAGGCAGCTATTGGTTTACATCTGTCTGAACTGGCTTCTAGAAGGTCTGTGGATGGAGTTTAGGCTGGGTGGTTGATGGTGTTCCCTGCTCCTCCCTCCTAATTGGGAGGAGAAGGGGGGCTGTCTGTTTTAACAAAATCTTGTTCTGAATTCTTGCCAGTCCAATGTCTGGATTGTAGAAACTGCAGTAACTGTATGGGGAGACTGAGGTAGTAATTTAAGATCACTGTCAATGTGTAGGTGGTGTAAATGGTGTCACTGATCTGTCAGCTTTGATGCTTAAGGTAATATAGAAGTTAATTGGAAAGATAAACTGCAGGCAACACATGATTATCTCAGACTGCTGTGGTACAAAAGATATACTTTAACCATGTGCAGAGAAAAGCTGATGAGGCCTTTGTGCATTTGAAGTCACATTCTTGCTCTGGGTTGCTTGTTTTCACTGTTAAAATGGATTTACTTCACTGACAAAACTTTTTTTTTTTGGTCTGTCTCACATTCATGGAATAGATGGTGAACAGATCAGGAACTTCAGCTACACGTTCCTGATCACGACCTTGATCATTAAGTTGCCTCTGTCCTAATGCAGTCTGTTGTAGCAATGCCTGATTTCTGGATCAGCTGTGTACCTTGATGAAAAATAACAAGACCTTATCTATGTGAGTGTGTTCCCTTCCGCCCTACCCCCCAAATTCTGGGCTCAAGCAACTCTGGAAAAAAAAAAAAAATGAGATTTTTTATTTTAGTGAAAGTGGTGCCATCAACTTCTTTATGAAACCCTAGTTTCTCATCTTGGTCAGGAAATTGATACCTTGCTTATTTGATATGGACATACCACTTCTGAAAAGAAAACATTTCCTGTATTTGCCTCACATTCAAATACTAACATGCCCTTTATGTCCACCAAGGCTTGGCAACAATTATCTTTGTTTTTCTACAAAGCAATTGTGTTGTTCACTGAATCCATTTAATCCTTTTTGGAAATAAAATCTATTTCTCCTGCTTTCTAGTGCACTTCGTTTCTGGTACAAATTCCAGTCCAAGGGCCAAAGGTGTAAATCTACTGAGTTCAGTGAGGTTACCCTAGAGATTGGTTTGGCACTACTTATTAGGATGTGGACGTGTAAAGTGCTGAGTGTCCTCGGCTCCCATCAATGTCAGCACCTCATTGACTCAGCTCCTTGTTCTGAGATCTTGCAAGATTCTTGGGAAGTCTTATGTTTCTGACTCTGGTAATACAGTAGTTAGCTGTGAAAACTAATAGATAAATATGTATGCATTCCCAAAACACTTGAGTTTTGTTTCCTTTAAGCTCACAAGTATGATGCTCAAGCCAAAAGAAATAAAGGAGCATTTTATCATTAAGGACTTGCTTTTTATGTTACGTCAGTATGTTCCATCAGAAATATAAATGCAAGTGAGTGTGTTTGCCCTTAGATTACTTGAAGGTAAAGCCTGTAGGACCACACCTGATACAGGTGGAAATTGGCCTTAGTTGGTTTTATAATGGAAAAGGCTGATTCTCCCCCTTAATTTCCAAGCGGAAACTGCATTTGCTTTTGTATGCATTCCTTTTATGCTGCCTTTTGTTTAGGGGTGGCTGTGTGTTTCTATGCTGATCCTGTAAAGTTCATTGTGTCTGGTAACTGTTCCCTGTAAGGGGGAAATATTAGAACTTGACCCAGCCTAGCTAGGTGCAAGAAATAAAATTTTTCTTCCAGAACTCACTGATGGGGGAAGCTTTTTTTCTGAGGTCAGAATTGGCCCAATATAGGCAACTGGGATTAGTATGATAGAGTTTTCATTCTTTAAAGAATGAATTTCAGACAATACGATAGTTGTCAATGACTCTGCAGAAGATGGAATCTGGAATGGTGGCTTGGGAAGAAGGAACTAATGTGCAAAAGAGGATTGAAAAAAAAATTTTTTTTAAATGTGTGTAAAGCTGATAGGACCATATGGATTCTCTCCTGCTTTTGCTAATACAGTTCTGTATTGTAATTTTGGGGGGATGGGGAAGCTCAAGTGGAGTAGTTAAGAACTTGACTCAGAGTGAATGGAGCTGCCTCAGAGCTGACTTTTGAGGAGTCCTTGGTTCCCAAGTTTGGGCTTGATTTTTCACTTCCTAAAGAAAGACTAGGCAAGGTCATCCCTGAAACAACTTAGTCCACAGGGCAGTAGAGCTTGTCTGTCTTGCAGAAGGCTGAAAGCCTCGTACCTTCTTGAGTCCCTCCTGCCTGTGGTGTTAAAGAGAATCCTAGCCTTCCCTGAATTATTTTTGAGAGGGCAAAAAATTCCTAGAGATGAAGGCATGCATTAAAAATCTTTTGACTCCAAATCCTGTGGTTTTATACATATTATCAACACTTCTAGGTATAAAACACATAAGGATGCTTCTTCCTGGTCAAAGTTTAACATTTCACAGCTTTTCTAAGTGTTATTTCTCTCCTCCTTCAAAAATTGCATTAGAAGCAGAACTACTTCTTGCTGTGGCTAACTTCATGTGTGTTGCAAAGTAGGCGTATGTTTGAGGTGGTTTTCAAGCACTTGAAGGCATTAACTAGTGCATATCTGCAGTGGTTACCTGCGTGCCATGGTGTAAACGTGCATTATCATATGCACTGTGCGTTGTTTTGCATGCAGCTATTATTGGAGGTTTATAGACAGTTCTAACGACCATTTGCACATGTTAAGGCTATGCACTTGTGTTACATGCCCTGTGAAAACCTGGCCTGCTGTCTTTCTGGTTGAATGATGACTGCTGCCTGTTTTCAGACACCATTGGCAAGCACTGCCTGCCTGCAGTGCATAGTGTCAAAATTCAGTGCTGTGTGGTTTGTTTTTAATGATGGTGTGGTAGGGGTGGGAAGGCATAGGGAGGTTAGCTAGAACCTCTCTTTTCCTGGAAGACTATTTAATGGTCTCCCTCTCCTTTTAATGTTAAATACCAATGATCATTTCTTGTCATATTCTCAGATCAGACTCCTACACCAACACGCTTTCTGAAGAACTGTGAGGAAGTGGGCCTCTTCAACGACATCGATTGCTCCCTAGAGCACGAGTTTAGGAAGGCACAAGAAGAAGAGAACAACAAAAGGGTGAGTGTGAGCACACTGAACCCTTCCTCCCCTTTTGGTTCCTTGAAACGTTAAAGGACACTGTGTGAAAGCAGATTGAGCTTTACTACCTGGTAGTAACCTTTTGGTTAGAAACTAGGTGGCACTATAAGTTGTGACATGCTTTTTAAACTATTGAAGCAGTTGACAAAAATAAAAACCCCAAACCAACAAGAAAACAGCATTAAATTTCCAAAAGTGCGTTAACTGTGTTTGCCAGGGTTTGATTCCAAGTCTCTGCTTTTAAGTAAACTATAGTACAAACCACACACCTCTTGATACCATTTTCCCAAGCCTCTCCCTGATCTTTGAAGTGAGGATTGCAAAGTTGCTCAAATACATTACAGGGAAATGTGGATTATGAAGGGGCATATACTTAAACAAACAAACAAACAAAAAAAGTTTTGCAACACAATGGGCCCCTGGATTTATTTGTCATCATTACCAGCTTTATTCTGTATTTCTCATAAAATATTCATGATGAAGGGGAAACTTTAACTTGTAATACCTAGTAGATAACATATCCCATTTCCAATTAGTATTCTTTTAGTCTCAGTATTTGTAAGTTTTGGTTGAATTATATAGGCCACTTTGTATGGGGTTAAGTGTACTCCTGTGCCCAAAGATTGTTAGTGTGTTTTGAGGGATCCTAAAGAGCTGTTAAAATATTCAAGGAATCGTAAAAGAGCTTAATGCACTACAGAGGCCAGCGGGAGGTAACGCATGAAATTTTAACTTTTCAAATAGGATCCAATGTTCTGGTTGCTTTTGAGAACTAGAACACATGAGTAATGTGGGGCTTCCTACAGGAGCATATTGCTCCCTGCAGCCCTCCAACAACCTGCCCAATGCCTCCCCTTCACAACGTTCCCTTTTGTGCCTCTGTTTTCCCATTTCTATAGCTCTTGGAAATTCTTGTGTAATGTGTCCCCTGCCATAGGAATTCCCCAGTTATTGAACACTGTGTTATTTGGCTTAGTTCTCACGGTAATCTCTATTTGTCTAATTTGAACATTAACCGGGACCATGGACTAAAAGTAGGAAAAGGTGGCCACGAAGTAGCTACAGTGCTAAAGCCAGAGGGCACTTCTCCTTAGCTTGCCTCAGCATTCTTTTGCTTTTCAGAGTGTCTGTGCCTCCAATTGCAAGGGCTTCCTCTATAGGTACTCTTTCTTATAGCTGCTGTATTGGGTCATTTGCTTTGCCTGTTGATGATTGCTGTCCAACTCAAAATTCATGCACACGAGGCATATGTGTGCTGCTGGGGCTCATGAAATCTAGAGGTAGCAGCATTCAAGGATCTTGAGGTCTTCAAAGTAAAGGCCCAAGGGGGCTTTTGGAAAAAAGAAGTAAAGCTGATGGCTGAGGTGCAGAATGGGAGACGAGGCTTGTAGAAAGAAGATGGGAAGGGAGTCTAGGAGTGGTTTGGTTTTGGCTTATAGAGAAGGGAGTCTAGGGATAGTTTATTTGTGGCTCATAAGGAAAGAGACTGGGACAGATAGAGTAGAGAGGCTGCGGCATGGTATGCTGAGCAAGGAAAAAGAGTGTCCAAATGTGAGAGAGTCCAAGTTTTGGTCACGGATTGGGAAAATAGCCCAGACTGACCCTCGCAGCTTTGTGTGCAGGACGAATGCTAGGAAACAGCCACGTAATGAGATAAATGTGTCTAATTTTAGACTTAACTTGTTAAAACTTTGTGTCTTATGTGCTGCAGAGGGGAGTCTTAGCCAGAATCAAGGAGAACATTTCTGTACATTCCTCCTTCTTTGTGAATTGGAGGATTCCTATGTGGTTCTTTCTGCATGTTGTTTATTTTGCAGGAGTAGGAGATGAGGAGAAATCTAGTGATGTGGACTTCTGTGCAATTAGCCACAGTTTGAAACGCTTGATGTTGCAGAGTCCACTTCAGCTTACAAGGGGTAGTTGCACAATCTGATTAAAACCTAGACAAGGGCATCAAGTTACTTGATAATTCCAGTTGTTTAACAGCCTCTGGAAGCCTTATTCTGCCCTCCTCCTACCAACCCCTGCAGCTGCCATTGGTGATCTCCAGGGAGCAAATGAGTGATCGGGGGGAGGGAAATCATTTAAAAAAAAAAAAAAAAAAAAGGGGTGAAAAAAAAAAGGGTGGGGGGGAGAAAGGAAGGCAAAAGTCCCACTAGCTAGCTAACCTGTAACATTTGCTCTGTGTTTCCAATTAGTCTGCTGTATGTTCATTCTTACATTACCGACTGACTGTCAGATAGGAATCTGAAGCGGGCCCCAGCAGGGCTTTACGAAAATGCAAGAGACAAAGGCCACGACAGAAAGAAACTCCTTGCGCTGCAGCTATCGCTAATGAAATGCTTCTACTGGCCTGTCCCTGGAATATGAGCGTAATGTAGCACTGTCCTAATGGACCTACCAACGCTTGGAGACTAAGACTAGCTGGATGAAAATCTTACTCATGGCTCAGAAAAGTCTTCCAAAAATATTTTTGGTCATGCTAATTTCTCTGGACTCTGAAAGAAATAGTTTTGTTTCTTTTAGTATATCACTGTGGCTTAGCACACAGCTTGACACTGAAATTTTGTAAGAGAAAAACATTTTGGGGTTTTCTTTTTTCCACCTTTAGAGTCATCGTTTGAAAACTCAAAGAATAAAGTCCAATTAGCTGCATTCTTCTTTTTTTTTTTTTTTTTTTTTTTTCCTCCCCTTTTCTTTCTGAGTGGGAGCCCATGGATAATCCATGAGAATTTGTTGTGATTAAGCTGGTTATTGTGGACTGGTGACATTCCAAATTAGCCGTGAAGCGCTGAGTGCACTGTTTCAGGAACACCGTATGTAGCCATTTTGGAAAGGTAGTATTAAGGGGAAAGCACTTGCATTAATATCCCAGCTGTTTATCTGGGAACAAATCTCTTACTATCTTTCTGCCATAGTTGCTCATGTGTGAAGTGGGAGTAGTGTCTCTTTCTGCCTCCCATACTTGGTATGTCTTATGATTGTAAGCTCTTCTGTCAAGGACCATCTCTTAAAATGTACATGGGTTAGCCTTTGCTTGGGGACTGAGTGGACTCAAGTAATACTAATGATGACGACCTCCAGGACTGGAACTGGAATGAGAAGACTAAAGTTATAAATGGAAGTGAGACTGTCAGTTTGTTTTGATGGTATAAGCAACAGAGGAGCCAAGTATTAGCTGGAAGTCCCTGCCTGAGGAAGGCCTGCTCCCTAAATGCACAGGATGCTATAGATCAGCAATAAGCATATTGATAAGCATATGAGAAAGAGGTTCTTTGCATCCTCTTGACTGCACTCTGCCTGACACAAGAATCCTACCTGTCAAATTCACAAAAAAATAGCACAGGTAAACGCATACCTATGCTATATGTCTACTTGCAAAAGTGTAAATATTAAAGGTCTTAGGAGCTTGAGGCAGGCAGCAATTGACAGCTTGGCCCCCGGACAAAATTTGCAACCCAAATCAACAAGGCAGGTAGCGCTGGTAGATCAGATGACCATCTTAGCCTACTAACTGCAGGTTTTAGGTTTATACTGCTCAGAGCATTAAGTATCCAAAGCAGTTGTAATGGGTTATACTTGCAAACACGTGACCTTTGCTGCTACTGGATAGGGCCTGCTGTCGCATCTTGTTTTGTGCATTAAGGTTGGGTCTGAGGGAGTAATGTCAAAGACGGGAAGAGTCAGGATCTGTTTCTGAACAACTAATTGGACCTGCTTCATTAAAATGCATCTTGTCTGACCTCCCTGCATGAAATGAGAAAGAATGGAAATATGCTCAGTGTAGCATGTGGAGTACTACATCAAGTAGTATTTAGAAATAGTGAGTTGAGTATTTTCAGCATGAGGGTATTTTTAAAATCGAATTCTGTTTATGCTAGAATTTGGATGCATCACTTCTTAAGGTTTATCCTGCAATTTTGAAATCTTCTAACCAGTGCTCAGTCCTGCAAGATAATATGTAAAATGTGCAAAAGCGGCAGGGAAACAGCTATTTTCAACTACAGCTTGATTTTAATGTGGATTGCTCAGTGTCAGTTCAGGAAGCTCATAGCCAGCAAGTCCTCTGCATGGCTTAATATTCCCATTCTAAGTACACTATCCCACTGCAGGCACCTCACTGCTAGAAAAGCGTCAGCAAATTGAAGTAGTCCAGTGAAGGAAAAAAAACCCAAAACCAGACTGTCAAAAACCAAATACAGAGCACTTGGTAGTTGAATAGGCTCAGTCTACAGAATGGTTAAAAATCTGAATATTCAGTTTAGTTGTGTTAAGCAAGGGATGATGCTACAGTCTGATGCATCTTTTAAAGGCATGAGGTTGGTTTGTACCTTCTAAATTCTCCTTCTACCTTGTATATACCAGGATAGATTTCTGTCTATGAGCCTAAGAAGGTAAATAAAATGCACTTGTCTACTTTATACCACCTCGCCATTTCGTGCTGAACTCGGTGACTCTCTGATCTCCAGAAGAGAATTCTTGCAAATATTTTCTGAATATCATAGCTCTGTCCTGTATCCTATGAGTTAGGCGGAGGATGATCTAGTTCAAGGCAAGCTGGAAATGACAGAATATGTCTTTTACGCAGGTGTAGTTTAGAGGAAAATTTCACTTCATTTCCACACCTTATTTAAATTTTACGCAATGTGTACCTGGCCCACAGGTTTTCTTCTCTGTCTTCTGAAAAGTATGCAGACAGAAAAAAACATGATGGGCTTTGCTTGATTTAAGTATTTTTTTAAAGGAAACCTCTTGCATTGCAACAAGAAGATAAAAGGTAAACAGCAAATCAGTAGCCCTTTGTTGGAATAAGAATGTCTAATAAGCATTTCTTGTGTTGCACACACTTGGGTTTTGCTGCTGGGTTTTTTTTTTTTTTTTTTTTTCAGAGACTTATTTTAATTTAAGGACCAAACCAACCAAAAAAGGGCCTGATCCTGTTTGCTCATGTCAGTGGTGGGAGAAGCAGGCCCTGGGAGACATGCTGCTTGTTTGCAGCAGATGCCATTTTGAAATCTTCTGACTTTCCCAGTAGGGTAAGCTGCAAGAGCTGTGTTGGTTGGATGTAAAACACTTCATATCTTGTTTTAATCTGGTCCGTCATTCCACTAAAGCAGAAAGTTCACTCCTACATTTAACCATTGACAATACAGTAGCTGAAACTAGCAGCACAGTAAATGGCACCCCTTAGACAGGAAAGGGTGATATTAATATAATATGGTACCCATATATGACAAGAAAAAATATCTGTATGTTGATAAAGCATGTTGTGTAAGTGTCTGGGTTTTAGAGGCCTATAGTGTTCCATATGGTAATGTTGGCAATGCACTGTGTTGGTGAAAGAGAAAAACAGGGATGAAGTGTTTGTTATGGTGGTTGGCTTGGCTGATGGACTAAATTCAACACTGGCCATTTATGAAAAACAGCTACCCTCACTGACCTGACTCTTTCGCCCTCGCGTAATTAATGCGCAGCACAGAGCCTTGTTTCAATAATATGTACACATTTTTTGTCCAGTTTTCTAGTAATGCAGGACAGGAGATCTGCAGATTAATTTCCTTTTAAGCATGGTTTTGTGGGAGGTGGTGTCAATACTGCAGTGCACTGGTGCAGAACAGTATGACTTCTGAGTGTGTGCCCTGCCTCTACAGCAATCATGTTAGCTCCAGTTTTCCCTTGTGAATACTCTGAAACCCCAGTGGGGTCATTGAGAAGAATAGTGTGCTGATAGACATTTTGGAGGCAACTGCTCTGAAACAGCTGAATTTCACTTATGAAGTAATACAAACCAACAAACTCATAAGCCCGTTCCTGGAGCACTTTTGACTCATTGACTGACAGTCAGCAGAAGAAAGCAAAGACCTATGTTTAAATGCTCACTATTTTAATTTTTTTTTAAATTATGCAATCATAAATAAACATATATGCATTCTCCCTGCATTTGTCTAAACACGAGGTAAGAATGTCTGTATTTTTTCAAGTCAAAGGTCCCTCTGACTTCTTATTCCCCCACTGAGATTGAGGATCTTATATGGTGAGTATATTATAGCAGATGCAAAATAAGACTAGGAATGATTTATGTTAATATAGTGCTCAAGGGCCAGGGTACCATTGTTGTAGGTATTGTAATAGCTTCAAGCTGTTACTTTATCAATCAGTTAAGCTGTTGTCAAGGTGATAGCTCAAAACTCTTAAATTCAAAGTTCAAAATAGCACCCCACATTAAAGATTTCAGTATAATAGTTCCTATACTCTAAATATAACATCTAATATAACAAATATAACAGATGCGAGCATCTTCACAGCATAGCATTTCTTCTGGGTGACACACTGAAATACTATAAAGATACATTATAACTCTGTATCAGAGTTTTTCCAATGGGTTGTTCTGAGTTTTCTTATGCATTAATTGCATTAGGTTATTGATGTGCTTTATGGGCTCACTGTTGGTTTATAAAACCCCCTTTTTCTTAATTATTAACTTTTGCAGCATTCCTACGGAGAAGGAAAATGCTTTGTCTCTTACTTTCTAAGGAAAACCAGGTTCTAGAGGACATTGGTTTCAAAAGCTCCTTCGTAGTGAGACACCAAGCTCTTGAAGGAATCACAGATGTGGAGCGAGAATGGCAGGGGAGCTGGGTCCTCTCCACCGCTCTGGCAAGCAAGTGGCTTTCTGTCTCTTGGTTACTAAATATCTTCAGTACCGTGGCCCCAGAAGTTTGATAGACATCTTCAAAGGCATTTTGGTGCCTTGCTCTCACTGAAAAAAAGCAGGAGTGAATCAGTGAGCTACCAGAAAGGATCTGGGCTCAAGTGACGTGCTAAAAATTGCACAGGAAGTCTGTGGCAGAGCCTCGGATTGATTCCATATCTCCTTGGTCTCAGCATAGGGCATCCCACAAACCATGTGTGTTAAAGATTTATCAGCTGTTGTTCAGTGTTGCTAAAGACAGGAAGAATGCTCTCCTCCTCTCTCCAGATGGGTAGGCTTGCTGTATTTTAACTGCTTTTCTTAACTTGCGGAGCTTTCATGGTAGACGTGGGGTGGTACGTTATATTTTACATGGCATTTTCACCATTGGCACTTTAGTCCCCTGACTTTGTGAGTCCTGTTTCGAGCATACATCTATGTCCAGGCACTTATTCCGGGCACTTAATTACCACACTGAACTGTATTGCAAAAGGGACACTTTCTGCGTAATGGTGCACAAAAGCTGTCAAGACAACAGAGTTCATAACATGACCTTGCAAAAAAATTCAGAGGAATAGGCTTTAACTTAGGCTCATTGCTGCCTTTACAACATCTTATCTTCTGCTGGCAGGCAGGTCTGTCTTATCTTCTTCTGTAGCAATGGACTGTGTTTGAATGGATTTATGGATTTAGATCCTCATACTCCGAGAGAAGACCTGAATGTTTTTCCAGCAGTAAGTGCCTATATCACGCAGAAAGGCAATTCTTGAGAGCATACGTTTTTGATTCAGCTAAACCTCCCTAACCATAATCCTTCCATGTTCTTCTGAATTCCAGCTGATGAATCATCCTGCAGAGCTCAGTCAGGACAGTCCACTTTCCTTCTGCTTCTTATTGTCTCTGTCCCAAAGAAGTTGAGTCACCCTCTTGTAATGTTTGGGTTTTTGTTGTGTTTTGTATATTTTGGCTGCCCCCAAAAAAAGGAGGCCTGCCTGATTTCATTCTGACATTTCTTTCACAACAACATGGCATAGTTGCGCGCTTTGCCTTGGTCTTCCTATGAATGTTTTTAATGGCACAGCTTTCTTGTTACCAGTTCAGATTTCAGCAGCATGGACCGGATGGCACATGATGAAGGGATAAACCTGCCCTGTAGTGGTGTTTTTATAAGTCTATCTCTTAGGTAAAGCCCCTAAATCTTGGCAATCTCTTTAGAGCATACACTCTGCTATTGAACACAAGCTCTTTGCTCCCCGGAGTGGACTGCAGCCTGTATGGTTGGGTAGGTAATAAGATACTGCTGATATATTTCAGAGCAAGGTGCACTTTTACTTTATTTATGAAGATAGACATGCTGGTCGAGGGCTTAATCACAGCTGATAAATCATTTTAAGAAAGCCTATTAGAACCATATGCTGATTCTTTGTATTAATATGGTGTGTCTGTTTCTAGTCTAATAAGGCAGGGTCTCTTCCCCCTCTCCCTCCCCCTCCCTGGTGTGTGAACTATTTATCTGTTTAAGTGATATTGCTTGCTTGGGGGCATTTCCCTCTTTAAGAGGTATTGTTAATAAAGCAAGGTGAACAGAGGAGGGAGGGGTTCTCGCTCTCCAGTGTAAGTGAAGCTGTGTGTTTTCGCTTACCTTTGTTGAGATGGAATTGCAGAGCAAAGGTCCAAAAGCTGAGATGAGGAAACCTATCGGTTAAAGACTGGAGAACCATGGCATGGCCTTCATGGCAGCATAAGGTTGTCATTTTGGCCCAGGTGGTTACAATCCTGGAGCCCAAGAGCCGTGAGGGAGTGGATACGCTGACATTTCGGTTACCTCACCTTTCCCTCACTCGGAGAGGGCTGCTGTGGGAACAGGTTCCACGGCCATCTAATGAGATCCACATTGGTGAAGTTATTCTGTGCCAAGTCATATTTATCATTAATTGGTGGGTTTGCTTGCAGATCTTTCCTATTATTTGCTGATTATACCCCTACACGTTTTATTATCTTGCCAAAATTCAAATGCTAATAATTTCTTGATTTATTGTTTGTTTATAACTCTGTCTACTGCCTAAATGGATGTAGTTAGAAGATTTCAAAACAGCAACAGCTCTTATGCTGACTGGGTTTCTTTCACATTTTGCACATGGCAGTCGTCTATTTATAAACCTCCGTAGGGACTCCTAAACCTTTACAGTTGGGTTCCTCCCACCACTTCAGCCCCTTTTCTCCCTTGCTCCCCAAGGCAAGTCTTGTTTTTTTGGCATAAAGACAATGATGGTGATTGTTATGTGGAGAAAATGTCCACAAGCTATGAACAGTGGGTAAGGATTTTTAATTTGTACCTCAAGCAAAATAAATTGGAAATGAGAGACATCCAGGAGAGTAAGGGCATTTTTACCATAAGGTAGGAGGAGATCCTGATCTGAGTTGCTGGTGTTCTTTAGTCTTACAAAATGTGAAACTGAAAAACTGAAAACTTGCCTTATGCCTGTTTTGTGCCCTCTGTAGCATGACCCGTTTCCAGTACTGTACGAAATTACTGTATTTCTAAAAGCCCCCAAACTTGACTGTTAAATCTGAAGTACTTTGGAGTAACAAAAGAATAGTGGAGCAGAGAAAGAAGCCAGAACAACTGAGCACGTGCCATGGCAGTTAATGAATGCTACAGCTGGATGTATAGCCTCATACATCTCTGGGGCAGTTCCATTGACTTTAATGGAATTTAAATTTTTAGCCTATTACAACTAGGCAAAGATCTGAAGGGAGAAAAGGCTTTGCTCAGAGACTAGAAAAAAACCTGAGGTCATGAAGTGATGTGAAGTATCTGGGTACTTGTTGATATCCTGATAATATGTAAAAATAGGGCCTTTTAAAAATCATACTGAGGAGCAAAAAAAAAAAAAAAAAGTACATTTTAACTGTTTCCTTATTCTAGTTTCTGTCTCACATGCTTCTCTACAGAAGTTGCCAAGTCCACTCTTACCAAATAAATATCAGCTTGCTTTCTTCCCTGAAATGTGAATAAACTGTGTGTGGCTTGGTCTGGTCCCTGGGAAGGGAACAGACGTCGGTTTGCCATGCGAATGTACGTGTCAAAGTGCAGCTCTGCCAGCCAGTCTGGGGCTGGGTGGGGAGAGACACAGGGAGAATGAACTCGGTGTTACAAACCGTCTCTTTTGAATTTCTACAACCTATTAGTCACAGCAAGCTGCCCTTATTGATTTTGGTAAGAGAGGTCACTTTTAATCCTCTAAAGTGGAGAGAGCTGCATGCACTCTCCATAGCATGACATTAAAATTGACACAGCTCTGCATCAGTTCTATGAAAATGCCCTAAACCTAGATGGATTATTGCCTTGCCTTTCAATGGATACAAGCTGCTAACCAGAGCATGCTAACCTAGATTAGGTGTAAAAGCTTCAAAATAATTGATAAGGAAAGCACAGCCCCAAAAAGCTAGAAAATATGTGAGCATGCTAAAAAAGCTGCCCCAGCAGAAATAGGCCATTAGTCTTAAGAAACTTTATTTTCTCCTTTTTTAAAAATTAAAAAATCAGCACAGAGGAGTTGAGATTATCATATAAAAGAACAAACAAAAGCTGACCTTACTCTGTGATGATGTGGAAAGCTTTATTCTGGCTGATGGCCCTTGCTAGTTTTGTTTATGTTCTTTAGAGAACTACATCTTTGAATACAATTAGAATAGTCCAACTCGAATCTTAAGTGTGCCTCAAAATAAACAGCAGAGGTGAACTCTCAGCAGTTCTCTTTTCATCTTTGTTATCCCTGCCCCGACCCGTTTTTCCTGCCTAATGATCATTTGTGGCATACTATTATTAAGAGAAATCTTCTTGATGGAAAAATGTGCTTAATGGGGATAGGAAAATTGTTGTCAGCCTGGGGAAGTATTTTTTTCTTTCTTTCTTTGGAATTCCAGAAAATGCCTACTGCCTCTTTTGATTTTATGCCAGATTTTTATTTGCAAATTTGTTTTCAGAAAGTGTCACTGATTTTTTTTTTTTAGTTTTTTTTTTTCTGTGAGTGTCAGTAAAAATGTACAATGTAATGTTTAGAGAAATTTGTTGGCTTGTCATGTAAGCCTTGTGTTCTCCCTTTTTCATTAGTTGTAGCTTGCTCCAGTATATCTTATTAAAAGTTAGAAATTCCCTTTCTAAATAAAGACATCTGCAAAAGGAACCGCAGTAAAAAAACCTGTTACGACACAATGTTAAACTCTTAGGTGTGTAGCCTGTAAGTGTAATGTGTGTGATGATGGAGGTGCTTGACTTCCATGCCGTAGCACCTTTCAATAAGCTAAGAGTACTCTACTGTTGTTAACTGAGTAGGTCTCACCTCCTCAACAGAGATTAAAGTATGTGTGTGTCTGTGGGCAGCATGGCTTCCCCTCCCACATTAAGAGAGATTTGCTCTTCCTCCTCTTCCTCCCTCACCTGAGGTGGGGATGGTATTTTCTCCATGTTTGTGGAGTTACCAAGACACAGGGAAATTCAAAGTAGGCACAGAAAGGGAGCTGGCTTTTGGCTTCACCACTCTCTGTAAGAAAAGGTGCAGTAGTGGCGCCTGGAAGAAAAGGTAAAAGCTGCCCCAGCTGCGGGTTGCGTGTGCCTCTATCTGGCAGTTTATTTTTGCCCCAGTACTACTTTTTCTTTCCCTATCAAGGGAGAAAGAAAGATAAGGTATGTTGCCAGTCCTTCCGTCTTAGTGTTGGAAGAGTCGTCCCTGATGTCCGAACACAGTATGGGATAGAGGAGAGAGAAAGGAGATGATGTAAGTAAAAAAGTATGGGCCGACGAAGGGAAGAAAGGAATGAATGGAAGAAAAGTACCTTTCACTTTTACTTATATAAAGGACTTATTCCTATCCCAGGTCAGACTTGGTGGGGAAAATGGAAAGGTCAGACTTGGTGGGGAAAATGGAAAGGAACGCTTACATGGAAGAAGAGAAAAAGCAATGTTAATCAGACATGGAGACAGCTGAGGGGTACCATGGGGCTGTACAAGGGAAGGAGAAAGATGAAGGAAAGAAAGAAAGAACACCACTCATATGAGGCAGACTTAAAAAGGCAGTTCTTTGTATTCTGAGAATTGGGGTATTAAAATATTCCCGTGATGCACTTGCTAGCAGAACTGGATGAGCAGAGATAGAGGAGTGTGAAAAGTATAATTTCCTTTTCTCTACACCCCACCCACCCCCCTCCTGGGAAAAAAGAAAAAAGGAAAAAAAAATACCAAATGGGGGTGGGTGGGAAGAAAAAAGAAAAAAAAAAAAAGAAAAGAAAGACACCTTGCTTCAAGGAAACTGAGTTAGTGAGTTAGTTTCTCTGCGTAATGTTGAATTGAGATGTCAAGGGATGTGGCTGTACCAGAGAAGAGGAGAGATGGAGATGCTCAGTTGATGCTGGGTTTTAGAATAGTTTTTCCCTGAAAAACAGGAAGGGGGAGTCAGCCTCGACGCTGTTGTTTCTGCTTTCAGTGGTCTTTATAAAATATTCTTTCTCTCATCACACTCCTGTCTTATCTCTGAGATCTCTGTGTATGTTCCTTGGGATGAATAGATCTATGTAAGGCCTATTTCTCTAATGACAAGTAGCTACCACAGTTCTCTCCCATTTATGCTATTTTTTTTTTTCCCCAACACAGTAAACTCATGTGAGTGTAAATGCCAACGTATATGTTTCAGGAAAACCAGAAAACCTATTAATTGTATTACACCTCTACACATAAGTTCTTATTTTGTGCATTATTGTTTGGCTGGAATCTTTTTCAGGTATGGTTCTCTTATCCCAATTTCTTTTCTTTGCTTCATCCATCTCAGCCAGTTAAATGTGTATATAACTGGTTTTTCTGAAATGGGGCCAAAGTCCGTGTACTTCAATAGCTCTTAAACATGTGGTTAACTTCAAGCATGTGTGTAGGGGTTTGCTGAATAGAGATAGTTTGCTGAATCAGGACTTCCCAACACTAAGATTTTAAATTGCAAACAATCCTCTATTTTAATGTCTTTTAACTACTGCCTCCCATGGACTATAGGTAACTGTTGTTACTTGAGTCCTGCAGGTAAAGGAAGTTGTATTTGGTTGAACAGCTATTTAAGGGTAAAAACAATCTTTCTGATACCCTGCTGTGACAACTATTTTTTTACTTCCTCCTAATAAATAACTCAATTATGTTACATGAAAGGGAATAATGATGGGAATTTCATGTTATGATTAAAAACTTATTTTTCTGGAGGAATAAAAAAGATCTGCTACTTTAAAAAAAAAAGTTAATTTGTTACAGCTTTTTAATTTTTTTTCCCTGAGATTTCTGTACTTTCTAACAAAAAGTGGTACTAAGATGGTAGTATATGTGTGCCATTATTGATTAAATAAACCTGAGGCACCTCTCCAGTCTTCTGGATACATAAATTTGTGTGACTTCTTGAGAAAGTATTTTTAAAGAACAATAAAAGTGGAAGGAAAAAAAAAAACCCAGACCGTCCCCCTCCAACCAACCAAGCCCTGCCTGCTCCCCAAAAAAAGAAAGAAAAAAAAAATCCAGTTGCCTTTCTCATTCACTTGCATCCTTCTGTGTGCAGGGATAAATGGGATAGGACTGCCTGCCTCGTGTTGTTTTGGTTCACAGGTCGGGTGGGGTGGAAAGTAGGTTCCACAGAGCAAATGCATCTGTTGGAAGGTGCAGGCAAAGGGGAAATCGGCAGTGAGGGGAATGTGCCTTTCAAAATACTACGTAATGTGCTATTAGTGATGGAGTGCTCAAATTGCTTTCTTGATGACAGTTGGGGAAGGAAAAAAAAAAGAAATGTGAGTATTGTAGTTGATACACTTAATACAGTGTTTTAAAACAAAGCGCTCTTCCCTTGTTTTTATGTAAGGTGGTAAGACTTTTAAAACTATAATTGGGCTTTCCCCTTCTTTTCTTACTACTTTTGAATATTCGTTTCCTCACGTTCCATCTTCAAACCAGCTAATCTCTATCCCCTTCTTCTTGAATTGCATTATCCTGACAACACAGCAGTGAAAAGAGCCGAGGCTACAGGACTTCTAACAATGCCGGAGGGCCCCAGGAATAGGAATGCCCTGAAAAAAATGTGCTCCCATCCAGCTGCCCTTCATATTGTTGTCTCCCTATCCAATTTACTAGAGAATTTCCCACTGGCTCTTGGCTCATTCCCAAATGAGAATGTAATCTTTTAAAGATTACACTGCATAATGGAAGGACAAGGAGCTCTTTATTAACTGGGATGGGGAGTCACTTGCTATTAGGCAAGGGAGAGGGATGGGCTGTAGTAGTGTTTTGTGAGCTCTCCTTTCTGCCCCTTCTTGTCTCCTCAGCGATAGGATGGCAGGTCGCGAGTGGGAAACCACTGCAGCTGCACTGTAGCAAAAGAAATAATTGAATGTAGGTTATGATTATGGCAATTACTTTTATAACATGAGGGATTATACCATAACTATTATATTGCCAACAAGATTAAATTACTAACCTAATACCACAGCATGTTTTCCAAGAAAATAAAAAAATCTCTGCTTGTTCCAGAGTTGATGCATTCAAAGACTATTAATACAGTGTGAAAGAGCTGAGGAGCTAAGGAACCTAATGTGCTATCTGTACAGATATTGTCTCGATCGGATCCCTGTCACTTTGACTTCCATGAGCTGTGCCAGCTAGACACCTTCACATCTTTTGGGATGTAAAACAATGTGGTACTCCGGTAATTTTAAATGCTCCTTCCCTCTCCTGTCAAGCAGATAAGCTTCTGCCAGTAATAGTTAGTAAAGAGATAATCAGAAGTTATTCTTGCAATGGAGAAATTTCAAAAACTTCACAAAGGGACCAGGGCTCATGTAAACCCACTGAGCTGACTGGGAAGCTTAAGCTTCAAAATACTTTCATACTGCGCTCTCCTTTTACTACATCTTTCGAAAGTGTTGCTTAATACGGCTGATATATGTATGCAAAACAAGGTAATCTTAGGTCAATTCTAGTATGAGGTCAGTTTTGCTGAAGTTGTTGGGAGTCTGCAGTGTGATTTCCCCCTCACCACCCCCGCATGCCTAGCAAGGTCATAGATGAGACTTTGTCATATAGATAGTACAGATATAGCCTTGTATAGACTGTTCATGATAGGAGTGTAAGCTAAGTTAATTATGCAGGAAGAGCAGTTTCCTTTTGTTCATCAGCTGGAAAATGAGTAGAAAATTAAATTTTGGAGACTTCGGAAATATATCACATTTTGACCATTGCCAACAAATTAACTGGCTTCATGGAAGAGCCAATGTTCTGATTCTGAAGAGAAATGTATGTGAACAATATAATCCTATAAATATTTTTATTATTTTTTATATGGTATGTACCGAATGATATCTTAAGCAGTTGATTTAATTTTTGTTGTGTGTACATTTAAGTCTTCTCACACTGTTGCACCTTATGAAAATACCTGTTATCACACAAAGCTATTTGATGCGTTCAGTAAAACTGGACATGCATTTGTCACTCGAGCTTTTCTTCCCCTGTTTCTTTTCTAGTGAAGAACTGGAGTTATGGGTAACAAGTTGAAATCAGACGGGAACACTTTACTGTTGTTTTTGGCAGAATACAAAACCTCTGAATGGCAGGCTATACCTTATTTTATTCTTTTTTCTTTCCCCCCTCCTTTCTTCTTTCTGAGTCTTTAGTGTACAGAAAAGGAAGCGAATCTGATTTCTTGGTGCTTTTATGCTGAATCTTTGTGTCTTATAGGTTGCAGATCTGACCAGTGCCACATATGAACTGTTTGCCTCCATGACATGGACTCTTTGCTTTTTGACTTTGCTCTTTGAGCTTGAAAGAGTCACCTTAGGCAAAAAGTGCTCTCAGTTACCTTCTGGGATTGAGAGCACTGGGCACTGTTAAGAAGTCAGTTTCATAATTTCCCTTGTGATGTTTAACCAGGCTAACAAGGTTATTCCTCTATCTGCTAACTGCAAACTGTCGTCTTGTCAGGTGAGGGAATCTTTCCATCCCTTGGCTTATATCACTTTCAGACACAGTCCCTACGTTCTCAGTGAAACATCCTGTATTAACCTCCTCCGAGGGCTTTGTAGGATTGTCCCTGGTGCATTAGATCCTCACTGGTAGGAAGAGCTGCGCAAGGAATCAACTTGTTTTCTTATGTCCTCCTATGCCAGGGCGTCTTATAAGTCTTTGGTTGCTGCTTGCTTTTAGAAAGAAGGTCAGTATGGGTTTATGGCACATCTGCTGGTAGGTTGCAAAATACGACATATGTGCCCGCCAGGCAAGTGTTACCTTTCACAGACCGCACGGAGGGAATCATAACCCATGGAAAGGGGTTGACCAAATGCCCGAGGGCCATACCTCGAGCTGTCACAGGTGTTTCACCAGTTCTTGCTGTGCATTGGCTTTGTTGACCTCTGTGCATCATGTGCTTAAGCATCTTCTTAAAAGTCAGGCTAAGGCTCAGGGCGTTATCTGCAGGCAGTAGTGCAACGTGATCTGCTGGAAATTGTTAAGGCAGTGATACAGATTTGTGTGCAGTTCTGTACGTGCCCTCTCACTGTTAATAGATAGTAAAACACTAATGTTTGTGTGATGGGGTGGTTTTTTTTTGTGGTTGTTGTTGTGACCCTGTGTTTAACTGCCATAAAGACACAGGTGTAAAATTTTTGAAGTTAAATAAGAAATACTGTAATACCACCTAGAGATACTGGTATGTTCAGAAGCTCTTGCAGTGAAGTCTGGGAGGTTTTCTTGATGATGTTGATCCTAGAGCATAAACTGGATTGAATATAATTTCTGTCTTTCTGTCTTTCTGTCTTTCTGTCTTTCTGTCTTTCTGTCTTTCTGTCTTTCTGTCTTTCTGTCTTCTCTACAAACATTCCAGTGGAATTATTTTTAAAGCCAAGGGGAAATTTCTGTAAGACCTTCTCATAAGCCACGTTTTTGGGTTTTTCTTGTTTTCCTGCTGAACTGTAACTTCCCCTAACTGTCTTTTTAACACTTTGAAAACTTCCTGCATTTTTATGTCAGTTTTTATGTCAGTTATGTTGAAATCAGTTTCAAAACCACAGCCGGAACTTTTATTTACCAAAATATTTATCTTTCAGTTTAGCCTGACCCCAGACCGAACACATCTCAGTTAAGAAGCCCAATAAGTTAGCTTCCTTTTATCTCCTCTGATATGCGACTGGCCATGTGAATACTCTCAGCTTGCCCCAAATATTATGGAGGGAGGGAGAAAAGCATGTAAAGGTCATTACTGTGGGTTTACTTGATGGACAGTAGTTTGTTATAAACTGCTGTGACTCAATTGTTTTTGATACTCTGTTTATCATTTCTCAACTGAAAGATGTTAGGGAAGCTTCTGAGCTTCCCAGCAGTGAGAAGAGCCACATCTCATGGGGTTTGTTTTTTTTTTCATGATAGAATACGGACTGTAAACTGTTTGCATGAAGCATGCTATTTGCTACATGTCTGTAGAAGACCAATGTTTTGATCCTGTCTTTAAGTAATACTGTAGTGCGCATAACTCCTAAATTATGAGCCTTATTTTTACATTGAATCTTTTCATGGATGGTTTTTTTGTTGCTTTAAAACAATAGCTATTTTTCTAATACATGAGTATAACATCGAAACCGTATTGCAGTTCCTTTCGATGATTTTGTTGCTTGATATAGTGACATGGCCTAGCGTCTAGCAAGCGAATACATTCCTGTGGTGTTTTCAAAAGCATATGAGAAACCATATGTTTTCATGGGAAAACAGCTGTTACCCAAGCATATGCTTTCGTAGATAGAGTGACAGTTATTAAAAGGGCAAGGTAGGACGACGGCTTGTCTTTTAAGTTGAATAAAGCTGGCAATAACTACCGCTTTGAATGTGCAGTGGCGCTGCGTGTAGATATTGCCATGTAGAGTTGTAACTGGAAGGAGAGGGAGAGATTAACGTCCATAGTCTGCAGCTTGGAAGAGACAATATAAATCTCTGTCCTGCTTTGAGCTGTGAATGCCTCTGTAGGAGTTATAGTAACAGACAAATTAGCATAATGTAATTGGCTGGCAAGGTCAGCCCCTCTCCAGGAGCATTAGCAATGTTTACTGTAAGAAGAGACAGACCAAGTATTGTAGGGAGTACGTTGCCTGTCCTTTTTGAAGGAAGAATAATCATTTTGGACTCCCTACATCACAGACTCTTTACCATATCTTATTAAAATTCAGACTATCATATTTCTGCCTTAAAGCAAATCATCTAAAAGAACAACAAAGAATATTCTCTACTGTCACACAAATCTTTATTCATTTTTCTTGCTTTGAACCTCATTGAGTTTACATCTTTCCCCCCCCCCCCCCCCCCCTTCCTTTCTCTGTTGAATAGCTTTTCTCTGAATGCTTAACTTACAAACTCATCCCTGCCAATACCTGATAAATCTTGTTGGGAGGATTAAAATTTCTGGTCTTACTACATGGGGACACAATTAGTAAATCCAGACAAACTTATCAGCTTTCTGGTTTGGATCTTTTGAAAGTGTGAAACTGTGGGCAAAATTCTGGGCCAGCTCTACCAATCCAGACTCACTGGTTTCAGCTTTTCAAACTCTTTCACAACTGTCAGAAATGTGAGATGGTGCCCCATGTTTTGAAGGAGTCAAAAAACAGCACTGGCTTTTTTGCCTTTGATCTCAAATCTGACAATTTGTGCCAAGTATATGAAAGGAGTTCAAGCATTCTGTTATGAGATGTTTGGGAAGTGGCTTTCAGAATGTCACACGGGGGTTGCATTGCCTTTTCCTAAAGAGTAATCACTAGGAATCCTGGAGGTTATGCTATTTAGCAGTTATCTTCAGCTTAAGTCTTTAAAATACTGTCTGTGACAAGGACTGCCAGTGTAATTTTCCTAGAGAACTGGCAGACAGGCTAAAACATGCACAGAATCACTTTCAGAGCACTATCTTACTGGAAAAACCTATTTCCTTGTGCTTAGGCAGTGTGATTCAATGGATTTCCAAAGCACAGTCCTTTCCATGGTCTTCTGATGATGAAGAAAAACCAGACAGCAATTCCTGGACTCCCACAGCAGCTGTAATTTGAGTCTTGTGTAGTAATAACTTCCAACCTAACTGTAAGTTAGGTGGGTTTAAAAATGAGCAGTGGTGTTACTGTGTTCAGGGGTAATATGCTCTTCTTTAATGCCGATACCCTATTAGCTGGCCGCTTTTGAGAATGAGATTGTGGTGCTACTTGTGCCAGGCTGGCATTGCTGACCCTCTCCTCTGTCACTCAACTTTCAGGTATCAAGTTGCTTTGGTTGTAAACATCCCATTGACATCCACTTTGTAGGCAAAATTGCTGTGTGGAGAAGGGCACTCAGAGAAACAGTTCTCCATGTGCAGCTAGGTTGTTCCTCAAGGATGCACTCATGCCCTCTTTTGTTCATGGCTCAGCTGAAACTCCTGCTTTCCCACTGCCTGAATTATGTTTTACCTCCTTGTATGAAGTTGTCTATCTGGCTGGGCCACACCATTGCAGGAGGACCAGTTGTTTATTACTTAGGAAAATGCGTGTTGTGGCTCCTTGGGTGGAGTGAAACCTCACCAAAGCATTTCAGAAGCATGTGGTACTCTAAAGGAACAGTACATAATTTCCTCAGGATGGCTCCACACCGCATTTAATTACTGTGACTGGAAGTGTGTACATCTGGATGATTGTCTGGTAGCATTATCAAATATAGTGCAGCTTGTTTGTTGTTCTATTTACTCCAGTCGGAAAAGAAGCTGAGCCAAATGTGTCCCACTTTTACAATTAAGAATTCACCCCCTTGACCACCACTGCTATATAACCTCAGTCAGAGTTTAGTCTGACTCTTATAAAATGGCTTGTGACTTTTAGTGCCCAGATTTGGATGTACAGCCAGGAATGCTTTAATTTTCTGCTGACAGTGAGCTCCCCTTCTCTGAAGAATAGATCCTGCAATGCTATCTGGACTTGAGCATGCAGTCATTCTTTGCTTTTACTAATTTACATGTCCTTCTCTACTCTCCCATTTCTAGTGGCCAAAGAACTGTTCTTCTGTCTTGCTATTCTTCTAATGGTATTCACAATGTAACTCTTTTCTCTATTGGTTGAAGTATCTTGTTTATGATCTCTTGTAATTTCTGTGAGGCTGGAGTTCAAATGCATGCTACTCTAAAGTCCTGTGGAGTTGTTCTCTTACCAAAGAGACCCCCATCTGCTCTGCCACTGCTGTATTATATTGCCTTCCTGGGTATACTGTGTTGTCTCTAAAAGCTGTTCACTTCTTGTCACTTCCAAGCACTCTGTAGTTGTTGAACATACTCACCGTGTTTTAGATGTAAGGCAGAAGGATGCGAAGTAATTCGCTCAAAGTCATGCAGTAAATCTGTAGCAGAGTGAGAAAAAGGCAGCTCTGCAGATCCCAGTGTACCCGGACCTGCATAACACCATTGGAGTCCAGGGAGTTATATTTCTGATCTCTTCTGCTGTCCTAGTCCTGGGAAACTGTATGTCCCAACTCCACACCAGCTTGCTTACTTGGTTTATTTCCTGTTAGCAGTAGTTCTTCTTTCACTGATCCCCAGCAAGATGTTGCTCTCAGACCAAAGTCACATGCCTTCATCAATGGACAGTCAACTCTGTCTGTTTTTTTGCAGGAGGACCACTACTGGTTTCTCTTTCTTCCGAGCACGTTTGTTCTCCTAGTCTTGTTAGTGTTTTTCCCTGCCTGTCTGCCACTGCAGAAGGTAACTGTGAAACCAAGGCAGACATGGACAAGGGCAGCATGCTTCTCCTTAGCCAGACTGCAGAAGGTCAGAAACACCTTTTGAAGATTCAGAGAACACTTTCTTGTAGTACCTGTTTGTATGTAGCCCTTGCTGTACTCACTGGAAGTGAACTTTTCTTAGCTAGAAGTGTATTTAACTTTTTTGCCTTCTATATACACAGTCTGATTGCCTTCCTAAACCCTAACATTTTAAACTCTTGTGGCTACAAAGATTATTAATTTTCTCTGAATGCTTCCAACTGATGAACCTAATTCTCTAAGTTCTTTCAGTCCAAGGTGTGGACTAAACTAGCTCTCCTCTCCCAAAACATCCACCTAAAATTGATTGAAACAATCATGGATGCTGCAAAACTGCATGCTTGCCTTTGTGATTACTTCCCAGGAGGTCTGGTGAATTAACTTGATCCCAGCTTGATGCTTCGGTCTTCCTTGTGTGATTTTCACTGATCAAAACTATTTTCCTACTAGTTCACTTGTCAACCCACTCCACTGGTTAGACCTATGATCCTTTGTATGTAGCAAATGGTCTGTCTGGGTGCTTTTTGAGACCACTGTTGGCCTTGACTCCTGGACCTTTCCCAGCATGTTGTTTTAGTCTCCATGTACTACCAGCCAGCCTGGCCCAGCATAGCTGCTGCAGTGAGTTGGGGTTAAAAGAATATTTAGGAGATGCATTTTATTACCAGGGCAGCAGCATTTCCACTTGACTTCTTAGCAGAAAAGTGAAGCCTGCTGCTTTTCTGCTTGAAACTGCCTGAATGGAAAATCACTGGCTGTTACGTTGCTACCATCCTTGCTCTCCTTTACCAACTGCTCTGTCTAAAAAATGTTCTGGTCATTGAATGCAGTCAAGCAGCCATTGCTGTAACTCATGCATGATGCCAATAACTTATGCCAGTGAAATCAATGATGAGAATTTCAAAGAAGCTTTACATAAAATATAACAAATTTAAATGCCAAAGTGCTGTCTCTGTGAATTTGCTATTAACAGATTATAAATGGCTTGCATAATGTTGAAAAGCCTAGTGCCTTCAGTTAGCAGTATCAAAGGCTTGTTTAAAGCAATTCCTGCTGCCCTCCCCCCCCAGCTTTCTGTTTCACGATGGATAAAAACAAAACTCCTTACAATAAAGAAAGGAAAGCCAGGTTTTCAACTACCCTCTGACTGGCCTCCAGATCTGGCAGCTGCTTTTGGATGTCTAATTGCTTGTCCTGCAAAAGTTGACATGCACCTACTTTGAGAAGGTTCTTTCAGTACCCACTTTGTACGTGCATTCTGTTTTACAGAAATGAAATGATAGTGCTGGAAAAAACCTCAGAGTAGAGCTTATAATACTGGTTTTTTGGTTGTTTTTTTTTTTTTCAATTATTTTACTTTAAAGTTTCCTGGTTTTCTGAATTCATAGATAAGTATTAGATGCAGAGAAACAGTGCAAAATAGTGCATAAGACACTGGACTGGGAGAAAAGAGCCCGTCCATTGAGTCATGATTTTTGGCTACACAAATCACTTACTTTCTCTCTTTCTTCCTTCCTCTTTCCTTGCTTTGTCTCTGGACTCTAAGGCTTGTGGGCAAGTGTAGTCCATCAATGTGTCTATACAGATTTTAGCACAATAAGGCCTTGATTTCAACTGAGGCCTCTAGGAATTACACCTAGTAAGTATACTGGCAAATCACTTCTCTTCCTTTTCACGTTTCTTACTAGCCCTTCTCCATTTGAAATTCATGGCAAGCTCCCTTGTTTACAGGAATCTAATGGGACCATAATTGGGTCCCCAAGATAACATTACAGATATAAGCCAGGTTTTCCTTAGACAAAGTTCTACGGAGAATGTATTTTCTTATAAACATGCTTTTTATAAAAAGGTTTGTTGTTTCGTGTTTATTGGTGTTCCATCTGCTCTAGAGAATACATTTGAGAAAAACTAGCTCCAGCATGGCATATAATGTTTCATTAGCAGGCATAACCTTGTTTATTTGCTTTTTAAAATTGTATTTAGAAAAGGAAATCAGTTTGCACCATTGACATGCTGCCAGGTTCCTGTTTATAAATGTCACAATAGGCAACTTGGAAGAAACAAAATAGTCAGTTTATGGCTTTTGCATGAAGTATGACAGAACTGGGTAGAGCCAGGCAGCCAGTTGTGCTCCCCCTGTTTTGCAGCCTCCCAATTAGCAGGACATAGTGTGGTGTTAGCAGTGCAAAACACGCTGAGTGACCCAAACTGGGCTATGCACACTTAATATTACTGACATTTATTTCAACAGAAGCAGCTCTTTGTGCTATGTTGCTTAAATGGCTATCTTGGGCAAGTAATTGTGTATGAAACAAGTAACCCTCCGGAAAATAGGAGATATCTGTAGGAAACTTCAAGACATAAGCATGCAATCTGATGTCATCTTTTCACATAGAGAAGCTATTTCCTTTCAAACTCTGGTGAGACCAGTCTTCCAAAATTCCCTTCTCCTTTAAAATATGTTCATTGCATTTCCTTTATATCACTTTTTTCCCTTCCCCTAGTAAATAGTTTATCATGGGTACATCTGCTACGTGCGATATATTACTTACTGTGTATGCAAAGAAGGCTTCATATGTCAAAAGCGTAGTCTGGACAGTCATGGTGAAAAGGGCATGAGGAGGGTAGTGGGGGAAGAGGGGAGGGAATCGTGGAAGACAAGGGTCATCTTTCAGTATTCATTTCTACTGGTAATTAGAGGGCACCACTGAATGTCTGTAATTAGATCATGTCACAAAAATTAAGATAAAAGACCCCAAATTCTAAATCTCCTGTATTTTGTTCATAATATCAGAGGAGTCAGAGCATTTGCTCAAACCGGCAGCCAAAGTGGAGGACAGGCAGGGAGGCTTAACGTGCTCCTGGAAGAAGTTCATGTGCATTTTCCCCAGAAGTTGACCAGAGGAGGCGATTGGGCTTCTGGTACCCAAGGGGCAGAGGCCAAGTGGAGGCACATCAAAGGCTGGCCTGCAGCACGAGCTGTGTTGTGGGGATTTTGTGCAGGGCTGCCACCCTCCAGGCAGTGGCCTTAAGAGGATTAGTGGCACTTAAATGGGCCCTTTGGACTTCGCGTTACGGTGGTGACTGCTGCAGCCTTGAGATGGCTTATGCCTGGCTTAGCACTTCATATGCCTGTCCTGTGTCTTGTGCCATGCTTCTTAGCAGCACCATGTAGTTTGCTGGAGATTAGTGGACTTAAGGTTTTATTTGCATCACTCAGTGTATCTCAGAAAGTCTGATAACATAGTAACAGTTATTGAAAGAAAACAGGATAAAAAGAAAAAAAAAAAAGACTATTTACGAAGCTTTTTTTTTCTTTTTGTGCTTCTTTAGTAGCAGCCAACATGTCTCTATTTCAGAATAATTCATCCTAACTTAAAATGAAAAGGAAGTTTCCCTGCATATTCCAGCACAGATATTTAGGATAAAATTTTGCAAAACTCCTGCCAGCCCTAGTACATGAATCTGATCTATTAATTAACAGTAATTGTCCATTAAGGCTCCAAAAGACTGAAGACATTTTAAAAAAAGGACTTTGGCTAGCTAAGTCCGTAGATACCTTTAAAATGTTATCTTTATTGACAAGAAATTCTGGTCACGGTGCTCTGAAGCAGTATTTGGGCGGCGGTTAAACTCTGGTCTGTGAACTGCTGGTGGTCGCAAAGCTGTGGTAAGTCATCTGCAGCTGGTCTGTGGAACCATCTTGCCTTAATTACACGATTTATGATAAGAGCACAGAGCGCTCTGTGAGAAATTCAGAGGGTTGACAGAGGTCTCTGATCCAAAAAATTGGAAACCAGTGGCTGAGACCGATAAGTACAGATTCAAAGCTTTATGATTTCAGTGACAGCAATGTTTCCCTTCTTCCCCCATCTGCCTATCATTACTTGTCATTTTCGAGTAAGGAGTTTAATTTTTCTTTACATTTTTACCCCTAAGGAGATCAGGTTGATAACGTTTGACTGAGTGGTGGTGCCTGGGGTTCAAGAAGTCAGATATACTCGTATTGCTCCTGGCCTTTGAGTCTCCAGCATCGTGTGGATAGCTAGCTGTGTCCAGTTCAGGAGTAGCTGTTGGACAGGACCTGGAGGCAGGGAAGAGTCCTTCTGCATCCTGGGATATATCAGGCCTGCTGTTTTTTTTTTTTTTTTTTAATGTGCCATTTTTATCAGGTAGCTGTTAAGTGAGCATTTGTCTGTCTTTGAAATGTTTTGAGGAATAGATCCTTTGGCATCAGTTCTGTATTTTTATGTGTCAGCCTCGTTCACTGACTTCATACCTCTCGCTAAGTAAGGGAGTTAAATGGATTTTAGCAGTTTGCAGGAAGATCTTCCTAGTGCTTTGTCTCTGTGCTTAATATTGCTACACAGCATTTTCCAGCAGTTCTTTTCTGTGTCCTTTTTTCTGCTCTAGTGCTTTTTCTTAATCAAGCAATACAGATGTTACGGTTTAAAAAAAGAAAAAGTATTGCATTTCAATCTCCACCAAGTTTACTCTCTCTCATCTCTTGCATAATGGAACTTCTTCCTTTTTTCTTTTTTTTTAATGTAAATCTTTGTAATAGACTTTCTTTTTCCTGTAATTCTCCAACTGCATTAGTAATCTGATTCATATTTTATCTCCGTTTTCTTCCCTAGTTTCTTCTCTCGGCTACTTTTGCTGGCCTTGGGTGGACAGCGAGCTTAGTTCTGTGCTTATGGTGGTTTAGATGTTGCACACTAGGAACAGATGAAACAGTTGTGGTGGGCTGGTGTGAGGGTGTTTTCCTTACACGTCGATCTGAATAATGAGAAAATAAATGGGTTGGTGCTGTTTCTGGGCAGATTTGGTAACTTTGGTTTTGAGATGATCTTTCTGTCAGGAGAGAATTCATAGAGGCTCAGTAATTTTGATGGAGATTGTATATGATTAAAATAATTTTGAAGCATGTCATTATTTGCCACATTTAGTCTATAAGTTTCTTTACAATGTCTTCCAAGTCTCTAAGTTGTTTTTTCTGGGGGACTGTGTGGGCAGCATGTGCAGTGGAGGAGTGTGTCACTGGTGGCTTCCACTTGTGTGTGTATTCTATGTATTGTGGAGTCATGATCTCCATGATCAGGCAAGATGCTACTGTACACTCCTTAAAAGTGCACAGGTAGCTGTCATTTAAATGTGTATCTTGGTTGCCCTGAATGCTGTGTGTCTGTAGAGCCTTCTAGAAGACTTTAGGTTAGAAATACATGTTTTCTTTCCCCATAAACTGTAAAATGCCTGCAAGTGAGACAGCTTAGAATTTCTCCTTGTTAATAATATTAAATTTTTCTTTGTTAAAAAGGAGAGGCCAGGCTATATAAATTCTAAAATATTGCTGTGTATTTTATTTCTGCTTTGTTTTTTTTTTTTTTTAAGTTGATGCTTTTTCTCTTGAGTTATTCGAAAAATATTTAAAATGGCTGTTTGGGAAAATACAGGTAAACGATTTTTTGCAGAAAATGGGAAAAAATACAAAAAGCTGCTTTTGTCTTTGTTTAGATGAATTGGATTTTTCTCATTTTTTTTCACGGCAAATATGTTCTGACTTTAGAATTTATATACTAACCTGCAAAATATATTTAGGTACAGTTGGTTATAGGTGACAGCTCTATTGATCTAAAAGCTCACTCAGAACAATCCTGAATGAATCTTCAGTTTGTATAAAAGTGGTATTTGCAATTTTCATTAAACCTCCGAGTTAAAAAAGAATAGTAGGAAAATACAAGCTGGCTTTGGTTCAGAAACCAGTTCTGATAGTTTAAAACCACAAACACATTTGGTCTGAAACTCAGAATATTACAATGGCTAGTGAAGGATGGATCCATCTTCTTCATCTTTTGCCTTCAGTAGATGGGTATGTGTGATACAGGTGGTGCTGTGTGACATGGACGGGTGTTTCTCCAGAAGAACCAGTGTTTAGTGGAAATGGTGACTGCCTGGAGTCATGGGGTGTATCTTGCCTGTGTCTGCAGAGCCGTCATTTCTCTGCTGTGCTTGCCAACAGGGTGTGTGTTCTTGTGGAGTGATGTGTAATCCTCTCCACCAGAACATGGAAGCATGACTTCAAGAAGTGTTTAGCCTTTAGAAAAAAGAAGTGTGTTGCCTATCCAAAGTTAAATGGTTGCATGTGGGAGAAAAATGCTCAAATGTTTTCTTGAAAGTCTGAAGCTAAAATGGGGGAATACGGTGTAACTGGGGAGAAGTCAAGCTGATGATGATCTATTCCCTTTCCTCTTGCAGCTAGAAAGTTTGAGAGTGAGCATGTTGATTTCAAAGCAGTTTGTGGATATGGCTTGTTGTTTTTTCTTTTATTTATTTGACTGTTAAATACTGCTGGAGAGTACAATATGAGCACATGGGTGAGGGGAGCATTTCTGTAACAGTTCTTCACTGTTACAATCCTATTTTCTGCTTCAGTAGGAATGACTGGGAACTTTGGTGAGGATGAAACTTAGTCCTAGAGGAAATAAATTTCTCTTAAGTTATTGGATCTTAATTAAGATCCATTAAATGACTCTTAAGGGTAGGGGATGTCTTTCGTGTCTCTACAGCTCCTGGCATGCAGGTGGCCTGTTCCCTGTATGAACATTTAGGTTTAGTTTAATAAAATGAATAATAATAATAAGCTCCTATGCCCTCTTCTAATGCTGAAAGACAGTTGTGAAGATCTCTGAGAAAACTCTGAGTGCGTGTCACTCTCTCTCAGAGCACAGACAGGTCTTGGGAGTGTTAAAAGCAGAGGAAGAGCTCTGTCTGCATCATGACTCCTGTCAGCTCCTTCTCTGAATTGGTGTGCTGGGAGCTCCCAGCACATAGTAGCAATTAATCTTAACCATTGGCTTAAGACCTGGAGGAGAATGAAAAGGGGAGTCAAAGTGAGATGTTCTTCATGGATCCCTGGTGGGAGAGCATGCAGACCTCCTTAAAAGTACAGCTGGAAGCAGCCTAGCCAAATAACAATTCAACTATAAAGCAGAGGTCTCGGTTTCGGCCAGCGTTGCTGAATTTGTCCTGTTTCTATAAGGGCCCAAAGTTGAATCAACAAGGAGCTCACTAATATCCTATCCAGATCCATTCAGAATCAGGTGCAGAACTCAACACAGCAAGGCCATTTTGGGAGTTCTGAAGACCGTGTGCGTCATGCATGCAATGGGCCTAGTCTTGATATGCTGGTGATATAGAGTCATTCTGCATGTCATGATGCATGTGACTAGATCAGATAGGCTTAGTGTCAGGTCTATTGTGTATTACGTTCCTGCCATGTTTCAAAACATAGGCATTGTCATTTAAGTATGAACTTGCTTGAACTTCTCTGTAAATTCACAAGCATCTCGCTGATGTAAATTATTCTGATATTGCCAAATCCTTTTCTTATGAATGTGAGAGTCATGCTGAGTTTGATATTTTGTTGGGAAATCTTAGGCTTTCTCTTGGCAGCATAGTATAAAGGTATAGTTTGTGCCCAACAACAGCACTTGCATTACTGAGAAGAATGGACATCTGGATGCATTGACAGGTTTTCATTCTGTTTTTGCTTTCCATGCATCACATATTCGGCCTGCTTTCTGAGAAGATACAGTTTATTGGAAATGGTTAAGATTTTGAAACAGCATTACAAGTTTATGCATGTAAGCTAGCAATTACAATGTCTTACGTGCAAACAAAATTTTTCATACCCATCATAACTCATACCATTTGTACCTTAGAGAGGTCTTGAATTATAGGAGAAAAAAGGAAAGAGAAGGAGAAGAAAATGGCAATACTAGGAGCACAGGAATCTGACATTAAATCTTTAAGTTCTGCCCTGACATGTTAGAACAAAATCCAGTCAAAATCTGGGCAAGTGCCTGGGTACTACTTGTCTAAAGCTCATGACGGATCTACATCCTGTCCCTTCCCAGGCCTTATGGACTCATGGCACCATCCCTGTTTCCTTTAAAGATCCTCCCATGTAGCAGATGAGTGTTCTGTAGTTCTTGGAAATCTGTGGTCTGGAGTCTGTAATCTAGAGAAAGACTTTCTGAATCCTGGACATTTTCATGCCAATGCTCTGGCTTCATGCAGACAGCCCTCTTTGGAAGAAAGGCATGCGTGTGCAGGCAGAAGATCTGTGCTGGCAATGGCAGGGGGCAGTTGTACAGCAACTGCAGAGCAAACTCATTGTGGGTGACTGATGGTTTCTTCTTTGTTGCTCCCCTATGGACCCAGAGGTACAAGTATCCTCTCTTGCAATTTAATATTTGCTCTAATAAACATACTACTGAAAGCAAACAGGCAAAACAGAAGTATTTGGAAGGATTCAGAAACTGTGGAGGCAGTGTAAAAGAGACATTAAATGAGGGTGAACTTTGAAACAAGTCAGTATCACATATTGATAGGTTTCAATTAAAACACATGCCTTTAATATAAAGGGGAAGCTTTAGGAAGTGATAGTACTAAAAGATTTAGTTGCAGATGGGTAGATTATTAGACCTGGTTTTGCAAAATCTTGTAATGATCAAAAAAAGTCAGTGTGGTTTTGAATCCTGAACTAGATTTGGAGAGAGAGATATATCTATCTATTTATTTATTTATTTTTAACAGAACAGTTTTTCATCAGAAAATACTAATCCATTGAAGAAGTGACATTTTTGTAGGAATGTGGTAGGTGAGGGAGAACTTATTTTGGAAAAGATTCCATATATCTAAGGTTATTCTCTCTTTTTGCCTGATGGTCATGGCGTACTACTGGGCTATGAAAAAATCACCGTTGAAGTCCTTGGTCTGGCTTTCTCTTGCAATCCATGCTCTTAAGTGAATACTGGCTGTTTTGCTGCTGGACCTGATTTGTACTGTGTAAATTATTTACTGGAACAGGTACTCAGAGCTGGGTCTTCCTCATACTGGGTGAATGTTCTAACCATGTATCTGTAGACGGCACCTCTGCTTCTTTATATGTTTATGAAGACTAGAACAACTCCTGTAAAAGAAACAGAGAGATCCCTGTGTCCACAGCAGCCTGGGGAATCACCTGAAATATATAAGAATTGGGAGATAGGGGGATGACAGCTATGGCCTTTAGTGTGGGTCCTCTAATTATTGTTTCCTTTTCCATGAGGAATGTAATCTAAAGGGTTTATTCTTGTTTTGGTTCAGAATGCAGTCTTTCTTTCAGGTCTGGGATTCAATATGTTGTCTGCCTCTCCTGTCTTCCACATTTGAACAGAGCTCTGAGTTTCCTTTCTCACCAGCTTTATCTATCATTATCTTGTGTTTTTTATGTGTTTCCTAGACAAATTGGCTCATAAATTGGAATTCTGAATGAAATTTTACTTTAGTTTTCAGTCCTGAGTATTGCAGTGGTCAGGAAGATGCTTTGTGTGAGTCTTGATGGCAGAGTGTGCATGTAGAGGTGTTCTCCCCCCCCCAGGCCTTTTCCTCAGCCTAGCATGAGGTGAGAATGGAAAGTTTCTTTTCCTCTTACTGCTACCAATCCACACATTGATGCCTGATAGGAAAAATTAATGCTCTCGAGGTTACCATATTTTTCATATGTATACACTGTGGGTTATCTCTGGCTTTTGAGAGTTTTGTTTGTTTTTAAACGCGGGCCAAGTCAAACCCTGCGGTTTAGCAGCAGTGTGTATTGTGTGTGTAGGGATAATAGGAGAGAAGTTTTATTCCAGGGTTCCTTCCTCAGTAGTATCCTGGTCTCTCATGGCTTATTATCTGTGAACTTTTTTTTTTTTAAAAAAAAACCAAAACTTTTTAAGAGGTCCAACTTACCTGAAGCAGAGATTATATATGTGCAAATACAGTGCTATTATTCTAGGCCTCTGGGATATTATTGGTCTACAAAATATATGGAGGCTAATAGAAATGGCTGTTTCGTGGCGTACCGTGTACTGTTTGTTACTGTGGGACTATAAAACTTGATTTGCTTGTCAGTCTAAGCAGACCTAGCACACAGTAAACAACCCATGTAGTAAATCAAGGTGCCATGCAGTCACCACAGAAGTGATTTTCAAAAAAAATATATATCGTGTTCAGTTAGGAGAATATGTGCTAAATATCCCCATTATAAATCATGAGTCAGAATCACAGAAGAGTGATTAGTCAACTTGCAGGTATTTTTCCATTTATATTGCCCTGTAAAAGTAAATAGTTATTTTTCATTTCTTTATCATGTTGGTTACAACAAGATCTATTGACTTGGGATTTACCAGGAGCCAGTAACTTTTCATATTGTTGATTTCCTCCACCATCCCCAATTTCCCTTCTTTTCACAGAATATCTCCATGCATAACACAGTTGGAGGAGCAATGGCAGGACCTGGATCTCACCAGCTGACAAATACAAGGATGCCAAACCATGACACCAGCGTCGTGATTCAACAAGCCATGCCATCTCCACAGTCCAGTTCAGTCATTACGCAAGCACCTTCCACAAATCGACAGATTGGGTAAATCCATTTCCATTTTCTCATTTCTCCAGTTTTCTGGCTCCAGCAGCTGCATGTAGGACCAGATGTTGTCCTCGTGTTCTTAAGGTTCAGCATGCAGGACCAGATGTTGTCCTTGTGGTTCTTGAGGTTACAGAGCTCGCACTTGATCCTGCCAGCATGTGGCAAGGAGCCCTGCAACATGCGTTGCAGACTGTGGAGGAATGGCCAGGATACTACATCTACTCCAGACCTGGCACTTTGGTTCAAAAGGGGCAGAGTGCTGTACTTGCAGGGAAGTCCTGCTTCCTCCTTCCAGTTTTTTGTTTTTATCTGCTTACATTCAAAAATTGTTATTTCTATAACTGCTCTGGGAAGAAAGAGTATTTCTGAAGCTGATCCTTTCACTTCCTTCAATGGGAATTCTGGGTGCTCAGTGGGATTAGGCTATTTCCTAGGTACTCTGTTTAATTGAGGAATGCTAGAAGACAAACTAAAAAGACCATCAAGATAAATGGAGTTTGGCACAGCCACCTCTGTGAGCAGTTGCTCAATTTGTGATGATGGATTGATATTTATTCCCATAGATTGACAGTATGGATGCTTATTGTATGTGCTTGTATGCCAATTTTGTGCTCATGTTTGGAGAACTGTGTGTACAAAAACATATGTGTCTTGTACACTCAGTTACTTCCAGCATACATGAGGTCCTTATAAGTCACAATAACTTGCTTTTAATTATACAGAAACTGCCCAGACGGTTTGAGGGTACAGGTTTTTTTGTCACACAAGTCTGAGAATTTGGGGGGGGTTTATGCATGAAAACATGTGGATAAAAAGATAAATCAGTGGACTGAGAATGAAGCAGCAGTCTAGATTCATTATCTGTCATTTGTAATTTGGTTACATCCATTATATGATAAGTGCAAAAGCAGTCTCTGTCCCCAGCCATTGTCTAAATAATTGATGAGCAACTTGCAGTCTCTTCAGAGTAAAACCAAAAAGTGAAATCCTGGCATTGAAAACTCAAAATCCAGTTATTCTTGAATTTTCTTTCAATATTCCTGATGGCTGGGACAGGATATAGACCACAGGCTCCGTGTCTCCCAGTGCTGTGGTGGCAGGGATGGCCCGTGGCACTGACTGCTCTGTAAGGGTTACCCAGCCACGCGCAGGACACAGTTTCCATCCACTGCCCCAGTTTTGTGCTCCTGGCCAAGCTCCTTCACTTTCCTTTTTTACTACTGTTTCAGGATTTGGTTCTTAGTATAGAAATCTGATAGAATGGGTAAGGTAAACATATTTGATAGATGTGCCTTTGTATATGTTACATATTGACAACACACAGCGTTCACTGAGGTTTCACGTGCAATACCGTTCACCTCTGAATCCAAGAAAGTTGTTGTCTTATATATGTCCCATTCTGTTCAAAGACAAGGGGCTTGGAGAGAGGTGGGTAGGGAGAAACATTTTCTTTTTCAGTTTTAAAAAGAGAAATAGCTAATGCCACTATTTGGGTTAAGGATGATTAAGCTCCTGTTCAAATTGTGACTTAATAGGTCTAGTGGTAATTATGATCCTAATTACAAACAAAAAAACCCCAAACAACTTTAATACTCGGTGGTGAGGTGTTTTATATAGGATTGTACTTGGCTTCCAAACAATTGTTTCTATATAATGAGGAAAAAACTGCATGTGTTCTTGCAAGACCCTGTCAGTCAGGTTTTAGGTTTGTGTTGGTTTGGGGCCATGGTGATTAGAATCTCTAAAGTTGGAGGGGCTGAGGATAAAAAGGCCTATTTCCTAGTCAGTGGTGAGCATCTTGTTTGGGAAACTTTGTCATGACATATCTTAATTCTCCCCTGTGTCTGAATCACACAAATGTTTCCTAAGTCTGAGTCTAAAGCTGCTCTATTGGGAGGCAATTGTCAGCATTTTAGTCTCTGTGTGAGTTGGTGTGTGAATGAGACTTATGGTGTGACCTCCAGCATACTCTGTTCCCCATTCTTCCCTCTTCCTAGGAGGTTTTGTTTTTTGTTCATGGTGTGTCCTAGGAGATAATTGCTGCATTTTGGACTTCATCTACTTGCCAAAGTGTTGAGCATCCTTGTTGTTTGTCGTCTTTTCCTTCAGTCTTTTCCCTGTGGTGCCTGTTTTATTTATTCAGAGAACTTATCTTGTCATTTCCATTTATCTTCATCTTATCCTTCTAATCGTGCTAAGAATTATATCCAAGACTCATTCACAAGGAATACAGACTGGACAATGATTCCAATATTGGGCTGCTGAAGAAAAATCCAGATAGATTCAGAAGATGTTTGAGTTCTGCAAAGTTTGGTGGTTTTGTTTTGGCTTGAAAAAGTTGAGCTTTTTAACAAGCCCACATTCTGAGGTGCTCAAATCAGTGGTTCTGGGTTGGGTTCCCCCTTTTTTTTAAAACATCTGAAGCTGCCCTGAAGGGTAGATGAGTCCTTACCATGGAGAATTGTGCCAGGGAATATGCCTTTTAATGAGCAATAAAGACAGCAGAGAGCAACTGGGTAAAACTCTCATTGAGCTAGTTTTGTAAGAGCAGGATAGAGCCCTAAAGGTTATATAGAACCATCTTGTAGCAATATTCTGATTTTTATCACAACCACAAATATTTTAGTGTCAGACTATGGCCAAGCCACCTGCAAATGTTTGTGATGGCCTTACTCCAATGAAAACAGGGAACAGCAATGAAAGTCTTCATTTAGACCCTGCTCTTAGGCTGTTCTCCAGTAACAGAGAATGGGACCCACCTGTGCCCGCACACAGCTCGTTTCATGGTGAGGAGTGGGCGAGTTCAGAGCAGCTGACGTTCCCGAGGGATGTAATTTTTCCTTACTTTCGCCTCTCCCTCTCTTTTTCCTCCCTCTCCCTCCCTCTCTGCCTCTCTCTTTTCCTATCCCCTCCTCAGGCTCTGGGGGCTTGCGTATAAAATGAGATATTGACACAGGGCATGGGAAAACATGACAGAATGAGCGTTGTTGGGCAAGCCTTACTGGCACGGTGTATATACACACATTGTTTCAGGTATTAAGCTTCAGCTACTACTGAACAGGCATGCAGCCAGATTAATCAGAAAAGGGTAAGAGCATGGAGGTTAGTAACTTAAAAAATACGACAGGGTGCAGTCCCACTTTCCTCCCACCGTGTGCCTGGTTGAGAACAAACAGTAACATTATCATTTCAGCAAACTGGCAGGTTGGTATAAAGGTCCCAGATAGTATTTATGTGTTGAGGCAGTCTCTAACCTCCTTGCTGTCCCTCCTCCCTCCCCCCCCCCCCAAGCCTTTAGCATGTGGGAGGAATGCTGTAACTAGTAACTACTTGTGCTGATGAAAAATCAGTTGAGGAACACTTAGCAGTGAAGGGTGTCTTTGGCTGATTAATAGCACATCATTTGGAGATAAGATACATGGAGGAAAAGCAGTAAGGCATATGGAGGAAGGAGAGAAAAAATGATACAAGACATACATTTGTCAAAGGTATAGAAAGGCAGATAAGCTGAATCAGCTAAAAATACGGGCCTCTGAACTAGGCTGTAGACGAGCGGTGTTTGTCTTTTTTTAAAATAACTCCATTATTTCAGTGACTGAGAATTCAGCAATGTATGTGAAAATTATGGTCAGACAAATTGGTGACAACACAGTACACTGGTTGCTTTATCTGGGCACGTCTTTTGCTAGGTAAGATGTCTTTTTCAGACCAGCAAAGACTGTAGGTGGCTACAGCCTAACAGCTCAGAGTTTCTGGAGAAAGTAACCTGCTGCTGATTTTTCAAGCTAGTAGCAGACAGGGCTAGTAATTTTTCCAGCTTGAAAGTCACTGGTACAGCTCTGTAGCTGAAAGGGAACACAGGAGGATTCAGGGTTGTCACAGATCCAGCAAATTGTTAACACTGTACTAAATGGAGAGGGAGATGTGAGTCCAGTTTCAGTGAACTCAGGCTCCAAAGTGGACATAGAGCACTAACCATGTGATGTAGATTATCTGTTTTCAAAGTGTTGTAGAGCATTTTAATCAAGATAAGATGGTCTTCTGGCACAGCATCAGAAGGGAAAAATTGCAACCACATTTGATGAAATGCAAGCAGGTAGGAGAAGGCAACAAGAGGGATTTGGAAGATGCCTTTGGTGCCTTTATGTACTGAAGAATCATAGCACCGGTGGGATGACAGCCTTTCAATCCCCACATGGCAGCATTCATTTTAACACCTGTGTGTTTCCTTCCTGTTCCTCTCTTTTCCCTCTCATGGTACCATATGTCTCTCTGTGTTTCCAGTTTATCATATTTTCACGGGGTTGAATGCTTTCCAAACAGAGGGTCATGGAAAAATGGAGTAGTCATGAAAACTGCATGTAATGGGACTAACACAGGTTTGGTGACACAGTGAAGAGCAGACTCCTTGTGACTGGCCTTGGAGATTTGGAAAATGAAAAAAACCCTACTCAGCTGTAGTCTTAATCTGAGGGACCCGAGGTGGCAGAAGGACAGGGCTCTTCTCTGGCAAGCACAGGAGTTTTACCATAGCAGCAAGCTACCTGAGACTGCAGCTGCTGATTGAGTTCTCGGAGTATCCTGCTATCATCCTTTATAGCTTGAGGAAACAGAAAAGACTCCTGTAAAAGACGTTCATGGGCAGAAACCTTTCCATAATGCAGCTAGTTCTGGAAAGCACTTGGAATAGGCTGGTGACTCAGAAGGGTCTTTGTACATGCCAGAGAAAGTCTCTCTTTAAGCTCCTAGTAACTTGGAGGGGTGTGTGGCATCAAAGAGGCCATGGAACGATGCGCTTTTATTAAATTCAAAGACCAGTTCCCTTTCCAGGAAACGTGGGATAAAAGCCTCTGTTCCAACTCATGTATTTGAACTGAAGCACCACAGTATGTTGTGAGATGAGAAGAAATGAGCAGTGAGAGATGAAGTATCAAATGACCTTTTGGTTACTTGATCAGGTCCATTCTGTAGCCTTGGCTGCACAGGATGTAAGAACATCAGATAGATGACTGGAAGGGGAGGAAAAGGGAGAGGTGGGAAGAGAGAGCATCTGACAGTGTTGCTCTGTCCAAATATTCTTTTTTTCCTGTCTTTGTACTCAAAGTTGGGCTTTTTTCCCTGTTTAATGCTCCTGCTTCTTTTTCTTCTGCTTATGCTAAGACATGTTTTCTGTAGTCCCTTCTAATACACTGACCTTGGCCAACCTTAACATGGAATCCCATCAAGTCACATGTGTACAGCAGCCACAAGTCTCTGGGAAGCTCAGGTGAATTACTTAGGAAATTATTACAAGTGAGCCATTCACAGAAACAAGTTGTCTCATAGCTTATGGCTAGTAGACAGGGTGATGTGGGAGCAAATGGAGTCCGATAGATGGATCCTTTCAAGCCGTTTCATCCCTTTTAGCTAGCTGCTGCCCAGGTCCACATGTTGACCTGTAGACCAAACCGTGGCACTCTGCGTGTGACGTTTGGAAGCTCTGTCCGCTCCCCAGCCTCCCCTGTTGTTGTTCGCATCGGCATGTTCAGGAGCTGCTGACTCAATCTCTCCTGACACTGCTGAGTCAGGAAGAAAAAGAGCAAACAGCTCCAGTCTGTGTGTCAGACACAGCACAAAGGGGTGATTGTTCACAACATCTCGCCTCTGTCCCCAACCACATACTCCCGTGCCTTCTCAAAAACCCTTTCTTGCTGTAAGGTCTAGGGAGGGGTTGGAAAGTACTGACATATGTCAAGATGACTTTCAGGGGACTGAAAGGAAGATCATTAGCCAGGTAATAAATAGCCTGTCAACCAGGAATGGAGACCATTTAGTGTGTTTCTTATCTGACTTGAAGTCAACTGTTATCCTAGAAGTTATGTGCTTGTTATACCTGCTGGTTAAATTTATTAATGAATGCAGTATCTTACGCCTCATACTTTCTACTTGACAAAAGTCCTAAGCTTATTAGAAATGTTGCTTGTTCACAGCAACAGCACCAAAAAAGCATCAGGGATATTGTGTGACTTGCTGGCCACTGACTCTTATTAGGATTGTTGTCTTTCATTATGAAGAGAAACCAGCCCTCTCCTGATGGTTGTTTCAGACATGTAGCGAAACCACACTCAAGCCAATTTTTATATAAGTGGTTTCTAAGAAAAGGATCATGATGTTTCTGGTGTGGAAAGCTCATCCTGCCCAAGAACTATAGGAAAGCAAAGTCAGAATAGCATACTGCACCCATAACTGTATCTGAACAGAAATAGCGAGCTTTCATAGGCACAGGTTGGCTCTCATATCTGAGTAAGTCATACTTAGGACTTAAATATGATATACAGAACTTGGAGAATACAGCATTGATTGCTTCATTTTAGTGGTTGGTATCTCTTACGTACCTCCCGTGTATATATATATAATACACACTGTATAAATCTTCTTTAAAGGTGTCATCAAAATTTATAGTCAGAGCTTCTGATTTATATGACTATTTGAACTGAAACAGATGTAAAATCATTTTCGGATGGAAGAGGAACTCAGAGTTGCAGTGGGTTTGATGCGACAGATCAAGCTTTCCTAGACCAGAAATTATCATTAGAGCTCTGCACAGCCAAATCATATAGCTCTGCTCTTCATCACAGGGTTGCACTTAACGTGCCCTGATGCATGATTCCAGTATGTGTTTTATCCAAGTGTCAGCCTGTTTGACAGGTAACTAAGCTGCAGTAAAACACTAACTCAAACAATATAGACCTTGTTTGGTGTAAGGCTTTTTTTCTTTCTTTCTTTTCTTTTTATTTAAGAGAGTAATTTTCAGGTTCCAGAGAAAGAGCAAGCTTTGGGATGCTGCCTCACACCATGTCAATTCAGAGAAGGGCTTAAATGTTTGCTGGGGGAGGCACAATGGCTGTAATGATGGAGTAAAAAGTGAAGACTTTTATGTGCAAAGAACTCTGATAAAAATTTAGTAGCTCTCTAAGAAGTTATGTTTGTATCTGTTTCAATAAGGGAATTGGCATTGATGTGGTGAACAGAAACCACTTTGATTTTACAAGGTTTGTCTTGCCAGTGTATTTCTTTAAACACTTTCAAAGGGATATAAAAACATACCATAAGTTAGTAAACTACTGTAAGTTAGTAAAGTGTTAATGTTTTGTTTGTTTGTTTGTTTGTTTTAAGCTGGTACCTGGCTGAAAACCAATGACAATAGTTCAGAGAAAATTGCCTGGGGAAAAACACAGAAATTATAGACTACGCGTAAAGTGTATGGATCCTATTTTACCACCTGTAAAAGCAGGCCTCCCTATTAATTGATGAGTTGAGTTTTAGAAATCAGTGGGACAGTATGGTCCCATGTAAGGCATATATATGGTTTTGTTTATACTTATGGACAGGCCAAATATGTGTTTAAAAAAAAAAACAAACCAAAACGAAACCCCAATGCAATTTAAATCAAGAGCATAGAAAAATCTAAGATGACAACATCACCAAAATGACTTCTTTTACACAAATGAAATGATGCTTGATTTAGAGGGAAAAGATAATTTAAATAAATCTGTCTTTTTGGAGACCTTCTAGCAAAGTTCCACGGGGTAAATCATAATTTTAAATTCTCTTAGCAATGTTTAGTAACAAATTGCAAGGAGCTGGTGACTAGACAGAACCTGCAGGTAGACTGAGAAGAGTTTATTTTGATGAGTTCAGGAAGAGGGTTCCTTGGAAGAAGGAACAAATTAGAGAGTGTGTTTTAGAAACATTTGCTGCTATGAGCATCTGTATTCTGCCAAGAGACCTTTATTATGAGCTTACATAAATGAAGTGGAATTTTGCCAGTAAAAGAAGGGGTTGTGTTACTCCAGTTGTAGGATCCAGGTCCTAATTGGTTTATGAAATGAAGGGGGCAATCTTTGAGCTATTACCAGCTTCCTCTGCTGCAAGTGAAGTGAATCGCAGCTGTTCTGATAGGGTCCATAAAAACTTGGCGAGGTAATAAAATGTTTTCAGTGGACAATTCTCCAAATGAGTGAAATCCAAATCCCTCGCTTATTTGACAGTCTTTAGAGAATTGTATATACTTCCTGGGGGATTCTGATTTATATTATGTTGCTTTTATCTAGTTCTTTAACCATAGCGTCCAGGCTGACTGGTGCTGTAAATGTAAGGGCTCAGAGTAACATTCTCACTTCTTTTTAACCCTACAAATTGAAATACAGTATGTACATATCAAACATTTGATATAAGAAAAAAATTGTGCCTGTTGTTTGTTTTCTACATTTTCTTGCTTGTGTCTTTATACTTCTCTGTGAGATTAAAAAAAAAAAAAAAAAAAGGCACGATTAGCATCAAATGATCCTAGACAGAAATTCTTCTGGTGCTTCAAGTCCCATGATTTCTTTAATGAAAATAGTAGCTTTTGATCTTTTTAAGTTTTCTTCAAGCAACTTAAAATTTTCTAGACCTGGTCAGAAGTCAGATTCGTTAATCCTGACTTCTTAGCAGAGCAGTTATTCTGAATCATTTGTTCAGCTCATGGCAGCTTTGAGAGTGATTATGTACGTCTAATAGTTCCTAAAGATCTCTGGCGTGTGTTCAAGTACAACCTGACATTTTTGGTATCATTGTATATGCTGAGGAATTCACAATTTTCTGTGAAGACCGTTCAGTGTTCATTTAGAATTCCGTTGTTCTTCTCAGCATTCCTGGCATTAAACATTTTTATTTAGGGCCTGGATGTCTTTAAAGATATCTTCCCCCCCACAAATGTCTGTGATTTCCCGGGCAAAGACAGGATGACCCCACCTTTGAAAGTAAGATGACCAAAAAAGAATACAAATAGAGAACATAATGAGAAGTTTCTTAAGGAATAATGAATTGGGTTTCCAGGTTAAATCTCAGCTGACTGGCCTTGAAGCTCACGCTGCTGTGAGCATCCACTTTCACACCTGCAGCTGGGCATTTATGCAACATATCAGCGAAGCTTCTCCCTTTATGTTAGTCCTTGTATGGCGGCTGTTGCTTGTCATATCTTAGATAGGCTGCTGCCTCTGGTGTCTAGGGAGCGACCATGCCACTGCACTTCAGCTGCAAGGTGCTGTCTGGGCAGCCTCTGATCTTAAAGGAGTGTGACTAGGAAGCAAGTGTGAGCTACAGCTGAGTATCTGGCTTCCTTTGCTGACAGGTAGTTTCTCATACCACATGTCCCTGGCTTGTAACATGCAGTAGGGTTGTCCCACTCATTGCATAGGAAGATGTTTAAGAGATGCACAGATCTGAATGGTGATGCTCTCCTGGAGCATCTGGACAAAGCTGCATGCAGGAAGCTTCCCAGACATACTCATGGGTAAAGCTTGGGTTCTCAGCAAGTGTTTTTGTGCTGTTACTGGAAACTGCCCCTGGAGAGATGAACTGCTGACTTAATGTGCCTGAAGGAATCTCCCTCTTTGGATATGCTGGACCTCATTAATTCATTATCTCTTGTTGTAACTTTTGGCCAGCACATGAAAGTGGGCAAAAGACAGCAACAGTTTTTAGATATTCAGTCAAACAAGAAGGTTTGTCAAACTCAACAGGCTGTTAATAGATGGCTGATCCTGGTTGAAATGCTGCTGCAACATTTGAAGATATGAACTGGAACTGGTAGACAAAGGAGACCAAATGTGAACCATTTTTTTAAAATTTGTGCTTGTTTTGAGGGGTTTCATTTGTTTGAGGTTACATGGCACAGGTATTAAACTAAGTCCATACTGAAGATACGTGGTCAGTAGATTATAAAATCAGAGCCAGTTAATACATACACCGAATAGAAGAGTTGTGTGGAAAACTTTACCTCCTTACAATTAATTTCCTTTTTAGCCTGTTTTAATTTGTTCTTTCTCTGCAGTCCATTCCAGGCCTACAGAGGAAAGAGACCTAGAGTGTCTTTGAATTGTTTCTGATCTGCGGGGAAATAAAATAGGAAGCAGAATAATATTTCTACTGTGAAGTAGCAAAGAAAGCTGGAAGAAAGCAGCTAGTAAGTTCCCTTTGTGCCATACTAAATGGATGTGGAGAAAGATATGGATTCTGGGCTCCACGACAGGGAAGAAAATCCATACTTGCTTCCAAATTTTCCCCTGGCTTCTATATAGTTCTATTGTTCCAATAAGAAATTTGTGACTCAAAGGATTTATTCAAAATTTATATAAAACATAATAGGCAAAGTTCATTCCAGAAGCCATCAAGTGACACTACATTTCTCTGTGGGGAAAGCTGGGGTCCCTTCCAGTCTGGTCTTTTTCTGTACACAGCCTAGTAGCATGGAGCTTTTTGTTGGATGTTAATGCAACATCAAGGGTTGTGGGGCCCTAACTCCTATAAAGCAAATGCTAGAAACGATATTGGACCTGAGCAGAACCCATAAATGCAGAGGGAAGCAAAAACCCGTGTATAAAAGAAAACAGGGTTTGAGAACAAAAGCAAAAAACACATTTCAATCCTCAAAGGAAAAAAATCAATTTTTTTTTTTTTGGAGGAAAAGTCCTTGGAAATGTTCAATTTTCCTTATGACCAAGTTGGGAAGCTGTAAGATGTGTCCTTGAAGACGGTGTAAATGACTGCAAGCCAAAAAAACTATTCCATGTTGACAATAAAAACCCACCACTGAGGTATACATTTCCTTCTTACTCCGTCTGCTTGCCCATTATACGAACAGGAAAATAGAGACACCCCTGCCATGTTTACAGGCCTTGCCTTGTTATTTGTATGATGGACAGAGAGCTAAAAACTGTATTGCCAACACTGCTTATTGGAAAAACCTGGAACTAATTAAGGGACCTCATTTGTTAGTGCTCATATGTTCACCGGTGGAAATTACTTGGGAGAACAGTTCTACCAGTGCTCTGTAATAGAACTGTAGAAAAATGACAAAGGCAACAACAGCTCTGTGGGAATAGGTTGAAAAATATTAACCTAAAAAAATTTACTACATTGGCTTTGAAAGTAAATTTTTTTTTTTTTTGTCTTCCAGTGGGGAAAAGAGAATGTAACTTGCCTGAACTAGATGATGACTTGTGGTGTTTCTACTTGTTAATGATTTACTTACTTGAATGAAACTTATGAATTGCAGTGGAAGTTTTAGTTCAGTAATTTTCAATATTGGGTTATTTTATTTTATTACTGGGTCTGCTGAGTGTTCCTTTCTACACTGTCTTCTTCCAAGAGCTATGAACACTGTGAATCTTTTACATGGTATTTCTTCAAAATTGAGGCTGTGCATTCCAGAACCAAGAAAACAAGCTACGCAGGCAAAGGAACTTAGTATTTCAGCACACTGCTCCCTTTCTCCCTACCTTTCTCCTGAGCTGTCTGCTTAATTCCAGATCTGCTCCCACAGGCTGATACAGGTCTTTGTTTACAGGTCAGGTCACAGGTTACAAGGTGAGTATACCTGTTGTACAGTGTGTGCTTTGTTGTTGCTGAGATGTGATGTGCTTTTCTGGATGGGAAGCAGCAGTACTGTTTCACCCCAGCAAGGCGTGTGGCACAACACGGTGCAACAGAGAGGAGAGTTGATGAGTCATTGTCATTAAGGCAACAGAGTGTATTGTCCAAAAAAAAAAAAAAAGAAAAAAACCCACCCCAAAAAATCCTAAATCAGTTGAACATCAATCTCTGAAGATTTCAGGCTTTGTTGTAATTTGTGTTTGCAGTTGCTTCTGTATCATGTAGTGTGTGTTGGATGCATTCTTGTTTTGACATTTGCTGTGACAGTGTAAGGCATACATACGTACATGTGCTCCTGCAGTTTTTTTAGGCTACGTGATCACTTAAGGTTGCATCTAGGTGCTCTCTTTCCCTCTGGTTCTCTAGTTTTGTAGAATTGCAAGGGGACATGATCTTTTACTACAAGTTGTGACATTTCCACTCCCAGTTCAATGGTGGCTCCAGGGTTCAAACTTGCAGCCTAAAAATGAACTAGGCTAAGGGGCCATTACTGTCAAGAATAAAGCCATGTACTGTAACTGAGTGTAATCAGTTTGGATCACATTCGCAGATTCTTTGTATTAGCTTTATCAGGTCGGGCCATCAGAGATCAGATAGACAGGTAAGACCGAAAGACCTCTGAACCCAATTAAAGTTGTACCACAAAGAAATCAAATTCATGTGGTTTACATTTCAGAAAGTTACATTTGGTGGGCTGTACTTACTTTTATTCTGTAACCTAATGCAGACCATGTGAACATTTGAAACGCTTTTAACAGTTAAACCAGCTCAAATAACACAGAACCAGAGCAGCAATAAAGAGTGAATTAAGACTGATTGCAACTACAGCCAATTTTTTTTCCTCTTAAAGAAATATAAATGAGTGATATATTTAAAAACTACCACATATATAGTAATTTTGTCTTTGGCTTTTAGCTCTACAGTAACCATTCTCTTATCTTTCAAAATAAATGTTTGGTTTAAAAAGCAATCCTAAACCCACAGTCTTATTTGCAGCATTTCAGGGTGAGCTTGGACGTGCTGTGGAACCACTGATATTCCCGTTGATGCACATAGTTTGGGGATTGGTCATACAGCTGAGATAATCCTGAGGAGCTGACATATAAAATACTTGGCACAATAAGAGCACCAGTATGTGAGGATAAGAAAACAGGTACTTTATTTGCAGTCCCCTTTCTGAAAACCAATAGATGTGTGCCTAGCTTTTCGTTCACAAATGCTCCTTGCCTGCTGAAGTTAGGTAGGCCTTATGCATGGAGCAAATAGAGGTTCAACTAATGCAGATGGTATGTGTTCAGTTTCTCTATTTGGTGAACTGAATGAAAGTCCTGAAGACTCCAGAACATCTGTCTGGAGGTGGACAGTGCCAAATGCGCCTATGTTCTGCATCTAACTTCAGGAAAGTGATGTGGTTTACATCCAAAGGGAACAAAATGACTGGCTTAGTTAACACCAGGATCACTTAGTGGATCAGTTTCCTCATTGTTTTTGCTCTGTAACAACGATTTTCCAGATTTTGGGAGGTCTTTCGGGCCTTGGGGAAAGAGATCAGGCCCACAGCTCTTCTCTGTATTATATTGAAGGAAGAACTTCCTAGGGCCCCAACCCTTTCCTAAGTATCTCCGAGGCACTGAAATGCAAACCTCGTGCCATTCCGCTTTTTGGCACAGAGCCACCTGGCTATCAGCAACTGAGCCCAGCTTCCTGGCTCTGGAGCACGACTGCTAGCCTGAGTTGGATATAGCTTGTTTCCCCCAACAGCTGTCCTGATGTGTCTGTGTGTGTAACAGCTTTCCTCGCTGCTCCTTGTGTAGAGCTGGCCCTTCTCTTGTCTTTGCACCACCCCCTCCCCCCCCTTCCCGTAAGCTTTTTGGGGCTGATGTGGCAAAGAGTGTATTCAGGCACGGGGCTCTCAACTTGGCATGATTGAAAGCTAAGGTTGGTATCACCGAGACTTTTTTGTGACTGCTCTTCTTTCCACGGGCCACAGACAGCAATTCAGAAGCTCTCCTCCTCTCTCTGGGGTGAACCAACTTGAAGATCTGCCCTTGTGCTTATTTTCCAGAAGCAGACAATTAGAGAGGAAAGATCTGTGTTGAGTTTTTGGTTTTGTTTTTTTTTTTTTTTTTTAAATCTCAGTTGAAAATGCAGAAAAACACTTTTTTTTCTGTAAAGGAATGTTCCTTGTATCACCACTCCCAAGAAGTGGCTGATGAACTGCTCATGAAATGCAAGCTGTTTCAAAGTTGTTAATATGGGGAGCTGCTAATTCTCAAAGTGGTGGGACTGGAAGAAAATCTCCATCTGCACTAATGCACAGAGACTGTTCTACTGTGTGAGAACCAGAACGGGTGGAGTGGAAGGGGACACGCTCCCTGTTCTCTCTCACTTTTGTTATATACTGGGCTTGGCAGGGTAGTTCAAGATGCTTGCATCTAACTAGGAAAAGAGGGGTATACCCTGAGAAGGTTAAAATGGGAAAGTGGCTGCGACTTCTAACACTGCCCTCTGTCACTCAGAAATTAAGAAAACCAGAAGACTCCATCAAGTTCTTTAAAGAACAGACACTGTAAATGTGGAAAACTCTTAAGTTCTGATTATAAGAACAACAGAAAATCCATCAATGAATAGATCAAATCAAGTGGATGTTGGGTAATGCACAGAAAGTAACGTCAGAAATCGTTAGTGTTAGCCTAGACCTAGGAGAGTTCACTGTTCTTTCTTGTTCACCTTGGATTTCTTTATGATCTTTGGCAAATTTCTCAGCCTCTCTCAGCCTCAGTTCACCAACTGTAAAATAAGGAAAGAAATACTCCCTCACCTTACAGGAATGTTAAAAGGAATTTAGGTATTACAGGAGCAGAAAGTAAATAGGTTCCTCTGATATAACGTCTTGAACATTTGATGTAATTAAACATCAGGAATTTTTATGAATATATAGGTCTTTCCCACAAAAATAAAGAAGAATGATAGTATTATGTAATCATGTCTAAAACACTGTACTATTCATTTCCTGGAAGTTAAAATGTATTGCAGAAGATCCTTTAAACAGAGTGAGAAAAATCAGAATGCTTATACTAGATTTTCTCCAGACGTCAAGATCATCTAGTCCCCCCCCATGGCAGAGGGGTTGGACTAGATGATCTTTAAAGGTCCCCTCCAACCCAAACCATTCTATGATTCTGTGATTTACAGAAAATAAATTGAAATGTCAGTTAATTATCAGATTTATTTTGTAAAGGCAATAGAATGCTAATACCTAGAAGAAAAATAACTAAAAGTGATTTCCTTTAACTTTTCAAAATCAAGATAAAACAAGAGCTAATAAACATTAAGATTTGTTTCAAAGGAGTTCAACATATTCAAATGTAGGAAGACTTTTGTTTTCTTTCTCTCTCTTTTTTCTTTTTCAATTAAAATAAATTTGTTAATGTCCTGTTGAACCAGACATTCACAAATCCCGCAAACACTGATTTTTCTTTTCAAAAAGTATTATGCTTTGGTTATTTTTTCTTTTGTCATTCCACTTAATTAATTCTATTATAGTAGCCCCCAAAGACTCTAAACCAGGCTCCATTCTTTGCAAAATACTAAGAAAATGTTTTATGTCAAGAGAAGTACAAGCCTACAATCCTCTCCCTTGTCTTCAATCTCTCTATTGCACGCTTTCTTCTCTCCCTTTAGAAGGTATCCATTCATTCATCTTCTTTTGTGTGTGTGTGTGTGTTTTCCTTGTTTTCCCTAGACTGGACTATGCAAACTGTCTTAGTGGCAGACAGACTCTGAGGGAGCTTTCCATCCTAATTCCTTTCCATTAATGAAAGTTATGAAGTACTGCCAGCATGCATACTGCCTGTATAACAGAAGTAAAACGAAAACAATAAACTTCCCTAACCCCCCTCCTTCCATGGGGCGAGTTGGACATGCAACAGATAAAAGTGACACTATGACAGCAAATGTTGGAGGCATATCCATGCAGACTATTTAAATCAGACAAAGCGTTGTAGAAAGGAAGAGAATTGAGTTTCCCCGTACATCCAAAGGAACTCCTTTTGCTCACCCACAATGGAAAGAGCCTGCTGAACTCCACGAGACTTCCTCCATGGCCTTTAGTGGACAGTCTGCAATGGCTTCACAGGGCAGCTGGAAAGGTGATTAGAGACTATAGAAAAGTGCTGCACGTGCTCTCATACTAGCGAACTTCAGCTTCTCATTAGGGTATAAGAATACCAAGCTAAAAGTGTAGGAGAGGAAATCCATTATGCCATATGCTGAAAATACCTACCTTCTATGAGCAGGGACACACCAAACACAAACACTGGATTGTCCAGCAGCCCTTCAAAGTAAAAACCTGTCTAAAATAACTTCCACCTGGTGTGCTTTCTAGGCTCTTAGAACAGATTGCTCCAAGAACACTTCATGTTTTTTGTTTTTTCTAACAAGCTATTAAGAACAGATGAAAAATAACACCCTCCAAACAATTAATGCAGCCTGGGGCCTAACCAGAAAATCATTATTTCCAAAAAGTCCTATTGAAAGAACTGCTGCAGCAACCTTTCAAAGCTGCACCCACATCCGACGACAACAACAATAAAACGCTGTGCTATTTTTCTTACCTCGTAAAGTTGTCATCTCAGCATAGCTAAACATCTTAGTTGCCATCCAGCCCGTAAACATCCTTATGTGGTGAAGGTTATCAAATAGGTCATTGAGAAGCAGCTCTCAAATTATCTAGAGTATTATCTAGAGCCCTCAGATTTCCTGGAGCCCTTTCAATCTGGTTTAAGACATGGTTATGTTACAAAGACACAGCTATTTCTTGGCCATTGCTAGTCTTCCTGATTTATGAGCTTCTGCTAATGGATAAAGACTAAGTGCTCAATCTAATCTGACCTTTCAGACATGCTGGCTGTCAGAGTGCCTTTGCTGGTCACCCCGTCTATTTTACTGGTGTCCCTCTAGGAAAGTGTAGCAATCTAAGAAGGAAAGTGTACATTCCCTTTGGGTTATCAGCTTTAAGTCTGTGCCCTTCATGACTTCTAGTATTAAATGTGGAATATCAGGCTGCTGCTTCTGGGAACAGGACCAAGTGTCCTACTGTCCTAATCCTCTTCTAGCAGGCACCCTTTCAAATATGCCCTTAGTGAGACAGGTAACAGGCTGCACGGCATTTACACCAGTTTGGGAACCTTCTCTAGCCTGCTGGCTGCCAGTCCCTCCCTCCTCTTCTTTCTTCAAGACTGCTAAAACAAGGACACGGCACTGTCCTCTTCTGCAGATTCACTTTTAGAGGTTCTATAATTAAGTTTTGCTGACATTAAAATTGAGATTACACAAAATACAGATGCCTTGGAGTATTAAAAAATGAAGTGGTGAGGGATACTATCTCTGAAGATCAGCTTTCCCCATTTAAAAGCAGTAGATGCCTAGATTCTGGGTCCCCTTAAAGACTTCTCTCTCTGCACAGCCAAGCCCCTGCACCTCATCAGCAAACAATGGAAAAGAATCAGGTAGCAGGATCCTGCCCAGTACACATTTATTTAACCCTTTGTCAGCACTATATTCTTTTCACCAGGCATCCTCTTTCTGTCTAAAACAGATGCTGGGATTGCTGGTGCCAGAGAGTTAATCTTATTAATAGTTTCTGTGTTTATTGTCAGAGGGACTTGGTTGCACACTCCTTCCTGGGCCAGTAGGTCAAGGGGTTCAGGTTCCCCACCGAGGCTTGGAGTGAATCTTGGTGCTGACTGCGCATGTTGGCCTGGGAGAGGGGGAATATGCTGCACTGGTACAGACCCTGAATTTCCAGTAAGACATTAAAGTGAGGTGTCCTGTCTTTTTCAAATATGCTCCAGGTAGAAATTACTGAACCACTTCCACATTAGGGTATTTGGGGGCTTTTTTTGTACCACAGGATATAGACCTAGTTCCCTGTGCAGCTCTCCCTCCATCGCCAAGGGATGCTAAGCACCCGTATCTGCCTGCCTGTGAGTGCTGCACATATTACTACACTGTAGATTATAGAGTGGTACAGTGTTGCTGTCTAGCACCTTGCTTTGTTAAGCACACTCTTTTCTTTAAAGTTGGGAGAAAGGACAATGGAAAGAAGAAACTCAAGAACAAAAGGAGAAAGGTTCAAGTGAACACATTACCTGACAGCTTTGTTTGGGCTCTGTGAACTTGTAACCTCTGTAGTAAGATGAATGTACTCGGTATAAAAGCCAAATGTTGGCAGCTGCACTTCACTCCTTTCAAACAATGGAAAGATGTGAGTTTGTACACCCCGCACCAAGCACCAGCTCTGGAGCAGGGAGTGCGGTAAGGCTAACCCACCGCACTGCCACCCAGCAGGAAAGTGTCCTCTTCCCTTAAAAGTCCCTTAGAAGGGATGGTGGAAAGGCAAAGTTTTAAGTGTCAGAGAGGTGAGCCCATGCACTTGAGGTACAGGGGACTGACACACTCACTTCAGACTAGCAGTAAGTAAACAGATTTATGTTGGGAGCAGGAAAGAACGATGAGTCCAAGCTCCTTTTCATGGGATGGAGTGATAATTAAGCTCCAAAAAGGAGAAAGGAAAGGAAGGGAAAAAAGCTGAACAGGATGTTTTCTTTGGGCTTTCCCTGGAACTGTCCCTTTGTCTTCACTAAGTGGAAACTTCAGGAGTTCATCTCAGCCTTTCACTCACCACTCCTGTGCGCTGGGAGAAAGCAGCAGAGGGGGTAAGAAAAGAAAAGTGCTCATGCTCAAGTGTTTCCAAATGTTTCACAGACATATGCATTTATCGGTTCTCACCCTCCACCCTATCACCACTCCCTCCACATAAAATCAGACCCTGAGCTCAGGCATCCAGGCAAGAAGGAAGTCTCCTTCTCCTTTTGTAGAAACCTGCGTGTCCCATTGCAATATTTCTAGTGCACTAGGACTCAGCTAGGACAACTTGCCAGAAGGCAATGTCAGAGAGGTGCTAAAAGAAATGCAGTTCTAAGATTTTCCAGAGAGCCAGGTCGTTCAGTGTGGGAAGCAGGCAATTGTCCCTTCTGGGCTCATGGACATAGGGAACTTCAGCTAGACTGAAATGAAGGATTAGAAAAACTGTTCTCCCACCGTACCCCCTGCCTTTGCTACAAAAACAGCAGTTACTTTCCACTCCACTCTGTGTGCAAAACAAGGCTGAAATATGATATTTAAATTATTCCCAAGGATGCATCTGCTGAAAAGGAAGGCACGAGCCAGATCCTCCCTCGTGCTTGTTCTTTGTCACAGTCCTGAATTTTGGATCATTATAAGGAGGGAGAGAACACACTAATTCCTAACACTGCTAGTGTTTCAATGAGCACTGCTATCAATCATTTAGGTTGTCACTCTTCCTTATTATATTTGGATAAGTAAAACTGCCAATAGTGCAACAAAATCAGCCAAAGTCAGCTAGCAGAAAAAAACAATAGGATTGAATGTGCTCCATTGTCTATTTCTGTATGGTACAGAAATAGTAAACCAGCATGAGCGTAGGAGAAGAGCTCGTGCCTAGAAGGAGCCATGGTGCAATGGATGTAGGACTTATAAATACAGGCTGCAATACTGCAGTACTGCTTTGCTGTTGGCTGCTTGAATGGCTGGTTGTGTGGCCTGGTCATTTAAATGCTCTGTGCTTGAATCTGGCCTCACTGCCACCATTCTGTCTGCTTTATATGGACACTGAGAAGAACTGTTTGTTTATATATCGATGCAAGCATAAAACAGACTTTTGAAACTTTCACTTATGTCATTATTCTCAGAAAGAAAATAACTGCCACAAACTGCTCTACAAAACATATATTTTCTTCTTTCAGAGTAAGCCTATTGCTGTTCCTAATATTGCCAATAAAGGGAACAATATTAGAATAGCTGTTAAATTTTCGTATGCAAGATCTCAAAAAAAAAAAAAAGGGACACTGCAGGGGATCTAAAAAGACACCAGAGCTGGGTGCCCAAACCAGGGTACTCCTTGTCACAGCATTGCTCTTGAGTGATTTCCTTGGACATCTCACGATTTGGGGTTCATTTAGTGAAGCCCCAGCTTCCACATTTCTGCACCTGTAGGAGATGTTTATCTCCCATTTTCAAGACATTTCAAATCCTCACAATCGGAGAAAAATCTTCAAAACATGACCCAACAATTCTCTAAGAAGAGAAAAACATGTTTGCTTTTTTTTAATCTTTCTGGCTGTAATGAAGAGTAAGGCACAAACATTAATAAAATTGCTAATAAAGTAGGTGTTCCTTTTGTTTGATATGTGTTTTTTCATCCTGTGGGGGTATGTATAGACATGCTTTCAAGTCAAGCTTTCAAGGTTTTCTCTGTGTCCATGAGGGCTAGTAATGTAAGTTTTCTTTTTAAATGGAGCATTAAAGTCTTCCAGAGCCAGTATTTGAAGAAAAGAAAGACACAGGGAGGCTCACAGTAATAACGTTAACATTTGAACTGAACAGATAATAATGGAAGGCCAGAAACGGCCTCTTACCATCTTGGCAGTACTCAGTTACCTCTTTTCTCAACATCTGTCTTGCTACTGTGGTTACTTTCCAGCTTTACTTGTGTAGCTTTTCACATCTTTTTCGCAAGTGGCAGAACCAAATGAACTGAAGGATAGAGAATGATAGAGATAGAGAAAAATATATTGAATGGTTTGACCTAACTCTGAGATTTCATGATGCCACTCTGCAGTTTTGGTGTGGACCTTCCAGTGAAGTTTCTGGATTTGCTTTCCCGGTGGTGGCAGCCATCTCCACTAAGTGAGCTGTGCCTGGGCAAAGGGCTGCTGCCTGAGTGTCTGTTTTCACCAGCAATTACTTACACATGAAGAAAAACATAGAGACTTTTGCTTGTGTTACAAATACTGGTGCCTCTTAACTCCTGAAATTTCTATGAGTGCAGGATGTGTATATATTTTCTTTGTATTTAACAGTGGTAAATTGCAGTTGCGGGAAGGGGGGAGTATAAATGATGTTAGCTCCTGTCAAGGTCTTTGACACACTCCTGGAAGCCTGTCTGCTGTCCGCATCGGCGTGAAAGTTAGATCACATTGAAATCGGGTGCTTGCTTTTTGTTGTTGCTGTTGCCTACCCCAGTTAAGAAGCTTTCCACCCACAGGAGATGACAGAATGGAAAATATGGTGACCTGCTTTAATATGTGCTCTTTCAAACTTGAAAAAAAAAAGCTGGTAAATAATCCTTGCCCTGGTGTGCAGGCATGGCTGGAGTGCTGCAGCTGAGCACAGCCTGGCCCTGTGGGCAGGGAGGGACGCGGTCTGGCTGACACGCTGGCACTGGCAGGCTGCTGAGGGACCCGTGTCCAACCTCCCTTGGCTGGAGGGGAATTGACTGGGAGAGTCATCAGGCCTTTGGGGATGGGTGGGAGGGAGGGAGGAACAGCCTGCTAGCGAACACATGGTAAAAGGCTTCCACCTCTCAGCTTTGGAAAAGTCTTGAAAAGCAAAGTCCCATGTGCGTGGCGTTCATATAGTAATGCACTAAGAAAGTATAAAAAATTTGGCTGGGACATAAATTATACTTCTTCTTTAATGAACGTACGTGTTAAAACTTGCATGGAGAGTTTGGAGGATAACTAATGTAGATCTAATACATATCTCAGTGTTTTATTGAAGAAATGATTTGGAAGTCAACTTCTTCAGCTGGTTCTTAGTCCCAGTGAAGCTATTGGCAAAACTTTTATTGGTTCCAGCGTAGCTAAGACTTCTCTGTTACACACTACATCCTTTTTTGTGGAGCAAGTTGCCATAATCAAATTTACCAAGACTATCCCTTTTTGTGAGAGCTAAGCGCTGGCATCTGCATTTTAAAAGGCAGTGCACCTAGAAAGAACATTTTGTGCTGAATAAATGAATTTTTCTTTGGCAGCTTGGTTTAGCAGAATTACCACAATATTTTATTTCAAACCAGTCTCTTTGTGGTCTTTTCTTCAGAATGTGCTCTGTGAAACACAAACTAGCACAGGACACAGGATTTTCTGGGCTATGTCACTGGTCGAGAGAATTGTTTATCAGTTCTGACATAGGGGCATAGATATTTTCTTATATTTCTTCATCTCATCCTAGGCGGATTTCCCTGAACCTCCTCTGCTTTTCTTCTCCATTCATGTCTGCCCTTCCTCTCTAGCTGGAATCAGGATGTGGATTTCTTCCAAGTGCCTTTAATGTGTCTTTTTTCCTTTGTTTTGTTCTTGTTGCTTCTTAAAAGGTTGATAAGTCTGAAAGTTAGAAGAGACCAAAATGTGGGAATGAAACCATGTTATCCTGAGCAGAATGAAGCTAAATTATTGGTTTAAATTTTGGAAAACGGAAGATGAATTCTGGAAAATTTATTAAATGGTGACTTTGATAAATGCTGACAGATTTGGGAACAAAGTAAAAATATATATTTTAAGAACCAAAGTTCCTCTAAAGAATTACTTTTGAACTGTGACTGAGTTTGCCACAGCTGACTTCTTCCTCTCAAATCATACTTCAGACCTACTCCTTCCCTTCCCCAAAGCCCAAGTCAGGGAAAGGCACATGTGGTGCTTATTGTAGCATCAGGACCTGTGTCTGAAGATTGCAACGAAGCCAGTACAGCACTTCATTCTCCCCTGTTCACCACCACTGCACATTTAACACTGTTTCTCTAACCTTAACCATGCCCACTGTTTTGCCTTGAATTGGTTTTGGTTTGTGTCTTGCTTGTCAAAAGCTTGGTGAAGGTTTTGAAAGAATTTTGTCATGGGCTGAAACTTGTCAGAAAAAGGGGAGCAAGTGTAAAACGGTGTAAGATTTAAGTCAAAACTATTTTTGAGGCTGTAGCTAAGTTATGTTTCACAGGGCCTTTTTCTCTCCAGACTTTCCCAGAGCTAGGTCCACGTCCAGGTCCGATGTAGCTGAAATCGTCTGTTTTCAGTTTCAGGACATCCCACCAGGACACTGTAAATACATTGGGATGTGCAAACTTAATACATTCTGCTTACTTCGCAGCACTACTTACCTGCTTGCAGTGAAGCCCAAGCTGAAATAACTTACTGCCTCAGAGCTATATCCTACTGTTTTGCAAGAATTTAAGATGTACAAACTTACTTGTGAGTAGTCTCACTGCCTGAGGTCTTTCAAAACACTGAATTGAAGGATATACTTGAGACATTTGATGATGCTTTAAAGAAGTTTTTTAACTTCACTGAAAATTAATTGATTATATTCCTAAATAACCCCTGAAAATGAATTCACTTATGTCTACTGAGCCATAACCCTAATCCTGCGTTTACCTAATCTGATGTTCATGTAGTCATATCTACTTCCACATGAACAAACTAAATGCAGTTGAAATCACTGTGGCTAGAGTACTGAATTTAAATCAGTCAGCTGCTTAATTACGGTCCTTAAGCAGCGTATCTGCAGTAAAGATGAAGAAAGCAAAACTTTCTGCCTCCTGTTCCAAGGGAAGTCCCTCTGACGTGTCAGTGGGATCGGTACCTAAGCGTCCACGATGTCAGCCAGCTGCTGCAGAGCACATTGCCTTGTGCTGGCAGTGTTTCCTCCTTCTCTGCTGTCCTTGCTTTTGTGATAGCTGAGGCAGGCTATCACTGTGCAGCATACCTTATCTCGCTCTATCAGTGCCAGCTCCACAGTGCTCTCGGACCTTTTCCAGTCCTGATGTTTCTGAGCTGACAGCAGCTTAGGTCTTGCCAGGCTGGGTTTTTTTTTTTTTGGTTCTGTGATGGTGGACAAAACATGATGTAGCTCACCCTTCCGCTGTGCTCCTCTGATCTGCACGGTGAATGACACTGAATTTGTCAGAGGTCTAAGAGTGTGGAATTGATTTGTAAATAATGGGAACAGGTATTAATAGCAATTAAATACTTCCTTTCCTGCAGTTCTGTCATCTTTTTTTTTGCCTTTTTTCTCTGCTCAAAGCCAGAAACTGGTAAACAAGTAAAACTGCAGGTTTCTGCAACGTCACTTTGGTCAAATTAAAATCCAGTACCGCAATTTAACTATCTTTAAGGGCTTGGTTGCCATATGAGGTATTTCAGTTTACGGCTTCTACTGAATTTCTTTAAACAGAGTCTGTCTTAAAATGAGACTTTTCTCCGGCTGCCCTGCCCTCTGTCAGGAGCCCGACTGCGGAGCATCAGCGGTGGTTTTGTCTCCTCCAGGCAGCTGTTACTGCTGCGCCATACCCTACTGCACACATCGGCCCCAGCCCACAGCCACTGTGTGCCCCAGCCTGCTGTTGGGGAGTTAAAACTCGTGAGGTGGGAGAGGGGTGCCGGGCTGGGTGCCGGTGGGTGGTGGCCGTGGGCAGAGAGGAGCAGACTGGCGGGAGGGCGCCGCTGCCAGTTGCAGAAGAGCTCCGTCATACAGCAGGAATCTCTGCCCTGGGTGACGGACAACGCTGATTAGAAAAAGGCTAAATGTCAACATTGTTCTGAACTGGTAACTGGAAATTTTCCAAGAGCATTTTAGACACGAGACTTTGGAGGTTTTCTCCTCCCAGACTGCTTTCCCTCCTCCTCCTCCTCTTCCTCCTCCTTCCCCCACTAACCGCTGTAACTCATTCTGTCAAGTACTGAGTGCTGTCCCTTCAGACCTTCAGATAAATCCTTTACAGCAACAATTTAAAAAGCTGCCGTAGTGTCTCTTTCTGTCTGTCTGTCTTTCCATCTTGCCTTCCTCCTTACTAATTTATATAGCGTCGAGGGGAAGGTGGCCATGCATGGAAGGTGGGGGTGGTGCAGAGCAGAGGGGTGAAAGCTGTGTTTTGACACATGTGGCTTTCCATTTTTGCAGAGGTCGTTAGCACTCTGCTTAGTGACCGCAAGTTGATTACAAACACCGCGTAGCAGTGATGCTTTGCCAAAACGCTTGGAGAGGAGACCTGCGTTTTTGCTCCCCTTGTCTGATTCGTTTTAAAATATATTATTACCAAAAAGATTTAAAGAAAAATTTATTGCTTGCAAAGAGGGACCCAAATCCCCAGGGCAGAATAAATAAAATAAAAACATGAGAAGTGCATTTATAGTCCTCCTGAAAATACAAGTGCAGTCTTATAAAGGTTTCCTTAAAATGAAAAATGGATGACTGAGTCGCCAACTGCTACTAATCTAAAACTTAGTGCTTTTGATAGTGATGGCTGTGCTGCTAACTCTTCGTTAGCAAGGGTATTTAGTTGTAGGATAAGAGGGCTTTATAGAACATTTGCTCCTCTGTGGTTTAGAACTAAGCCTGTATATGGAATAAGTGAGCAAAGATGGAACATATTTTCCATTGCCCTAGTTATTCCTATGCATGTGTGTGTGTGTGTGTGTGTGTGTTGGTGTGCTTTTGCATGTGTGTGTGCAAGCACTAATAGCTTTGTGGTGATGATGGAGATGATCAAGATGATACAGAATGGAAATACTGTGTGATTTTCTGGAGTCAGCCTTTTAGGACTCCCTTTAAATGGGAAAGGCAATGATATCTGGAAAGCAGGTTTGCCAGCAGGCTGCAGTTAAGATCCTCAGATGGTATTTACTGCAGAAATGTACATTACTGTGATGTGTTTGAATCTGGAAATAATTTTTCCCACAAGGGAGAAAACACCTTGTCATAAAATATATTGCATTTTACCTGCTTATTCAGTGTTATGTCTTTCTAATAAATTGTGGACTTAGCCTCGTTTGCATTTATGTTAGTGGAAGATTTTTGCTTGAATTTAATCTAGTAAGATCAACTGTATCCAGCTCTGATGCCCAGTGTGAGATTTGTCTTACAAAGCTCATACTGGCGTTTCTGAGAGTCAGAAGCTGCAGCTGTTCCTCGAGCCATCAGCAGCAATGTGAGTTCCAGCAGGAAACCTGTAAAAACTCTTTCTCCTACATTAGCTGCTGCCTTTTCAGCCTGTATCATACTTTGCCTGAGGACTATATCCTCCGCTCGCCAGTGGTCTCTGGGCAGCAGGAGCAGAGACATCGAGGTAGGACTGCACTGGAGTTTTCCTCCAAGTCTTGCAGAGAAGCCATGCATGCCGGTGGGAGCAAGAGCTGGGAGAACCACATGGGCAGGACTTCACGGTTCAACTGCCAGATCTGTTTTTATGAGTGGCTGGCAATGAGGAAATGAGAGGGTCTTGCTTGTACTCTAGAAAATGGGACTGTTTTCTTCTAACTGTGCTCTACTGAAGGGAGTATTGTTTTCTGCTCTTTCCTAGGAGAAGATCTAGGAGATTTTTTCCATATTGTTTGTTGAGCTGTCCTCTTTGCAGGTGAAGTCGAGTCCTTCCCTGTGCCACTGTACACTTAACTCACCTCCCCCTTTTTTTGTCAATTGATTACACAGTGTTGAACCGATAAATGGCTTGTGCCCTGGGGCAATTTCTTAGTCCTATTAATACTAATCCTTTATGCAAAATTTATATTTTTTACATTGAAAGTGCTGATAGCAATTAAGCAAACTCTCATTAGGAACTGCAGTGGCGTAAAGCCTTGGGAACAACAGAAGGAGGACTCTTGGAGAGACTACGTACAGTATCGTGCCAGCACCATTTGCTGATTTCAGTTATTTTGTCTCAGAGTAACGCTGGACATCCTTGGCAGAGTGACAGTGCAAGCCTTATTCGTTGAAACCCTTCCCAGCACTGCGGCCACGAGAACACCCCAAGTATTTTAAGTTAGCTACGTAGGTCCTATTCTTAACTTTTCATCTCATCAGATACTTTTCTTATTAGAACTTGAGAGCCTTCCCTCTAAGGTAATGATGATGTGCGTTAAACCTCCATGATCAAGTCCTAGCTTGCGCGTTCCTAATGTGTTATGACTGTGATCTGTGCAATAGCTGTGCTCCAGCCTTGCTCGGCCATGTGACATAATGGAGTTTTTAATTTCCTCCTTCCAGTCCCATCGCCTGTTTGCATGTAGGAAATTACTTTGTTTTTCATGTTAATTGATAGCACGACCTGTTGCAGCAATTCACCGTCTCAAAGGTATGCCTGAGATCTCCAAATGACTCACTGACTTAAATGCAGATGAGCTAAAGCCACTTCTGTTACAGAAGGGCTGAAAGCCAAAGCACAGTATCTTGATATCCAAGATAGCCTTTTAGCCTGTAGGACCGTGAGCCCGTGGCCTGCTAATTGTTAATGACTGCATTGAAGTCTAGTGGCAAATGGTAGGTTGTAAGAGGCAGCCTGCAGGAATAGTCATGTTAAATTCATGGCCTCTAGCTCACTTGATCAATTGCAAGCTGGTAGACGTTTATTTAAAATTTATGCCACATGAATGTCTGAGGTAATAGGTGAATACTGTAAAGGGTTTATTTAAAAGAATATTTGACCAGTAGGGTCTTTGGAGATCAAATATTTCATTTTCAAGGGTGTCCTGAGTATTCGAAGAGGAGGAGGGGGAAGTAAAGAGGGATTTGGATAATGCGAAATACCACAGAAAGCAAGATTTTCCAAGGAAAACACCAGGAAGCTTGGTATGAGCATTTAATGTATGCTGGAGTTTTTAAAAGGAAACATTAATGGTGAAACATGCCCTCAAAGGACAAGCCAGCAATAAATTTTGTGTCACAAAATTACCTGTCAGTGAGATTATGTTTAAATAACGTAGAATTGTTCCTGCTTCTTGAGGGGTTGGGAGAAACTTCACGGGAGAGTGTTCAAAGTATTCAGAATTATGTGCACAAATCCCATTAACAATAATGGGATTTGTGTGTTCAACCCTGCTCAAATGGCATTGAAAAATGTGGCTGTTGGTTGTTCTTCCCCAAAGCATGGACATAGCAAGGGAGCAATGAAATCCAAAATATTTTCTCTCAAGACTTTTTTTTTTTATTACCTTCCAGACACAGAGTATCTCACTAGCCGCCTGTGTGTATTGCATCATGATTAAAGCCTACAGGCAATTCTCCTTTTCCCTTGGTCAGAGGTGGGGTGGGAAATAACAGCAACAACGAAAGATCCCACCAAACAGACTTGACATGTCAGTGTTCCCATTATCTGTGACAATGGGGAACATTATTACATGAAATTTCAGCAGGACAGTGAGCATTTTGAATGAGTTGACTCTAGTACAAGGGTTTTGGTGTGGCTTTTGTTTTTTTTTTTCCTAATGTCCTTACTTAACAAATCAAGGTCTGTGTTTTGCTGTATTGTAGATGAGAGTGAGTCCTTGTCAATTAGAGAATAGTATAGAGCAGAGAATGCTCTAAAGGTGGAAGGCAGAGGAAGAAAGGGGAAAAATATATAATTAAGATTTAAATATGACTGAACATGTTGCCATGGGATTTGATCTTATCCTATTTACAAGAGAAAACTTATGACTCATGGGTGCTAAATGATCGAGCCATTACTCATTTATGGAGTAAAAAAAATGGATACCTTTTATGGGATTTTTATAAATAATGATTACTTCCCCATATTTGTGAATACTGAGCAAAGACATGCTGCAGTCATAAAGCTTGCTCGGCTTCTGTGCAGACTTTTTTAGAAGTGTTTAGTGTTAACTGATTGTTTCTCTCTTCAAAGTTTTATTCTCCATGGTGTTCTGCTCATTGCCTGTGCTGAGTTGTAACCCTTGTTTCACAAAATCACAGAGGGAAAGCAGGGTAGGTTTTGCCAAAATCCAGATAGACGACACCTAAAGACCCCGTAATGCAGTACAGGATGGACATGTAAAAGCTATTTTTTAAACTATTTTCTTCCCACCTAAGTCTGGGAGGGCTCTGCAGGATTCCAGCACTGCTGGTTGCCAGTGGTCTGTTGTGGTGGTCATGATGCTGCTTACCATGTACTTTGCCCTAGTGAATACTTTTCAGCTGTGCTTGAGGAGCTTAAAAGACATTACCCTGGCCCTGCCCCCTTTCAGGGCACTCTTCACTTGCGGGTTATCACCCTGTGGCTATCTGGTCCAGCTCTAGTGCTGTTTTCTTCTGCTGGTCAGTGTTAGGTACAGTTAACGCTTTCTTTTATCACTACCACTGCCCTCGCTTATAGGGTTTTTAAAGGGTAAACACTATAATCTGTTTCTGAACTCTGGCTTTTTGCCCTAGGAGGGATCCATGCTTTTATCGTGGTGTATGTAAAGTGTTAACCTTTTGTGCTGCTAACCTTCCTATATGGGTTTGAAGAAGTGCACTTAACCATTAATATGAAAGAGATATTTGCATATCAGATTAGAATCTGATTTGGTGAGAGAGAAATCTGTTTAAGAGCTTGGATAATGTAGACAGCCTCAGAAAAAATAATCTTTTTAAAAGTTTTGTTGTGTGAGAGCTGGGCAGATATATTAGGAAGATGGATTTTTTGAGTGGAGCAATTGTATTTTTTAATTTTATTGTTTAATGCACAGCCTGTGCAGTAACGTTTCTCCTTGGGTGGGTAGTAATTTTATGATGGTCCACGACTGGCTTCTGACTGAGTTCAAGATCAAGAGGATCTTGATCCAGGATCCTAGAGGACAAGCCAAATTAAAAACTTTGCATTTGAAGTTATGCATGTTTTCCTGGGGGAACATGTGTGAAGAGGAGAGGATGTGGGAGCAATGAATGCTACATTCAAATCTTGGGTTACAGTCTACCTATGATATCTTTTCCAGTCATATTTGCGTATCCATTTCCTTCATATCCATGAAAGTATCTCTCTGAAAGTCAGACAGACGCTCTACCAAGAATTCATGGATGTGAATTCTTGAAGCAGCTGGCCATAGGATGGAGATATGTTTCCAAGGCTTTACTTTATCCTCTGGAGAGAAGAAACAATTGGAAGAGATGTATAAAATCAGTAAGCTTGTACAACAAAGACATCCCATGGATATAGACATGAGAAAACCCTTGATCACATTAATTCCTACCACCTGCCTAGTTGTACAGAGATGCACAGGGTGTATTTTTAGGTAAATTGATACTGGATGCCAGAAGAAAGCAGCCTCTACTTTGTTGTTAATTCTATTTCTGTGCCAAACTGTGTAAGTGTTTGTGGGAGATTATGGCTTTTAACGTACTGGGCAATAAAACCTAGTATTTCACTTGGTATGATTCTAGCTGGCCTATGACATCCTAAGTGTTAGAATAACATTCACACATTTTAGTGGTTGCTGCAAGTCCTACAACCAGTCAAGGAGAGCTACATGCTGCCCTTGACACAGTGAAACTGTCCCAGCTAAAAATGAGAATGAGACATTTATATTTTCCCCTCTTTTCTATATATATACCTGTATCATTGAATTTCAAACTGTGGAGAATCCTTTGAAGTAAATGGAAATTACTACTTATGGGAAACAACGTACAAAATACAATACATTAGTAGAGAAAGAGAGAGAGAATACTTGCAGCCTGTCTTGAGTAGAAGACATAGAAAACATTCACACAGATGTTGCTGTGATTTTACTTTCAGAAGCCTGTCCATATCATGTTCTCTTCGATGGGACTTACCTATTGCCACCTCTGTGGTTTTTGCTGCGCTAGGTCAGAAAATGGCCACTACTCAAGTGGAGCTTGTCACACTTAACACTTGCAGCACTTACACGGCGTGCTGTCCCTACACGTATGGATGCTGCTGATAGTTCCCTGTTGGAGGTGTCATCCTGTTCTGTCATCGTGGCAGGTCTGACCCATTTATCTTATGTGCACCAGAGTGCTGCACATTGCCTTTCTGAGTACAGAAGTCTAGGGGTGCTGCAGAGTCTGGGTAAGCGGTTAGGTGACAGGAGCATGTGGGGTGGTTTTTAGGAAACAACATGGGAATCAGTGGCAATGTGAGAGCTGAGGGGGCCCAGCCTTTGCAAGGAGGAGCTTCGCATTATGCGAGCTGTGGCATGTCTCCATTAGTGTGACTTGGAGACGACATCCAAAATCCATTTGAGCTCCAGGGGTTTTATCAGGACAGAAAATATTGAGGGAGCCCCTTGTTTGTTGTTGGCAGAACATCTCTATATCCATGTCACCTATAGAGCAGAGGCGCTGAGAAATTGTTCCTTAGCAAATGCTTTTCAGTTCTAGTATTCTTTTATTGGCACTACCCAGTGCTCAAAGAGCCTTTTTGTAAGTAAAAGAAGCATTAAAACTTCACACATGCTTTAACTTGAGGATGTGGAGAGAATTCTGGACGGCTGCATTGTTCCTGTGAGTGAAGCCAATAAACTATTATCCAAACCTTCCTCTGCTTTGGTGTCATACAAGGAAATCAGCCAAACTGCTGGACTTATCTGGGCTGTATTTGGTGTCAGATATGAACAAAATCTTAATGCCAGCTACCAGAGTCATATCTTGTATCTGCTCTCAACAAGTTAGATCAAGAAAGCTGGTTTATTTTTAATCATTCTGCTCCGTGCAAGTGAACTAATGTTAATTGCGTTCTGGATGGCTGTTGGACACCACAGCTGTAACAACAAAAAGTAAGATTTTCTTTTTAACATCATACTTCAAAAGTTAAATTAAAAATTCTCTTGCAAAAATAAGTCGGTAATAAATAGAGTATGCATCAATAAATGTACCAAAGAAGGGCAATCTGCACCTGATATAATAAAAGTATTTCTCGCGAAACCTGTGTTCAAAGAAGTGTAGCATTTAATCGTGATTGGTGACTTCTCTATAGAATTTTAGAATTCACCTATGGGATGGAATTTCTGTTGTATTAATGTCCCATTTACACCATTTTGGCTTCATAAAAGGTACTTAAATATATATGAAAATCTGGCCTACAGAACTTTTTGTGTCTTGAGAAGAATTCTTTATTAAATTTTACAGGTTGCCACAGTTTTCAGGTCCCTTTCTGTAGAACTTAGAAGTTTTAATAATTGTTAGTGTAAATATGGTAGGCACCTGTTGCTTTAATTCACAAGGAAGCATTCAACACTTCCTGTTGTATAATGACACTTAAGTTTATGCTTAATTTATGCTTACAACAGCACAGAAAGATGCTGAGTTATCCTGCAAATACTTGGCAGCATTCAAACTACATTAAACCAAAGTCCTGCTGGCCTGTCCGACAGAGGTTTTTCTTCTGGCAAACTTCTTTTGGGTTATAAATACTAAAACATGGTAAAATCACTGCCTGACTGAAAATTACACCTGAGAGGAAGGTATCTGACCTTGCACAAAGTGGGTGTTTTAAGCTAGGTTTTGTTTTCTCTCTCTCTCTTTTGGTCTCCCCTTGTGGTTTTCTAAATACTTGTATATAGCTCTTCAACTACAGACAATAATATTCCAGTTTATAGTCTTTGAAAAACACTCTGGATTTATCCTACAGGTCATATATATGAACAAGTGGCTATGTTGCAGGAAGTTTCCAATAGTGTTATTTATTGAGAAATTATATTTTTTCTTATAAGTGAACACATTAAGTTATATTATTTTTAAGATTGTAATATATTAACTACTGTGCCACAGTCTGCTGTGAACAGACTGCAGATGGTCATGTTATGTGATCTGAAAAATGCCTTTGTGGAGTTTTGGATTTTGGAAGTACACATGATTCTTCAAACTGAACCCAAATGATCTAGCACCTTCTAATCAAGAGTAACAGAGTAGTCACATGCAATAATCACTCTTTTCTGGCAATTGTCAGGTGTGCTATGGTGTCTCCTGTAACAGTAATAAGTACCATATCATGATAAACAAATACACAATTTTGATTTGTTGTAGAAACAAGACGTGCCTTGATAACAGAAATGACTTCTCAAGCGTCCCAGGATTTGGTTTCCATTTATTAACCTAATAAAGCTGAAGAACTATTGCCTCTTAATACTGGTATTGCCTGTGTAAAAGTGGTAAAAATGGAAATGCCTGGTGTGAGGTTCATGCAAGCATGAACCAGGTTATACATCTACTGCTAACCTCTTTGGCTGCTTGAAATCCTGCTTACACATGTTACTGCCCATTTTGAACAGGGATTATTTAAGACAGGAGAGGGAAATCTTTCACAGTCAAACAGCCAAGAGATAAAGTGAAGGATGAGGAGGAGCCATAGGCTGGTGTCAAAATTGGAGCGATTGCCCACCCTATGTCTCCCACAGCTCCCGCCTCATACATGCACCTCTGTGCTTGTTATGTCACAATTCCTGCCACAGCATCGCTTCTGTTTCTTCTTCTTCTGTATCTTCAGCTCTAACTAAATTTAAAGAACTTTTGATTTATTAGTTATTATTCTTATTTATCATTATTGTTATCTTTTTCTACTATTACTGCATTTTCATCACGAAAGAGCAAGATATTGCTCAGACGTGCTGGTTTTCCTCCCCTCACTTAAGGACTTCTCTGTCCTTCCTCTCTCTCCTCCATGTCCCCAGATTATTATGCTGGGAAAACTTGGCTCTTCTGTCTACAGAGACAGCCTTTAGTTCAGGGTAAGGTTTACTTCATAGCCTAAAAATGGCTCTTACTCCTTGATCTGACTCATTGTGTTACAGTACAGTCACTTATAGATCAATTTATTTTTAGAATCTCAAAGAAACAGATTCTATGGGGAGCATTTGTTTCTGATCAAGAGATGGCTCCAAACTGAAATATGCTGCTGGAGGGAATATCCTTTCAACTTGACCCTTAATATAAGGACCCTCTGACAGTTGTTTCATGCCTTTTGAATGTCTGTTGCACCGTTCTGCAAACTTTTTGTGATCAGCTTAAGTTAAAAAATGGGCAAATGCAGACAATCCCATGTCCTGTGAGGCATGTGAGTTTTTCTTTGCTGCTTTTCTTCTAGATACAAGATAATTTCTTTTGAGGGTGGAAGGGTTTGCTCCTATCTGCTCTCTGAATTTTCTTTTTCTAAGAGGGGACATGGGTGTGGGGGGAAAGAATTTGAATCAAAACCCACATTGTCATAGAGTCGTCACTCAGCATTTAGCAGTTTTGAAGATGGTTTTCTTTGTCTTTCCACTCAGAAGTGGAAAGGTTGGGAACACCACAGTGCACTCTGTGCTAATGCAATCCTACTTGACAGAACTGGTTAATTACTGCTTCTTTGTACATTACCTGTTGTTTCTTGGTTTTTGGAAGGACAGTAAATACTGCAGAGAGTTTGTATTGATGTATCATCACTACTACCTGGCATATTCCCCTTAATATTTTATTTCCTTTTTTTTTTTTTTTTTTTGCTTTAATTTTTGTGTTTTGCATTTCTTAAGAAGTTAATAATGAGAAGATGTTAGCATGCATGGTAAAGTAACAGTATGCTGTTACTGTCAAAAAGGAGGGAGTTCCTGGACCTACCTGCTGCAGACCTCTAACATTCAGCCAAGCCCCATCCAGACGCTGATATGTGATTGGATGTTTCTGTCTGCTGGATCCCATACAGGCAATGAAACTATCATGCTTAATTGGTTTAGTGTGGACTTGGTGATGTTGGGTTAATGGTTGGAGTGGATGATCTTAAAGGTCTTTTCCAACCTAAACGATTCTATGATTCTATGCTGTGCAGTAGATCCACTGGGGAGAAAAACCATGTACACATCTAATTAAAAAAACCCCGCCCTAACCCTGAGTACAGCCCTGTGACGCTCACTGTATTTTAGCTGCGGGTGTTGTACTGTTGAAGGGTGTGAGGGAATGCTGTAACAGCATTTAGTAGGATTGTTCTTCTGAAAGGGCACCTGCTTGCTGCAGGTGAAGTTGTTGTTATCCTAGGCTGTATTACTTACAACAAGAGTTACTACAAAAGTAAAATGTAAGGATAATTTGTTGTATTGTATCCTGGTGGCGTATCTAATTATTCTTCTAACAAGTTAGTGTTAGATTTAAAATGTTATTCTCGATATGCTAAGAGGATAACAGGAAGACAATCTAATTTTACCTCTTCTTGTGGAAACTATTGCTTCAGCCTTGACCTGTGGACACTTTTTTCACACCAGGGAGACACTGAAGGATCAACAGCCTGAGCTTGTTGTAATTGGGAAATAATTTTAAAAATTTCTTTCTAAAAAAAGGAATAAAAAAAAGACAACAGTTTGCCTTTTCTTTTTTTGAAGAAAGAAATGGAAAGGGAAGGAAAAGAAGAAAGCAAAACCAGCCATGCCTTTTCCTCATGAACAGAAGTGCAGAGATGCATTTGTCTGATAAATATGACTTTTGAAAGCAGTTGTTTTCCTTTAGAACAGAAAGGGAACAAAACACCTAGAAAAAGTTTGCTTACAGATTTTCCTTTAAGCATGTGAGGGAAAGCACATATGGATTTGCATTCTTGTATACTAGACTTTTGCAATCCCTCTTGCTCTCGCAGAAACTATTCCCTTCTAGTTGTCTTGGTATTAAGTACCCGAATGTTTGGATTGAGGATCATGCCGGGGGCTGCCACATGCTGACAAGTGGTCGTTGAAGTTAGAATGAAGCGCTTGGGCATCACGCAACACGTGCTCCGCAGATAACCCAGGAGGAATTTTGGCTGAGTTAGGATTGTCCTTAGGCTATCCTTATAGCTTACTCCCTATGCTCTTTTTAGCTAATTGTAAGAGAGAATGCTCTCTCCAGGCTTTTAGCCTTTTTGTGTATCCCCACAAGAGAATCTAATTAATGCCTATTATAGCATTGCCTCTGTGCAAAGACATTTAAATGAGGCTATCAATCCGCTGTCCAGCTGTTACTGATCCAAGATGAATTTGAATTGACAGCAGAGCCTGAGAGGAGCTGTTTATCTCTTTACCAGTTTCTGAGGCATCACTTTAAAAGTGTGATACATAGGGTTCCCAAAACTATATTTGGGACTTGACTTCCAAAGGAGGTGAACACTTGCAGCTTTCATTGAGTTGTGTTGAAATTGTAGATGATGCCTCTGCAGATCAGGCCCACTGGAATTCTTGAAACGGGATTTCAGATGTGTGCTCTGTAGGCAACTACATCTGGGGATCCTTCTTGATCACCATTGCCTCTCACATACACCAGCAGGCCTACCGCAATCACCTCCTTCCCTCCACACAATTAAAAACGGGAACTGAGATCCCTCAACAAGCAATTCAGCTTCCCCTTCAGATGACTAAAGCTTCCTTGATGCAATGGTTGCCACTCATAGAGTAGTGTGACCGCCTTCCTTCCTGCCCACACTTCATTAAGGCCTCCTGTCACATACTATGCTAATTTTTGAGCTACAAGGAAAATCACAGAGGTTTAAGCAGGTCAGGGCTATAAGCCAGCAACTGTAGTAAATTTAACTCTAAACAAGGGCAATGGAAAGGAGATGCACTAGGGTGTGAGAAATAACTGAGCAAGGGAAAGCTCTTTGAAGTTTGAAACAAGTTAATGTATTTACAAGGTTGCCTGTATTTTGGGCTGTAGGTAGTGGGAGATGAGAATAGAGGAGAGGGAAGGGTAGGAAGCTTGTGAATTCTTTAAAGCAGATTTTGTTCTTTCATAGACTGTGGTATTTTTCAATGGTCAAAATGCAGTTGCCACCCATGTGCTAGTGCTTCAAGCGTATGGCATTTATCCTTGTCTTTTGCAGTGATCCATTTGATAAAATTTGTGATCCTTTTCGATATGTGATGTACTTCTAGAGTACTGGTAATAAGCTTTGGGACTTGCTTAGGAAAAAAATCCTTTAACATCTTCAAACTATGGACAGCTTTTGAGGTGGTGGTGGTGGTTGAGTCTTGTTACTCTGGCTATGATCTAAAGCCTGTTGAAGTAAATGGGAGTCTTTCCACTTACTTCAACAGGCTTTAGATCTGCATCCCTCCCTGTAAGTGGAGCTAAGTCTAAAACATTGAATATTTGGAAGAAGACAGCAACACAGCTTACATTTCCTGGCTCTGGAGTTTCCTTTATGTTGTCCTCAGGTCAAAACTTGTCTTCAAATTCTGTCTCTGCAAAGTTTATTCCCACAAAAGGAGATAAAGGTCTTTGTTCCTCTAGAAGTCCCTAGATGACTAGATTGAACAAACAGAGCAGTAATGTTCTCACTGTTTTCCATCACCTACTAAAGTGCAGAACCTTCTCCCTCCCCCAGCGTTTCCATTTCCTCTACTTCCTGTCTTTGCAGATTGTGTAACAAATGCTGAATATTTCCTGAAGTTGACTAATGACAGGACATCGATGTCTGCAGCTGAGCAGTCTGGCTAGTGCTGGGTTGGATTCTTGACTGAAAGGAGGTGCTACGGCTGTGTTTATGCAGCCTCAGTATGCTTCTGTCTTTTTAATACCTTTAGGGTATTTTATCAGCCTAGTCTAAGCACCCTGCGGCAAGCATACTTCAAATGACTTTTAATTTATTGCAGTGTTATTATTGCCTTAACAAAAAGAAGATTATCACAGGCCAAATTGAGATACAGTAATGTGATTATAAGTCCTTTTTCACATGTTTGGCTCAACAAAGACCACTAATGATTGGGAAAATCCATTATTTGAAATGAATGGCCTTTAAAAGTAAGAGGAAGAGAGGATAAGATCTTCCATGGGTGGGAATTAGTTTGGGTTTGGTTTACAGAAAGTTAGGTTATGCACCCCCAGAATTAAGAATGTTTAGAACTGGGTTTCGTAGGTCTCCCAGCTATCTTTTATGAGAGTGTAACTGCCAAAAGGGAAAGGAATTTAATGAATTTTATTTTATAGCTTAGGCTTTTCCTCTGAAATGGCTAGACTGTCTCTCCTTTTGGCTGGGGGATTTCTTTCTCATTATGTAATTTAAACTTCAATTGCTCTATTCCTTTTGTGTTGACTGAGATGCGTAGATCTGTGTTTCTGTATGTATCAAATTATAATGATGTTCTGTGACAAAAAAAGTCAAATATCCATGTATCCTCACTATATGTCCCTTGGCCTGATTAGTAATGGTATTGATGTGAGCAGAGAGTCCAGTAGCAAAGAAAAACAGACTAACAGATTATTTCCTTAGCTGACATCTGATGGCTGTCAATTCCAGTGTCCTAAAGTGCTATCATATATGCTTGCTTTGGAGCTAGAAGCACCTCTTCAAAGTTGGACAAAGATCAGCAACTAAAACAGTGGGCAACAGAAAAAATTAAGCTTCTAAACAAGGAAAGTGGAAAGACAGAATAGAAATGAGATGTGTAGTGATATGAGGGTTAAGAGGAACAAGAGGTCATTCCCATGTGGCAGAAATGCTACACGGATATTATTCCTTTGTGGGTGAATCTAATTAATGTAATCCACACCTAAGTACCTGCTGGGAAATATACCTGTGAAAAAATCATAAAGCAAGTGGGCTCAACTCCTGACATACTACAAAAAGCTGTTTCTTTAACACATTTGCTTATTTGGATGGCATTGGCTTGTTCTTGACTTAAATAGGATTTTAGCCTTGTTTGGTGAATTAAAGTAGAAGACATATTTGAGTTTTTATATAGGTAGTGAAAGATTAAAGTCCTCTAAATCTGGGATACACATAGAACCCTTATGTCTACTTCTGGGGCATATTTTTACTGGCTATAACCACCCATTCTTTTTCAAATTGAATAATATCATTGCTTTTAAATAAATTAAATTTCTGTATGCTGAATATTGCAAAACTAGGAAAAATGGGCAGTTCAATAAAAAAACCCACACACCACAAAATCCACAATAATTTTCTTCATTTTCTCCATCTCTTCCATTACTGTTATTATTTTTTTCCTTCGCTGTATTCTGATTCTCCAGTGTGGAGACTTTCAAATGAAAGTTAACAGATGCTATTCCACACAATCTGACTGCTCCTGAGGGGAGCTTGTTCCCACCAGACATTTTACAACATCTGTTTGAAGCTGACTTCGCGCTCCTTCTGTTCCATCTCAAATTGGAAGCCCCGATGAGAAGAGATGAGAAGGTACATGTACCGAGGCAGGGCTTTGATCCGCGATGCCACACACTGACTGACATTTCCACTTACATTGAAACATGCTGCTCTCAGATATATGGTAATAAACAGGACTGTTCAGCTGGCTAACAGAGATGCTTTTGAGACAGCAGGAAAAAAAAATCACCTTTGTTCATAGAAAAGAATTTTTTAAAATCTAAAACTCAGAAATATATTACATTGTTTATACAGTCTGTTTAATCTTTTGTATTTTATTCACCTACAGCATGAAACTTCATGATTTTATTGATATGCTAGCACTATTTTCCTGTTGAGCTTATTGGAGTTCCTAGGCAAAGCTTCAGGATTGTTCCTATACCAAATTTTATCACTTCAAATTTATGCTATTATAATGTGCAAATATAAAATCTTCTTCATTAGAGCAATGCAAACCTTTCTGTTCATATTAAAATTTGTCATCCCAACAATTCTGTCTTTCTGTTCTTAATTAAAAACTCTTGCCTTTGAAATGATACCATTCAATGCTGTCTCTTTAAAAAGAAAAAAAGGAAAAATAGGGGGAGGATATTGCAAAATTTTTTTTCACAATTGTTCAATCCGTCTAAAAATATAACACTGCAGAAACAAAGAAGTGATTTAATTTCAGTGAAATAATACTAGCAGATCTGAAGTCAACTCATAACTTTATCTACTAATACTGATGAACAGAGTTCTCTAGAGCGCTCTCTTTTTTAATGTGTTATCTTTTGAATGCTGATCTGGGAAAATAAAGACATTTTATGCAGCATTTAAAAAGCTTTGATAAGATGTAACTTATTTTCCTTTTTTGAAAACTGTGTTTTGTTATTTTAGTCTATAGGCTGAATGCCATAGAAAAATGGTGAAAACCTTAATTTATTCTGGGCATTTTAAGTAAAGGTACTGAAGGTACATAAAAGCTTATATACTTTGAAAATCAATAAGAATTTTACCCCTAGACTTCTCCCTGTCCAGTGATCATGTCATCTCTTATTCTGTTCTGGTTCCTCAAGGTTTCATAAGCTGTTGAATCTCTAGTCCTCTGAGATAGGAATTTAGGAATAAATCGGGTCATCTTTCAAAGTAGTAGTGTTGACCAAGCAATAATTTTGATAAGATTTCGGTGATCCTTCATGAGAGTCTCTATATCTATACTGAGAATATGGCTTGTAATGCTTGAGATAAGATGGCCACACTCTTCAGGACAAGGAAAAGTAATTGGGTGGAGGGAAGAGCAAGAGTGTTGTTTTGTTAGAGTCCAAGAACAAGCTTCTGGGAGACTCAATTAAATGTCATAACCAGCTCAAACGTCTTATCTTTTTAAAATGTTTCGGAAGGGAAACAACCAGAGATTTTTCCTTCCTTGCTGAACTTGAAATATCTCCCTGGGATATAATTTGGGGTTTTCAGTAAACATAGCAACCCTGCCATGCCTGTAAGAGTCACAATACTTTCCAGACTCAGTATTTGAACTGCTTCTATTTGAAACATCTCTTTTAAATTGTCTCCCAAAAGGTTTGAACACATCCTCAAGGCTTCCTAGTTGCTTATATACTATATTGCATGCATCACATAACAGTAATTGACTGAGTATCTACTTGAAGCTCATCACTTGGTCTCACTATGATGGACACCCAGGGGCACAGGAAATCCAGTGAACACTCTTACTTTGTTCATCCACAAACTAAACAGATTGGCACAGTGGTATCTCACAAGATCAGTAGTGCCAAATCAGTGAGCCAGGCAGGGGAGATTGCTCCCAGATGTGAGAACCTGGTACAAGAGTTTCTAATATTTTAGGCTATTTACATTTGCTTTCCATGTCTTGGGAAAGAGTCTGAGGTTGGGTTTTGAAAATACCAGGCACCTTAGCAGAAGTATCTGACAGGATGAGGCCCAAGTGAATTTTCCCATCTTCTTGCAGACCTTTTGTGAATTACTATATCATGGCAGAGGGAAAGTCTGGTATTATCTTCTCCTTGAGATTCGGCCTCCAAATCCACAGCTCCTTCCCTTCATAGATGGTTGACTCCAAGAAAGATTGGAGGTTTAGACAGTCTGATCACATCACTTCAGATTCATAGTGGTAGGTCTAGCGTCAGTGACACGGATGAATGACTTCAATAAAGAAGTACAGTGGAATAGCATCTTCCACAAACCTATTTGTACCATATGTTATGCCCCAAAATGCTGTTTTAGTAGAACCCCCAACCTTGGGGCCTTCTGTTTGTTATTAGTAACATTTGCTTTCAGTTCCTCACCAATTTTTGTGGGGGGGAACATGGAATATCTGAAAACAATAACTCTTGTTCATTGACATAAACCGGCTGTCAGTTCCTTGTGGGACCCAAGCTGATAAAAACCAGGGAAAAACTATTTTATTTGCAATGTAAGGAATTTTAGCCTGTGGAGATTTTTAGTTCAACAGCAGTAAAGGTAGGGACAGCAACCAGTGAGGCTGTTAAAGGTTACATTCTCTCCCGCCCTCTCTTTTTCCCAGTCCCTTGAGTCATAATTAAAACTCCAGAAAGTGAGAAGCTGTTACTAATGCTAACATACAGTTTGGCACAACAGAATCATGCATTTACTGACTTGTGTTTTTTATTTCATTTCATTTTTTATAGGTCAAGCTGAAATTTTACTTTACTATTTGGTTTACAAAGGGCTTTTCTGAATCTGAAACTTTTAATTCGATTCAAGAGTTTCCCAGGTATAACAATAATGGAACCAAACACCTTTTTCAGCAGCCTGACAATAATTATCTCCTAATGGAACAATCAGGCACTTTAATCAGATGTGAATTTAGTGCTCTCAGGTTGAAAATGCTGGAGATGGTCTCTTGGGCTTTGTACTGCTTAGGATTTCTCCCAAGAGATCAGCTGGACACAGAGATGAGCTAATTACCCTTCATATCTTTTTGAGAGCTGTCCAGATTTGAAGGAGCAGTTACATAGTAAAGATATTTATACACCATCTTTCTCAGGACTGAAACACTATACAGGGTTACTTAGAAGACCCCTACCCAGACAAGACTTAGTGAATTTGGTGGGTAAAGATTGAGAAGGAGTTTAGGATTTTTGTAATACTGCCATCAACTGTGTCCTTAATGCTCAAAAATGTTTTGTGACTTGTTTGTAAGAAGGACCCTCTGTCAACACAGGGCTCCTTTGATTACCTGTTGGGGAGGTTTATTTACAAGTCTTTATATCCAGTCATGTCTTAAGGAACTACTCACAGGTCTTAGAAAGCCATGCTTCATCAGAAGGTGATTATTTTTTAGGACAAGTTGAGGTGGAAGGTTGTTGCTCAGCCCTGAGACTCTAGTGTATGAGCTTATACTTCCCGTGGACAAATACCAGCGAGGCAATTTAAACTGGTCAGTGAGATCCTTGGAAAATCTCTCAGTGAAGGAGAAAGAATTATTGGCACCTGTTGGATCGTCATTGCCATTTCTTAAAATACATAGCCCCTTTTAAGGTCATCTATTAAACTACTGGCCACTCCTGACCTTGCAGTCTGGTGTGATTTCAGCCCAAGGTAATATGAACTGGTAGATTAAAAAAAAAAGTCTCCCTCCTGCTACAGATACCTTTCAGTGCTTAATAGCCATTCATGCTGTCTTTTTTTTCCCTTTCTTGTCTATGGGGTAAGCTGCATTCAGTCTCAGAGAGCCTTGGACTTCAGTTCACCTGAGGGTATACTGTTCACAATGGATCTCATTTTTTCTTGCATAGTGAGATCACAAAGTTTAGATCAGCCATTCCCTGTTTCCTGGTTTGGTGTTGCTGTGCAGGACATGGCTTACTGCGAGGCAAGAGTTTTCTTGGACTTACTGTAAGACCCCTCACCTGTGCAAGAACCCAGACATGTAGATGAAAAAACCAGCATGTCTTGAAATGCAGCTATAATCCTTGGACAGTACTTCATCAGCTGCCATCCTCACAGTATTTCTTGATATTGCTATCTCTCCAGGACGGCACCAGAAATGTGAATTGTGGAGAAAGCACGTCTTGTTTTCATTCAAAGAATAGCACACAAGGGCTAAGTCTTCTCCGTAAACTGCAAGTAACCAAAGACTATTAGATCAAGCTGCTTGTGGAGAACAAGGTGTAGCAAATTGTCAAATCAGAGAGTACTTCCCCTGTAGTTGTCTAGCTTACATATCAAAGAGTATCTGTTGCCATATTTTTATAAGGTAGAACTGAAATTTTGCATTCACTTATAAGATAGAAGCCTAAATATAAGTGCTTTTTATTAGCTTAGCCACTAAGACTAGAAAAAAGAATAGAATTACTTGAGAAATTTACCTGTGCTGTTGTTTGTTGGAGTACTATTTTTTCATGTGCATTTTCTACAAATATCCATTCATCTATTTTTAATAAGAGCAAAACTCAGACCAGGATACCAACTTCTCAATGCATTTTTTCTATCCTGGGGAATGTTTATTTTCATTTTGAAACAAAGTGAACTTTACTATCACAGAATATTTTAAATTCAAACAAAAAAAATCTCAAATGGTGTATTGACACAGTGCACTTGTTTCTAAAACCTCAAAAGCAGCCAAATAAGTATCCATACTGAGTAAAGAGATTATTTACCTTTTAAGTATTTTTAGCTTCTGGTACCGCTCCCAGTTTGATCTCTGGCTTCTTGATTATTGAATCCTGAGGGTAGGGTCAGAGAGCCAGACGTTCTCCCTCTTGTTTTAGGCCAGGAGCTGGGAATACTTCTTTCATGTCTTCATGGTTTGTGACCTGTAGACACCACCATAATATAAGTAATAATAAACACACTGATGTGCGCCTGGTGGAACTCCTCTGAAGCCAATGGGGTTATGTTAGTATAAGGTAAAAATTAGGCTGATTATTTGCCCTAGAGGCATCCTACCTTTTATATACCTGTAAATATTACTAACAATTAATATCTGGGTAGTATTCAAAGCTGTGGTGCAGCTATGGTCCCAAGTGAAGCTGCATGAGCTTTTTCTGATGGTTTTCATCTTTGTCCATGTCAAAATGAAATTTAAATGTATGCCATCATGGAAGATTACTAGTGCATCCCTAATATTGCTGAGCAGCTTCTTATTCTGTAATGCAGCAGCATTATACATGGCACTCTCTAGTGCCATTTACAGTAGTACATCCCAAGCTCCCAGGACTGTTTGTCTACATGCCATGACGGGAGATGGCGCTCGGATTGACATTCCAACACCTTTCTTGCCCTTACAGCGAAGCTCCAGCATTGCCAGCTGACACTTTCGTTTCACACTGGAATTTAGTAGTTATAACTTAGTCTGTTTGCATGTCTCAGCTTCTATTTTTAAGCACCGCTAATCCTCAGCTAAGGGCCGGCCTCCGTCCAGCCTTACAAGGGTGCGTGGCAGCGAGGGAGGTGTAAGGAGCCTTCCCAGACCTTCTGCAGTCCTCCGGAGAGCCAGGTGCAATCGCTACCTTAAAAGCAGGGACAGGCAAGATGCTCTTGCCTCATCTCCCCCTTGAATGCAGAGACGCAAGTGGCTGGAGGAGCTGTGCCCCACCACATCCCACATGTGACAGAGGGAGAATGTTCCCTCTCTGAAGGACGCTCCTCAAATGGCAGTGTGAATCTAGCAGTCTCTAGTACCACAAGCGCTGTCTGAAGTGTGCAGCTGGACTTTGAGGTGGTCAGATACGTTTTTTTTTCAAACTGTGAAGGCCCTCACTTTGTGTGCTTTCCCTCAGGTTAACAGTTGTCAGTCCACTCAAGGAAATTAGGGCTGTAGTCTGTGCAGACCTAGCCTTGCATTTGTTGCATGTTTCCCTAAACAACAGGAAAGTAGAGATAATAGAGTGGAAGTCAAGGCGCAAGCTGAGCAAGCAGCCTGCCTGCTGCTGAAATGGGTAAGGAAACAGTCTTCTGCCTGTCAGAGGGATATTGTTTCTGATGGAAAACTGTTGGGAAGGAGTCAGGGCACCAAGATGGGGGCACTTAAACAAACAAAGAATTGTTCTCTTGAGAGGACCCTACTCTTGTTTCTCTTTCGTGTGGTTTTGCAATCCTTCTCCTCCACTGGCTCAGTGAGGACAAGGGAGAAGACTTTCCTGCCACAGACTCCTCTGGCTGTCCAGCTGCTGTTGCATCCAAATAAACCGTGGAGACTGGAGGGCTGGTTTTATAGTCTTTTGAAATAACTGCCTTATTGAAGCAAGGCAGGATCAAGCCTGCTCTTTTGTTGCTCCTGGGAACGTTGAAGACCCTACAGATAGGGAATTACGTTACGCTTTCCAAAGAAAAGATGGTTAGTATGCATTATTGCTTCTTGGTGAAGGCTCTTGTTTGTTAAGTAGCCATCAGAAATCTAACTGCTAAAGCTTGAAGAAGACATGGTTTCAGTGTGCTTTTAGAATCAAAGTAGCTGAGAACGATGTGGGTTTTTTGAGTTTTTATTCACCTTCCATTTACTTGATATCCTTTAGTCAGGTGTTGAAATCTGTCTCCTGTTATGTCTTAAGCAGTCCATCTAGGTCTGGAGCAGTGTTATTTTAGCAGGGCAAGGCCTTTGGCTAATAGCAGTTGGAAGAAGGGTGGTGGTTTGGAGGACATGCATAAAGAAGATCTAATCAGTAGTGATATAAAAGGATGTCAGCCAAGCCAGTCTTGTAGGAGGTGTAGTGGCTATGAGCCATCGCGCTTACTGTGCTGAAGAGGCCCAGACAGTTGCCATGCCTCTAGGTTTAAAAGCGTCTGTCCATTAACATTAACCTTTTGTGCCAAAGTAAAACACGTTCAATTAACTTTTTCTTTAAAATTAGGATTTGCAATTAAATGTTTTTTCATCTCTTTCTATTTGTGTATGTTATGGCCCACTTTCCATCTTGTGCCTGGATCCCCAATATCTTTTAAGGCCAGCTGGGGAAGTCTACCACAATGCAAACTCATCTGCCATGTGTTATACGCAAAGCCTAAGAAAGAGGGGCAGTACGTCCTGTGCAAGTAAACTTATTTAACTTAAATAAACTTACTTAATTTTCCAATAAATATCTTTCCACATGTGCCAAGCAAATATCTTGAGAGACTCCGATTTTTCCATTACTCACTTGCACTGATACTTAGCAGGATGGTAAAGGTTGTGGTACTTGTTGTGCACTTGTATTGATATTGTTTTGTTTATTCACTAACCTCAGTTATGATACTTCCTTGAGTAAGGTTAAGCTTGTATGAAATTGTCCAAGTTTAAAACTGAATGAAACATGCTCATTAGTATCTGCATCAAATCACATTCAGTGGTAAGTAGCACACAGTGTTCTGAAAGCATCAACTATTGAAACTTTATTTTTTCATTTTTAACAGTAGAAATGAGAAAAGGAAATAATTGGCAGTCTGTGTATGAAGAAGCTATTAACAATTTTTATTGTTTATTATTTTACTTTATTATTAGAGAAACAAAATATACTATAAATTTTGTTTTGCATGAAATTATATAGGTAGTAAAAGTTTGTGAACGAAGAAACACATTTTGCACTAATTCCACAGAACTTCTATTTCATTTTATGATTTTTTTTATTTCACTTCTGAGAGTACTTCTACTGAATTCAGGGAACAGTGGGAAACTCACCCACCAGCTAATTAAACCTGTAAAAATTGTCTTTCTGCAAGTGGAAAAAAAAAAGTAGCCTTCTGACTATTTTATATATCTCGCTTCTGTTTCCAAGATTATTCATTCATATCCTGTTGAACTTTGATTTTGGTTTGTTTTTTGGGTTTTTTTTCTCCATTACTTTTGTAATATATTTCTGCTACTACTCTAAACTAGGAAAAAAGAGCAAAATTATTTATGTGCTTAGAAAATCAATCAACAGCTTTGCAAAGAAGATGAACTATACCTACAGATGTGGCATCTGTTAAAAAAAAAAAAAAAGGAAAAAGGCCAGCTCTTTTAGTGGTCAAATGAAATAAGACAAAACCAGACTGGGGGTGGGATTCTATAAACCAAAACATCCTAAAATAAAGGCATGCAATCGTTTAACCCTATTTTTGTATGGTTGGTCTCGATGTTTATATAGTCAGCCTTTATTGACATGCCTCCTTATCTAGGTAATACATCTTTATACGGCTTAATTGCCCTTTTATCAGTTGTCTTTTAAACTCCCACGTGACGTATTTTTGATCTTCTGTAATAGTCCTGTTTGATGCTTATCTGAAAGCATTTCTTCTTATCATTTAGAAAGTCTAACTGGAAGGTGACTGCAATCTCTTATTTTACTTCACAATTATTTTAATCAAATGTTCGTGTTACTTCTTCAAGAGCAGAGTTTTCTGGTAGCTGGTTTCTTCATTCAGTCACTGTAGATCATGCTAATCAGATAATCACAGCTATGGATTTACAGAGTGAAAGGATATTTTATCTGAATCCAGAAGAGAATAAAGATTTGAGTTTTGCATTTAGTTGACATCTTTACTATTACATCTTTTACATTACAAAGTTTACATCTTTTCTATTACTGTGTTTTAGTCCATGATTCCAATTCATTTAATTTATCATAAGAAAAAAAATTACTTCCTTGTTCTGCTCCTCTTACAGACACATGCATTTATAAGGCTTTGAGCCATCATGTCCCTTCGCATTATTTATGACCTGAAGAAAACATGCTTATTTAGAAAGTTATCCAACTTAGACGGCAAATGCTGTTCAGTATCCAAAAACTCAGCTGTGGAGAGAAAAGAATTTTTATTTAAGAAAGAACATATTTGATGGGCTATTTTACTGAATTCCTAAAAAATTCTCATTGTTGGGTTGAGTTAAAAGTAAAAAAGTTTGCGACTGCATACAGAAGAAATATATGTGAAAATGCACAAGTAATTTACATATGCAGTTACCTCAACCCTGCCTCCTGGGCTCCATCTGTGCTTGCATTGAAATGGGGAATTAGTGAGCCTGTATGTATTAGTGCATGTGCAACAGGTGGAGGTTTGACCCAATCAATTACACATGTGATATTAATACAAGTTGGGCTGTGCATTGAACTCCTTACAGGAGTAGGAGATTTATACTTCTGACAAAGATGTATTTTATGGTGAATTATGGCATGGTTCCTGCCTAGGTTTTACTCTTTGCTTTTATTGTGTGTCAGACTTCTTCCCTTTGCATTCCAGGACAGTCATGTAGCTGGCCCTGCTACTTCGCCTATTCCTTTTTTCAGCCACACGGGTAAAAGTTGATGTTTTCTTGATGGTTGAGCATCTGGCCTGGGGCATGAGGCTGAAAGGAACAGTATTTCTCCTTTTTCCCAGCACTCTGCCCTCGGTTTGGGTCAAGGTAAGCTTAGCTTAATAGCAAAGGAACCTTGCAGAAAAGCAGTCTGCCACTCTGCTATTCAAACACCAGAGAGCAATGGGAGGTTTTGTGTGTAAGTTTTGGCTGTCCACTCCATCTGATGTGCAGAATTTATTTTGTTCCCCACCCCTCACCTCTAGTCCTTTCAATTATTTAGTATTCTATAGAGCAAGCCTTTGTTGACTACTCTGTGGCACAGCAGATGGTAGGCCAGTCAACATCAATAGTTTAAAATCTGGGATTAAGGGAATATTGTACCTAATTTATCTACGGAAGGATTCCGTGAAGAGAAGAAGTTATCTGAACTGGTACTTAACATTGACAATAAGGTGCTAATCGTTAGTCTTACGAAAAATGATGGTGGAAGAGCATAATTGCCACTCTAAGTGGTGTAGACTTCAAATGTAATCTTGCAGAGCCCTGCCAAAGAGCTCCTAATACCAATACAAGGATTTGACTTGTAGTCAATTGACATTCAGCCAGTTTTGACTCAGAGGGTAGAGTGCTACTGACTGAATTGTTAACACTGAGCAGTTGGGTTTTCCTAGGAGGCCACTAAGCCAAAAATGGGATCTTGCACAGCAATGAAACATGATGAAATCATAATTTCATATGCTGTGATTTCCTTGAGACTGATAACTGTTAGGACTTACTTGGCCATCAGATCTGGGCTAATTAACTAGACTTTCTAGGCTATGAATTGTGATGACTGCAAGATTTGCTTTTCCACTATTTGCAGCTGTTGTCCAACTATGACTGTTATCTGCGGGCTGGGAACATCCATTCTGTGGTTCATGTTACTTTCAACAGGCTGGCTGAGCTCCTGTCATCTCTGGAGGCTGTGCCACATGGAGGTCAAGCGAACAGTCTATACTAACCTCTTTACTGTCATGACTGTGTTGCTTACAGAGCCTGACCTACATAGCATCAAACCAACTCGGCATACTCTGTGAGCTACAGTCAGTGCAGTAGAGACTTAATCCAAGACTATGGTGAGAACTACTTGGATCAATTCCAATCCCAAAAGAATCCAAGTCTGGCATCAGTGTAGCTTTTTACCTTGAAATATTTACTTTTAAAACCAAGTTATTTGCCATGTCTAAGCTATTTCTTTACTGTAATTTTATGACATGGCTTTTCAGCTATCAATGCACGTGAAGCTCGTGTTTGTGTTTTGTGTACTGACATATATTCAATATCTCTTTCTTTCTAAGGAATGATTTCCTATCATTGCAGTGCAACCTGTTTGGCAGCTTAGGCTTTTTTCCATACCCTGCAGAATAAATGACTAGTATGAAGGATCAGCGGAACACTGATCTTCAAATACAGCTTGCCAGATTAATACGTAAATGATCTAAAATAGAGCCTCAATTCATACCTCCTACTATTTTACCCTTAGCATCCGGAGGTCTGGTTCACACTGTGTGTCTGTCTCATGTTATGGTGGATGGTAGGATAGTTCATTGTCATTTGAGGCTCTGAGTTTTTGCTTGAATAATTCATTTTGCAAAATTCTAGCTGGCCAGTCTCCTGTGTAATATAGTGGAACCAATCAGCCATCTTAAACCGGCTGGTTGGATATATGCTGGCATAGCTGTTAGTGCAGTCACACACTCATTCACTGAAATATTCTCGGAGATGTTTTTATTGCTTTATGATGTTTGTAAATCTCTTTGTTTGCACACACTGAACACTGATTGAGCAGAATGATCAACTGCTAGTTATAATTCCTGGGCCGTTTGCTGAGCAGGTATAATAGCCTGGCTTGCAACTCTCTCATGCTTTTACATGAGCTACTCCTGACATTGTTCACTCTGCACCTATCACTTCTTTATTAAACAGGCACAAAATAAGGTACATGTACAGGACCGTGTCATGTGCAGCTTGAGCACTGCCAGTAGTTACCGCTAATGAAATAATACAACGTGATGCCAATCTTCTGGCTCACCACCATCTCTGTAGGCAGTTGTCCAACTGCATGCTTTCCTGTACTGAGATACATTGATGATCTCATGTACTAGGAGTCCAAAAGTAAGCCCAGTTTCAAAGACTGCATCAGAACATTTTGCAGCCATGGATAACAGTGGCTGCCAATTTCTATACATAACACTTTTGGAAATACTTCTCAAATGTGCCCCTTTGTCATGCCTGGCCCCTGATTGCTTTTTGCTCAGCACCTAGCGCATGTGCGTGTGTGTGTATCTTTTCTTGTATCTTTTCTTTTTTACCCACTCTTTATCTTCTTTATAAAAGATTGTTCAGATCTCACAGCTGTGCTGGAGAACTCTGGCATGCACCAAAAAGAGCACGTCTGCACTGATTCACACAGAAATGTAGAAGACGGTATCAGATAGACAGCTAGATGAGGTCTAGCCCAGTGGCCCACAAGCAGCTCATAGTGCTCCCAGGAGGACTTAGGCTGGGTTTCTCAGGCTCCAAGCTGATTAAAACAAGAGGTAATGTTAAGGCCATATCAAGTCTCGATTCTGGGGTTAGGGGAAGAAGCTGACAGCTGTCTTGCAACTGGAGGTAAAAGGGGCATAGATAGCAGCCGCAAGTATGGGAAAATCAACTTTAGGGAGAGATAGTAAAGAACAAATCAAATTCTAGTATGCCTGTGTTTTTCTTCAGGGTATGCATATATTCACAAAATAGTAAAAAAATTTCTGAGTAGACCTAGAAGGTCAAAATTAGGCACCAGAGTGCTGTGCTTACTGTCTCTTAAAACAGGGCAGTTGCAGTAAGCAAATTTTAAGTATAAATAATGCTAATTACTGAACACCATGAGCACTTAGTGTTGTAGAAGAGACATGATATAGACAGCTCCTGTCCTAAAGACCCTGTAACATAAACAGCGTCTGACACAAACCAGACAGAACTCACTGGGAATAACTAGGATACATATTTACATGTGGCAGTGTTTATGTACTTTATAGTTGTGATTCAGATTGTCACAGGAGATCCTTTTGAAAAAAAGTAAACTGCGTGGTTTGTCCCTGGGCATCATGTAAAGGTATTGCTTCTGTTGTGGTTTAACCCAGTAGGCAGCCAAACACCAATTCGCTCACTCCCCCTGCTCCCCAGTGGGTTGGGGGAGAGAATCAGGAAAGAAAAAGTAAAAGTCGTGGGTTGAGATAAGGACAGTTTAATAGGACAGAAAAGGAAGGGATAATAATAATAATAATAATAATAGTATAGAAAACAAGTGATGCACAATGCAATTGCTCACCACCTGCTGACTGATACTTAGCCCATCCCCAAGCAGCGATCACTGCCCCCCGGCCAGCTCTCTGTGGTTTATATACTGAGCATGATGTCATATGGTATGGAATAGCCCTTTGGTCAGTTTGGGTCAACTGTCCTGGCTGTGCCCCCTCCCAGCTTCTTGTGCACCTGGCAGAGCATGGGAAGCTGAAAAGTCCTTGAGTAGTGTAAGCACTACTTAGCAACAACTAAAGCATCAGTGTGTTATCAGCATTATTCTCATACTAAAATCCAAACCACATCACTATGTCAGCTACTAGGAAGCAAATTAACTTTATCCCAGATGAAACCAGGACAGCTTCTTTCTGAGGGGTATGGGTAAAAAGAGGCAATGTGTTAGGGAGTGGAAAGCAGGTACTGGTTTGGGGAACTACAGACATGCTTGTAGGGAAAGTAGGCTTGGATATTGGTGCTTTTGGCATATCATAAAAATAGAGGTAACTGTCACTGTGGAAACACAGGTACCTCATCAAAATAAAATCTAGACCTCATCTCAAGTTTGCAAGATTCATATTTGAGATTTGTTGAGGTCTTTTTGCCTTAAAAACATAGAAGTCATAGAAAACTCAGATTTGAAAATTTGCTATGACATGGGGTTTTTGTAATCGCATTTCTTCCCTACAGCCCTTCTCCTAAAATGTCATTGTTCCATTGCAAAGTGCCTGATAGCAGTTACCAAGGCTCTGGGCAGAATTTTAAAGCAGGTACTGAGGCCTGTTGAAAATGTATGAATGAGATTTTATGCTCAGTTTAGCTCATGTTAAGTCCTGTAAGGTGAGAATCTTTTTGAGAATTTGTAATGCTGAATCTGAGGAATGTATGAAGTTCAAGGACTTTTCAGAAAGGGCTTTGATTCTATAAGGCCTAGGATGTGAAGCTACCAAATCCTATTTGTCAGACTTGGCAATTATGTACTTTCTACAAGTCTCATCAGTGACTTTAGTCAATAGGACTTACATAGAAAGTTAAGCATCTCTGAATTTGATCCCTTGTTTTTTTTGTTTCTTAAAGAATTGGTGCCTAACTTACTTTCTTATGATGGACCATATGATATAGCTTCTCCAAAAAGTACAATAAATTAACTGTACTGATAAATAGACAGCTTGCCAAAGACTTATTCATTTTCTGAAAGTATTCTTTCCTAACTGATTTGCCAGTGTCTTTTAAATTTCCTGCTCTGAAGATTGTTTTTATAGGTAAATTCAAGATTGTGTGGCTTCAGTGAGATTATTGTACAGTTTGCAGTTAAGGATGGGCTGAAGTCACTCAGGCTGTAGTCCTGGGCTTAACTCATTACCCATATAGTCCCGGTTTAACTGCCAGAAAATTAAGCAACGCATTGCATACTGTATCATCTCCTTAATTATCTTACCTGGTCCTTTAGCTGACTACATAATGGAAAAGAGGAAGAATATGGACTGGCATCTCCTTCCACTAACCTCTTGCTCCTTAGCTACTTATTCTTTATAAAATGAAGTGCCTTGAGCTGCTGAAAATGAACACAACAGCTTGAATGTCTTTTGTAGCAGGCAGATCAGTAGTTGCTCTGTCAGGTTGGAGGGACTTTAGAAAGGTCCATAAAACACTTCTTTCTCCATTCTAGAGTTCACTAAAATCATAGTGAACTCTGGAATCATTCCACAGTAATTAAGCAAGCTTCAAGTCAGGTCTTTTAAAAATAAATGTATTTTAAAAAAATCCATAATCAAACCATTGGATCTAAAGATCAGTTGCTAGTGTAATGGATTGTTGATACTAAAAGAAAAAGAAAATTATTTTGGCTGATTTGAGTGCAAATTTCTACTGTACTTTCCATGCACTTCTATTACATACTTCAGGTTCCAAAACACTTTTCAAACTGCAGCTGAGCTTTGCATGCTTAATTTAAGATCCGTTTGACATTGAAATATGAGCAATTTGGTGCTTCAGACCCTGTAATAGGATCACTGTTAGCATCACTAGTGCTCCAAAGTAGCATACATGACAGGTAATAGGTACTCAAGTAGTAACTATTAGAAATTTTAGGCGAACTTATGCCAGAGAGTGTAGTTTCCTGAGCTGGATCTGAGCTGTAGTATCAACCAGGCTGTTTCAGCAGAATGGTGTAACCATGGTGTCTGTTTCTATGAAAAATTAATTTTTCTCAGGAATAAAATAAAGCCAAAAATTTCAGTGGGGAATATCTGACTTCTCATTCAACACCCAACAGTATTACAGTGCCAGTTTTCTGCTGGGAAATAAATCAAGACGTTCTTGTGGAAAGCAAACTTCTTCTGTGAAAAATAAACTATGAAAGTTCTAGTTTTTCAAAGGTTCCTCCTTTTCCCCAAATTTAATAAAATGTTTTTAACCATCCCTTACCCACACTGTTATTAATATTGGCGTGGGTTCTTTAGAGGTCAGAGATAGACTCTGTGGTGTCTAGTGGACAATGTGGATGAAATGCTTTTTTTTCTAGCTTAATATCTTTTCTGATAACTTAGTATCTTTCCTGATACTGTGCTCTGAAAGCACAACAAATGTTTTTGCCTAGTCTATGCATGTATGAGGCTGATTGATGTGGCTGGGATTTCTCTCAGAAGCAGATGTGAGGAATGGGAAACACTGCTGATGAGAACTGTTGCCCGCAGGGATGGGATGTACATATTCTGGGGATAAAGGAGTGGCTAAGCTGCTTCCTTAAAAGGGAAAATGGACCCTAAAGTGATTTTTACAAGCTGTCATCCTGAAAGGAGTCATGCCTCATTTAGGAAATAGATCTTTAAAAACAAGGAACGTGGGCGAAAGTATACACCTTGGACTTTACGGAGTATTAAAGAAGCTGAAACAGAGCTGAGAGACTGCATGTTGCTTTGAAGAGCTTGGGAGTTTTTGTCACCGGTAGAACTTTTCTGGAGGCTGAAATAAATCTTTCTCCTGTGAAACTGTGGTGCTACAAATGTGGTGTTATTTAGTTAGCAAATCTTTGAGAATAAGCAAGACCTTTCTCTTTTCCAAGTTGCACATCGACATGGTGTATGTTTGGAAGAAAGTAATTGCAGTCACGTCATGCTCTGGGTGTAACTTCACTGCAGAGTGCAATGGGAAAGGGTGGTACCTATTTCTTGAAAACCCAGCAAGCACAAGAACATTGGCGTTTAAAAAAAAATTGCGTGTTTTAACTGAGACATCATATATTGAAGTGTGGAAGCATAGTCATTGATTTGTCAGCGTATAGTTGGTCTTGTATATCTGTGTTAGCCATTCCATACACATGCAACCAATTTAGGCATGCCGCCCCGTTCGCTTTTGCAAAAGGAGCAGGCAGGGGTGTTCCCATGCATGGACTCCATCACTGCCTGCACAAGTGACTGTCCACAAAACCACAGGAGCACCAGAGGCATGCAGGCTTACCTGACTGCCTTGGTGTCCTTAAAAAGACGTCCGCAGGAGATTTAGCCTGACTTTCTACAAGGCAGTTCCCAAAGTGCATGTTCTGGTATTCTTTCTGCTTATTTTGAGGAGTTTTCCCACCACCACTAGAAGGGTAAAGCTATTCTGCAGGACAAACTGCATACATGTTGAGAAGGAGGAAATTAGTTCAAGGGCTCATAAACAACAGAATATTACTGAAGTGAGTTTGAGTTTAAAAAAAAGGCAAGAATTTGCCTTGCACCTTTCTGGTTATTTTGTTTATATTAATAACCAACTAATTGATTTATATTTCTGATCACATTTTATGCTGACTGGACTCTTTCTCTAGCATGGCAGCACAGGTCATATTTTTCTGTTGTCATTTTTGAATTGCTACCCATTTTATGTTATGAGCTTTCCAAAGCACGTTGTAAGATAAGCCATTTACATTAAGACCAAAGCAAGAATCCCACATGCCTATACGTGCATATAAAATACACTGAGAAAAGGAAAGTTATGAGCAAATGATAGTTGCCCCGTGAAAGAACAGGCAAACCAGCCAGCTGTGAAGGAAACTAACATGATGTGCTAAAGCAGAAACACAATATAATGGGGAAATGCGGTTCTTTGTTCAGATCCGTTTCCTATTAACACTTATAATGTTATGCTTGTGCATGCCATCCCCTGAGGACCACTTGGTCAGCCTTAAATGAATAACAGTGGAATATGTAAAAACTGCTAGATGCATAAAACTTCTGTACACCCCTAGTCTGTTGTGTGTATGTGTTCCTTTTAAAGGAAATCTGAGCTATTTATTGCATGGGAGTTTGAGTTAAAATGCTGTTGTGTTGCCAGGGGCCAGCCACTAACAGTGATTTTAAAAGGTGAGAGCAGAGTGAGATTAGGGCAATTTGAGCATGATGCTTAAGGTCTCTCTAGCTATTAGCGAAGGAGGAAACTTTTTAGTATCAAAGGAGGGGAAACGGACTTTGTAATGCCACTTGGCTGGGCTGATAGCAGTGAGAAAGGCTTCAGCGAGGGGCTGCAAATTCGATGCCCTATTGAAGTCATCTGTTTCTTTGCTCTGTAGGGTACTGAAGCAGATGCTAGTCAGGTGCGTGATGGAGGTTCATGGGGAAGGTTGCTGTGAAGCGCTCTTCCCTGCTGATTCGAAGCTGAGGTGGAAAATTTAAAATAACAGTCCATATGCCAGATCTTACATCCTTTGCCTAATTTGGGGATACTTGTTGAAGCCAGACGAGCAAACATTTCTCATTTATGAAGAAAATGTGCTCATTTGAAGGAGTGTGGACATGCACACGAAAAGAAGATAATGTGGATAAATGTAGGAAGAGCAGTTTTACTGACACCTTTAGGTGCAGAACTTCCCCCTGATATAAAGAGATCATAATTTCAGGTATTTAAGCAACTAGCATATGTTAGAAAATGAACACTGTATACAGTGAGACTGCAAAATAATTCTGAAAGAAGCTGAATGTAACAGCCTAAACTATCATTGACACAGGAGCTGGAGGAACATTAACTGAGTTTGCTAACTGATGCACGGGTTGCTGCACTGGGAGGATATTCCTCTGGCTGTGGACTATCTCCTAAGCCCATGTGGTGTTTTTAGGACTGTCCCACTCAGGGCATCACCACCGCTGCTTGATCCAGAGCTGTGGTCTTCCCTGAAGGGCTCTCTGATCACCTCAAGAGGCTATAATACCCATGGTCTGGATGTAAATTGTTATTAGAAGGAGAGGATTTTTCTGTGTCAGACAGCTGTATGGCTTACTTAAAAGGGTAATTGGTGTCCTTCCTTGTAGGGAAAAAATGAATTTATAATATACTCAAATAATAAAATCTCATTTTGCTGTTCAGTCCTATCTTAACGAGGGAGGGAGCTGGGAGAGGAAGCTAGATATTAAAAATAAAACAACAAACCCTTTTAAGTGTAACAAAATTGGGATCTCAGAGTCTATAAGGGCAAGAGAAGTGCATTTTTTTCTCAGCTTGTTAACTACCTTATTTATATCCCTCCCAAAAGCACAGCTTCAATATGACTGTAATTAAGCAGAACTACTCCCCTAAAACTCTCTTACCACAAGACATTCTCTCAATGTCTCCCTGTGCAATATTTCTGAACACTCATCATGTCCATTTCTCCACCCTGAGGTCTGACTAGTTGAGACTGATGAAGTCTGAACACAGACTTCGAGGGATTTCTAATGGGATAATCAGGAGGTGGGTGTTGAGCTTCAGAACATAAGTCATTTTCAGGCTTCAGTGTTTGTTTTAAATCCTAAAGGGCACCTTAGGATTCCTAAAAGATTAGCGAACAGGGCCTCCCAAATCTGCGCTAGTGCTCTTTTTTTGACAAAACTGACAGCACAGTCAAGAACTTGTCAGGTAAGGGAGATAAATACAATGGAAGAGCAAACAGCAGGAGAAAAGAGAACTTGTGTGATAACATATTCTCCCTGGATGTCATAGACCATGTGCAAATAATGAGCACACTGAAAGAAAGGCAGAACCTGGTTAAGTATTGTGTCAGGAGAGCCTGTGATCTCAGGCTATTAAATACTACAGCGCTCTTTCAGAGCATCATAATTCAAAAGGAAGGTGACAGTGTGGTAACTGTGAGCTGCCGCCTAGCATCGGGCTGGAAGGGAGGGGGAAAGCAAGATCAGAGCAGGCTTTGGGATGAAAGGAGGTTATCTCATTTTCATAAGGAAGATCGCTCAAATACCTGCTTTGACCTCTTGTGTTAGAGCATGAATTTCAATGAAGGGATAAATGGTGACATCTCACCCCTTAGCTAGTTTTTGAGGATTGGGTTGTGTTATATTAAATCGTGCTTGGAAATCTCTGGTTAATACATTTAGAGAAACAGCTCTCAGGAACATCTACCTCCCTTCCTTCCTCCTTAAAACAGTAATGAATCCAAATTGCTAATAAAACATAAGAGCTCAAAGATGTTGTACACAGACCATGTTTCTGGGCTGGGTATTTTTTTAATGTCAGTTTTCCCACAGCTGTTAAAATGTTACAGTCATTAAGGTATCAAAACTGTCTAGCCAAGAAGAGGAAAGACTTTTCTTTCTTTAGGCTCTTGAATTGTTTGAATATTTTGTTTAGAAGGGCTCCATTCTTTGTTTCTTTCTGTGGAGAAAGTAAAGCTTGTAATCTGTCTGTACTGTAAATCTCAGTTAAGAGCCATTCATTGAAAAATAAACTATGCCTTCTCCTGTGAGGCTATTTTCCTAACAAATCTGATTATGTGCCTGCAAACTAACAAAGGCAATTAGCAGATACATGTTGTCCTATCTACATTTTGAAACTGTTTTCCTAAATGGTAGGAAAAACACATCTTAAGGTTTACAAGAAATTTAATTTACTGACATGCAGGGGTTTTTTTCTGCTTTGACACAGGTTGCCAAGCAAAATCTGAGGGGCTGTATTGTAGTTCCAAATTAGAAAAGGAATTATTGAAGGGATCGGGAATATTTTGAAGTGTATATATTCACTGCAGGAAATGAGGTCCTTTTCTCCTGAGCATGGGGAGCAATCAAAGGACCAAGGATGGCTTCCTCTCTGCAGCCCCAGACCTCTGTGCTCGGCATCCTGACCCAAAAACATGGTTTTTCTCAGGGCCACGTGCCAGTACTGCTTGGGCTGTGTTAAACCTTTCTTATATTTATATACTGCCTCTTCATCTCTCTCCAATGTGACAATGATCTACCCACATGGCCTTCCCCAAAAAGTAACTTGGCAAAAATCTCTTCACTCAAATCATCCAAATCACTGAGTAGCTTTATACTTTTTTGCCTTTGTTCAAAAGAAAAAAAAAGAAAGAAAAAAAAAAAGAAAAGAAGGGAAGTTTCAAGGGTGTATAAGCTGGGCTTTAGCAGTATATTCTCTGGGACTATGTTCATCCTTAGCTTTTTTAATGCAGGGTGCAAGAGGCCCCATCAGCTAAAGGTTATCAGTTAATACCAGCACTGTAGCTTTTGCTCTGGGGTGGGGACCCAAACTACCCTGAACTCAGCAGCTAAACAGGTACCCAACTGATGAGGAAGCTTCCAGGAAAAGTTGGTGTGTTTGTTGAGGTCATACTTATGCTTCAGGGAGTATCTTCTTTTTCCCCCTTTTCCCCTATTTTCCCCCTTTTCTTCTTTAAATAAAAAATGATCTGACACTGCGAGCGTTAGGAGATGCTTCATCATTCATGGCATCGCTTGTCGACTCAGATGTGAAACAGGATCTTCTTTGTGACTTTTCAAGGAAAGAACAGTGGAAAGCTCTGGTTATGTCTATATAAAAGATGAACAAGATTCATTTTGCATAAAATTCTTAAGAATGTGTAATTTTTTCTGTCATCCCCAAAAATCATGGCACAACTTTTTAAGGCTATCCAATGTGATGTGTTTTAGGCTTTTTTTTTTGGTGGGGTGGAATTATTATTATTTAAAACTTAATATAAATAGGAAGAAATCTGTAATGCCAAAGCTATAAATCTTTTGCTTTCATAAAAATTATGGAATCATTGAGCTATATGGCTGGAGGGGACTTCAAATGTCCATCCAATCCTCTGCCCAAAGTAGGATTAAGTAACATCTACATCATTTCTGACAGAAATATCTCTAATGTGTTTTTGACAACCTCCAGAAATGCAGAGCACATATCCTACTGCTGTGCTTAACTGTATTTGCTTTGAGACAAGTTTTTCTTTCAGTCTAACCTGAGCCCTCCTTGATGCAAATTTAAGTTCCTTTCATTTTTGGTTCTACTCAATACAGATAGGGAGGAAAATATTATTTCTTCTTTCTGTCTTCAGCAGCCTCTTGTGTATTTGAAAATGTATTATGTCCACCCTCCGTCTCATCTTCCATAGACTAACCAGTTTGCTTAGTCTGTCCTTAATCCTCTTGTAGACTTCAAGGTGTTTCTCTAGTTGTCCAAAAGGTTCTCTCTGGCTGGCCCATGTTTAGCTAGGAGCAGTACCTAAAAGTGGATGTGGTACTTCAGATGGGACCTACCAATGCAAAGGAAAAGATTCACACACCTAACTGTGCAACCACTATGTTTAAAAATGTGGGTAGAAGGTAAAAAATTCGGTTCGTATTGGTGAGGATCAAGAAGCCCAGCAGCACTTACAGATGGTTCCCATTTGAAACAAAACATTTGCAACTGAAAAAGCTAGAAATAAATTCTTTCAAGTTCTCCAAACTAAAGGAGCTCTGCAGAGAGAGGACTGCTCAGCAGCAATGACTTCTTTGTTTTTAATTGCAGAATCCATAGCATCACTAATAAATCATGACAGTGTGACAAATGAACAGTCTCAGCTGAGGGATCCTGCCTGAAATCCCATTTGGTTAATTGTGTTGCACCTACCAAGGTTTCCCTTGGAATGGTTGGTTCAGTGCTGACTCCAGGGGAAGTGTGCCACCTACTGCATCACCATCTCTGCTTCCTGAAGCACCCTGGGATTTCCTTGGAGGGCTCCCAAATGCATTTGGCCACGACCAACCCTGTTTAGCTTATGAGAGCAGACCAGATCACAGCCTGAGGCTGTTATGGCTGCTAGCCATATTACTCATTGGGGATGTTTAGTCATGTATCTCTATGAAGGGAGACCATATTGCATTAAATGTCTCAAGTTAGTTCTGCGTATATTGTTTGTAAATCTTTTTGTGACTCTTTCGGAGTGGGAAGAGCTGCATATGTATAAAATATTAAGACTTAATGGAGTGTATATGACATGTATGTGTACTTTCAGGTAATTTTTGTAATAACCTTTCCTCTTATAGCTATATGATCAAAAATGTTATAAAACAGACTGGGAAGGCAGCCTCTTTTAAGTTCTGCCAGTTTAGTAGTGAATTATTCTGATTTCACAAGTCTGGTTTTGATACTTAAATATTGGTAAATCTTCACCAACGTGGTTGTTTAACAGTAGTGAGTACTAGGATCAACACTATCCAGCTAATATTAATTGCAATGCAATTCTACTTGACCGCAATAAGTCTTAACTGATATTTTATTATTAATACGTTTACAGATGGTAGATGGCTTTGGACAGAACACCTTGTTTTCTCATTCTAAGACAGACCCCCAATAGGTGGCTTACAGCAGTATTGTGTAAGTCTCCCAATATTAGGAGGGGTTATAATCTGAAGAGAGTAGTTGCTCCTATATTGTATAAGGTATGTACTCCCTCTCTCTAATTTTTGTAGGGGATAAGATCTAGAGAAAACAGACATTGGTAGCCAAATATCCTCACTATATGCTGGACTAGTATAGTAGGTCTGGTTTCAAAAGTACGAACAAACTCCAAACCACCACAAACTGGCATGCTTTATATCTCTGTACAAATTACTAAATCTGACCATCTTTTTTTTTTTTTTTTTTCCTTTTCTTTTTGAAGGCACTAGTATGTGCCTGGGATCTGGTTCTCTATGAATGCTCTCTGATCCTGGCATTAATACCCATTATGACTTCCCTGTCTGAAATCTTTGCCTCATTGTACCCCTGCTTTGAGTGTATACAGCAGGAATTGAAAATAAAAAAGCATTAAAGAACTGCTGGCACCTTGTGGTAAATGTTTGAAAAACATTTTTAACAGCAGTTTAGACTGTAAAGTATACGAATTCTGAATTTTCTCAATCATTAAGACTATTCTGATGAAAAAAGGATCATTATTATTTTATTCTATTTATATCCCTTCTGTGACCCTTCAGTCCATTTTCTACCTGCTGCCTACAATGTTACCTGGCACATGCTAAAAACGTGTTTCTTAAAGGAGTTTGTAAAGGTACAGTGGGCCTGGCTGTTTCCAAATGAGATAATTTTGTTTGCAAGACTACTGAGTGAGAGGCAAGACTGCTGAGCAAGAGCAGATTCATATATGCAGGGAAGAAAGCTTAGCTCAGTGGAAATATGTTTAGGCAGAGAAGATAACTCAGATGGTCCCTTGTGCTGGTTTTGCCACTTATTAGCTCAATGCAGATAGGCATTATGAAGGATGTGAGTTGGGTGGGATTTGAAAAAAGAAAAGCAGTGGTTTGGTGAACTGAGTTGGGAGTTTTTCCTCAGGAAAAAGAAGAATGAGACTTCAAGGGGCTGATATTTTTATTGTAGGGGAAGAGGTGGGGTGTAGGGGAGCAGAAGGACTAGGGAGGTCACAGATGCAGCGTGGAGTAGGCTGAGTAAGTGAGAACAGGAACAATAAAATTGGTATCATAGGCTAGGAGAGCCAACTGATTAGATCAAATATATGTGTGAAGAAGACAAAACAGAAAGCTCTTATATGAAAACATTTCTTGCGAACGAGCTGAGCTGAGTTCCAGACGGTATATCAGCCTGTCTCTCATCTGTGCTTCTTTTTAAATTCACTAGCACTCTGCACTTTACAGACCTTTTTCTTAGTCCCTATAAATTTTTTATGGAAGCCAGGTTAGCTGAAACGAAAAGTAGAGTTGTTTTTCTTAGGTGCATGATTTAAAGCTTAGCAAGAAAACCCATGGAAAACATAATTGGGCTAAACAAAACAAAACTTTGAAAGGCTTCACCAAGTAAAACCTAATTTTTATCAATGCACTCTAAAGCATTTTTTTAGTGGACTATTTTCATGGCAAAGTTCAACTCTCAGTTCCCAGGGTTTCTGACTATGACTTTTTACACTTTTCACTGTCCTTATAAAAGACAGACAAAATGGTTTAAGGAAATATTTTTTAAAATATTCATTATCTGGCAAAGACCAAGCCTGCAGTATTTCAGCCTAAAAAGGGAAAGTTTTGGAAGGTTTTAAAAGTATCTAAAAAAGGGAGATAGAATGAAAATGAAGATGCAGCTGTAAACATAAGTTTTAATGTCATTCATCCTGCAATACTCCTTGAAGTCAGCTTTATCTTTTTGCATAGTCACATTTATAATATATGTATAATGCTTTCTATATGATAATATCTTTTATCTTGGTGTGTGTGAAATATATGCCCCTATATATGTGTATTATGAGCACAGCAGTGAGGCAGGTGAAATCACACTAGTCACATCCCAGAATTAATTCTGGTTTTGCTTTGTGTTTACGTGATCAGCTCCTGTTTGACTAAATCTCTTTAAGAGCAGTTGCAAGTATTTAATAACTTTTTGTTTGAGCGCTCTGAAAATGCTTACCAACTAAGGAATCAGATGCAACTGAAGAGAGATTTCATGAATCGGCCTCCAAAATATAGAGGAACAAGAATTGTATGAGCTGTCCTAAGTAAGAGTTAGATGATGACTGTGATGGCTGCCCATCCTTAGGTCTGTTTAGGCTGGAAACACAGAATAGCCAACAGGGACAACCAAAGCAAAATTAAAACACGGCAAAGTGAAAACATATTAACCAACCAATAAAAATAATAGCATTCATGACAATCAAGCAACCCGACTGCAGCTTGTGCTCTGAACCTTGCCAAATTTGGGGCTGCTGGCAGGTCACCAAGAATAGCAAATACAACAGACAAGGGCCCCTCATCTGAGAAAGCCTTGCTGCAGTCCCCGGAGAGCTTTGCCCTACGAACCGACAGCAAGAGCATCCCAGCTGGTCTGAACAGACAGCGTGGAATTACAGCATGAGATGGCTGTGAAGGGAGATTAAGCTAAACTTGCGTTTTGTGTGAATTGAGATTAAATGAAGGGACTTGGTTGTTATTTAGTAAAAACAGTTTCCTAGGTTACCTTGGAGTCATTTTTACTGTGTTGGTATGATGTAATCGGCTGGTTTAACGTTTAGAGCTAGTAAAACATGTGCGTATAAATTTTTTAAAAAAAGGATGTGCCTAATCACTTTCATTTTGCACTCACTTAACTCAATATTAATAGTTTGTATTGGCTGAGGATTTACAAACAGGCTTAGGAGTGTAATGGTCTAGATTTCTACATCTGATGGCCTGAAAGTTAGAGGGAGTGAAGAGTTTTGTCAGACTCCTAGATCTTTCCTCCCACACATGCTGGCCACCAGATAAATCATGTGTATGAGTTTATAGTGGAGTCGGTGCTGGATGTTAAGCAACACCCAGAAGTGAAGTTCTTGAAATAATTTCCTGTGAAAGCAACAGTAGACAGATTTGTAATCATAGATCACGGCATTAATCAAGTAAACAAACCATCCATTTTTTTGCTGTGGCATTCCTGAAATCCCTTTTAGGAACACAGAAAATTCTACATAATGATACTGCCTAATAATGAGCGTAATCAGAGCAGAACGGCGCGCAGCAACACAGGGGGCTTCTCAGGTCTGTAGGACACAGATGCAAAATTCCCCTGATAAAAGCAGACATCTGAAATGTTGCTTAAATATTTCAGTAGTATTAATACTACTATCTCCCTTGTAATTAAAACATTCGTCTTCCTCAAAACTTATCAAAAGGTTGCTTATCCCACTCTATCGGCTAAGAGAAATTTCAGGCAGGGCTGGGAGTGAATCAGTAAATACGGGCAAACTTTATCCTGTGCTGTTACTCACACTGACAAATTCCGACTCAGTAAAAGCTGCTGACAGCTGTGGACTGCTCAACAGCTACAGCTAATGTGGGGGAATCTGCTCTAGGAAACAGGGCAGGTAAGCTTTGTTCAGCACGCTTAAAAATGGAGTTTGCTGGAGGGAAAAGAACCGGGTGGTGTTGAAAAGGAAGGTGTCAAGTTGGAGGAGGCTGCTTGTGGAGCTACGCAATGTTCAGTACAGTCTTGATTTTGTTTAGCGTTTTCATTAATGACGGTAATGCAAGTATAACAAGTACTGCTGGTGACGCAGGGTTTGGAGACATCGGCAATACAGAGAAGGACCTGGATATCATACAAAAAAAGAAAAGAAAAAGAAAAACCAACCGAAAAAAGCCTGGATGAGCTTTGAGTACTGAAGTAATGGCAATGGAATGAAATTCAATATTAAAAAATGCAAGGCTGTGCCTGGGGGGACTAATAAAAATTTCTAGAAGAAGAAGGAGAAGCTGGGAGCTCATCATCCGGAAACAGCTATGTTGGAGGAGGGCTTGTGGATAGTGATACGTGGTCATGGAGTGGCAGCAAGCTTCTGTGGTGGTCTGCTAATTTCCTAGGTACCAGCACTCTTAAGTAAGCATCAGGAAGATGGCTTTCCAGAGGCCTTGGGAGGTATTTGACTGGCGTGGTGGACTGATCTGGCTCTAACTTTTAATACTGATGAAAACATGCTAGGGAAGGGGGGGACATGTTTGTTACCAAGTATCATGAAAATGAAAGTAAGTAACTTCAGGAGGAAAGACCGAGCTGATTAAGGGATACACAGAGAGAGTTGGCATGTTCAACGCAAAGGGTTGGGAAAAAAGTCTTTGCAGCAGGAGTCTGGACAGATATGAAAGAGGTAAAATTGCATTAGTAAAAGCCAGAGAAAGCGATGTTGCAACTATTGACGTGCAGGGTGGTGAGACATATGTTCCAGTTATGAAGCAATTACAAGAATATATAAGCCCTGAAGAGGTTTCAAGCTGAATTCAGATTGGCATCTCCATGCAGAATAATTAACACACGAAAGGTTGAACATGAGGGACAAAGACAGTAGAAAATTTCTAAATCCTAAGAAATTAAATTGATGCCACTTGGAAGGAGGAAACAAAGGGGAAGTTTTTGGGAGACAAGAGAGAAACAGTAAAGGCTCAGGGTTTGGAAGGTTAAAACCTGAAGGGACACATCCCAGTTAAGCACAGAAACTGATCTAGGCACTGCTTCTTTTGTATCAAAGCTCTTCAGCTATATTCACAGAAGTATCTGCTTATGTTAGAGGGAATCTTGGGCTGTAAGCGAACTCCGCAGGTTCTCAGATGAGTTAGTCATCATTGCCTTAATTTGTTTATCCTGTTTCCATAATAAATCTCTTTTTTTTTTTTTTTTTCATTTAAACAACTTAACAGTCTAGTTTGTTGGGGTTTTTAAAATTGAGCTCACTGTGGTTCATTTTTCAACAGAAAATTAATCTTCTATCCTTATGTGAAAAGCCACCAGGGATGCCAGCATGCCAATGAGATTTTTCCAATACAGAATTTACAGAAGTGCCTCACTGACATGGGTTGTGGTCACCAAGGACAAACACAACCATTTGGTTTTGCACAGTGGCAGGAACAGGCTAACATTAGAGGGTATCCAAGCAGATGACTGTTCCATGTGTAAATCTGGTACGCACAGTTTGTGTGGAGTATGTACTTACCCACTGTGGATTTCAGGTTTGGGTTTGTTTTGTTTTTTTTTTAATGCAAGACTAGAAAAGCTGTACATTTTGATTCATAGAAACTGGTGTTAAAAGTAAAGCAGCATCCTGCCCCACAGAATGTGGAATTAAAGTTAGAAATACTTCCTCTTTCATTTATCATTACAGAAAACTGATGGTGTAACTCTGACTCTGATGTCAGTAAAATGCAGATGCTTTCCTTTCAAAGTCCTGAAAGGATTTGTATGAGTGTCTGTGAGAGATCTGTTTGTTTTTAGTATGTTTAGAGATAATAGATAGCCATACTTTTCCAGAAGAAAAGCATTGGAGGACTAAACATAGTGTGTAAAACCTAAAAACGTAAGTGAGTACAGATGAACCTCACTTGATTTCAAAAATTAGTCTGACTGGAGAAGTTATTGTGAAGGAAACTGAACTAGGATTTCCTGTTTAACTCCCATTACAAAGAAAAAAAAGGAAAAAGACAATAGTTTTCCCTTTTAAAATAAAATGTCTAATTATGTAATAGCTTTATATCATCAGCAATACAGTTCTAATTCCTAGGCTGACTTGTTACACTGAAAATTTTACATTAAATTACATTTCAATGGGAGTCACTGCAAATTAGGGAACTGCAGGTTGGCCCTTGGCTGTGGCCACATCTCCGTCTCTGTGTTGCAGACTTCTTTGGTTTTTAAGAAACATGCTTGAAAAATTCTTATCTGTACTAAAAGAGGCTGGCATTTAGGTGTCAAGATGCTGGATGTAAATGAAATTCAGATCTTTGGATAAAGCCAAGTTAAAAATGGTACCACTTGGATAATGAATTCTCATCATCCTGATAGTAATTGAATGGTGTAAACTCTGTGCCTGAGGATGAGCCAGGACCAGCAGAATTACTTGGCTACACGTAATTCATGGAACTTCAAAGCTTAAATCAATTCATCCAGCCAGAGTCCAGCAAACATTTCCTAGTGGTCGGTTATAGATGTTTGTTTTCATGGAGGAAATATTGTTCTATCAGCTGGATTACTAGCAAAAGACGACGTATCTTTAAAAGCAAGTGATGTGTGTGTTTTTATCAGATAGCACTGTAAATCTGTGCTGCTGTAATGAGGGTGATCTGAGTCCCAGCATTCTCCTTTTCCAATTGGAACCGAGTCCCAGAGCTTTGCCTATTTTTTGTAAGCTTCATTAGAACATTAATTATTTTTATCATGCTGAAGAATAAAGATGGGGGCTAACAAATATGCATGAAGAAGACAGTTTAGGGGAAGACTAAAATTTGTTTCAGAGCTCATCTGTGCTATTATTCAGTGCTTAGCATACTGTGCTCCGCAGCACATATTTAATTACAGCATATGCGTTTGCAGTTTTAATCCAGATTTTGCAATTTCAGCTTACTTTTCTGTCTGTTAGAAGTGCAGTGGGGAAAGAACATCCAACCAGATCCTTTTCCCTGTTGTAAGAGTTGAGATGTGACTATATGTGATACAAGTTTTAAACTGGGTCCAAGGTAAAGCCTGCAGAGTTTCACACTAAAGATTAAGATATCTGAGGTTTGGGGTCAAAATATTTAGGGTATATGGATGGCAAAGCTTCTTCAAGGAACTCTAAAAATAGCAGTGGCTCCACTTTTCAACCAGCATGTCCTAATTACCCATTAGAGTAATTAGAATCACACTGGGGGAAGGGAACCTCCTGTTCATTATGGATGAACACTAAAGATTGCGTGGTGTTTTTTAAATAATTGCAGCTGTTTACTTCTGTCCTTAGTCAACATCTCCCCTCTGCACTCCTGTGCCATTTGCTGGCTGGCTGCCATCTCCCATGTCAAGGGCGATTGCATTGCGTGACTTTTTATGGCTGGCCTGCAAGGTGCTTTGGGATCTTTCAGGGTGAAAGGTTCTACAGAAATGTAAAGCATTATTTATGATTTTGCATAAATCGCTGCATTATTTGTCTTAGGTATTTGTGGTTTACAGCTGTAATAAAATAGCTGGCTACTCAGACTGGATGACTCAGTGATATGTAATTGGATACAGAGCTCTTCACTTCCAGGTCAGCCACTCATCACTGGCCCAGAGATATTTGGCGAGTGTATAAGTAGGCAATTCCATTTCCTAGTGGTTGGGTGTCCCCAGCACAAAAAACATGATCCCAAGTGGCATTAACATGCTTAGGACTGTCACCGGAGAAGGGTTTCTTATCTTGAGATTGTTCTTGAAGATTTGGGTTAAGATTCATGGCCAAAATGTTGCAGGGATGTCTCCTGGCCATCATGCCCATTGCACATCTGCGTGGATTGTCACAGGACACCTGTCTCCAGAGCTGTTGGACCCAAACTCTTGCTAGTTCTTCTTAAATATTTTCAGTAGTGTGTTTCTAACTTAGCGGCACATTTGTGCATATGAGTGAGAGAGGGAGATCTTTGTTCCGGGATTCATTTAGACTTAGTCCAATCCAGTTTCTTACAGTGCTTATGCACAGGAAATCTGGGGCAGATCTCACAAAGGATATTTCTAGATATTCTATTTCACAGCAATTTGCAGAGCTCCTAGAAAAAAACAGCTCTACCTCTGATACAGCTCAATGCTGGGCACTTTGATCTGAGTCTCCTTAAAGGAGAATGGCTTTTTCCGAAGCACCCAAGTGACTTGGGAACATGCATCCCATTATCTTATGAGCAATTTGAAAAATCCACTCTTAACCCTGCCTGACTTTAGTTCTGGTGAAATTGGTGGACCTACACATTCTTATGTCTTTGCTAGTGACAGCTAGCCTGCTCATACCTCACAGTCTCCCTGTGCAGGCGCTTGTGCAGACAGTCCCTCTGTCCACCACGAAAACACAGGACACCCAAGTTGAACTGAACACTGAGTAACACCACATGGGTTTGCAGTGGTCTGTAACTGAAAAGGTTCACTGGAAGCAATTTGCAAAGAAATCCTTAGGAAACCACCTGGATGGTTATTTTAAATTAAAAAAGGAAGAGATGCCACTTTAAAAAAATAATTTTTAATACTAGGTTTAAGGTTCCATACATGTGATAGTCATTAAAGCTTATTTAACCCTGAAATTATCTGGCCTCTTTAATTCCACAGGGACTGTAAGGCTCTTGGGTTAGAAATGAAAAATAATGTCAGAATGAAAATGAGACTTTCCTGAGTGTAGGACCATTATTACAGAATATTTTCTTAATCAAGCCTCTTTAAGAGCCAAGTAGCAGAGAAAAAAACAATCAGGCTATACTGCTTTCATCCACAGGGTCTTTGCCGATGCTTTGGGCCACTGATCGAAATAGGCACAAGTCAGTCCCAAAGGCTGTATGTGAGACACTCACCTAAAATGCATGTAGAACTGATGATTTGTCCATCCACAATCTCAACTGTAATACACCCAGTTCCTTGTTACCGTACGCTTTTGAGATAATCCCAGTGTGCTCTGACATTTGGGCTCTCAATATTCAGAGCTTTCTGGTTGTTCAGACTGGAAACTTTCAGCAGGAGCAGTGATTTTTGTCAAGTTTGTATTACACCAAACATCTGTGGTGTGCCCCACCACCCTTTCCCCAAGGATAAAACATGCTGCAGGGAGGGTGTTGCAAGCATTCCTGAACTAGACAGCTAAGCTGGAGTCATAACTGTGCTGGCCAGGGCGCTACTTTGAAGAAGGCTCCCATCAGAATTAAAACATCCCACAACTCTCATCACAACAGCCCTATTCTTGAGCGTGGCTGAACATGGAAATTTAAGGATGGGGGTGGAGTGGGGGGAGAAAGAAAAGACAGACAAGTAAACAGATAAAGAGGGAGCTCTTGCATGCAAGTGGAATTTCCTCTGAGCACAGGACATTCTTTATCATTAACTGGTCTGTCACAGGAAGGAAAATGGGAAAACAGTGTTTCCTGTTAGGGGGAAGAAAAAATCAATAGGCCTTGGAAATACCTGCCTGGAAAGAACTTCTTGTATTCCCAGCAGCAAGCACAAATAAGTTTTTAACTCCTTTGGAGCATGAGCTCTGCATTAAAGCGGTTTGCTTCTTGAAATGGGATGCCAGTGTAAATACATCATTTAAAAATGATTGGCAGTTCAGGCTGCTTGGATCTTTCTTGTTAGTTTCAGAAAGTTCTCTAACTCCTGGAAGTACCTTCCTTAAGGCAAAGCCTGTTTTCAAGACACTTGAATTCTTCTGAGTTTGTGTCTATGAAGGGAATAATAATTAAAAGGGCCATTTGCCATACAAATGCAGTCACTCCTCTAATATTTTGATTAAGATGCTCACAGGTGGACAATGGGTCTGCTCTTGCTTCTGGTAAACCAAGTTTTCTCTAGGAAGGAGCACAGTTGCCATGCAAGTGCTTGAAGCCTCTGAAGGACATTGAACTACCCTAGAGCTCCTGCATCATCCTCTTGGTTGCATCTTGCTCTGAATACAGCAGGGTGGTGGAAGTGTGGGTCTTTTCAGAGGAGTGAGAAGAGGCTGGTTCACTGACAAAGGCTGCAGGAATGGGTGCATATGCACAAGCAGCCCCAGGGTAACCTGGATTCCTCAGGAGAATAGTTTTTCTCTTTGGTGGCAGCTTCCTTCCTTCCAAAGGTGGGCCTGGTGATCTAAGTTTGTGCCTCGGTTGCAGCCACATTCCCCATCAGTTTGAAGCTGGGGTTTTGAGCCAGGGATCTGTCCTGGGCCCATGGCAAAGTTTATAACGATGCCAGTGGCATGACTGGATGAGCAGAAGCTATGTAATCCAGCACTGTAAATGGAAGAGGACAAAATAAAAAGAAGGGAGGGAAGATGATCTCTTAGACATGCACAGAAAGAGGGTTGGAAGTCACTTTGTTTTTTTAAATGGAGAGGGAGAAGTGGGCTGAGCTTAAAATGAAACTATCGGCAAGGCTGGAATTAAAAGAAAGCTTTAAGAATGATCTAACTTTTATTTTATTACATTACAGAAGACAAAAAATCAATAGCTGGTAATTCAGACATAAATGAGTTATACAGGCCATTGACACAATGGACCAAACTTTATAACAACCACATCTGATGCTGTCAAGTCACAGGCTTCAGTGGCGCCAGTAATAATTATGGCTGATCACCTCTAATTCAGAGCTGCCTTGCTTGATAAAGGTGTCACTCTGAGTGGCTGCAGCATCAATATCAATTGAGGATGTCATCCAACAGGTCAGCCTGCTGTGCAGAACTGCGTTTTTTTAATTGAATAAGATAAACCCTTCATTTTTCTCCTGCTTTCATTCTGTCTGCAAAAATCATAAATATCTTAAACAAAAATAATTTGAATTCGTGACTGAAACTACTTGAATTCAAGAGTAAACCATGACTGAAGCTAACGGTGTTGATCCATAGAAATATATTCTAAAGATAATTTATAACCATAAGAGTATCCGCAGGAGGAGACCCTGGTACTTTACAATAATCTCTGTTGCATCACTGCTTTGATCAATTAATGAATCTGCCCCCCAAAAAACCCTGTTTGGTAAAATGCTGCTAGGCAATAAAAATTACTTTTCCATAAACTCACATCATTATATGGAAGAAAAGAAAACACATCGGCTTTGATGTTTTCCTGTTGTTTTCTGAATTTGGGGGGATAGGTGTGTCCATTCACTATCAGAAAACTGAATTTCACTCTGAGACGTGGGGTGAAGTGACTTTGTAAAATATGCTGAGGTTCTTGATCTGTAGAGAAAGGAGTCACTTTTAAAAACCTCTCCAATGTTTCAGGTGCCATTAATGCTTACATCTCTGCAGTCTGACATTGAAACTGTTAGTCTTTGGATTGCTGAGGGATGGTATGTGCGCGTAGACATTTTCAACGTATTGTTATTATTATTGCTTAAGCTTTGCATTCTTTTGTGGAGCAACTGCTTTGTACTGTGTTGACTACAATTAATTGTGAGTGATGAACAGTGAAAAAAACCTCTGTGGGGGAGGACACCGGAGGTATTTCAGCCACAGTCACTGTAGCATTTAACATCAGGAGGACTTAGAAACTACGATAGGATGCAGCAGAGCGCTTCGCACCACAATGGCTTATGCTTGCACACGTGAAAAGCGTCTTCTATTTTGAAAAATTATTACTAGTTCCACTTAGAAACATTCTCTACCCTTAAAAAAAATCATGAGTATCTGACTTGGGAGAGAAACACCAGAAGGGAACTGTTTTAAATGCAGGGTAAGCAATAGCAGCAGCACCACAGTGAGTTGGTTCATAAGCTTGCAGTGCTGTACGGCTTGGGGCTTTTCTGGTACTTTTGAAGTAGTGGAGAAAGAAAGTGCCTTGCACCTGTACGTTTGCAGGCGCACCAAGGAACAGCCCCGTAGTTATCCTTCAGAAACGCGGGGCTCGATTCCAGCCCTGCGCGGCTCAGGCAGAGAAATCCCAGTCTAGCGCATAACCCGTAAAAGCAGCGCTATTCATTCTCCCCGGACCCGCACAAACACGCTGCGCCCGCTTCATGGCTTCGCCGCTGCCCTCCTCGTCTCCGGCTTGATCTCCTTTTCCACTTGCTGGATCTTCCTGAAGCCCGGACCATGCGAGCACTGGGGACGAGCGCGTTTGTGTGCAATATCTTCTGATCAGCCCCAGTCCATCATGTCAGCCCCGTCCCTGGGTTTTCCGGCAGGCAGCTGCGCAGGCCCTTCAGAGGCGGCACTGTTTCTTTCTCTGTTTACTCGTTTCCAATGGCAATTGCACCACCGAGTCTCAGGACGGCTGGAACTTGGCCTGGGGCTGTTTTGGTTACATTGAAGTTTTTGCTTCAGCCCTGCCAGATTTAAATGGTGACTTCACCAGCACTGGGCTAAAAAGGAGAAAAGGGGAGGAGGGAGGTAGTGTAGCGAGCGGGAGCGAGTGAGGGAGAGGGCCAGGGCATTACATCATCACTTGGACGGGAATCAAATGGGAAGGATATGACTCACTCGGGCTAGTTAAGCTTTGGCTCAAGTTCTACATACACTCATTCCAGGGCTCTCATGTTCTGCACCTCAGCAGGGAATTCAGGCTCAGTGATGTCCATGAGGTTTGTTTTTAATTTTCTTTTCCTTTTCTGATTTCTATATACTTCCCCCCCCCCTCGCCTTCCTCCTCCTCTCCTCCTCCCCTCCCTAGTCCCCCTTTCCCACTCTCTTTTCCACTTCGACAGAGTTTGTTTTCTGGTGCGTGTAACCTCGCCTCTTAGCAGCAGAAGCTGTTTTTTCGACCAAACCAAACCCAAACAAGGAGCACACCAAACTTGAGAGAAGTTTGGTGGTTTGTTGTGGGGTTTTTTTGCCCCATCATTGTGTCGCTCCTAATCGGAGGAGACAGGGAGAGAGTTAAAATGCAGGAACCAATCGCTTGGACGGTGATGTAATGCTGGAACTGCAGGGTTGTTAAGTAATGTGAGAGGAAGGGGGTCAGGGTTGCAAAGCATTTACCTGCTGTCAAGGGGCTTTAAGTTTATTATCAATTGCAGTGACTGTAACTGGCTTCAGACTGCACTCTCTAATTATTCACAGACTCCCCTTTTTTATCTTTTATTATTAAAAGTAAAGCTATATTACGGTATTCTAAAAAATGTGATATTATCACAGCTGCAAATTATTTTCCACCGGGGTTTTTTGATGTTTTTTAAATGGCTTGAAGCTGGGTGTCTCTTTCACAAAAAGCCAAGAGAAGGCAAAAAGAAGAGAAAGGCAAAGGCAAAAAGGGGTGGTTCTTCAAGTGTAGCTGGCGAATTTGAAACTGTACGAAGAGAGCAGTTCAGCCTCTGCCTAGCAGAGCGAGTAAAAGCTCCTGCTGTTGGAAATCCGCTGTTAAATAAAACGTTTAAGGAAGGCAGTTTGCGGAGCTCATCCCGAGGAGCCTCCGCATTTTATCCCTAACACTTGTCAGCAGCATTCAGATCCTTAGCTCGCCCTGGGCTCGTTGCTTGTTTGCTGGGCGGCTCTCTCGCTATTGCTGGGACCGCTGAGGTCCTGACCCTGCACGGCAGATCCCCTCCTGTCATGGGTCTGCTCTCCAGAACTACCTGGGAGTTGGGGCATCTTCCCACGTGGGTTTCCTTTGCAGGACAGAGCACTGTGCTTGTCTTATTAAATCTGTCTCCCTACAGACCTTTTAGTCTTTTTTCCATGCAGCTGACAGCCTCCAGGTCTGGGGGCGGGGTGGGGGGGGCAAAGGTACCTCTTCCCCAAGTTCCCTGTGAGTACATTACCCTTAGGGTGGGCCACGCAGAGTTTAACACTAATGAAGCCCCTGCTTGGGCATTGCTTGTGTTTAGATGTGGGATGAAAGCAAGATGCCAGGTGTGCGTTGGTGTCCTCAGGATACCTGTTCTGCTCGGAGGAGCTCTGCATCAGGTTGCTGTGTCAAGAGCTGTCTGCTCCTAAGATACTGCTCTCGGAAGTGCCCCCTTCAGGGAATTTCTGTCTCAGAGGGAAGCACTGTATTCGTGTCCACTGGACCAGCAGTGGACCAAAGATTTGCTTGGCTAACTTAAGATAGCATTAAACACACTCTTGAGGGTTTGGTGATTTTTTTTTTAAACCTGTATTGGGGCCTGTCTGAGCAAAATATCAAGGTGTTGTTCTGTGGTGATGGCAAAACCTCCATCACAAGGAGGCAAGAGCCCCTGACCAGCTCCTGCCTTCCCTTCCCTCTGGTAGCCCTCTGCAAAGCCATCTTGTGTCTAGCTGTTATGTCCCCGCACTTTACGCACAGGTTTTTCCTAAATGCCCTGATTTCCAAGCTCATCAGTCAACTGCTCAAGCACAAACAATTGCTCATGTGCCAAACTTTTATCGAGAGCCTAACGTAAGGCCGCACCCGGCTCTGGCCCACGTTGCAGTGCAGATATACCATATGGATTAGATTGCGCAGTGCTCTGTTGAGGATGTGTGGGTTGTGGAGGGAGCTGTGCTGCTGCAGGAGTTCCCGCAGGATTTCTGACTCATATTTTCTCCTAGAAATGTTGGGAAGTGCAGCTCCACGGACCATCAGAGTAAAGCAGAGTAGATTCTTCCCCTTGCCTGCCCGCTTTGGATGCTGGGGTGGACTTGTCTTCACTCTTTCCCTTCCTGCCTTTTCTGGCTGGAGACTTTGTGCAGGAGAAGTCTGCCAGTGTTGTCCTAGGATAGTGTCTAGCCATGTTGGCAAGACACTGGCAGAGGATGACAGACTGTCACACTCCATCTTTGCCTACACAGAAATGCATCCTTGCTGTTTCTTTTATAAAAACACATATAAAATACACTGTGCAGCGTGGCCTGGAAGTCTTTGGGCATCAGGTTGCATTCCACAGGGGATCAGAGTCTCCCTTGTCTGGTACTAGCTATTAACATTTCACCTGGCTGGAAGGGCAGCAAAGGAGAACATCTTGGTGCTTTAGTTAGTGTGGACTGACTGATGACCCTGCCTTGTGCTCGTGACTTTCACAAATCAACTTCATCTTCCCACCCTGCTGATTTGTGCTTGGTGAAGTTAGCTAGAGGGTGTGAAGATGTAAACCCTTCTTCACTTCTGGAAGGGCATTACAATTCTAAGCTACAATTTCCCTCTACTTAACTGATTTCAGCACAGCGACAGAGAAAAAAGTTTTAAAGGCTTCTTTCAAAAAGTTGCAGTTGTAAATTCCATATGCGTACATATGTGTGTGTGTGCGTGCGCATGTATGTATAACTCCTATTGAAGCAACAAAGCATATAATTAATGAGGTATAACTGCCCTGATGAGAGCCAGACAGCTCTGGTTGTGGTTGACAGGTGCTTTTGAAATGCACATTCATCTTGGACAACAAAAAAATGAAAGTAGCTGTCCATTTTGGATTCTTCCAGTGCTAGCTGTCCATCTTGCGCTACCTTGGATCCAATGTGCAGGTAAGCCCGTGGACTTCCAGCTCTTGGTCAGAGGTCAACAGCTCTGACAGTCGGCCTCAATGTGTTTGAAGCCGGGCCTTCTGGCAAGAGGATTTTCTTATTGAAGGATGTTATCTTTAGGGACCTGATTTTTAAACAGCAGCCAAGAGAAACGTTAACAGCACTCTGAAAATGAGCATCAGAAGATATATTCAGAAGCACATGCAACCTGTCAAACAAACCAGAGGCCAAACACACTAGAGCTGGGAAGCGATGTTTGCACTGGAGAGCTGACTGTGCACGGTCGCCCTGTGAAGAAAGGCAATCTGCTTAGAGCAGAGCCTGGCTGGAAGAGTCCCAGTAAATTTTCCTCACCAAGATCCCGAGTAACATTTCCGCCTGCATTGTTGAATGTGTGCATTGGCAGAATATCCACTCTATAAGCTTTGTGATTTTAAGACGTAATTTGCTGCTCCTTAGCTGGTCTCTGCATGCACAAAAGAATTGGCTCTGCAGTTGCGGTACAAATGTAAGAGCTAAAAATCAGAGAGCCTATTTTTATTTCACTGAATGTGATCCCTCTGCCCCTGGATTCCTCAATTTTCCTAGCTCTACAGTGAGAGCTTTTGGAAGCTTTTAAACACTTTTGGAAGACTTGACTGGTATTTGTGAAGCACAGTGAAGTTTTCAGAGTTGGTGTGGCGAGTGCTGGGATCAGAGCAGGCCAGGTGTTGGGCAGAGATGGTGGCAGGGCTGGCCTCACGTCACATTTTGGACACGGGAGGCACAAAGACCAGGTTGTCTCCCGCACTTGGGTGAGGGTGCTGGGGCAGGAGTGGCCCTCCTCCTCCCTTCCCCATCTCTCTCTGCTCGCCTTCCCACTCTTCTTTTGTTCGTCCTGCACATGCCTGGGCCGTGTTCAGCCCAAACTGTTGAGATCAGCTTTGCCGAAAATTACACTTCAGATCAAAATGTGAGTTAGGTTCCTGCAGTGTGAAGTGAATGCTGGGTCTTTCTCTGCAGCTATAGATAAACTAGATATGAAGGTAATTACATCTCATTCCTATCTGACTCTCTTATTTGCCATAATCTCTTTTAATCCCTTTGATACTCATCATAATAATGTTAATCTTAATGAACTCATTTGGTATTAATGCGGATGTGATTTGTAAGTTCAGAGCAGGCTTGCCATCCTTGTTTAGCGTTCATTAATATCCACTTAACTGTGTTTATGCTCTCTTTCTCCTGCAAATGGACTTGTGTGTCTCTGTCTTCCACCTAGCTGATGTGGCAATTCCTGTATCGGAACTCTCTTTCCACGCTCACGTTTGTATTTCCTTTCCATCCCTCTTCCTACTTATACGATCCCAGAGAAAGCAGCTGATGGAAACACCACATCCATCTGCTAGTGGCTTTCTGTACCCCATTGCTTACTAATTTCTTCCACTTTTGACGTCAGAAGGAACCCTTATCCTCTCACTCCTCATTCATGTGGCATTCCTCCTTAGATTGCCTCAGAGATATCACCTTACTATAGCCTTCGTTTTATTGTCTCAGAGGGTGAACGAGTTGGAGACACAACCCCTAATCTTGGCGAAGAGACAAATTATTTGTTGCTTACTACCGTACTCTCCCCGAGCACTCTGTTTATGGGTGGGGTACCTTGCCCAAACAGTTTCCGATGTGACCAGCCAATTCTAGTGAGGGAGGACTATGCTTGGATGTTGAACCTGATCCAAAGCTTATTGCAGTGAATGGGAGTGCTGCCTTGACGGGCTCTGGCTAAAATCCGTAAAATTATACTCTTTTCATTCCTTTGAGCACACACATATTTTTCAACATCTCTAGTTTTGGGATGTGCCCTCCTGAAAAACTACTTGTTCAGCCACAGTGATCCCAGAGACTGATGAACCTTGGATCCCTGTTAACAGACGATTTCCATTCTACGTGGGTGCTTGTGTTTGTTTTTAAACATGGCATGGAATTTCTGTGTTGTGGTGCTTGCCATCTTCCCTCTCCACTTCCTCCAAACACATTTTTAAGGCCTTGATTGTCAAATAGCATGAATTATTTTTCAGTCCCAGTGACACACATTTTACTTTTTAGGGCTTATTGGATCCTGACAGAGCCAGGAAAGTATAATTTACTTAGCAGAGCACTGTTTATTCCATCCTCACTTCCATTCTTTATTTTATGTCCTGATGTTTCCTTGTAGCATCAGCTTCCTATGTTAAAATGAATAGCTGTACTGAAAACATCTAACTTTCAATTTACTGAAAGATTTCTGGACATTGTAATAAAATCAGACATTGTCTTGGAGAGTGAGAGTTGTAGTCTCTCAGATCAGCACAAGCTGTATTTTTGTGATGGTCTTTATTTTAACATATCTTTCATTCAAGGGCATCACAGGATGTTTTGCAAATTGCAGCCATTAGTCAAACATATTAAGTCAAACATATTAAAGCTCTTTGCTAGTATGAATACAAGATGTATTCATATAAATAACAAGGTGGAGGGTTTTACTGCAGATAGCTACAGGTCTTGTGCTGCTCCATGACCATAAAGAATAGGGGCCGATGCAGTTCAAATGGGCACTGTTTTCTAGAGATGAATAAATCTGTGTCCATTAGCAGAAGCAAAATAATATTAATAAAACTTCATTACATTTTTCTCTAAATGTCAACTAGTTATCACAAGCCCTGTCAAAAATAATACCAATAGAATATTTTACCACACTGGAAAAGCCCATCAGCATCAGTAATTTTATATGTCAGTTTTAACATGAAGTAGTTTTTTCCAAACTGAGTCTTAAAAACCAGAACAGAAAAAAACTTACTGGACCAGATCCTCTCTTGACCTCAGTTTGAGGGCACTCAGTATCACATTAAAAAAGTTCCAACGCTGTGTTCTTTGTTGTCATTCAGTTTCCAGATCTAAGTGAACTTTTCTTTCACTGCAGCTAAGGGTGTGAGCTCTATTTCTCTTGCACTGTCACTCACAGGACTGCAGGAATTCTCATTGCTCCGAATACTTTTTAGTTTTCTTTTGTAAATTCATGTAGAAATAAGATTGACTGAAAATTCAAAATAAAGACTAAATTAAGGTTCAGTTTACAGATTGCCTGAACCGACAGACTCCTTGCCGTTGGAATCCAGTGTTGAGAAATACCTCCTGTGGCCATTTGTATGAAGCAGGGATGTGGTGCACTAAGTGCAGATTAGTACTGAAATCTCTGTATGCGTGGATCTCTATGTGTGTATAGTCACCCTACCCCTCCCAAACATATTTGAGGCTGCAAGGCAAAATTAACTTCTGTTATTCCTAAGCAATCCTATCAGAAAGAATTTATTACATGAATAAGATTCCAAGTTGCATGACTTAAAGCAGTGATGTAGGTATATACATTTGAATGACAGTTTCCTTCTTTTTGAAATTGAAACTGTATTAGCACCCCTCAGCTCTCCTTCCCATTTCAAGTTTTCTTCAGAATGAAAATCTTGAGCAAAAATTTAAACAACAGTTAAAGGGGGACATTGCTGTGCATCAGTAAGTGTTTTGTTTGGTTTTTTACTTGCTAATCTTGTGCAGTATGGAACTTTTTCTATTCAGAGCAAAACCTGGTGCAGCTACTGCAATTCAGTAGATATTGTAATATGCTGAATGAACAAACAATATGTAGCAAATTCCCTTTTAGTAATTAATTTAGCCATTTTTTTGTTTAGTTTAAACTAGTTTGACAAGACTTTGTAGTGCCCTATGGAAGAGCTGCAGTATACTTCTTGAAAAGTACAAAACCTTGCCAGCAACATTTATAAAAATATAACGAGAAAATAAATTAATATTGCAGAAAAAAAATGAATATAGAGTTAGTTGGAAAAGCATGGATTTATAAAGTTCTATTTAGAAAAGTGGAACATGGTTGATTGAAAAGTTTCCAAGGTTCAATAATTGTTAAAATTTGGGCTTTTGACAAATAACAATTGTTTCAAGGGAAATTGGTAATTGTTTCAAGAGAAAAATGCTTTCCCTTCCAAATTGGTAATTGTTTTTGCCGAGAAATATTTTTTTTTGTTATTAAAAAAAGGTCTTGAAAAAGAGTAACAGTTTCTCACTTGCTGTACACAGAAAGATGATTAAGCTTTGTACATTTTATTTTCTGTTTGATGGCCAGTGTCTCTTCTAAATGGCTCTGTTACTTCTGATTTGTTTCTGTGGAAAAATGTCCAGAAAGTGTGAAGAGTAGCAAATGATAAAACAGGCAATAATATTCTAGGAATCGCGCGTGTTACATTCCAGAGTTTTAAACTTCGGTCTCACCTGGTGCCCAAGACAAGTTCTTGGCTGATAGCAGAGCCAGCAGCAACGCTATCTAATGCCTCCTTTTTTTTCCCTTTAAAAGATAGTTTTTTATCTTGGGGAGACTTGTTTTAAAGAAGCAATGTTCCAATAAGAGGACTTTTTGGAGTGCAGATCGGATTGAGCTGCATGTAGGAAGGGTGTGAGTCTGCTGCTTCCCCACATAGCACTGAGCACAGGGGCGCTGGATTTTGGCGGCACATCTGCGTTGGCATGTGTCTTTTGCGCACAGTAATTATTAAATAGGACAAGCATTAGATACAATAATTAACTGATTGGCTCAGGGTCAGATATTTGGGTTCGCCCAAACGATCCCCAGAGGACTTAGGAAGATCTCCATTGTGGGGAGAATAAAAAATCTCTGCACTCAGCCTGAATCTTGGGCAGTTTAGGGTGAAGGCTGTTTGGACTGTGGAATAGCTCCAAGCAAACTGGCACCCCAAAACTGCGCATATGTTCCTGGGTGAGCCTGCAAAGACTTAGGGCACTGCAACAGAGGAAGGTGGGTGAGTTGCACAGAGGAAAGATGTCATTACTGCCATCTTCCCTAGGTTGAAGGGAGAGAATATCAGGAGCAGTGGAGAGCAGGAGAACTCAGTTTATTTAGCCTGGGAAGAGACAGCTAGCAGGGGATCTAATTGCAGCCTTCAGCTACTTACAAGGTAGTTACAGAGGAGACAGGGTCTGCCTCACTTTGCAGCATGAAGACGAAAGACAAGAGTCACAAGTTTCAGCGAGACAAATTCCCGTGGGACCTAAAGAAAGAAAGAAAGGTTCCCACAGGACGAGTGTGGCAAGGCACAGCAACAGGCTGCAGAGAGGTGGTGCAGTCTCCATTGCTGGAGATTTTCACACTTTATCTAGAAAAGGCCCCCAGCAGCCTGCTCTGATACTGCATTTAGCCCTTCTTGGAGCAGGAGGTTGGATGAGGTGACCTTCAGACATGCCTTCTGACTGAAGCTGTCTCTGGTCCTGCACTGGGCAGTGATGGCAGCACTGGCTATCTCTGCAGGGTGGGGAAGCAGGAAGAATTTTGATGAGGAAAAAGCAATAAGAAAAGCAAATGGTGAGATAGCAACATGTCACCTCAAGCATATCCTGTGTGTGGTTGTGTCCACCTTGTTTTGAGAAGTTAAGAACGTATGCACCTCACTTAAGAGGTGTAAATGTGGCCTCTGAATTGCTGCTGCTGGGGAGAGAATGAATTATGCTTCAAGGTGCTTCCTTGCTTTCCCACCACGCTGTAAGTGATGGTCATCTAAGTTTTAGGAGATGCCTGATAAACATGCAAAGATAAAACGGGAATCCTGACAACCAGCCATTTTTGGCTGAAGTGTGAGCCAAAATGAAGCCAAATATCTTTTCAGTTTGTAGACAGCTGAATGAAGTCTTGTTCCCTGCTCAACTAAGCATCTGTATGTTCTGCTTACAGTCAAGAATTGCAAGAGAATTCTAAAATGCTATGAGAAAATCCATCTCTGAGGTATTTCCAAACCAGTCAGCTGTTTAAAGTACCACTCTTTTTTTTTTGTTTTCCTTTTTCTTTTTAGAAAAAATAGGGGAATTAAATCATAACAAACAAAACTTCTGGGCCTTTGTGGTAATTTTCAGCAGATTTTGCAAAACTAGGAGACAAGCTTTGTCCATCATCTTGTGAGGGACCCATTTGCTAATATCCTTGTAAGCTCAAAGGTATGTTTTACAGGAACTTAGCTAGCAAAAGCTGTTCCCACTGTAAAAGTAATGGCACATTAATGCCCTTTTGCAATGAACTCCCTGTATACCTTATCCTGCGTTCGTATTTGTCCATTAACTAATGACTATCCAATATGCTGTCACTAATATCACATGTAAAATCATGCCCTGTCCTTCTGCATGCTCAGTTATTTTATTATTGCAGAATTAATAATTTATTATGGAACAGTCACTGAACATGCTTTTTTACTGACAAAAGCCTGTGCAATGACACTGATTCAATCTTGTATTTGTCTTGAGCTAAAAGGCTTACAGAAGGATATTTTTCATATTTATGAAGTTTCAAAAAGTGCACTCCCTCACTATGCTGCTGGCACCTTCTTTACTGTCATGCATTCACTTTGTTTGCATCCTCTTTTCTTGTAATCAAGACAAGCTTTGTCCTTTCAAAGTGCTGTGCCTGACGCTTCGGTAAATGTCAAAGATGATTTTGTACCACTGTCAGGCGGAGAGCAAATCACTGAATCTGGACGTGTGCTAAAAACTTCCTGGCTGGAAGAGCTAATCCCCTCGGAAAACAAAACAAAAAGTCCCATACTTTCCTGTAGAATATTCTATTTTCCCATTGCCTTGAAAACAGCATTGCTACCCAGTTAATTTATTAATGAACCTAATCAGTCTTTAAGTAAGATAGTTTTGAAAATATCAGTGTTAGTTCTGTTTTTCATTAATACATCAATATTGATGTTCAGGTTTCTAACTAGCTGTTAAAAACAGTTAGGAAAAATCTAGGAGGGAAGACATAAAAGAGAGTTGGAATATTAGGTTGTTTTAAATAGAACAGGAAATGAAGACAAACTGACAGATTTAAGGTTTCTTCTGTGTCATTGGTGTGTTTGTGGCAGGTGAACTGTAACGGTAACTAGTTCTATGTGAATAACAAAGTTGTTGACTTAGTGACTGAAATTAAAAATAATTATTTAGGTTAACTCAATATGACTTAATTTTTTAATTATTCTGTGCAGATAAAAAAGAGCAAAAAATATTCAGGTTTACAAGAAAATTAGGTCTTTAAAATGAGCTTGGTAAATTTGCAAATTAATATGTCATTTCAAACTGGAACACTTAAAAATGTTAAAAATCTCTGCTTCTCCAAATATCTATTCTTCTCCACTTACAAGATGTATTAAATATAATTTATTAGTGAATTTAATAATTTTGATCAACCTGAAAGTGCTGCTTTTGGTAAATTTTTTATTTGACTGGGGGAAAAAAAAAATCCAGCTCTAGCTTTTGAGCTTGGCTGCAATTTTCTGCATAAATCACGTCTGTTACAATGCAAATGAATTCACTGCAATAGAGTATATTTAATTCGCAGATACTCTATAGATAATTGAAGTCTCTATCCTCATACAACTTCGGAGTTTGAGTTGATATCAGGAGCCTCTAGAAAAAGCTTTTCGTCATTGCTAACATGAGCACGGCACCATTCATGCTATGAAAAGTAAGGGGGTTGGTGCAGAAAAGGCTTTTGCAACTTAATTTTTTCCAGTGTGTCTTTGTCCTCACCCAGTGCGGGTTGCAGGGCCAGCAATGCACTGTGCTATACTTTCATCATCTCTGCCATCGGTAGAACTAGCTGTGAGTTACAGTGGCTGAAAAAATCTTGCAAGGTTTGTAAAACTCGAGAATATTAAAGGAGGGCATGTAAATTCATGTAGCTAGATGCTTGCAGGATTGGAGACTAGATGTCCATAGAAGATGATTGAAAAAACTTGTTTGCTCGCCAGTGACAGGTTAAAAATGACTCTCCACTTTAAGCTGCCTGTAACACCATTTCCAATCTTGCAAGACCTCTGGGAAAGAGCTTCATTTTGCTTCAGCTGGAACCTTCTTCAGCGTAGTGACCTACAGAGTTAAATCTTGTGTTCAGTGCCTGTATTCCCTGGAGTTTCAGTGACTTATCATTTTGTCTGTCTGGGTTTTTGATGATGTGAAATACCAAAGGGAGCTGGAACGGTTTTCGTTGTCACCTAGTCCTGAGGACTGGTGGTCAGTTGGGCAGGTGTGACTGGATGCCCAAAATGATAATTGCATTTGAAAATCATGTTTCTGTTCTGATGGGAAATTTCTCAATTATTTTTTCTTCTATTTTGTTCAGGGAAGAGTCAGAAGTTAATGAGGAAGCCCATAAAACTCCTTTTTAAGGTTGCATTCTTTAAGTCATAAAGTGAAGGTCCTTTGGGTGAGACAAAATGTATTAAATATTAAACGCAGAAGTCAGGATGTCCTTCCTTTTAATGGACGTTTTCCTCAGAAAAGAACACAAATGAAATACATGTAATCCTAAATCTAAGAGGAAGTATGTCAAAACCTGCCAAATTTGCAGGGGGTTTTGCGTTTCGTGAATAGCAAGGTTCTGGCTGTGATACACTTTTAGTTGGTATCATTTTTATCCAGTAATATGGGGTTCTCATTTGGTTATTTCTCTTTGCGCTGATCCTTGATATGTTGCTTAAAAAAAAAGAACTCTGAGCAGTTGAACCATATGTTTGTATGATAGCTCCTAATGTCAAGATTTTAATTGATTTTCCCATATTCGGGGTTTGGATCGGGCTGTATCATGTTCCATGACGTCATAAAATAAAAATATTTAAAATATGTTTCAAATAAAATGAGGGGGGAGAAGAAAAAAAATGCTTAACTTAGAAAAGATGTGGGATTCATTAACAAAGGAAAATACTGGCCATGGACCAACGGCAAGCCAAATATTTTGCCAGCAGTTTGCAGTTCACAGTCATCATTGCATGTCACTCTGCCTCCTGCACCAGCCCCTCCAACCATATATGCCTTCCTTTTAAAGAGAAACCTGTCTGGTTTGAGTTGAATAAATTAATTTGGGTTTACTTAGTTTAAAAACAAAAATATAGAGGGCCCAATTTTATTTCATTATGCCCGTGGGTAAAGCAGTCCAAGGTAATTACAACCGCAGTGCTGGTTGCTCTATCTTAATTAAAGAGGGTTTTTTTGCACATAGGTTTTTGCACAACATAATAAAATAGTTTGTGGTCTGGCTAGCCTCAGTGTCACAAGAGTATACTCACTTGAGAAATTGTCCAGCTTTTCCAAAAGCTGAGGCCCTTCCATGCGAGAGGAAGCGTGGAGCAGCTCAGCAGAGCACAGGTAGTTTACAGTCCTTCCTATTTAGTGTAAGGGCACCATCGTAAATCACGCAGCAAACAACCTTTCATACAGTCTTGTACACTAAGTGGCATGCTTGTCAGCAGCAATGAATGTGGGCTTCAGTAAGTCTTTAAGCAATAATGTGCTCTAGAAATGTGCAATGCTGGTTACACACCTGTGACCAAACCTCTTATTTTTCCAAACTTTCCTAGTAATGTTTTGGGTTGTTTGGGGTTTTTTTGGGGGGGGGATGTCCTTTGCAAATAAATATGATTTATTGCTGAGCAAATCCTTTTAAAGAAAAGGCATCAAAGACATTTAAATAATGTACTTGGAATGATGATTAAAAAAAGCCCAAACTCAAATCCCAACAAGCATGGCTAAGATGGCCTGTTATTAGAAAAGTCAAAGGAGGCATGTTTGCTGGTTGAATAAATCAAGTAGCGTTGTAAAAACACTGTCTCAGGCATGATTAAGGGTAAGTGATTTTCATTACTACATTAAGTTCTCCTTTCTGTTGTGGTGCTTTTTATATCACATCAAGCTTAGCTATTTACTTACACTGCTTTAAAAAGCCCCAGCACCTCAATTACTTAAATCATGACCCAGTGCATTGATTCAGAAAGATGGCAACACAAGCTAGCTTTACTTAATGCTCAGGAACCTGATTGACATGGGCCCTTTCTTTGGGTGCTCTGTCTCATATAGTTGGTAAAACTGGCTGAATTCAGTTTTGCAAATACCAGTGGACCAGATCCCTGGGTGGGTCAAGTCAGTAAAATTTCACTGCCTCCAACAAGTTCCCCTCCCCACCTGGTATTAGTGCTTTCCTTCAAGTTGCACAACTTTCCCTTTTCTTACATTTGTATTCTTAGATAATTAGGGCCACCAATTGACCACGACCCAGATCACGGTTGTGCTACCTTACTCATTTGCAAGGGCAAGGTTCGCAAATATTTCTGAACCTTGCAACAAGGGTGTCAAGGTTGGAATAAGGAACCTCCAAAGGGCGTTTCTCTCTGTTGGGAATCTGGATTCTCCTATGGCGGGGTAAGCAAGTTTAGCTTCAGCTGCTTGGACTGACACAGTTTCACCTGAGCTTGCATTTACGGAGGAGAAAGTGCCAACATGCTGTGTGTTGTACCCCAAACCAGGACTCCAGCCAAGGGGAGGGCACCCCTCAGCTGCCTTTGGGCTGCTCTGAAGCACCGCTAGCAGTGGCTGCCCGCAGGATGAGGGGATCTAGAATGTGGGGTGCTTGACAAAGGTGCTCTTCCAGCCTCCCTAGGCATGGCCCAGGTCCTTGGCAGTGCTGGCTGCGTAGGGCTGCGAGTGTGATTATAGACATCTGGGCTTTCTAGAGGTCTTCATGCCTAGAATTAGGCATGTGTAAATAGGGAGAATTAACCTAGCGGTGGACCAGAGAGACTCCACTCCCCCACTTAAGTTCAGAACGTGAAAATACCGATTTACTTCCCACTCTGTGTGTGATACTGAAGCAACAACATCCAAATATGCTTCTAGGATGCAGCTGCCAAAGAAACGTTTCACAGTGAACACGGAGGGGTATCCCTGTGGCAGCCTCAGCTGAGGTGCTAATGATTTCATAACCTGTTCTTCTATTATGCAAGCTATAAAACCTGCTGAGACAGTTCGGCACAGGGGTGCCTGCTGCCAGGGCAGGAGCCAGGGCACAATGGTGGATCAATAATGGGTTTCCATGTGGAACAGATCTGCACTGTGTGTTTTACATACATGGCTTTGAAACTACAAGAAAACAGCCACTTTCTATTTCCATTTGCATTACAGACTTCTCAAGAGTATCTGAAATAGACATTTATTGTGACCATAACCCTACCACAAATTAAAATCAGATCCCAAGTCCCATGTGAAAAAGCAGCTCATTATAATGTATGGAGATGTCAGAAATGATACCAAATGACACTTAACTTTAAACCCCAAAGACTATGCTTATCCATGGCTTAGGGTTAAATCTACAGTGGAAATAAGACCAGGAGCTAAGCAAAGTTTACAGGGGTGGGGGATGTCCCAATAGATGTATAGCCACAAGCTAAAGAACAAACAGCTGGTTGTATGTGTCTGTCAAATGCCTTTGCATTGCTATGTCTTGCATATATACTCCTGCGTTTTCTTCTCTTAAGCCACAGATTACCTTTGCTACATATCCTGCATAGACCGGGCTAGATTTCTACGAGATGTAATGTTGTTGACTCAGACAGTTTGTTGCAGATTTCTGTGTTGGTCTAAAAGGTACGCATCTGAATCATTCCTAAACAGTTTTTCATCTGATTTTATGCATAAGCCATTTTAAGGACTTGTTATTTGGTGGGCTAATACCAGGGCTAAATCTGTGCTTCACAAAATAGAGAGACTGGGGGAAAAAACCCCAAAACATGCTGACCTGCAATCTGAGTTTGCCACTATTCTTTGCATTCATCTTATTTGCCTTTCCTATCGGAACGACAACAGAAAACACGGAGTGGAGCGAGTAAGCCGTGGCTTCCGACCCCTGGAAATCAGCCATATTTACTGCTGTGCAGATTCCTGCTGCTCTCTGAGCTGAGATCATAGTGCTGGAGATGGCAAGGGTATAGAGCACAGATCTGTATCTTTCTTCCATTGCTAAATATTAACATTAAAAAATAAATGCAGGTGATGCAATAGGCTTTGACCAGGCCTATTTGTGTGACTGTTGAGATATTTTAACCAGATCAGTCAAATGTCTGGCTCCCTGTGGGCCAAATCAAATAGATCTGATGTTATTATAAACTGAGTGGAGCTGCTAGTTTGTTATTTAGGTAAAGTTAACATTTTTTAACATGTTCACCTGCACTGTATTGGCGTGTCTCAGGGTATGTGTGTGATGAGCACTTTGCTTATTTTATAGGAGACATCTAGGACAGGACACGTCTTCTCCCTTCCATTCTCCCTCTTCTGCCTCTTCCCCTTCCTAAGCTGACAGTCCTTTTCCTCTGCCCTCCCAACAGCTCCAAGCAAACATCTTAAAAAAACAAAAAAAAAAGAAAAAACTGAACAACTAATGTTTCTTGAATGTCAGCATGCTCTGACTTTGTCAGGCCAGCAGGAGAAACAAATTACATTGTCAGAGGCCTTCCACTGACAACTCCAGGGTACCAGTTCCCACAGTTTAAATCTGGAAACGCTTAATGCAAATGCTGCAGTTGATTCTAACGGCTATAGTGGCACTTCACTGAAAAGCGGTACCTTGGAGTTTGGTTTCACAGCATCGGGCAGTCAGTACGAGCTGAAATGACACTCGTGTTCCTGGAAGGGCTGTTCTCAGACCTGCGTGTCTGCAGGAGACTCGGGCTGTGTCTAAACAAGTGGCGTTACTTCGACCGTGCAAATACAGCTAGAGAGGTCCTTCTAGCCTGGTTAGCGTGGTCTTTTTAAACTATTTTACGTAAAGATGGTTCCTTCTTGCTGAGTTGTGGTGCTGAAAACTGTGAGATGCAAAAACTTGAAGCTATCCAGTACCCTCAGAGTCTCAAAATTCACCGAATTCAGTTTTTGACTTTGATGATCATACTGCTGCTGTATTACTTCCCTTGGCATGGCAGCTTTCTAGCTAAAACACTGTTTCAGCGATGGTTCTCAAAGGGAAAGTGGAGGAAAAAAGAAACAGTGCAAACCAAAACTATTCATGGAGTATGTGTGAACACTTACAGTTCATGTTAAAGACATAAGAAATAAATAATCAGAAAAAAAACCCATTAACAGTGTGTTAGTTCATACAACAGACTCTTGGAAGTTGACAGGATGACCTGAGCTTTTGCATGACTGCCTACTGACCATTAAGCCCTTTCTCTGAATTGGTGCAGTGGATGTTGTCTTAATCTTCAACACTAAGTTCTGGTTTGGGAGAATGTTTCCTCTTTAAGACAACACGTCTCTCAAGCCAAAAAAAAAACCAGAACCAAAAACCAGCTGTGAAACACTAAACCGGAAACATCAGTACAAGTTGTAAGGTAAAGATGTAAAATAAACCAATTTTCTTAGTGCGATGTAGTGTATCATTAACATGCGTAAGTCAGCGTTTCGGGGTATAATTTAGGAAGGTATCTTCATAGGTGTCATACATTTTTATGGGCCTGATTCTGTTCTAAATGACTGTATTAGCAGCACTCCTGTGAACTTCAATGGCAAGAGCATCATGCCCAAAAGAACATCTGCCACAGTAGGATCAACCTCTCTTTGTCTTTCTCAACTCTACTGTACGTGCTGTACAAGGCAAATACGATGAATGCAAAGAATAGTGGAAAGCTGGATTGCGAATCATCATATTGGCTTCAGTGACAGTATCAAGAAGAGCAGCAAGGGTAGAATTTGGCCAGTGCTTTCAGGAGAAATGCTGGGAGTATTATGGTGATCCTCCTGCTTCACTTCATAAGCTAATCACCACCAGGGGTCAGGAGAAATTACTCAGTAGTAGCCCACAGATGTCAAGGTGCAAGGGGGGGATTTTTGTTTTCTTTTGAAGCATAAGACATTGATCACTGTCAAAGCTTGTTTTGTAACTAGATGTAATGTATGTTATATACCATGTGTTTATGGAGTGTGCGTGCATACGTGCATATGAGTGAGATTCCCAGTTGGTTTAAATCCATTGTCTTTGGCAGAGCTGCATGTTGTACGCCATTGAGAATTGGCTCTATTGCTGTTGACATGTTCATGCGTTTCTTATTGTTTTCTCAAATTATTGTGTTAACTGGGTTACAGCTCATGAACCGTCTTTATTTTTCAGGTTTATATTTCCTCAGTAATATCTTGCCCATAAACAAGCACATTTGAAGGTCACCAGGTAGACTAATGTGCAAAGCTCTATAGGAGAAAAGTTTTGAATATGCTTCTGATTCTCTCATTCCAAAGAACAGTTCAAAAGAGAACAGCAAATACCTGGTAAAAAAACCTAGAGATATTTGCCCTTTCATATTCTATCCCATTTCCACTTGCTTCTATTTCATAGTAGTAAGTAACCTTTCTGCTTTAAGCTGGAGAGTCTAAAAAAAATGTGCTTGGTATCTGATGTTACCAACCACTTAGACTTGCTGCTTTTTATTATAAGTATTGGCTGGTTTGTATGCATATTTTTAAAACTAAGATTTAAGATTTACATGTTATCTGGAACTTGATCTATAACTTGAAAGGCTACTGTAGCCACAATAAGAATGAAAATAACCCTGAACTGTTGAAAATTCAACTGGGAGCACCCAAAGTGGTAATGACTGCAATAGTAGTTTTGTCGATATTTATAAATCAATGCAAACCAGAAACTGGATGTTTTAATTTACTACAGTTTCAATGTAACTGATACCCTCAAGTTTAGAGCTTTAAGCTTTGTGAAGTGCAATGTTATTGCAGGGCATGCATCCAATTTTTAAAACATTATATAGATTGGAGACAGATGAGCTTTTCAGAATTATTTTAGGCCTATTTTGATGGAATGCCTGAGATGCATTTTCCAGTGGAAATTAATTGCATTGATGTGAAAACAAATGAACTCCAACCTCAAAATTAGCTGCAGGTTCAAGCTCGAACCAGTACTTAAAAGGGAGGGAGTGGGCACAGATAGTGACTGGAAATTACGATGACAATATACACTTTGTTGCAGGAATAAAATAACCTTTTTTCAATGCCTGCTCTTTTTTGCTGTCTCTCTTAGCATGCATACATGCGTAGGGAGAGAAATTTTCCCATGTATCTGTGGTTGCACATGAGTGGACAATGGCTTTTACTATCACTTCTCCCCCTTGCACGCTGCTGGAAACCTTTGCTGGCCTATGTCAGCATCTAAGTGTCAGTGAAATCTGCAGCAGCCACTACGTGTACTGCTTCTGTCATTGCCATGGGGCATTTCTGGAGCACGCCATTCAGTAATATACACTGTTCTGGGGGACTTCATTAGCAAATAGCAGCTAACATGATTTCCACCCCTCAGTGAAATTTGCCATAGCTATGTAAAAGAATCTGTGGATGAGGTTGGGATTCCTGTTTGCATGACATGCTCTCAATCAGCGGTAACTCCCATTGACACGCAGGCAGAGAAGGCAATCTTTAAATAACAAGAGCAGTCAGCACTGCTCAGAGCTGAACTCTGTTGAAGTACAGCTGCAACAGTTCTCCACGACTTTGTTCTTTCTGCCTTGAGATTCACCTCTTCCCTGTGCTTCTCATCATTTGTACTAATACAGCTGTCAGTTGGGATTTTTAGCATGTTTAAGAGATGAAGCGCGTGCAAAAGTTCCTCCCAGGAAATGGCATATATTCATTTTGATCTTTATGAAGGTTTGAAAGGAATCAGTGAAGTGGGTTGGGGGTGGAGGGTCACTGAAGGTATATAGCTATTTGGCAGCTCTAAGATATTTTTACACCTGGAGGTGACTTGCTAAACAGATAATTGGGAGCACACCCTAATGTAGGTACTCCTCTCCCTCCTCCCCCACTGCCACCCACTGAAACAACCAGCAGCTTTGAGACACTGAGCACGTTTGGGGCCGTGACCGTGGTGGGTCACGCACAAGTGCTAACTTTTCTCTGGGCTGTAGGGAGAGCTTGGCACTGCAGAAGCATGTGCTGATGGCAGAAGTGCTAGGAAAGCAATGAGCATTAAAAAGAGAATATCTCTATGGTATTCTTGTTAAAGGATGGGATTAAGAGCTGGATTTTGGTCTGCCACTGATCTCCTATCTCATCTGAGTCTTTTCTAAGCTTCCAATTTTCTGTTTTACTTATTTGGTATTTTAAGAAATGATGCTTGTATTTTCTTAAATAATGTCCTTTTTTAAGGATTTCTTCAGCATGTGTTACTTCTATGGTATTTTTGGCATTCAGGGTAGAATTTAGATGTTAGTAAATAAATCATCTTACATGTATATACCTACTTGTTTTCCTCACTAGTGACTGTGGGCAAACTCTGCTTTCCATAGTGCACACAGCACAGTTGTGTCTTGTCAGCTTTAGACAAACTAAATCTGCCAGTGGCAGATGCTAGAGTGTTTTTCTCTCACCCAGACTGTTTTCATTAGTCAGTCTTTTTCTGGCAAAATTGTGACCAAATTGATGCTACAGGTCCAACCATAGCATTATGGCTATGTGTACTATGAGTGGTGTTGCCACGTGGTCTTCAGACCCAGCAATGTTTGGAGCCACTGTCTTTGGCTTTGTACAAGCCATTGACTCATGAAAATGAATGAGAAGCTGATGGAGAAAGTTTTATTCATTTTCATGGATATGGAGCTGAAGAAATGTAAAGATTTGGATTAATCCCATTTTTTCTGGAAAAATTGCTGCAGGCTCCTTTTGGGGTGTACTGTGTCTTTCTGTTGACTACTCACAGCACCTGTGTTTCTGCGGGGACCTAAGTTAGGTGCCTGAAGTGAACTGGCCATGATCAGAAACCAGCCTAGGATTTAAGGCCTTTCACTTAAGTAGCAATCTGGTGTTTTAATTCAGGACCCTTTTTCCAACCTGCTTGGGCACAACAACCTTCCTGCTCTAACTTTTACAACATTGGGTGTGGGGGCAGATGAGGGGTTGCTGAGGAGGAAGAAGTCAAGAGATGTTAAGCCATCTGAAGCATAAGGTCTCCAAAGCAGTCCTGTCTGCCTGCAGGCGTATGAGAAGATCAGCGAGTACATCTTTCTTAGGCACTCAGGCAGGCAAACATCTCCGAAACGCAGGGGCATGAAACTGCTGCCACGGCATCCATCATCCTGTGGAGGACAGTGAAAACATGTGCTGTCATCTTTGACATTTTAATTGAAAAGAAAGCTTACACAGATTTCGACCTTAAGCAGTGTGTTTATACAAGTGTATACAGAGAAATAATCTGTCAGTTCAGAGCAGGCTCATTGCTATAGGAGTTGGTTTAGTAACTGAACAATCCAACATTAGCTCACACACCTTGCCTTGTTCCATGCCTCAATAATTTTTAGTAGAAATACTTTGCCTAGAGGCATGCAGTTATTAAAAAAGAGGCTCAGCTTGCTTAAAGTCTGGAATTATTAGCTCATGGTAACAAGCCTGCACTGGAGAAACTGTTGGTTCTTTGTTTTCATGACTTTGCTGTAATTCACCGTCTTATTTTCAGAGACAAACTTCTGCTTTGTTTGGGAAGTTAAAAAAAAAAGAACAAAAAAAAAGGAAAAATAAATCACTTCAAAAAGATTCTTTTTTCTTTTTTACTATAAAACAGGGTTTACAAAGCTCTTTTATCTTAGTATTTCTATTAAATTTCACTGGTCCAAATAAGGGTGAATAGAAAGAGAATTTTAATTGAGAAATTTGTTTTACCGTATTTCCAGTATAGGGATCTGTTGGTAGTGAGTACTCACCAAGAGTTCTCCAAATACCCTCTCAGCCCTTTAAGAGTAAAAGGGGCTTTTTCTCCATCCTTTTTGCAATCTAGTATTCTTTTTAGATGCAAAGTTATGAAAGTCAAATAAAAGCCATTTGCACTGCTATAAGGCATTTGGAATGGAGTCACTTGAGCAACTGAAGGCTCCAGTACCTTTAGGTAGCACAAACATGGCAGAAGAGTTACTTGGTGTTCAGTTGTCAGGTTTGTCTGGATGCTGGGTTAGGTTTATTTCCAGCTGTTTAACCTATTGACATTTTTCTCAATGAGCCTTAAATTTTCGAGTTTTCTTGAATTTGCTTGCCAGGCTGGAGCCGTAAGCCTGACCCTTAAAAAGAATGGATGTGTTAGAAAGTGTTTGTGTAAGCTTTATTGTGGTTATTATTCCTGGTTTTAAGTCAGCTGCCATTGATACGTTTATCGCCACCCTTTTTCTTCAATGACAACTGATACACCTTTATTTGTGGTGATGCAAAATCATTTATTTACCTGAAGAATTAAGCTTTTGGTCCTGTCTGAGCTGGGAAACCATGGCAACAGTGGAATCAGTATGACATTGTTGCTTGCTTGCATGATCAAATCATGTTTATGTTGCAGTTTGTTGTTTTTATCCCACAATTTTTTTTATTACAAGAATGTGTTTTATATGAGCTAGTTCTTTATAATCCCTTGAACCTGCATTTTGCAGTGTTTCCTTGTTTTGCTTTAAATATGCCATTATCCTCCACGTATCATTTGTGAGTTCCAGCTGTGTGCATAACACTGTGCAGAACATAAACTTCTCCGAGGAGGTTATAGTCTAAGAAACCATTCTAGCTTTTCTTATTTTTCTTGTAATGGGTCAGGCAATAAGACCCAGTGAAATATTTAGAGGGAAGGGAAGATTGAAACCAGCAGTTTCTAAGACCTGTAAGAGCCAAAAGGCAAATGTTAATGGGTTCTGTGAGGCTTCCAAGGACCTGCTGGTCCTTGTACTTATGCTGAATTTGCAGAGGTTCCTTAAACATGTGTTCAGGAAATATAGGTGGCATTAGCACAATTGAAGTTTCTAAGGCAAGATTTATCATTGACTAAATCTTTAAATAGAGTTTGGCCCATTAAATGCATTACAGCAGTGGGGCTGCTGATTTGTGGGGCTTTTTTCCTACAACCTCGGGTGACAAGTATAGAATTCTTAACAAATTTTGGAGTAATTTTTCCACAGGTTTCTAGTATTTTACTGTACATATATCCATTCTGTTTCCTCTTTTTTGGGGGGTTTTGGGTTTGGTTTTTTTTGCTTATTTCCCTTCAGTTACATGTTCTGTCCCTGTGAATTAAAGCAAGTGAGCAAGAATGCATTTCTGATGGAGTTGCTTTGTTCCTTGTGAACAGCTCATGTGACATCAAGGGATATGTGAATTGAGAATTAACATCTCTTTGCTTGCTTTGGACTTTGTCCCCATCGTTTCATATATGTCTGCTGCATCTTGCTCCTTTTGTGGTGCTTGTTGCTGAATTCCTTCTACCTCTGTGCCAATGTATAGCTTGTTATCTTAATTGTGCCAGCTCGCCTCAAATACTTACACTGGTTTTTCCTTCACTTCTGAATCAAGCTTCTTGTCAAGACTTTTTGCAGCTTAGCCTTATCTTATCTCAGTCCTCCAGTTTCTCATTGCAGTGTCAAACATCACTTTCACTTTGCCAGTGTCTTTACCGTCAGCTAGTTTCTCTTTCCCGGGCTGAAATCTCTTCTTGTCCAACACTGGGAAAATACCTTAAGGTAACACATATATGAAAATACATGCACGCTTTGTTTAAAAATCTCTACAGAAAGCATAGCTTTGTCTGGATGCTCCCCAAATCCTCTAAGTTATGAGCCACAATTTTCCCTTTCTAGAGTATTGCCCTTCCTGTGTCTCAATCTTAGTTACTCCCTTCCTCTTGCAAACTTCCTCGGTCCTGTAATTTCTGAGCATATGAGTTAAATAAAAAACATACAAAGACAAAAAAGCAACCAAAGGAGTGCCACTAAACTGTTTCCAATTCTTTAGCATATTTATTTGCTTGTGTGTTCTCTCTCTGTCTTCTACTTTTCATCTGTTTTGTGTCTCTAGATTGTAAACACACTGTGTAAGAATTGTCTCTTATCTGTGTTTGTACAGTGCCAGGCTCAATGGGCTCCCGGTCCCGACTAGGACCTTTGGGCACCACCACAGTATAAATGTCTGCTACTGATAATAATAATCTACCCACATCATGCAGATGTCTGAATTGTCTGAGAAATACAAACAAGGATCTTTACTAGGTTGGCAGAGAGCCATTATTTTTAGGTGCCAGTTTTCTTTTCCCCTGAATATGATTTGGCTCTGGGAAAAACCTGGCGACACAAACCTCCCACTTCTTGGAAAGCTTGGCTCTCTGGTGATGCTGTGATTAAAAGATCATTAAACATGGGATACGGGGCAGGTCAGGTGAGGTCCCTGCAACTATGCGAGGTATTCCAAGTGCTTGCCTGATGCTTTGTTGTTGCTTTCCTCTGTGTTTGTTTTTTCTTTCCTCCTCTGAATGACAAATGAATACATTAAGACTAGACAGAATTGCCCTACTTGGGGGGGTGGGGAGGGGGGGCGAGGAGGGAGCACCTCAAATAATGGGCCACAAATGAGGAAAGCTATAGTTGGATTGATAGGCTTAAATAATGGCACTGTGGATCAAACAACAGCAGAGCAGCACTAAGTGAGGCAACACCTCCAGTCAGTACACTTTTCTCAGGTTAAAACATCCCCTCCACGTCTCTGCCCTCTGGCTGAATTTTTCAAATATTGAAGCCAAGGACAGCACTTGGGTCAGGTACTCCGGCCTCAGTAGCTGCTGTGGAAGCAGTTTGCAGCTGGTCTTTAGAACTACATGCTCCAGCAAACTTACTTTTTAGCAATGAAAAGTTTAATTGCGACAATACCTGGTTGTCCATGAGACATTCAGAGGGTAGACCGTAGCCAACTGAGCTCATTCTCAGCATGGTAGGCTACTTGGGTGCTTCAGCCTGAAAGCCACCCAAACCACATGTACATACTGACATTCCTTGAAAAGATCCAGGCTGCTGGTATGCAGTGGTTGCTTCTCATTACACTGATCGTAATGGTATCATTGCTGCCTTATTCACCTGTGTCTCCCTATTGCTTCCACTCAACTCCCTCATTTTATCCTTGGTCTGTAAGGTTTTGGGGGCAGGACCTCACCCACAGTTTTTAAATGCAGGCTTCTAGGCACTGTTGTAATAAAAATATATATATACACACACACACATATATATACATACATATATATAAAAATTATGAAAGTCTGGGCAAGTCTGTGTTGCGTAACTGGAGCATGGTGCAGAAATCCCTGAGCCAGTGCTGACCCAACATGGCGAATTGCCACAGCACAACCAGCTACCTGTGGGCTGCTCTTGTGTGAGCTGGCTGGGTCTGGAGGCCATAGAAAGTCAAGAGATGAGTCCCTGTGCTCCAGTGCAACTTCCACACCAGAGCTAACTAAAGTAGAACAAACTGGGTTGTAGTGTAGGCATTCTTGCTTACCTTGCATGAATGCTACACGCAGGAGAGTAAGGAGCAGGAGAGAAGTCATGGTAAGACCCACTGACCCGGAGTGCTTTACCATAATAGCAAACATACTGCAGTGATACTTTAAATAGCATCAGTCCTTCTGCACGTAGCCCTGAATGGTCTAGGTCAGTATGAACCTAATCTCATGAGACCTCAGCAGCAAATTGTCATCTGCAGAAACTGTCCCTGAAGACTACAAGTTAGGGGAAGCCTAGTCTTTTAATAGACGAATGCAGTGTTTAGTCATCAGACAATCTAGAAAACTGGGCCAGATAGCAGACAGAATATTTACTATTAATCAAGAAGGCACATAGCGAAGTATATATCGTAGACATTTGATTACATTAACGGAGTTATCTTTAATCATTGGGTAGAGTCATATGATGGAACATGATCGAGTCACCATGGCTTAGCGGGGTACCGCCCATCTGTTTAAATGTTAGTAGGGATGACTCACGGTGTTAGCACCACCGTGCAGAGGGAGGGGAGCCAACGTGGTCAGTTACAGCAGCTTGGCTAACACGTGCTATTTTACTAAGCCACCGTAACGCTATCCATCCAGGCTGCGTACACCCAAAGAAATACTGTACAAATGCTGACTGAGACCCCATCGTGTCCAACAGCAGGCTCCTGCTGGGACACGATGAAAATTCTTAAAGTTGGGAAAAACCCCACAGATGGCCAGATTTTCAGTGAGGTTGAGCACTTGCCAGTTCTCTATCTTATCTGTCCTTTATTTGTGGGCTGTTTGCCCAACAACCCTATTTATTTAGCAACACAGGTGCCAAGGAATTAAAATGTCTCAGTCAGCAATATTGACTGACAGGCTGCAGGCAGCACCTCCTCAGCATTTACAAAGAGAGGAGCAGAGTTGACGTGTCCAACATTAAAAATAATAATTATAAACTCTTACTGACTTTCTTTGCTGCAGGATAGAAAGCAACAACAAAAGAGATTGTGTTGTCCTTGGAAGGAGAAGAAATGTCTTAGACAAACTGAGTATCTCAACCTGTACGGTTCTGTGCCATACACGTTCCCTGAGCTCTGTGCGAGTGAATGCGCATGAGCACGTGCTAATCGATGACCTGTATTCAGCATGGAAGCAATAGAAGTGTCCATGAGTACCGGCTTATGTCAGCTTCCCTGATGGGGAGTGGAATCTGCTGTGCATTATGTAGCACTTCTATTGGTGGCAGGAATGGTGCAGACTTTTTGACAAAGAGGGTCAACCTTGAAGCACAAGGTTTCTCTGACTGCCCTGCACCTCTTTGCAAAAACACACTTGGGAACAGACTAGCAGGAGGGTAGCAAGAAAAAATACCTGAAGTACTGAGGATTATTTTTCCTCTAGCTAAGTGTAAAGCATATGCAGACCCCCAAAGCAAAGCAGCATTAAAGGTGAAACTGGGGACAGCAAGGAAGCTTCTTTGCCATTTTAATAAATACCAATAATTCCCTTTTGCCCAAGTCCCATATTCCCAAACTCATTAAAGCAATTTTGGAAATTTTTTTGGCTCTGGAACATATAAGCAAAACTCAAACCGTGCAGTCCCTTGAGAATCACTTGCACAAATTGCATAAGTCAGGCCAGAATAAGTTTCTGTCAAACAGCCTAACACCTAAGCTTATTATGAAACTGGTGAATTGTACAAAGGGTCTGTATGTAGGACAGTCTCAGTATGAATAAAGGGGGGGGGGGGGGGGCTGTTGTCATGGTAGTTGTTTTACTTTGGTCACACTGAAAACTCAAGTGATATTTTTATTGAATGCATTGCTCCTGTTAGCGCAATTCCAGTAGGCTGTGTCTAACCAAACTGGTGGACCCAGAGGGCTCCAGAGCTCCGGCAGGCAGGTGGGTGCACACCTCAGTCTCATCCCAGGATAGGTGTGAGAGTGCACCAGCACTTTCTCCTTTCCTGCCTACTCCTCCTTGCCCACTCTCCTGGGAGGAAACCCAGAGTGCGTCCCCAGCCCGGGCTGCAGCACATTCCGTTCTGCTCCTCAGCCCCCCCAGCGTGGGGGTCTCAGCCCTTCTGTCTGGCTGCTGTCGCATGGACTTTAAAGTACGACATAGAGAAGACCTGTTTGGGCTTGCTGTCTGCTGCTCTGCAGGGCTGTAGTTGCAGTGTGATGGACTCTGCTTGTGGGGGTCACCACAGCCTCTGGAAACCAAACTGAGATCTTTCTCCTCCTCAACTTCAGCCTGGTATCTGCTCACTTTTCTCTTTTCAAAGGATCACTGAATCTGCTTTTTGTGCTATTTTGACCCAAGCCTAATGATTCATCAGTCCTCTTGTGTGAATGAGTGCTGGTACATGGAGCAGCTGTGTTTTAAGTGGAGAGTAAGATGGGTCAGGGGCTGTGAACTTAAGTATATTTTCTGAGCTCATTTTTCCTGCACTACATCCATTCCACTTACACCACCTCCACAGCTGCCCAGGCTTAGCTTTGTGCTGAGCTGAGCATAGGGTCCCCTGTCCTAGAAGCTGATTCATGCTCCCTCACAGCACTTATTGCACCCTCTCACAGGGTTACACCATGTGTTTGGGAGACATTGTCTTGAGTTTCTTTGAGGGGGGGTATGAAGATGTAAAGTACATCATATTCCTCCATCAGCAGAAAACCAGGGAGGCATAGGAAGAGCTTCTTGTCTGTATCTGAGATGCATTTGTTGTTGTTTCAGGGGTTTTTTTCCCCCCTTCTGAATAAGTACTGTATGTGTCTGGGAGGATTTTTAAAACATCCTTCAAAACACAGGCTTTTTCTCTCCATGGAGAACCAAGACAAAAGGATGGGTTCAGTCATGTGCAGCTGCTGAAGAGAGGGCAGCTGAAGGCAGAGGGGTGGGAGGAGCAGGGGTGTCTGGGTACGAGGGAGCGGGCAGGGCAAGGACTTTGAGGTGGCGTTTGTTGGGACAGAAATGTTTCCGGGGGTAGCAGGCTTGAAGAGAGGAGGGTTGAAGGACTGAAAGTCCAAGGATGGGAAATACTGGGGAGTTTTAGGGAAGAGGGGATTAGGTGGTTTGGGCTCTGGGCAGAGGAGGGTGAGACTTGTAGGTCAGAAGAAGCTGGTGTTGCCATGAGGCAGGCTCCTCTGCTTTGGGAGCCTGGATGTGGTGTCCTCCATACGGGATGTCTGTGAATCCCATTGCTCACAGCCTTTGGCCTCTTTGCTTGTTGTTAGATAAATGGAAGTGACAGCTAAAGTTGCAGGAGGGGTGTATGTATTCATGATTGCCAGTATCACAATTGGAGGGGCAAGAAGTAAAGTCCCATCATTTGGTGTGACACGGTTCGGACCAACTGGGAGAAGCGACTGTCTTCCCCCTCACAGCTCTGAGGTTATTACTCTGCTTCCCTGACCAGCCCAGCCCAGTTTTTGAGGCTTTAATGGCTAGCTGTGGATTTGTCACTGAAGCAAAAGATGCTTCTGCCAAGGTCAAAAATCAACCCTGATGTTTAGAGGCTCCAAACATCTTTAGACTCTTTCCATGCTCCCCCCTGCAGAGGCTTTTCAAGCTCCTGGACTATGTCCCCTTCTCTCCGGTCCTTCTCATACGTTTAGGGGTATCTCTCCTGCCTAATAAACGGTGTAAACCCTGCTATACTGCAGAGCATCCTGCTCTATGAGAATTTAACATAGTAACTTTTACTAGCAATGTTTGTTGAGGCACTGTACATGCAAGCTTTCTCCTTTTCATGCTTTTAGAAAAGGTAACAAGTTACATTTACGCCAAACTTCAAGCAACTCATACTGTCTTCAAACTAGAAAAAAAAAAGCAGCTGATTAATTTAACTAACTCCCGAGACCACATTCTTAAAGGCTATTTTCAAAGAGTAGTCCCAGCTTTGTTTAATCTATTAATTTTATGATTCTTCTTCTTTGTGAGTGGGCCTGCTTTCTCACATGCACTCTTTTCCCTGTGCTGCACTTAGAAAAATCCTTCTAAGTCTTTTTAACTCCTTTTGCCAAAATAACTCACTCTGCTTTTTTATAGTCCGTACTTTTTGCCTTTACAAGCTACTTAATCTGAATGTAATTTTGATAATTTTCTTTCTTTTTTTCCATTTTCTGTGCCCTGGTGACATGCTGACTGGTAAAATTGGGAACCTCACTTTGGAACAAAGGCTTGGTAGAGTTTCACAGGAGAGAATATCAAGAGCGAGATGAAATGCTCATTTTAGAGTAGTTTATTTACAGGTGATTTCAAAATTACTTTAGGAGCGTTTAATTTTCTGTCATAGTCTGCAAAACTATCATCCAGATATTTTTGTTCCTGAGGTCTGAATTTACAGCAACGCACTGATGTGGCATGCCAGGAAATTTTCCTGCTTTGTCTGTAGAAATCTTTTGCTGGCCACTGTAAGATGCAGAGGTGCATAAACTGAGCCTGGCTGTTACGTTTACATTCATGTTCCATCAGAGGAACTATACTGGTGCTTTAACCGATAAATAGTAGAGGGAAGGTGATTCATCTGTTTCTTGAAAACTTTGTTCTACTGATTTATGCAGGAGAGGACAAATGCTGGATTGGCTTATCTGCGCCTGCTTGTCTGGAGTTGCCTGTGCCTAGCAATAGCTGGCATGGTAAGGCTTGTTTTGGTCTCTGTAGCCCATGACAGCTTTCTTTCCTTTTCTCCTAGGCCTGTCCCAGGTTCTCTGTCTTCTCTACTGCACCTACACAACCGACAAAGACAGCCTATGCCTGCCTCTATGCCTGGCACCCTGCCCAACCCCACCATGCCTGGATCTTCTGCTGTACTCATGCCTGTAAGTGTTTTGGTTTGTTTGGGGGTGGGGGGAGGAAGGTTGTTTTTTTTTTTCTTGATTCAGCATACGCAGAAGTGAAAGTCTGCAGGATTTCTACAAAATCAAAGTGCAATGAGCTAACGAAGCTGGACCTTTTTCTCTCTTCATCTTACACAAGAGTATTGTGGTGCAGTTAATGGCATGTTAATTAGTGTGAGAGTGATTAGAAACAGTTTACGTGAGACTACAATTTCTGGTTCTCACACTTGGTCATGTAGGTGAGATCAGTATGTCTGTGCTGGAACAAAAAGATTTTTCTCAAGTCAGTCAAAACTGGAAAAGCCATGTACATAAGTTATGCCAGTGAACTCAAAAGTAATCCTCTTGTTTGTGGGAGATAACTAACAAGAAAAAAATGTGACTTACTTTTCCAGCCTGGTAACTTGCACTTAATTAGAATTTGGTCACGATCGCTGCTCATCCTCTACTCATTTCTGCAAAGCTGGGAATATTCCCCATCTTCTGGGAGACAGAAGGTGCTTTGCAAGTGTAGCTTCAAATACTTAAATTATTTTAACAACCCTCTCAATGTAAGACATTTGGGCAGATAAAAGGGTGCAGATGAGTAAGGATGGCACAGGGAGGAGGGAAAGGAGAAGTTTCTGTATCATTGCACCATGTTTGGAAGGCAACCTGAGAGCAATCGACCATGGGAGGGAGGAAAAGCACTGCTTGTTCTGGCTCTGCTGAAGCAAGGGGGACATTCCACAGGGCTACAAAGATTCAGGTTTGGCTGCTATTTGAGCAGTCATTAGTAAGTTATTAATTAATAACTTATCAATAAGGCTCTCCTGGAATATCGACCAGGAAGTTCAACAAAAAAAAAATGTAAGATGTCACTATGGGTAGTTTTTTTCTGGCATGATTCCTAAGGAACCTGAGACGGAGCAAACATCCTGCTTCAGTGTAAGCTCAGGGGCTTTGGGTTGCTGCCGGGGAGCCCTTTGGGCAGCCATGCGCGCAGACAAGCAGGTGTGCTCTGGCTGAGAGCCCCAGAGGCGTGAGCATGGAGGCAAGACAGACCCTATCAGCTCTGGCTGCGCTGGCCGCAGCTCCTGCCCCACAGCCCTCCTGAAAGGGCTGCAGAGGAGACGGCAGTGGGAGCTGCTTCTGCCCCATGGAGGGGGTGAGGGGCCCTGCCAGAGGCAGCTTCTCCCCACCGGCAGGCAGTGGGATATTATATTGCCCTCACCCATTCTTGCTGGGATCATAGAATCATAGAATCGTTTAGGTTGGAAAAGACCTTTAAGATCATCCAGTCCAACCATTAACCTAACATTACCAAGTCCACCACTAAACCAGTCATGGAAGGTGGGAGTCACTGCCTCACCACAGGGCACGAAAAACAGCTCCCCTGCTTGGAAGAGTTCAGGAGGATCCAAAAGCTTTATTGTGTGAGCCAAAGATTCAGGGGACTGGCCTGAAGCAAGGCAGGATGCTCAGCTCCAGTTGGAAGCAGCACCGTAACCCTACTTACCACCGCTACCAATGACTAGCAGTGTAACAGGGCTTGCTTCTTTTCGGGGAAGACACTACAGGAAATTATTTTATCCAGTCCTTATTGCCTTTAGGTTTTGTTTGACAATGGTATCCCTCCCTCCCAGCCTAGTGAGATTAACTTGCAGAAAGGGCTCTGAATAGCCAGGAGGAGTTCTGCTTTGTTTTTTGCTATCTCAGCAGTACATGAAAGCTTCCCTTACAAGACATACAGAAAACGCTTCTCAGCTGAGCAGTCCAAGAGAAGGAAAAAGAGCCAACTCATTTTCCGTATACTCGAGATTGTAGATTTTTATTTACCTTTTTATCAAGCTAAGTTGGGCTGCACTGACAGGGGAAGCCACAACTTTATACAATGATGCTTTTAAAACCACTTAACTCCGAGTGTTGTTATACTGAAAGGGAGAAAATCATTACAAAAAAGCACAAACCTGGGTGGCTGCTACATTTGTTTAGTGAAGAACCCTTTTCTTTATAATTGTCTGTGAGTTTTCAGGGCCGATTCTGATGAAACACACGCCTGCGTGCATACACACATGCAATTCACGACTCAGATTGTTATTTTTCCAGTCATGACTTGAAGAAATAAAGCTGAGTCCATTTAAATAGAAACCAAGCGTAAATTCTTGCAAATGTCTCCAGACGTTTTCAAACCTTTTTTTTTTCTCTTTCTCTTTTAAAAGATGGAGCGACAAATGTCAATGAACTCCAACATCATGGGGTTGCAGGGGCCGAACCTCAATAATCCGTGTGCTTCACCTCAAGTCCCCCCAATGCATTCAGAAGCCAAAATGGTAAAAAGAGAAAATTTTTTAAAAAATGTTTGCTTTTCTTATATTGCTCTTGCGTAGTGGTTACCCAGACGGTGCGGGATGTAGCCAGACACTGCTTACTTCATTCTTAGTCATATGTTATACTGGTTTTTAATACGCTGCAGTAAATCGCCTTTGTGTCTATGAACTTTCAAGATGTTCCTAGTCCTAGCTGAACTCTCGGTGAGAGGGAACTGAAGTGAAGGGTGGGCTATCTGATCCGTGCTGTGCTAAATAGGATTTTTGGTGCAGATTAGTAGAATTTAAGCGAATGGTCTGGCTGGTTCTCTGATGGTGTCTGTGCTCCACAACTTGGCTTAAAGAAAATTGTCAGTTAATAAAGAGTGAAGTAAAAAGTGTCTGATGTGGAGGGACTATATGTAGTCTTTGTTCTTTCCAGATAGGTGCATGGTGCGCCAGGGTAACGGCAGTGTTAGAAAAGCAGACTGAATGATGTATATAAAACTGGGATATTTTCTTTTGCTTGAGTGCAACAAAGGTGTTGCTGTCAAAAAGAAGAGTCAGAATTTGGACAAAAATAATCTATTTATACGAGTGAAATGTCACACTGTTTTTTAAAGTTGTTGTCTGTCTTACAAGGCCAAGGCTTCTCAGGCATATGTACTGTTACAGGATTAATGTAGGTAAACTAAACTACAAGTGGGCATTTGTAAGTTTTCCCCAGCTTTATATGCACTCTCATGGACGTATTTGGTACTCATATCCCTGGAACCGAGTTCATCAATGTAGAAATGCTTAGGCTTTTTCAACTTCAGAACTGCCGTTTGCTGGCTAGTAGAAATACCAGGACAGAAGTTTGCAGTTTAACTCTGTAGGGTTTTTATCCTCTCAGAATATCTCATCATAGTGGAAAACAGGAGTAACTTCATTGAACTTCTTTCAGTGGCATTTTGCCAAGGTAAAATTGTCCTAAGAGAGAATGAAATCAAGCCGACAAAGATTAAGCAACCACATGTTTTTCTATATTTCTACTTTGCATGACTGGTACAGCTTTTAAAGTTGTTGTCATATATCCTCAGGCAAAGAAAAATATCTTCTTGTCTATAGGTACGGTGCATGCAGGAGACTCTTGGCTAAGAGCAACAACATATACGAGCTTATTCTATCTCTGTTTTCTTAGATTGGATAGGTCATGCCTTCGCCTCCCTGTTGGTCTGGGTTAGGCTGTTAACCCAACCTCTGTTAACACCCCGTCTAAAACCACACTCCGTAAACATGCAGCCCGTTGGCCAGAAGAAGAGCGATAGCCAAAAAAGCTGGCTCCCCCAGCCAAGGAAAACCTGTGGTCAAGAGTTCTCTCTCTGCTGTACCACACAGTGACGGTGACATGCCAAATGGCAACAGCATCTGCAGCAGAGCTTGTTAAAAACTTTTTGGAATAGGCGAGTGTTTTTTCAACTCAAGCATAGCTGAGCCAAGCTAAATACTCCTTGGCTGAATAAATCTAAAACTGGCATCTGTTTGGGGGACTAAAGGTTCTGTAGTTTACTCTCCCCCTGCCACCCCCTGCCTTTTTTTACTGGAAGTGTGAGGCTACTTAAGAACAAGATTAAATTATTGGTGCATATGGTGAGAATTCTGTGCTTTAAGACCTGAAACTGTACATTAATACAAATTACTTTTTAATCTGGATAAGCAGGTTTTGTCCCTAAACCTAACGTATGAAGGCACGGTTCTTTCAGACAGAAATTGCTATCAGTTCCAAAACACAGTATAGTGAACAGCCAGCCCCTTTGCTTCTCAGGGGCTTTCTGCCACTCTTCCAAAGGTGGAAAAAATCCACATGCATTAACTCTTAAGAGTCAGAGGCATAATTCAGAGCTCTAGGACCCTTCTTCTTCTTAAATGCAGGGGGGGTTTAATATCCTGTATTCTAGTTTTATACTTCATTTCTGTTTGAGCATACATGTAATGTAAAAAGCCGCTTCGTTTAGCCACTACTTTGAAAAATAGGAATCTGTTAACAATACTCTGCATGAACACAAAGTGGAAAAAATGTAGGAAATATTCAGAGCAAAATTATTTCTTACATGTAAGTTCATGAATTTTAAGTCTGAATCATCTGTATTACAGGCATGTTTGTTCTTATTATTAACTATTTCACTTGCTTCGTGCTCAAAGCACGAGACTTTGCATAATCTGCCGACTTTTTTTTTTAAAAGTGGAAAGCGAGGGTGCTCAGTACCTTACTGGATTACATCCTGCATTAGGAAGGAATTTCAGATTTCCTGGGATTCTGCTAATGCTATTACTGCTGGTGCATCCAGTGGTGTGTATGTTCTTTTTGGCTGGCCCCACTCTGCGAAGCATGTATGTGTTGAACACTAGGCAGAGTCATCTAAGCTGCTTGCAGCTAATGGCTGCAGTATCTGGAGAAGTTTGGGAGACTTTTGGGCCTGATTCATCAGCCGTCCAAATCCGTGGCAGATGGATCAACATTTTCTTTGTGCCTACATGAGAGAATGCAGGACAGGCTCCTCTAGCTGTGAGACCCAGATGTGAGACCAAATCTTTCTGGCCTCGTGCACATGAAAGTATGTACCTAAGCAATGCAAGCATGATTTGGTATGCAGCAGTCGTAACACTATTTGGTGACTCATGTGACTTAATTTGCTTCTGTAAAATAAATATGAATAACTAATTTAAGTAGGGATGCTGTGTGATGCCAGTTTTTGTAGAGAAAGCAGATAGATGGCAAAAGATTCACACCCTAGGTTGGTCCCTGATCAGTTTGGAGTAGGAACTGGAAGCCAGTCTGATAAATGCATACATATATGAGCACATACACAGACACATACAGAATGTGTGCTGCATTAATGTTTCTATAATATGCAATTTATTTATCTATTTGTATTTTAATCAGCTTGTATTACCTGGCATTTATAGAAAGCCATATTCTGCCACCCAGGATGCTCGTTTCCTGGTTTAATTTTTTCAGGAGAATGCTACTTCAAATATTAAAGTATTGTAGATGACATCCCAGAACTGATTTAATTTATCACAACAATCTCAGTTTCCCTCACAGTGTGCCTCTCAATTAGGTTATCACCTAATGCTTTAAAACTGTCCTAGTAAATGAATGAGTGAACATCTAAATCGATACCGCTTTCGTCTTAGATTCAGAGCTGAGTGGGTAAAACCTTTCTGCTGCCCACCAAAAACACACATTGATTTTCTATTAAAATATATTGCATTGCAAAGTGGAGGAAACATATAGCTGTAAGTGTACATGGTAAAAATATGCAGAATAGCACATGTAGCATATTAACATGTGGTTCGGTAGGCTGAGAATATTATGAACTCGGAATTGTTGGCGGTGCCTTTGCCTTAATATACTGCTTACATACAGTTTGGTTTGCAGTTTCAGAGTATTCATGGTTTTATAGCTCGGAAGTGCAATACCGTGTGGATTACCGGAGTGAAAGATAAATAGTGTGCACTGAACCGCTGGAAGGCTGCGTGAAGGCAGGTCTTTTCAGTGGAGCCGATGCCTCTCTATCTGAATTTTGCAAGGCATTGATCTTTACCTGTAGGGATTTATGAGCTCTGAAAGGAGGTATAAAAAGCAGGCTGGCAATGAAAATAATCTAATTTAAAAATACCGGTTTTGATTTGACCTGTTAATTTTTTCTTTTACTCTCTCCCTCCGCCACTTGCTGGATATGTAGTTTTATAAAATTTAAATAAAATATAATATGTGTGGCTTGGCTGGGCCTGCCTTCCTAAGAGAACCTGTATGGTTCTTTTAAAAAACAGAAAAGAAGTGGTTTCCATATCAGAAGTATGTAGGGTTGCGGGCTATTGTTTTTACATTGTACGTATTACTAGGTTGAACAGTAAGAATAAGAAAATTAATTTGAAAGTGTCTATCAGATGTAAGAGTGAAAACATACCAGAAAAGAAAAACAATAAACCAGTAATGAGCATGTTCCTAATTATGATGGTAAAATATCCGTATTAACTGAGCCTCATAATTTACCTAAGAGTGCTGGACAGCTTTGGCAGAGGAGGAGGAGAGAGGTGAAAGAAATTGTGGTTAGCCAGTTGTCATCAGCACTAATTTTTATTTGACTTAATGAGAGTTAAGGGTCCAGATCCTACCAGTGGCTTTGAAAATCCCGGTCCAAGTGTTGCTCAGATCTCTCTATCCCAGCGGAAAGGCAGGACTGGGTGCGGGGACCTGGGTGCATTTCGTATGGCTGCCAGACAGGCACTGCTTGCTTTCCCCAGAAACGCAGCACATCGGCCAAGCGGGAAAGGCTCGGCCACAAAGGTGGCCGGCTATCCTCAGATGCCAGCTGGGGTCTCCATTTGGATGGAGCCTTCTGCTGCTTGCTGTTCTACAAATAACATGCGTTCCTGTGCCTGTGAGCTGTGGTGGTGCAGGTGGTGCAAAGGGAGAAGCTGCTGGAGTAAAGCTCTTACCCCTGGCCCCGGTTTGGTACTCGGCTCAGCTGTCGCAGCAGCCCACGGATGCGGAAACAAGAGCACTACCCTAACAGCAGCGGGGGGCAGCTGGTGGCCTTGGGAAGGACATCCCACTGGGCGCAAGCTCTGGGCCCAGGTCTGCGAGGTATCCGTACCAATTTCAGGCAGGAGGCTGGTGCAGGCAGTCGGGCCAGGGCCAGAGCCGCTGAAGCTCTAGGTTTAGCTACTTAACACTTCATGACTGAAGATATTTTGTAAAATATAATAAACGGTTTGAAGTCTTGTGTTTTTCTATCAAGCTGGCTGGGAAACAAGTCGCTTTAGTAGAGCAACACATGTTGCTTCAGGGCCAGAAGGCTTTTCTTCGCACAGATTCTGGACTAAGCAGAAAGAAAAATGTCGCATCTCTGCAGAGCGTTCAACAGCAATTTCTCATCTTGTCCTTCACAATAAAGCAAAGGAAGCAGCATAAGAAAAAAAAAAAAAGTGCCAAGTGAAGCCCCCCAATTTAACAAAAAAAAGTTATGACAAAATTTCCTGTATCGGTAACTGAGAAATATTTTCAAGGAAGAGACTGTTAAATAGTTGAAAAACACGGTGCTTCTGCAACTGTTGACAAAACTCACTGTTCTGAAATTGTATCTCCTGTTACATTTGTGCTTGTGTTTTAAAGTCCCCAAAGCCAACCTTTCAGTGTGCTCCTGATCTACGCTTTAAAATCCTCCCCGGGCAGTAGCTTTGCCTGCAGACAGTATGCCTTGCTGTGGATTAAGGTATTAACGTGATGGGTGAAGCTAATCATATTTTGTTTTGTTTACTGAAACAGGACCTTGTACCCGTCATGCCTAAATGCTGGATTATGAACTAGACTGGGTAGGAACTAATTCTTCTTAAGCTGTCAGTGGCTCAATAAGTGCAATAGAGAAGCAAGGCGGTTCAGTTACTCATAGCTGCCGTGAATACGTGTTGAATATTTGATCTCCCTTCTCCCGAGTGCATACAAATTGCGTTGCTTGTTGCAGACACAAGTTGTAACAATTCCTTGCATTTTTCTTTCTTTGTGTCACTTTATCCTGCGGTGATCTTATCAGCACTATTTCCCTAGAAGAACTTGGATTTTTATTATTTTGTTCGCCTTTATTCAGCTGGGTGTTAGAATGACCTCGCTTTCTCCCCCACCCACCAGCCCTCACCCTTTCTCTTTCCCTCTGTTTCTCCACCACCCTCTCTTTCCTCAGAGGATTTACCGTCTTTTTAGATTTGTTTCTCTTTCTCCTTTTCCCTCCAGTGTCCACCCTGATTTTGTAACCATAGCAATAATTGAAATACAATCCTAATATTTGCTTGCTCTAGCTATCATCTAGCCCAACGCATAAACTGCTGGCTTTTGTGTGTTGTAAGGTTTTGAAACTTAAGTCAGATGCATCTGTATATGCGAGGGCGACTTGTTTGGTGCTGAACCATCCCTTCCAGAAATGGTTTTGTTTGTGTAAAGTTGTGTGTCAGTGGGAGCTGGTGCAAGTAAAAGCAAGTCTTTATGGTAGCGAAGCCAGGGAAAAAGGAAATTATAAAAATAAAAACAAGGTTGCATTACAGGGAAGTTCTGCTTCACATAGATATGTTTCAGTCTTTTGCTTGGAATTTGTACAGCTTTCACTTTCCAAGATTTCCAGGATGAATAATGAAAGTTGTTTTGCACTTCAGGCTGCTGTGCGTTAAGCCCGGCGTTTGCTTGGGAGGTACGAGTGCGTCCCATAACAAGCGATAGGCTTTGGAGTGGGGGGGATGGTGTTACACACTTTACCAGCTCCATATTTTAACCACTGAGGACACAAGAGCTGGAAGCAAAAATCTCATGGCAATAAATCCCTTCTTTATAGACAGGCTTAAAAAGCATTTTCTAAAAACTATACAGTAGCTAATGAAGCAGTTTATTAATTATGATAGCGTTCCTGTGAGATAAACAATTTTAGACTGTTGAACTGAGAGAGAAAAGCAAAGTGACTCACTAAAGGCCACACAGTTTGTCAGTGGAAGAGCTGAAACAAGCACAGAAGAATTTCTGGCTGCCACTTCCAGAAAACACAACTTCTGTCTGAGTACAATTTGTGTATGGGTATTTTTTTCAAGTTAATATTAATTATTAATATTGGTAATATCAAGATAATTGTTGAAATATAGTATTTTTTCAGGACTAGTGAAAGAATGGGGAGACTCTGAACTCCTCAAGCTTACAGGGGGTGCAGACTCAAATTTAGGATTCAAATCCAAATGGAGGTGATGGTTTGTGTTCGGATTTAATGCCCCTGAAATTTCCTGAACTTTACTGATGAGATTTTGGCTCAGAATGACAAAAATTAACTGATCTTCTGAGACTTCTGTCATCTGAGATGATGGAAGCCTTGTGAGATCAGCTTCCCTGCCATCGTGGCTTTCACTGAAATCTCAGGAGAGCACTTACTTTCACATAATGTCAACCATATCCAAACCAGGACTAACGAATACCCCTGTAGCGCTCCTTCTAAGATCACAGGCATATTTGAAATACTGCTACAAGCTGTGTTCAGTCTGAGGAAATGCTCACAGCTTTTGTTGTTTCTTCTGTCAGATACGGCTGGTGACACTTTTCAGGGGTGGGAGGGTTATATGCTGTCTTCCAGATGTTCATTAGTGCAACTTCTCTTATTTATGTTCAGAGACTTATCAAGGAGGTAATTTAAAAACTGGGACAGGCTGGGTCTCCCACCCTGGAAACACTTACGCAGCAAACTTTGCTCCGCTTGCGGTTTTTACTAGCAAATTGCTGGCCAGTAATGTTTATCTGAGATTTTAGTGTATGAAATGCTATGAATAATCTTCCCAGATGTGCTCTGCAGTCAGACTGCATGGGATGTAGCGTAGTTGGTCTTGCCCTCTGCGCTCTGCATCCTCCCTATGCTGCAATTACTGCGTAGCCCACCTTCCGGGACCCCCTCAGGGCACCTGAGCAGTCTTTACTCGCAGCTTGTTGCTCGTGTGCTTGAGGACTGATTGCAATTTCTCTGGCAATGCAGACACCTCCAAGTTACTCTGCTTTAGATAGTTTACCCCATTTTAAGTGACTTCCGTTACAAAGAAGACAGCAAAATACTTGATATAACTGGAATCATTTCCTATTAGTATTGCAGATGCAAGGGAAACATGGACTCTGGCCAGATAAAGCTGAACTTTAAAGATTTGACTAAAAGACTGTCAATCTTTTAGGAATAGAATTTAATTGATGCAAAACCTCCCTCTTCTAGTCATGGTTACGCTGTTTTTTCTCCTGTTTTATATATGAAAGTCACACTGAAACCAACTTATTACATTATTGAAAAATGTTCTAAAAAATCTTATTTTAAGATAGTATCAAATTCTTCATTTAGTAACAATATTAGCGTGGGAGTACTTTAATTTAGGATCGTTACCTTCGTTATGTTACATTTTTCATTCATGAAAGCTTGGCCTTAAAATTATGTTGTAAAAAAAAGAAAGCTTTTGTAAAATAGAAAAACAGCAGCCAGAATTCCTGTAGCTTTGTTTTCCAGTCTACTGGAAATGATTTAAAACAAAATAGCCACCTTTTCACTGCAGCTCAACTTCTCTCCTCTCCTCACCGTTTTAATTTTCCAAAATAAGTGTTCAGAAAGGAAACAAGCCCCATAAGCAGCTTAAAATAGAATTTGACGCTCCTTTAGCTTTAAAAAATCAGAGGCAACATATTTGGTATAGTCAACGATTAATTTTAAAGTTTAGCCCTGATCTTCAGCTGCTGTAAACCTGTATAAATTCATTGACTTCAAAGGAACTGTGTGGTTTTTGCATCAACTGAGGACCTAGTTTATACTTCTGAATCTCAAAATTTTCCTTTAGGCAAGCTCTGGCCCTTCCACAGTTTGATACTGCCAGGTAAGCATTTTGTTGGTTTTGGCTTTTGGTTTTAATGTTACTCTTTTATTTAGAATACAATACATATTTGCCTCTTCTTTTTGCACACCGGTGTTTTGCCAACTCTTCCAGCACCTTATATGAACTTTTTCTGACTTAATTTTCCAGCTCTGCTTCCTATAGGTGTTCATTACATAATATTTAAAGATAAATTATTTTCTCTAATCCCCCAAATAATATCAGGAGATTTTTTTTATAATTGATTGATCATAACAAGCATTCACTGGGAGTTTTTTACTCTCATGTATCAGTCAGTGACAGATATTGGTACCTGTCTGTAATGATTCATAATGAAAAATTGCCAGATATTTCTTTGAAACTGATGGATGATTCATGTTGTTATATGTAGGCCACATTATTCTGGAATGTTTAAATTAGACTAAAAGCCACCTCTGAGTATACATGTGCAAACATAGAGTACATTTTTAGTTTCCCATCTGGAAATACATATAAAGTCCATGGCTGTTTTCAAGTCGCAAGAAATATTGTTATATTTTTATTATGGTATTTCAGTTCACACTCATACTAATATGAAAAGTTTAGTAATGGCATATCCTCAATACTGCCCTCAAATGCCAAGGTTACACATGAAGTCCAATGGGATCTAGCAAATGTTTAAACTTTTATTAAAGCCTAAAGCCCAAAATAGACTTTACTAGACCTGTACAAATTATTTTAAATTATGTAAATATTTTTAATATGTCTGGCTTCTGACAGAACACCACTATACACCAAAGTATGACATTTGCCTTACTGTGCCAACTTTTTGCTTTTTTTTTTTTTATTCCCAAAATACCTAGCATCATTACTGAATTTGACTAGAGTCTGCTTTATGTGCTGCTTGTGGTTCAAGAGAAATATATGTAAAGAGGATGGACTGTGTTCCCCAACTGTTAACAGAAGCTCTTTAGCATGAGGTTAAGCGTGAACTTTGTTTGGGCTGCCAATATAGCAGGCAGGAGATACCCAGGATAAGGGTGGGTGAAGTCCTGATCTGCTTTCCATCTGATGGACATGTACAGCTGCTCTGAAGGCTGCTGGTGGTGTGCAGAGTGTGTGTGTGTCACAGAAAACTATGTCTTTGGGGTTTTGTAACAGATATTGCTCTAACTTCATCTTCTAGGAATCCTCTTAAATGAAAAAATCCTGCCAAAACATTAATATCTGGCTGTGTACGAAATCTGGACCGAGTACTTCATTTGAATGAGAGGCAGTGTAGGCAATAGTAACAGCTAACAATCTGAAGAGCTCCAGCTTTGCTGGCCAAATGTCTGCAGGTGTGCGTGTTTGTGCACATGTGCATGTGTGTAATTTTTTTTCCTTTCTGTGGTTTTGGTGGGTTTTTTTTTACTTCATTCTATGCACTTCTACTGTGCAAGCATAATCTTATCTATGCCTATTTGGCTAACCTCGTCTATTTATTTGTGCATTGCCTTATCTTTTGTTAAGAAACCACTTCCTCTGAAATACTTTAGAATGTTGAAGAACAATAAATAACTGAAATTATCCAAAATTATCCATCCGTATTATCAAAAAATCACTTACTAACATTTGGGGTGACTACCATTTGCATGAAGAATGGGAAATTTCTTCCGCTACATCAATTTGCAGAGAGTTGTCAGTCTTCTAAATGATATTAGTTGTGGATTAGTTTGATTGGAAACTTGATCCAAACAATGTTTGAATTAGCTGAATAAAGAGTTCCCAGAGGTAATCTAGGGTTTATGTGAAAACTGGTATATAAAAGCATCACTGCTGAGAATTAAGATAGGAATGAATTGCCCTTGGTGAGATTTGTGGTTACTGGGATTGTCCAAGGATACCCAAACCCTTCATTTCAGAAAACAAGGTAGCTTGATCCCATTTAAAAGATTTTAGAAAGTAAAACTTCCCTTTCTTTTACACTTAAAATTCAAGATGTGTTTATACCAGTCTTAGTAAAACTGGTATATATGAAGCTAGTTTAATACTGCCCACAAAAATCTGAATAACATAGCTGTGACTTGTAGTCCCCATCCAGCATGTGCTTTCCTCCTAAGGGAGGAGCTAGGCTAGCCCTAAGGCTCCTGACCACCACAACCTGGGCAATGACCAGCTGGATGAAGTAGCTCTAGAGTTCCTCACTTTGCTAGTTCCCATCTTTAGTTTGTCCCCTCCACAGTGAAAACAACAGAGACCATGAATATGCATTTCTTCAGAGCACATAAGATCTTTCTGCAGAGATTTTTAAGGTCTCAAGCAAAAGTGAAGCTCTCCTGAGTTGCCTGTGTGAAGGAGATGATGAGCAACCAGGATTAAGTCTTGGATGTCTTTAACTGGAGATACTGTAGTTTGTGCTGAGAGCTACATTTCCCAAAGTGTCTTTCTTTCAGAAACACAATGCCAGCCTCCTGGCTGTTACAGGACAGCAGAAATCATGATGTGCACATGGTTGGGAAATGGCATTTGCCTGAAATCGTGGGCTGCCTGCAGGTCAATCTCCATCCTTTGTTTCTCAGTGGGATGTTAGCATCACGAGTGATGGACTGATATCCATGCAAGGCTAATGGTGACAGCACGTATGCCAGGAGCGTCCCTGCAGGAGCCTCAGCAAAAGGCAAGGAATGGAGCCCAGCAGGCTCCATCCAGGCTCCAGGCTCTCCCAATGTCAATACTGGGTAGCCATGTCCAGTAAGGAGAGAGGGTCCGTAGTCCTGGTGCTCCTGACATGAAGCAGTGTATGTGCCCTCTCTGCGGGGCGTAAAGCAAGACCCCTTCCCCCATGGTGCTTGTAAAACACCGTGAGAGCCCAGTTGTCACCAGCAGACATCTCCTGTCCCTTCCTGTGCCTTGGTGGAAGGTAGGCACTGGTGTTGGGCTTTGCTTTCTGGGGAGCATGTGCAGGAAAGCTGGCAGTGCATCTCTGTCTCTGTGGCTGCTCTTCTTCTTTGAAGGAGAAAACCACACAAGACACACCCCCACCCCTCTCCTGTTCATTTACACACCCAGTAGGTAATGTTAGCATGGTGTCAGTGAACACTGTACCTGCCCGCTTGAATCTCCACATGGCACTTGGTGTATCTCCCATAATAAATTATGTACTTGAAGGAACAATAACAATAGCTGAGATTCTTGAGACGAGAAGAGTCACGTTACCAGAAATACCAAAAAGGCTGATTAAAATTAAATCGTAGCAGACAACAGTTGTGTTACAAAGGAAGGCTCGATTACAGCCAAGTCACTTTCTTTGCTAACCTCTGACTTATTTATTTCTCCTGCATGCTGCAGTCTGCATACTCTTTCTGGTTGTAATGAGCATTAATTGATTAGCTGGATCTATGAAGAGCTTGAGCACTCGTAAGTACTATCCCAGTGGGTACACAACTAAATAGTTTATGAGGTAATTAGTATTTTAATGCCTTTTCTAATGAGCCTTTTCAGTAATGAAATCTCATGAGAACATTATTGGTTCATATATATTTCTTCAGACACAACAGAAGGTAAGCTAATGCTATTAAGAGATTTTAAAGCTAGCTTATAAAATGGTTTTTAGTAACTTATTTTTGAATACTTGCCTTGGTTCATTTTGCTTTATTAAAAAAAAAAAAAGCCATCTTAATTTTTCCCACCACTCTGTCTCTTGCACTCTTCTCTCCTGACAGAATTCTTACACTATACTGCAATTTCAAATAATTGGGATAATTTCAGAGGCTGCTACCCGATCTCCTAAGCTCAGCTGTAAGTAAATAATACCATACTGTCTGAGCATGTTGTTTCAGATGTGTTCTCATCCTGGGAAAAAAAACAACTCTGTGCCTGGCTGCACAGTGCCTTGGATTTATGACTGTGTCAAGTTTGAGAGAATGACCAACCTCTACAAAGCTTTTCAATGTCAAGCTGAGCTCTATCCTGGAAGCTTGAAAGCAGCACAGAGCTTGCAACCATATAGGCAGTCTTACTTCACCTCTTCCTTCAGGTTCATTGGATGTACCCCATTTTACCCAGGTTTAACCCATAGTGGGAAGGACAGGTCCTATGCCTTGCATTTTATTTCTGTGGTACCTAAAAGAAGACAGCTTCAGATGGCTTTGCTGGGAAGAGTATTTTGGTGTGTGAATGGCTCATTTTATCATTGGCCATGGGGACAGTACTTGCTTTTTGTTCTCTGGAGATCACAAGGTATCAGCAGCTTTTTGTGTTCTCATCTCTTAGGGCTCACTTCTTCCAGCTGGGAAGTGCAGTCTTGTCCTGAGTGGTTCTACGGCCGCAATTTAACAGCATATAGTGATGCTGTGAAACAGCCTGGGCCAAAGACCGAAGCTTGTATGTTTTGGAAACCTGTTTCATAAATTAGTTTTACATAGTCTAGGTGATGTATGCCTTAAAATACTTTGGAAACTTCATTTGAAGTTAGGGATGTGCAAATCCTATTTAACATTAGAAGCTGTATCGGTAAGACTGTAAGAAATTCCTCCATACAGATCTCATTATGTAATGTAAGACGTAATGAGTCTAATTCATCCTTGGGGTGTCTTTAATGGTGTCAGCACAGTTTCGCGAAGGATGGATTTGGCCTAGGGACACCACCACCATAAAATCTCACTGTCTTCCACTGGTATTTCTCTCTCTGTCTCCAAAGCTTTACTGAGACATGTCACTGTGATATATTAATAGCCTAGTACTTTTTGATGACTCTAAGTTATTAGTAGTATGTGTATTGTTTTCTTCAAATGAATGTGGAGAGCCACATTTTCGGTTAGGGTAACTGTAAAAGCCCCCTCCAGAATATATAGAAACAGTGTCCTTTGACTTCACGTATTTGACCTTGCTTGCAATACCATGCATTAGCAACGCTTAGGAGATGAAGAACGCCCAACACTGACCACTGCTTTCCACATTGCCTGCCATCTCCACACCCTTTTGCAACATGAGACCCAACAGCACAGGAGAGGCTAACGCCTCCTGTGTCAGCTCCAAACAGCACTTGCAGAGTCTTGGGTTTTCAGCGGTCACCCGTGTGGCGCGATGGAGCCCTCTCCTTAAGGTGCAGTCAGGTGCGCTCTTAGGATGGAGGCTGAACAGCCTAATCTGTTCCCTCAGCTGAGATGTGGTAGCTTCTTGTGTCCATATTCATGGTCTGTTTAAAATGCAAAAATAAATCAGATTTGCCTGAATTGCCTTCAGAGGCAAGCTAGCCACCCTGGTTGCTCTGAAACCCTCTGCAGGCTCAGCAACCTGAGGGGCTGTGCCCATGGCAGTGCCCGGAGAAGAAAGTTCAAGCAAGAAGGTGCACATCAGGTTACCGACCCAAGAGCAGAGGAAAAATATCCTCAGAGAAATATTTTGGTTTCCATTCTGGAAATTTCGTAGAGGGTGTTTCTGCTCTATATTCAGAAGCTTCCTTAGGGACAGAAATGATCCGTGAGCTGTCTGAGGGTAGGAGCTCTGTACTGTCTGTCTTTGATGGCCTTTGGATTTTGCTAAAGCCATCTCTGAATGCTAATGGAGCACAGCCTGAATTAAACTGAGGTGGTGGGAAGACTAGTTGCCAGATGTTGCTTTTGATTTTGGTAATATTTCTTTTAAACTTGAAATGGGCTGGAGTTGTTTTGCTTACTTTTTTGGAGACTCTCTGTTTTTGTTTGTGCTTCCTGAGTCATCACCTGTCTTTGCCAAGACTTTATTACACCTAACAAAAGGTATATTATTGATGCACTGTGGCATGCACAAAGCCTTTCTATGAACTTCACTGGACTTGTGGTCTTCCCAGATTCATTTTTCTCCCTGCCTCTGCTCCTGAGCAGAGCATGGTCTGTGCTCTGCTCTGACAGCATGTAAACGCAGAGTGGGCTTTGACACCTCATCGGCTTAAAAGCTCAGCTTTCTTGACTTCTGATGCATTTAGATCAGTCCTCTTACCTTTTATTCTATAATAACATGTGTATGTATATACATACATATATATATATATATATATAGTCTCTTTGGTGACTGTTAAAAGAACAGTGGAGGAGTAGGCACTGAAGAAATGTCTTGCCTCAATTAGAAATACTTGGAAAGAGCAAACTGCCCTTAAAAGATAAGTTTGGCACTTTGTATTTCTTTCTCCTCGTGTGTACCATGAGATCATGATTAATGGCTTTTTTTATGTTTGGAGGACAGAAATCACTTCTATGTTCAATTCAGGAAGACCTCTGAATTGGCGGGGCCCAGGGGAACCAGCAGCTCCAGGTCTGGAAGGACCCCTGATGTCACCTCATGTGGCCACGGGGGATGCAGCTATTACTTCTTTAGGCATTATTCTTGGATAGTACTAAGGTGTGTGGGTTTTTTTGGCCTCCCAAACACCTTAATTCTGCCCTAAGCAATGGAAAGATTCCCCACCCTTGGAGGAGGCTGTTTAGGATGGGGGGAGTCTTAATGTGCAGGGGAAGGGGGCTGTTGGGGGTGTGCATGCAGTAGGACAACCAGAGAGGACTGTAGACTTTACAGATACACTTCTAGTGATGCAAACTGAGTTCAAAGGAATGGGAACCTGTAAATGAGGTTTACTTGAAATAAAGCTACTATAAGATAGAGTAACATACACAGTAGAGAAATAGGATATTTTGACATTTATTCATGGCTTTCCTGGGGTGTCTTGGACTGTATAAACTCACTGCTATTGTGTTAGTGAAACCCTAGATTCCCTCAGGGCATAACTGTGACTGGAATTCAGCTTCTTTTGCTTTGAAGAAAGAAGAGGAAAAGTAAATTTATTACACTAGTGTAACTCCTGTCAATTCTGCACATAAAGGAATTATGAACAAACACATAATTTAAGAAATTATGGGCAAACTCATAATTTCCTGACAATTTCCTTCCAAATTATGTGCACTTTGAGAATATATATTTTCTATAAGGAGGAGTGGAGTTGAATGCCTTCTTCTTCAGTCCTTTTGTTTCAGTAAAAGAAGATGCTATTGAAGACAGGCTGGTTGGTCTGTCTGGTGTCGTTGATGAGCTCTGCAAGAGATATGCTATCTCTGTTTTGCTTTTAAGCTAAAAGAATAAATTCAAAAGGCATGGATACTTTAAGCATTGTATTCTCAGGATATGTTATGTTCTTGCAATCTACTAAACTTTAATTCAGAATAATTGTGTGTTGTATTTACAGTTCAATTTAGATAATGTTTACTTATGTTTACATATTGTGCCTGGCTAATAGATAGCAGATATAGAGTGAAATTAAAGCATAGAGAGTCCAGACAATAAAGATCCCAGTTCACAGTTCGACTATGAGTCTCTGTGCTTTTTCATAGTGTGATTGCAGCATCTAATTAAGCAGATGCTTAAGTAGTTTGGGGAATCAAGTCTTAAAATGCTCGATTAAATTACTTTTCCCTATCAGCATGACTTCAGTGTCAAAAGGTAGATTTGCAATCAGGAACAAATATTTAGGATGAAAAGTGTGACAGAAATGAAACCACCTCAAAAAGCCAGGAATAAACTGTTAGCTACCAACACGAAGCACAAACTGGAAATGCAGGAAAGTACGGTATGTCTTACTGCAGGGTTGCCTATTTCAAAGAAGATAGATCAAAGAATATGCCTGAATTTCATCAGTTCTGAATTGTTTTCTGGGAATATGCTACTATTTTGCATTTAAGTGTTATTCTCATTACTAAGTTGGAACATTTCCTTTCCCACCCCTGTCAGTCACATTCCAATCAAAAATTTGTCCCAGTGCATTTTTGGGGATGAGGAACAGCTAGTGGCATGTAATTTAAACTAAGTAGGATGAATATCCTGGTTTATGTGTAAATAATATAAAAATCAGAGATGTCTTGTATGGTTAAGTTTCTTTACGAATATCACTGCTTTAATTCAGTAACAGTTTTACTCCTGAGCAAAGAAAAAAAGATTTCTGGATTCTTAAATGAAGCTGAAACCATGGGGTTCGCAGTATGAGGGCCACCCTGAGTACAATGTCTACATTAATCTTTGCTCCCTGCACAGGAGGCTGGAGCTGCCTGCCAGAGCTAATGAATGGATTCTGACTCTGCCACGTTAGGCTATTACCAAATACAAAGGCTGGTCACAAATTATAGTTTGTCTGATGGCATCAGATATAAGCATTAGAAAAACATTTGCTTAACAGTAATAATTAGTCAGTGATAGAGGCAAGTTTTACAGATTGCTTTGGAGCAGTGAGGCAAATGCGGCTTTCTGTGGGAAAAAGCCAGTTGCCTGTCTAGTGATTCATAAAAAGCAAAAAAAGGTGCTTTAGTTACATCTCTTCTAAAGGTGAGACCAAACCACAGCGTTTCTACAAAACCCAAATAACCTCAGTCTTTACTGCAAACACTGTACTGTTTTAGGAGCACTACCTGTCCTCAATTAAACAAACAAAAAAAAAATCTTATTGGAGAGTTGTTCCTGGCTTGGATTAAGATCATGCTTGCATAGATAGAGTGCTTGACTGAGTGGATTCTTTTTAGCTTAAACCTTAACAGTTAAATTAGAAGAAAACTCACAACTGGCGCAGAGGAGCTCAGCAAATCACCAGGCAGCCTGGGCTGCCGAGATGCTTTCGTTCTTTAGCAATGAACTCATACCTTGGGCTTTTGTATTCTCGGGGAGAAGAATCCATAGCTCAGAGAACTGCTAGAAACAGGATGGTTAAATGAAGCCCAACAGTAAGCAATTCGTGTTACTGAAGCATGTCATTGAAACTTGGCACAAGTGCTAGCTCTGAGCTTGTGCTGTGGAATGGTTTTAAGTGCTTGTCATCCCATAGATACCGCTGCAAATGTTCTGTACTGTCTCTCCTTTCCTGCGCTGTCTGGGAGAGTGAGTACAAGAATAAGTCCATGCGTTTTCATTTGTTTGACTTTGAGTTTTCTGTGCTTTGGTTTCAGTAGTGTGGCTATCAGATGAATGAGGTTGTATACATGCCAGGAGAGATGCAAAACAGCCCATTACTTCATTGTGTGGTTGATTTGCTTGTTTGTTTTAAAAGTTTGCATGTACTAGTGAATGCAAGGGGATGATAGCATCTAATAATTGTAGTGCTGGCAGGAGCAATGCAAGCTCACCCGCACAGCCTGCCAAGGTACCTCTAGTCTGGCTTGCAACACCTTTTTTTTTCCAGCGGTTGTCCTGCTGCCATAGCACAGAACCAGAGAGCAGCTTTAACATGCTCACAACTGGTGTATGCAGTGAGACCCCCAAATTAATTTTCCTTTTTGATGTGATTAGTTTTTGACTGCTACGTTGGCATCTCTTGTGCCAAGGCATGTAACAGGGGGATTCCTGCTGTGAAAGTCCTCGTTTCCACTTTTGCGCTGGTGCAACTACAGGGATATTATTCCCTTCCCAAGCTGATTGTTCTGCGAAAGATTTTAAGAGGGATCTGCCAAGAGCAGAAAGTATGAATAGATTAACAAATGCTGGTAATCCCTGTGTTGCAGAAAGATGGGCGTGATTGCTTTGCAATTTGCAGGCTTGTGTCATAGTGCAGAGAAATGTAAGAATATCCTAAAAAGCTGGTAATAGTTTCAGTGTGTATAGTTTGCTTCAGTAACTGTCATTCTACAGTTCCAAGTATTAATTAAAGGTATCGTGATGAGGGCTTCCTCAGGTGACCGTATCCTCTCAGCATGGACTCAGGCATGGTAAGGACTTCAGCGGGGCAGCCTGTTACTCTGATTGCTGTGATCTGGAGCAACAGAGGATGGTTGGTCATTAAACAATCAATTTTTTTAAGGATGTCTTTACCAATGCTAATTAAAATACCTGTAATTACTAAATTATCTCATTAGTTAAGATAATCCTCCAGATTATTTTCTGTTTACTGGGTTGCTAGGGGTACCTAATACATCAATATGTGTCGAAGTGTTCAATGAGATTGCCAGATTTTTTGAGAGATAAATAGTTTTACATGCTTCAGAAGTAGACTCCAGTTGGCTAAGGAATTGGCCAAAGACTAAGAACATGACATCATTCTTGGCAAGTGATAAAGATATATTTTTGTTAACAGACACTATATAAAAAGTGCACTATACTACTTCTAAGCAAAAATCTGTGTCTAAGAATAATGAAATGTCTTTTAGTCGAGAATCGTTTTTAAAAGAAATGCAATTTACTGACCAGTCCTGTGTATGAGTCTGCTTAATGCAATGTATTTGTTCTTCTATATCCTTTTTTTATTTAAAAATAGTTAATATGTGTGATATAGGAATAAATCAATACCATTATTTAGCAGGTAAATATAATTATTGCCTATTAATTCTTCCATCAAATCCGTGTTTGTGTAGCAGACATACTGTAATTGTCTTCTTGAGTCCAATCACATACTTCAACTTTCAGCAATTATGTTTTAACTTAATTCCAATGACTGATTAAAACCATGTGTATTCAGGTTTAGATAGATGTGCTTACTATGGGATTGTTAAACCTGCAGAAAATATGGTTTTAATAATCCATTAGTATTTAATTAGCATGCAATAACTGTCTTATTAAATCTAAATTAAAACCTTATTTGAGGCATGTAATTGAAAGTGCCACTGGGTAAAATCTAATCTGTCAGGGATGAATTTACATGGAATAACAACGCCAAATTTTTCTTTTCTGCAATTTTCAGGGTCTTCCCAAACATTTGCTTAATCATCACAGTGGAATCTTGCAACAATCAGTTTTCTGCAAGTGCAGCATTTGAAATGTTTTTTGGGTCAGAGTTGTCATCTTTTGAGAGTTCATCTTGATTTGAAAGATGATTCTCTGGGTGGAAGATGAGGAATTCTTAAACCTTTACCAGATGCCAAAATGTGTGTAGGGACCCAGTGAATGTTTCCTGCTAGCCAGTGAAGAAGGAGAGCTGGTCTGCAACGCACACCACATGGTTAGGTGTCCCTCAGCGCCTCAGCATATGCTGACAAACATGAAAGGAAGAGGGGTTTCTGTGACTCTGTCTCTTTGTAATAGAAGAGTTATTAACACATGTTGCTATGTACGAGTGGTCACACAACACAGCTGGTGAGAGCAAATTGCAGCAAAATGAGACTATTTACAGGAATTGTGACACTTTTCACTGTTCCGGGGTAAGAGTGATCCAGAATCCAACCAGAAACATGAATTCATAAATGCTACTGGTGGATTTGCTTCAGCAAGACATCTGAAGGAGTCTGTATAAATTATCAAACCAAATTGCTTGTAAAATTCTAAACATCATTGGTTTGAGATTAATAGCTACTCACATCCCTGTAAAGATGTGTTTAATTAACTGGCTAGCAAATTTATAGCAAAAATCTCCTCTCAGATCTGCTTTGCCGAGTCCAAGTCTGCTGTTCCCCTTTCTCATCATAACTCCGTCCCTCCTTGACAGTAAGTGGGAAAACTGCAAACGCAGGAAGCGCAAGATATAAGAGCTGTAATTTAGCAGGTGAATCACAGGAGATAATTTTCCCAGGATGTTTTATATTGGTGCTTAGCCATTGTCAGCCTCAGTCTGCTTTGGGTGCTAGTCTCCATGGACATCAAGGTCCTATTTGGGAGTTAACCATTGTCTTGGTTGTATCATTATTGTTATCTTGATATGGGCAATGTTCTCATGAACCTGAGGCGGTTCAGCAGATTGGGATTTGGCTGCAAAGGATGGGGTGGATTCCAGATGTTGATGGGGCTGTCTAGGGATGCAAGACTGTGGTTAGGAAGGGAGTAAAAGATTACCATGGATGGAGAGCAGGGAGGAGCGGCAAAATATTTTGCTGATTCCCTAGCCAGTGTTGGCCAGCAACGCCTAAAGTGTTGACAGAACTCAGTTTCTGAGTTGTGGTGGACAGTTCTGTCCCTTCTCGAACTGCTCACAGGACAGAAATTCAGCTCACTCCTCTGCTTTTATTAACAAGCTGGGGAGGATGAAGGTAAAAGACCATCAGAGAAGGATGTAAAACAAGGAGACTTTCAAAGAGGAAGGAAGAAACTTGAGAGCAATCTTAGCCATGGGCAGAAATGTGGCCTTTGAAGGAGGATGGGAATTCGCAAAGACATGTACGGTGCAACAAGGCGAGGTGAACACAGAAAGGCAACAGGGCTCACTTAAAGAGGGCTAAAGAAAATTATGTATCAGTGATGGGACCAACCCCTAGGACTACACAAGTCAAATTAAATGGTTCCTTTTACTTGTAATATGTTTATGATTAGGCCACACATGAATAGCTGTCATGGTGAATGTACTGTGTGGTAAATTGTGGTCTGCTTATTTGAATGTAGACTCTAAGTGTTACTGGACACCAGTGCAAAACTGGAATGCTCTTACTCTGGAGCAGTGAAAAGTGTCACAATTTCTGTAAATGGTCCTATTTTGCTGTGATTTGCTCCCACCGGCTGTGTTGTGTGATTGCTTATACAGAGCAACATGTGATAGGAACTCTTTTATTATACAGAGATACAACAAAAAGCATGGGCAGCAGAATTCAGTAAGACCACCTAAGCCCTGTAGTAGTAACCACCCAAGTACATGAGATATAGTCAACACAAATGACTATACCCCATGGAGTTGTTCAGAATCAACACAGAGATGTTGACATGGCAGGGAGGTAGCTAAGGCTGAGAACTGCTGAGAAAGGAAATAGGGTGCAAAATGATTTAATTGTCCATCTTCTTCATTTGAAATTGGTGGAGTGTCAGGTATAGCTATGACAACTATCTGGGGTTTATTTACATAGCTCGATTTGAGACACCTGTCTAAATCAGGAGCCAAAGCTCCTAACAGAGTTAATGGAGCACTTAGGTTAAGAGCTAATTACAGCCTCACGTTAGGTTCTCTGAATGGCTCTCTGGTGGCACCACAGGACTGGGGGCAGCCGAGGCTCCCCAGCCAGGTGACTGATTCAAGTGGTGTGAGTAAGCACTCCCACCCCGAGCTTCAGAAAGTTCAACAGCGGAATATTCTGCAGTGTTCATCGCTGTAGTTATGCATGGTTAACAACTGTGCAAGTCACAGAGGGAGAGACACAGTAACCGCTTAGTGAAATAGCATATATTTTAGTAGCAGTTTGGGGTTAGACTTTCAGCAGGGAATACATCTAGTATCTATAGAACTATGTTGACTTCAGCAACACCAGTTTACACTTGCTGAGAATCAGATTCTTGGTTGTCTTTTTAAAATCAGTCTTCTGTCTTGTCTTGGTGCATCTTTGCATGTGCTCTCTTTCCCTCTCTCACTAATATTTTTAAGCAAAAGAAGCTGCTGTGGGATCACTGGGGACAAGGATGTTAACATGGTTATCAGAGAAATTATTACATGTCGTTCATTATATTGTTTTTCAATGCTGGCCTGTAAAATCAGGATTACTAAAAAATAAAAAAGTCTCTCGCAGATTGGAAAAAGTAGAAGTATTTGGCTTTCATTTCTAATCAAACAGGCTAAATATTCATGTTTATGTGCCTAAATGAAACTTTTGTATGCAGTCTTCCACCCCATCTGCATGAATAGTAGCATTGTAACAGGATGAGGTCACTGCAGAAGGGAAAGTGAGGTAAGAACACAGCTGAATCTACAGCCTCTCTGCTACATGGTGCACCAGCTTGTGCTTAAAGGAATACAGCGCTTTTGCCCGAGCCAGAGTCGCCGTGGGCACTGCCTGCGGAGCTGAATGCCTCTCGCAGGGCTCTAGATGCATTCCTGGCTCTACTGTATGGTCTGATGCACAGTCTACGGTTTCCTCTGCTTTTGCAAACTGCTCTTCAGAGACCTCTTTACACATCTAATATAAGTGAAAATCCATATGGTTTATTTTAAAGCCTTCATTTAAAAAAAATAAACAGTTATCAGGCCTCATTCTGCTCTGACTTATGTGGCGTAAATCCTGAGCAGTCCCTTTGTAATACTCACTGATGTTCAGGATTTATGCCAACATCAGGGGGAGCAACGTTTGGCCCATCAAAGGGCTTTTTCCCCCTCATTCTTTTAAAGAGAAATGACTCAACTTTATAAAGACTGATGGCTTCCTATTGGCGTCACCTTTGTACCTAGTGGGAACTCTTACAAACATACAGTATGGCATAGCCTGGTGCGCACGTCTGAGAGCTGGGCAGAGGATGTCTGAGAGCTGGGCAGTGGAAGGGTGACATCGCAAAGCGGCGTTTGAAGGAGTGCGAGATTTGCTAAATCCGTATGTCAGTTCATATTTTACCTATTCCTTGTATTAACTTTAAAGGCCATATAAACAGGTTGCCAAGGGTACGCTGGCAAATCGCCTCTCCTCACCCACCATCATAATTAGAGCTCTGAGAACTTGGAAAAACCTGCCTAGTGAGCAAGCCCTTCTCGCCCTTTTTCCACAAGCCTCTCCAAGCTCACAAACCTGGGTAGACTTGGAGCGGCTGCTATTTCCAACAAGACTGTCCATCCCGGCCTCACCACCCAGCGTGGGAGCCAAAGGGGCTCTGTTTTCATCCCATGGTGTCTCTTGCTGCTTCGGCTTCCCAGCGTGGCTCCACGAGTTCCCAACGCATTTGTCCGAAATAGAAATACCTTCTTGCTCATGATCGCCTTTGCCACTTTGCGCAGTAGTGAACCCACCACTCTTCTTGACCCACACTTATCGGAGCAGCCTGTTCCTATCTTGCATATGAAACTCTTCTGCTCAGGCAGCCACTGATAACCTTGAGGTCAGACCGATACGCTGTCTGCTGTGTCTGGGAGCAGGACCCTCAGGACTACGTTCCTGCGGCTCAAGGCGTCTGATCAAGCCAACAGCTGGGTTTATTCACCCATTTTGAGTCTTTTTTTTTTTCTTTGTTTTTTTTTTTTCCTCACCTCACAGGCAGTGAGTGGGTTGAGCCACACATGTTATTGAAGTAAAATCGTAAAAGATTTAGAAAGACTTTGTGGCTCATTTGGTACCCTTATCTTTGCCCAGCACAGGAAAACCAGGTAGGAGCTGGTGAGGCAAACAGAGAAATTGTGAAAGTCTTTTCCTTGGGAAAACTAGCCATTTTTTGGTTACCTGAGCCAAGACCTCACTCAGCCTGGGTTGCCAGGCAGGACAGCCAACTGTGAGTGAGTGTCCTCCCTATAGAAACAGGAGTTTGGAGGCTTTTTTATCTCTGCTCCATGCATTCCCCAAACACCAAAATAATTTCTGTTTTTCCTGCTCCCACAACATCTAACTTACTCATAAGCATTGGAGCCAGCCCTCTCTCACATATAGTTTCAGATCCACGTGGAATCCGAAAATCAGACTGAGAGGCAGCTGCAAACGGCAGGCTGCGAGCTGCTCGGCTTCACCACCACTAAAAAGCTGCTGCTGGCCTGCCCGGGTCTGGCCGGGCTAACATAGAATCATAGAATGCTTGGGTTGGAAGGGACCTTGAGAGATCATCTAGCCCAACCCCATCTGTGCTTCTCCTTGCGCTCTCTGCCCCAGCTGGGAGTTTGGGATTGTGGCAGCATGAGGAGAGAGGGAGGGAGAGATAGGAGCCTGGGTAATAGAGAGTGAGTGAATGAGAGAGTGATGGTGGGCTGAAAAATAACATAGAGGTAGAGGAATAAATGAAACGGAAACTAGGAAAGGGTAAAAAAAACATAATTGTATACAGACCCTGCAAAAGGAAAAGAGTGTCCAGAGAGATGTGGACAAAAACCCCAAATATCCTGGTAGTGCTTCAAATAGTGACATTCAGTCTCCGGAAGCTGGACATGCAGCACAAGATGTTTTTATTGGGAGAAATGCAGTATGCATATGCAGTAAAAGCGACACAAAAAAGAGTAAATGCTTGTGCATCTTTCCAGTTCTGGCCTTTGGTGTAACTTGCATCTGACTTCATTCTAGGAAAGGGAAGGTTATGGGGCAGAAGCAAGAGGAAACTTGCAGGGCTGACGGAAGAAGCGGGCGCTCTGCTTCCCTCCCTCTCTTTCCTCCTCCTGCCCTTGGCCACCTGTCCGTGTCCCCTTGCCTCCCCCATCATCCTCACTCCCACCAAAACCTCCCTTTGTCTTGATGTGTATTTTAAAGCCCGGTCTTGTTATGCTTTAATTGTATTTTCTGGTGGCCATTACTTCTTTCCCAAACGTCTGTGTCCTGTTTTTGTCTGACTTCAGAAAGGCTGGGAGTTGGAAAGTGGAGGGGGAGGAATTCAGGCTCTTGCAGCCCGAGCATAAGTGAGCCTTTTGCTTCCAGGTCAGTAGTTCAAATCCAGCCCACAGAAGCCGAGCTGGAAAGTGATAGCTGCTTTGGAGCCCGCGTGTAAAGCGTTAGTTGGTGGTCTCATGTGGGTTCGGAGCAGACAGGTGTCCAAATCGCTGCCGGCCCTAATTGGCATCTTTGCTGGCAGCTTCAGAAGCGGGGCCAAAGACTGCATGGGCACCGAGCCTGCGATACCCTCGCCTGGGTGGTCCTCCTAAGTCGGCATTAAAGCAAGCTGGCAAGGTAGCCAGGGAGGGCTCAGACTGCTGTTGTCTGTGTTGTACCCGCTCTGTAAATAAACAGGGATATTCAGCTTTGAGTGCTGTTCCCGCAGCTTTGATTTCACTTTTAAGACAGTTGTTCTTCTCCTCTTTGCACTTTTTTTTTTTTAAACCGCTGAAGTAATTAAACTTGGAGGAAACTAATGGATTAGGAATATAGAACTAAATTTACAAAGAGGCAGTTCAGGGAGGGGCCCCATTTGGGGGGGGGGGGGGGAGCTGTTGGAGATGGATAAACTGGTGTTACTGGGAACAGCCTCTGTCCAGGGCAATTTAAATTATTTTTGTCTACCCAACAGTCCCAGCCAAGCTACCTGCCTGTCCTCAGTATAATCACCCTTGTGCTAGTACAGGATCAGTGAATGTGATTTGGAGCAGGATTACGTCTTAGTCCATGATGTTCCTGCCACCATCTATCTGCTTCTACCTGCATTATAGCAGCTTCCAAAAATAAAGCTCTGTAGGATTTTTACATGCATCTCTGGAAGCCTTGAGGAATCTTATTTTAAGTATGTGTACTTGCATCCTTCGACTCCCCCCTTTTTATGTGCTTTTGTATTTATGCAGACCTCTCAAGTCCCTGGAAATTGGGTGCATGAGGCTGTGTTATGCTGGTCTGTGATGAGAGCAGGCACACGGGTGCAGAGCTGTGTGCTGGCGTGATCCAAACACTGATCTTGTGGTGGGAGAGGGTTCTAGGCTGTTGCTGAGGAATACGATGTCTTTTAGTGGTGCCTGGTTGCCGCACAACCTTCCTGTCCCTCTCCTGCTCCAGCACCCTGCATGGTCAGTAGATCAGGTAGCTGCTGCAGGTGAGATTTCAGAGTGTGAGGGATGCAGCGTTGCCTGGATGAAATTCCCTGAGACCCTGGTGCCCCCAGACGGTGGAGCAGCAGATGAGGCCACAAGATTTGAGGCACATGGGAACTGGCAAGTCCTTGTGCTCACAGAGCAGAGCAGGGTGGGCTCCCCTGGCCCTGATGCACGGGTCTCTGTTGCCTGGTCCACCTCCAGGCGACCAGGAGAAGCTGTCAATGAATCCCAGTGAGCTCCTCGTCCCCAGCTCATCTCAGGGATGCTTGGAGAGCTCTCCCCTTGTTCTGCCCGTGTGCCCTGCAGCTTTGCCTGCCGCTGCTCAGAGCCCTGCTAGGGACGTGCTTGAGCAGCCTGTGGTCTGGGAAGAGCCGTGTACGAGCGTTACAGGAACAAGGGGAGCGCTCGGAGATGTCGCCCGTGATACGCTCGACAGCTTCAGCTGCTGTTGCAAATCGTATGTGGTTTTATATTCCCAAGGCCAATGTAAATTGTCACTGTTCGGTTGACTTCAGCACGCTTTCGTCCACTCGCTCCAGGTGCGGTTCTGCCCCATAATCTTTAAAACAGTAAAAACAAACTCCAAAAATGTTCCGCACCTTTGCTCTGCTTTTGTGAAGCTGTTAATCCAAATTCTGCCTGGGCCTCACTGGGTCCGGCTGCTGCTGTTGAATTATTTAACTCTTACAGTGCTGCTGTCATTGCAGGATACTGTAAAATTTTCTTTTTGCCTTAGTCCAGGTTATTGTTGCTTATTGTACGTTTTCATCTACAAGTGCCAAGTGCCTGCTTTAAAAAAATAAAAACCTAACCCCCCAACCATATGCTGAATTCCTAGCTGTGTAGTAAAGATTGATTACATGTGTTTATGTGTAATTTAAAAATGGTTTGTTCAGGAAGTGTATGGTCTCTTAAAGGCAAGTTTAAAAACCTTCAATTTTACATAAGTTTGTTTATATTAGGGAAAAGGGCCTGGAATACTAAGCAAGACCCCATGATATATAGGGTTCGGCCTGAGAATTCTCAGAACTATTTTATATATTTTTATTCTATCAATATGCTCTTTCACAACTACTAATTAGTTTTGTTAGTTGACTTACAGAAAAGCGTACATAAAATGAGGAGTAAGTAATTCCACAGCACCAATAGTATTAATGAAAAGCACGAAGTCTGGAGGCAATTGTAAAAACACTAGTTCAACCAAAAAGTAATTCTCATTTGAATTAGCATGATTAATTACATAGCTTGTCCTTGTCACAGTACACTGAAATTGAAACAGTCAGGATGTTTTAAAGCTTTCAGTGTCTAATTCTAGTATAGGTTAGAAAAAATGTATATAGACGCTGTGTACATATGCATAAAATAAAGCTATATATAAACAAGAAACACAGTAAACTTCGATTCTACTTCTAGCTGATTTTTTTGCTTAAAAGACCGTTTCATTTAATTGCCTAGAAAAGCAAATGTGACTGTAAACTGGCATTGGTTGCTCCTGTGTCATGCAGAGGGGTACTGGGATACCACAGCAGCTTTTGCACTACGTGCCTAATTGGTTTACATGATGTACGCATTCATGCGGCTTGACCTATTTTGCCTGGAGGGGTGAAAGAGGAATCACCCTGTTTGTTTCTTTTGCATACCAACTATAGTATTTGCTTACTAAATACGTTTACTCTAAATACGCCGCTGTTTGCTGTCGCTGAACGTGGGCTGAAGGAGCGCTTGCCAGTGCACACAGAGGATGGCAGCGGATGCCATCGCTTGCTGCCTGTACATGTGCAGCCCCAGAGTGCGAATTGTTCTGCTCCAAAATACCTCGCATCCTCGCAGTGCTCCTGACATACCCAGGTTCCCGTAGGCCTGCGGTATGCCATGGGTGTTTATTATGTGGAAAAAAAAGGAAATCCTGCCAATCCACATCACTAATGCAAGTTTGTCAAATGACATCAGCAGCAGAGGAGAATTTAGTTCCTAACCACATGCAAATAGGTCCCAGACTGTTGGTTATGCCATGATGTCAGCTCTGATTCCTCATTCATTATTTGATGGGCTTCAATGCGTAAACGCCAGATATGTTCCCCCTCCCTTTTCCTCCCCTCCCACGCAGAACTTCTGGGTTTGTTTTTATTTTATTTGTGGAAAATGTGTTTTCAACAACAAACATATCTCCTCAGGAGAAGTTTATTTCAAGGGTGATTTCCTATGCAAGCTTTCCTTGTCTTTGTTATCATTTTGCATTATGGTGAGCTGTTAATTACTAAACCAGTTCAGATATTTTCCCAAGGGATTCAACTAAGTATGGGTAATATTTCCAACGTTCTTTGTCATGAATTGGCATTAACTTTGTTAATAAAAGCCACTGTATCATTTTGGCGGCGTGAAGCATTAAAGCATGTCAGCCTGCAGGTTGGCTAAGGCACAACAGCAAATCAGGTCATGTCATGCAGGCTAATGTCAGGTTAGATTTTACGGCACGTATGTCTGCTTAAAATGGCACGGGCCTCCAGACTGTGTGATTTGGGGTGCTGGGACATGGAACTTGTCACTGCCGGGTCTAAGGGTCGAAGCTAGCTGAGCTATTAAAGGTGTGCCTCTTGTCGCCTAGCATTAGCTGTCTCATTCAGCCTGGACTAAACTCCTCCTGTAAGCTGTAATCACTTCCAGGGGTTAATTCATCCCCAAGACATGTGATGGTTTGCCTTGTGCGGAAATAATCTAGATACGTATTTTAGACTACTGACCCGAATTTTAGAATAATCCTGACCTCCATGAGATCTTACTCCCTAACTGGTGTTCACTGCCGTTTAAAAACCATTTCACTCTGGTTTCCTTTTCACTGGTATCTTTCCCAGAGGCACGAGGAGGGCATTGGCACCTTCTGAGCATGTGCTGCGTCCCTGTGCCTGCCTCTCCATGGGCCTCTGCCCTAAGAGGACACTGCATTAATTGCTCTTTCAGTGAAGAGACTGAGATTTGCACTTGGGGGTTCTTCATGACTTCTGGATTTAGCCTGGGTCAGGCTTTTTCAGATGAGAGCTTAAACAAGGTGGGAAATGGTGAAACTTATGCAGAAGTCGCCAGCAGTTTAATGTGGTCTTCAGCCAGAGGTCTCTGGGTCTCTTAACTTCACACAGTTGTGCATATATTAGTTCAAACTGTTCCCTTATAAGGCATTCTGTAAATAATACTTCCAACACAAGGGAGCTTAAGTCTATTTGCAAAGCTACTGAATAAATATACAATACCAGCATAGAAATCCAATTACAGGGGCTGGTGTCTTTCTAACGATGCTTAGTTCAAGTAGCAGAGGTATTACAAGCAAGTGAGACATCTCCCCCAAATCACACAGATGTAATTAATTAATGTCTACATTGCCAAAAAAAGGAAAGTATTTTGACAACAGTTATTTGGAACAATTATTAATTGTTCTTTCTTACAGCCCCAAAAGGCAAAAGCAGGAATGTAACTACAATACATTGCCCTTTTTTCCTCTATTTTTTCTTTCTGATCAAGTTGTAGAGCTCACATATTGAGTAACTGGGAGAGAAGCCAAAAACATTCCCTTTACAAGTGACTTTAAACTATGCACGAGGTGTGTTTTTTCCTTTTGTTTCATGGAAACATCTCTGTTGTTGGCAAAAGGTTTAAGTTAGGAAAGTTGGTCTATAACGCTGCGTTGCCAAGGTTTCAAGACCAGGCCTAGATGGTCCATAAAATGATTTCCTCTTAAACAACAAGAGTTCTGCCTTATTAAAAGCAGAGACCGTGGTCATCCCTTGCCTTTCCCTGATCGCTAACTCTCCCTTCGGGGGATGCACAGATGGTGGGAGGTTTGGCGGTCCCGTGTCTGCCCCTTCCTCTCGCTGGAGCTCTGGGACCTCTGTGAGGTTAGTGCTGGGCACTGGTTTGAGGGCAGTGGTGGGGCAGTGTGGAGGTAGAGAGGGGCGTTCCTGTCCTTGGGACCCCGCTGGTGGCTTTGGGGATACTTAGGGAGGTCTAGAAGCAGCGGGCGTCTTCTGTATCTGCTGTTGTGCAGTTACGATGGGGACCGTGCCAAAGGCAGCGTGCTTTTGGGGAGGGAGCTGCTGAAAGAGCTGACGGGGGACAAATCCATTGCGGCCCTTCCCTTCAGATCTGCTCAGGTGGGAATGTTTGTACCTAAGACCTCCCCTGGGGGAGGAGATTCGAGGGAGAATCAAATGAGGGAGGCGAAAGTCTGCAAGTGATGGGGCGTCAACAGAGCAGGACTTGGCCTCCAGCTCCAGTTGGCAGGTCCCTGAAATCGTATTCTGAGAACTGACTGCAAGCCCTGGCTGGAGCATTGCTTGCTCCTCACCGCCTGACAGACGGTAGTGCCCTGACTCACAGCCAGCTCACAGGCAGCCAGCACCCACCTCACTACCTCTGCGTAGCTCGATGGAGGTGCAGGTTTAGGAAATCGTGGTAAAGCTGCTCAGGTTGAGCCGTCCCTCAGCAGAGCAGTCAGTGCTCTGCGACGCAAAACCCTACTGGGGACTAGATCTCTGCTCTCCTTTGCAATCCCAAATTTCCTTTTGAACTGAGAGAAGAGCTCTGATATCTGTTTACGTTCCCCCTCCTTTCTTTTCCCCAAACTTCTTTTCAAATTGATAAGTAATTGCCAGAGCCAAATAAACCTCTGCAAATTATTGGTTCAATGAATTCAACCTAAACAATCCTCATGATTAAATGAAGAAGGCTTTGTTTATATAAGAGCCAGAATGGTAAATGGGGGTTTGGATGTTTATTTCGCAAACTTGGTATGGTATAGATACAGATTGCTGGAGGCTAATCCAGGAGAATGCAATTAACCCAGGAAAGGAATTCAATTTAAGAATTACTCTTGTGTCTGTTTCAAAACTACCTGGAAGAGCTTGTTGGGCACTTTAATTGAAAGCAACCGTCTCATGGGTATTTATCCTGATCTTGACAAATCGACTCAATGGCACGTGGGATATAGGTTGAGGTTGCTGAGTGCATCTGTGAGGCAGCTGTGTCTTGTGTTTTAACTTCTCAGGTATATAGAAGTTGATTACAACCCTGCCTGCATATGCAGAGACAAAATTTGGTCTCACCCTGGTTTTACATGCTTGCAGCCTTGCTGCAATTCTTCTGGATTTGTTCTACCCTACATAAAATTCAGATCATATTTGTGATATGAACTTAGATGAAAATACCAGTGCTTGCTTTATTTTGAGGGGGAGTAGGGGAGAGGCTAATGCATATCATGCTCGATCCAGACTGAAACCCAATGATGTTGTTCCTCTAGAATTTATAGAAAAGAAATACAAAACCATATGTTTTTATAAAAAAAGAGACATGTTTCCCCTTTCTTTTAATTTGTCAACTTCAGGAGAAATTTGGATACTTGCAACAGTAAACAAAATGAATCAGGCTAGACAGCAGTGCAGAAGGACTGAACAAAATTGTGTGCTTGCAAATACAAGCAAATTATAACTGACCAAAGTAGTTGCCAGGTCCTCCTCTTTAGTCCTCTCTCTGCCGTAGAGCTGGGCACACCTTCTGACTTGCTGCATTTCAAATGCAGGTGTCCCAAGCATGATGGGATGAAAGAAATGTCAGAAATAGGTGGGATTAATCACTCTCTGGAAGTGCCTGTCCCTTGCATAGACTATAAAGGATGCTTAGGTGACAGGTTTAGATAAAGTTTGCCATTGTGGAAGTATAGTAAGATAAATGCTATTTTTATGGGACTGCTGCTGAATAAAATGGACCAAACTGGTACATTTTACATCTGTGCAGCTGGCCTGTTAATATGGAAGATGTCTGTGCAGGAGATGATTCCTGCCTGAGTCTGCTTTAAGGGTATGGTGTGATTGTACATTCATTTTCATTGAAGTTCTAGATGTTTCATCTGACTCTGAATTTAGAGAGCGTGAATGCTGTACATTTGTATTAAAATTTTTACCTGCTTTTGGTTTGTCTGTATATGCATATTCATGCAGGGGAGGATACCTCCTTCAGAGTCACTGTCTCCGTTAAGTCATAGCAGTAACTCTGCTATTACTTCTTAGCCCCTCAGAAAGGCTGTGTTAAAAAACAATTGGTAAATATATATTTAATTTGTTTCATGTGTTGTTTCACTTACTCCATTCCCATGAAGGTTGGAAGCAAAACTCGAGCTGATGTCAGTGGCAACAAAGTCAAGTTTATTATGTGGAGTTCAGACCCAGATTTCACTTCCTGTTAATATGAAAAGAAGTTCAAAGCAGTAGATTATTAAGTCTTTACCTACCATATTACTTGCTATTTTCTCTGATGCTCTTGTCATTTAATAAAAAAATCTTTCATACTTTACCTAGAGTAATTGGAGACTGGAGATCTATAATGCTCCTGCTATTTCCACATTTCAGTTGTCACCTAGGAATTTATATCTATACTTAGGATAATGAGATTTAGTGGGGTCATTTACACTCAGTGAGCATTATATAAATCACCATTACCCATTTGTGTATCATGTGGCTTTTACCTTTTCTATCATAGATAAATATTTTATACAGTCTGTTACTATTCATATTGTCTTTATAAAATTCAGCATATACTATTCATTTAGACAATGGCAACAACATGAGATAATGTCAGGTTTTGGCTATTCCAGTATTACTCATTGGAGTGCTGTTTGGGGTTGTTAAATCAAAAAGAGCTGAAAGCATAGGTTGCCTTTCAGTGCTCTATTTATTGTTTTCAGATGTTAAAAGGGCTCTTGCTGTAATGCAAGCAATGGTTATAAGCACTTGCTATCACGAGAGACAGTTAAAGCAATTGCATTGTCAAAATTACATTTTAAAAATCAAAACAATATAGTAAGTTGCAGTATGTGAGGTCATTCCCTGAATGTCTGTTAAATACCATTGCAATGCACTTGATTTTGTTCTTCCTTTTTAATTTCTTTTTTTTCCTTCAAATGTAAGTGATGAAAATCTCTCTTTTCCTACTCTTTTCCTACTTAAATGAATTCGGAAAGCCCCTTTTAAGGTCTTTACCATCTCTTTTATGACTCTGATCCCAGTACAGCAAGTGGGTAAACAGATTGATTCTTACACCAGTTCCATTTTATGCATTTGTCCTTCTTGGCCTGGAATCTAATTTCTAGCTGAGCTGTGCTTTACTACCATTTGCCCAGACATTGTGGCACATAGGAGCACTAATTTGGATTGGGGCGATGTAGACTCACACAGGCAAACACGTTTGCTAGCAGGAGAGATGAGAAAGCACTATCCCTCCAGTCTGGTTCTGCAGTCTTCCCTGATTTGAGCAAATTTTCTCATTGCCTTCATGTTCCCAAACACTAGATTGATTAAAGGATTGACTTAGGAGGACCAGACTGCACCAGGGGCAGTGGGTGCAGCATGTGTGCGAAGTATTGACCAGAGCATCTGACCACAACACCTAGGTGTGACCTTGTGTCCTGTCCCTGTTCAACATCCCTGCATTCCCTCACTCTCCCAGGATCTGCAAAACCCAGCTTGGGCTCAGGAAGGAGCATCGCCCTTAACTCTGTGCATTTGGCCATTTGTTGGTGATCAGCAGTGGTTTGAGCCAGGATCTTGCTCTTCCTTTGCCATCTAATTTGCAGTTAGAAATAAAGAGAAAAAATCAGGCAAAAAGACATGCACTGACAGACATTCAAGGGATCCGAAACTCCTGCTTGCATTGTATTTTGACAATAGTCCTATTAAATGTGAATCATTCTGTGTATTATTCTTATTACTCATTCACCCCATATAACAGGCTTGGTCCAAGCACTGCTGAAGTCTTTCCACTGACTTTACTGGGAGTGGGATCAGGTCCTCAGCGCCACATTAACTGGGTGCTTTCATGGCCAGTTGTAAAGCTGTTGTTCCACATAGCCTGGAACAAAAATACTGAAAACTCATCTCTTAATATTAGCTAGGTTCTTTTTACCTTCTTTAGCTTGGCTCTTTTGACCAATGGAGATAGATTAATATTACTAATAACAAAGAAATGTATCCTCATAATGATCTAACTGTTTAAGTATTATAAAGTACAAAAATACTCTAATGACATTCAGAAGGGAAATGGGTACTTTGGGTTTTAACCATATCCTGCTTTGACCTCTAGAGACAAAAATCAATAAGGCTCTGGATAAATTCTCTCAAACTTTGAAAATGCTATACTGGAATAAATCTATTGAAATTATGTATTTGGAAGTATTAAAAAATAGTTGTTGTTAAGTTGAAATGGTGCAAGTCTCTACACAATAAAGATATCACATCCAAGAATTAAACCATATAAATGAAAACTGAGGTACACTTTAGCAATATCTCTCTGAGACATCTCTGCATGTAATATCCTTCCCTGAATTTGTGTCTTTCTTTTTACAAAATAGGGCCAACAAATTGCACCCATTAAATGCTAAATTTACTAGCTGGTGTTTGCTGAATCTGGCCCTTATTAAATGTCCAGACAAGCTTGTTGTAGTTTATTTTGTAGGACGTCTGGTTAGAACATTAAATACAACAAGGAAAAATAAACTTAAAAGTAAAATGGTTCAACCCTTGCCCTACTGGGAATTTTCCTTGATTGGATGGAAGCGGAAACAGGTCACTGTTTCCAAATGAATTAGCCCAAATTTACAAATTTGATCAAATCATTTTTGTGAGGGTAAATCTTACCAAGAAATGCTAGAATTATTTTTTTTGGCGGTTCTGGTTCATGTGATTAAATTAACATATTACCTCTAATTTTATTCTTAGTTTCTTCAAAAGGGAAGATTTTGCTATAACCAGCAAAGTAAAAAGATTTTTTAAATAACCTTGCAGTATCACACAGTAAAAGTTCTGCTTCTATTCATTTTTGCATGTTATGATCAATGTTTTTCCCCCAGCAGTGATTCTAGCTATAGTTCTTTTTAAAAGATCAAGTGAAAATTGTAGCCTCTAAAACACAATATTGCATACAAGAGTGTGCCAGCCCATGACAGGCTGTGCATGTGCCACTGAAAAAATAAAGCTGTTTCTTTAATTTTTTTTTTCTCTTTTTCTCATGGTCTGATGTCCTCAGCAAATTTTTAACTTCTCATCAGTCAGCAGTGTTAGCAAGGAGCTTCTTTATTTCTTAAGCAGTCTAGCAGAAATTTCCACATTAATTTTAATTACTCACAGCTTTTTAACAATCTGAGATCACTGAAAGTCAGTATTTTCCCCTGTTACTACACAGCAACAGTGATAATATCATTATAATTCCCAAGCTTAGCATTTCTCTGTATTCGACTGAAGGGGATTGGGTTGTCTTAGGTGCCCTGTCATTTTATATAGGTAGTTTATTGACAACAGGTCTGTAATAGAAGCCCTGTAGTTAAATTTTTTGAGAACTCCTCAAGAATATGGAGTTACTATAAACTTCATATGTACTAGTACGCTCAGCAAGCTGTGATGTTTTCAATAATGAGGTTCTGGTACATTGTGTGCTAAGATTTGCTATATCCCAAAGCAAAAGCCAACAGAGCAGTCGTGGGGAGGGGTTGCCTGCTCTGTCACCCCCTCCCCTTCCCAATTTGGATTCTGATCCTCGGGACATGTTTGGTTTTGGTTGTTTTGAAGTGGCAGGTTTTGTTAACTTACTGCTCCATCCAGTCCTAATAAACATCAGCTGTCAGCCACCATCCTGCCAGGCTGTTCCCATCTTCCCCTTGCTAATCTTCATGATATTTTTAATGTTTTGCTTACAGTTGCAAACACTTTCACATGTTGTTGAGCAAATTGGGTGAAATGTAGCTGTTTCATGGTTTTGATTACACAAAAACAAAATTAAAGACTCCTTTCTATCAAGAAGTGGGCTTCTGAGTCACGCTCTACTGAAAACGAAACGTTTCCCACTTTGATGGAAATGAAAATGCATGTGGTAGTAAGAGTGCTGGGCTTTTCTGTACATGCATCCCCTGTGCACTACCAGGACCAAAGCAGCATCCTTAGTTGGTCAGAGTGCGGCTGTCTTGGTAGAGCTCAAATCTGTTGCTGCCCCAGCTCAGGAGTTGCTGGAGAAGGCAGGGTGGGTATGCAAATGTATAGTAATGTAATTATTATGTATCAGTATTGTCACAGTGCCTGAAGAGCCCAATATATTGTTCTGAGAACCTGTGGGCGGATGCTGAAGTAATAGGAAATTATAGTGACTGTGGGTGGTAGAACAGAAACCCAGAGGTGCAAATGCCATAAAATTGGAGATGTTCATACTGGCAGGATGAACCAGGAACACAAACCTTTACTGAAGCATCCCTGGAATGTTTCTGTAGAGCAGTGATTCTTCACATTTTTAAACTGGAAGGGCATCTCACTGTTACAAACAAACTGTAGAGGATGTTGCGCGCTGCTGTTGTTTAGCTGTAGGGCAGGGAAAGCAGTGGTGGCAGTGGTGTGATAGATGAGGTATGCAGCATTTATTGTAAACTAAATATTATTTTGTGAAATTATAATTTTTCTGCTGTCATTACAAACATGTTAATTAGACAATAACATGAATTGGGTACTGACTCCTAGCTAGAGCCCTGCCTATAGACACTGATCTCCCAGCTGCACAGGAACATGTGTATGTGATTCCTCAAGGACCACCTTCTGATGTCTTGTAGACCACCAGTTGAGTAACACTGCTCCAGGAGGTACTGGGTCTCATTCTACGGGCATCTGGCATTGACTTTTTACACTTACGTAAAATGCAATTTTCGTTGCTCAGATGGTGGGATGTTGCATTTTACATGGGTCCAAATGACCACATGAGGTGCAGAGAGAGTTAGATGCATTGTATTTCATGCCAAAGCCTTTAGCAAGCTTGAATGACTTTTTATACTAAAACCCTTTGAGGTGAAATTTTGTAGCATCTTATAGAGAGTATCCAATCCACTCAACACCTTAAAACAGGAAAGGGGAGGCGTGTTTTGCATTTGAAGGCATAATTTTAAGGAGGTAGAATATGAATCAGGTTAGATATTCACCTGGATATCTCTTTTCATGTGACTGTTCTAGGTAAATTCTTATGGTCCTTCAGGGATTATATGTGACCCAGGCTTCAGTTTGAAAGAAGAAAAGAGAAAGTGCTTCCCACCACCAAATTCCTGCCCCCTCACCCACTGTGCAATGCTGGGTGACTGTTTTTTGCTCAAAAAGAAAGCAGCATGCCAGCTGGATATCTTCCTGCGGTAGCTAGGTTTTCCTTGGAGGTTTCCCATCTCTATACTAACTAGGCTTGACTATGCTTGGCTTATGAGCTTTTTGCAAACATCCTTGCCAAGGTGGGATGACTGTAGGCAAAATGAGTGCAGCAGGGAGACAGAGGCAAATAAGTAGGAGTGATCAAAGTCTAGAGATTTGCTGGCAGACGCACCTCCTTCCTACGCTTTACAGCCAGTGGGTCCAGTGCTTTCCCCTTCTCCTACGTATGAATCAACACATCCAAGCGAGCGGTGCCAAAGCAGGGGGTGGGTAGGAGACAGCCTTAGCACTGTACCACAGCTGTTGTTTTGCCAACATATTCAGTAGGAAATTCAGAACAAAACTCGCCTTTTGGACCACAAATCTCATTAAAGTTCACCAATGGCACTGGAAAAAAGAGAACGTAAAAGGTTTGGGTTTGGGTTTTGGTTTTTTTTTTTAATGCTGTTACAATAGAAGACACTATGTAGATGTTATAAAAGGCTGGCTTTAAGGTTCGGTGAAGTTGTCTGTCGCCAGTCCTAGTGAGATGCTAGAGGTGGTAAAAAAGTGAATTTGCCAGCAAGAAACATTCATTACTGCATGGCAGAAAGTGCTTCCTGTTGAAATGACAGATTGGCAGAGACGCTGAACTAATTCCCATTAGTTTCTTCACCAGGGTTTTACAGGAAGGTAATGGTGGGAGCTGATAGACAGTAGGGTAGCATTGCTGCTCTCTTAGAGTTTCTTTATTCTTGTTCTCCGCTCCTAAATTCAGCTGCACATACATATTTTTTTAAGGCTTTTCTTTTGTGGCAAAGACCTTAAGAAACAAAGTTAGCCCAAAACATATAAGGAAGCCTTTAGCTGGCACCACATGTAATGTTACAGCGCCAGCTGCCAATTTGCTGGGCGGTTAGTGTTTGATTTATAGTTTCACATATGTGTTTGAGTGGGCGGGTCACAGCTTTTTGGTGCCTTATTTTCCTTACTTTGTAACTTTGGTTAATCATTTCACTCACTGCAGTCGCTGTGTCCAACAGCAGAGTCCTACCCTTGATGGGCGGCATGTTTGTAACTCTTCAAGCGCTGTGCTCCTCCGCACTGGTAGATCCCCGCCTTCTCCCCCCTGTTCCTGTAATGTCTTTTCCTTGCTACGCTGGAGGAGGAGGAGATCCTGTGCCAACTCTTTGAGCTCTCACTCAGCTGCTGCCTTCACAACAACTATAAACGTTACCAAGCGCCCCCGTTGTTTTCATACTCCATCCGTATACTCTATACTCGCTTGGAAGTGAACCTTATGGAAATTTCGGGCTTGTGAAGAACCTCGCAGATATTTCCACTTGAACTGCCATGGTAGCAATAACACACTGTGCTTGCAGCCTGCTGTCCACCTAGTGACCTTGAACTGCTTTGCAGCAGCTGCAGAATGAGATGCTGAGATGGTGGGAGCCCTGCCCAGGGACCTGCGAGGGGCTGAACGGGGGCGCACAGGAGAGTTGCACGGGCGGGCAGGTTAGAGGGAGTGCAATGAATAAGGCACACACACATGTGGGTGTGTGCACAAATGTACAATCTTGAGCCCAGTCAATAAAAGCATGAAGGGAAGGATGGAGAAAGAGACTCGGTTCAACTACTGTCAGACACATAAGCAGCAATTCACCTCTGTAATCTCTATGAGCAATCACTGACAACACAAATCACCCATTCTCCTTCTCTGTCCTAAATGCCGCAATCATCATTTGCAATCTAATATTGTATCTCACTGTCCTTCCAACACTAAAGCAAAAGCACATCAGGGCAATGTGCAAGGTGACCTACAAAATGCATATAAACTCTGTGTCACACAATTAGTATGAACAGTTGAATTTCTGGGATGCTTGCTGGCACTTTGGGCTGAGCTTGGGCTTGCATGGGACGTCTGTATTAGAGAACCATAACCTAGCCAAAAAAGTTGGTTTTGGTGGGAATGATACACACAAAGGCATACATAATTCTGTTCAATTTGCCGCACCTCTTGCATACCGTCTATACAATTCAGAGTGTAACGTACACAGACACTCGAGCTTTTGTGAAATAAGCACAATCGTGCTCGAATTCTGTGGACTACATAAAGCCTATTACCCAGATTGCTCATGTTATCTAGTTCATTCCTGTTTTTTGGTCCAGGATACAGCTTTAGCACAGTATTTTGAGGAAGAAATTGAAATAGGGGAAGATAAAAGGTGTTCTGTGGTTTCTTTTTAATTGGACACTGGAGGCAAAGTGCCTCCAGATAATTTCTCAAAGAAAAGTCATTGTCTTCTCCCACTCTTGTCATTAATCTCTAAAATTATTGCACAATTTCTGTTTAATGTGTTAAGATTTCTTAATATGTTAAGACAATGTGGAAAGACAAATTTGAACAGGAGGGAGCATGTTTCTTTGAATGCATAATTTTTAAATCTTTGTCTGAAGTCTTCATTCGTCTTGCCAGGCCTTTTGCAGTTAAAAACTTAATCAAACTCAGTACGATTAAAGATACATATTTTTATAAGGGCAATTCATCAAAAGAACTGGAAATGGCTACAAATATTGTGAGTGATGGTCATTCGGATTTTGTGAAATGTAGATTCCTTATGCTGTAGCTGTGTTAACCAAAGTTGAAATCAGGGATTTCCAACATATGGCTCACATGATATTTGCAGTTCCCCAATTTTTTATGTGTTACCAAGGACTTAATACATTCACAGTAGCAAATGTCAATCTATGTAGTGCAACATGTGCTTAAATGTAATATCATGCCTAAATGTATTGCAGTGCATATATGTTTTACTGCATTGCATGATAGCCATCATATTATTTACACAAGCAAACATTTGGGTTCCCTTGGTCTAAACAATTTCTGACTCTATAATTTTGTGTGATGTTGCATTAGTGTAGCCCTTTTTCACCAAGCAGAGTTAACAGGCCTAATTTTGAAGTATGATGTGAATCCGTGGAGTCCTCGTACAAGCTTTTTTGCTAGATTTGATTAATGAAGCTTAAAAGGAAGAACAGAAATTAAACCAAAATATAAAAGGCCTACAAAGCCATTACTTTAATTTGGAAAATTACTCAAGCCACTCTTCAATATTTCCCAGCTATTTCTTTTGTATTTACCTCCACTCCAGATTATTTCCGTTGGCAGACTGACGTGTGTAACGGAGTTTCCTTCTTTACTAGTGAAGGCTTTGGTCAGCTTTTTCTGTGCTTTGTGCATTACAGTCACCAGGCAGAGCTGCTGATACTGATTTCTGGCCATATTTTGACCCTCATGTTAGTGTGGAATAACTCACTCGGGTAGTCTCAGTGAGGGACCCTCAAATTTCCAGAAAGAGGGTCACCAGCAAGCTGTTATTTTCCATTCCGGTTCTGATGTTGCAGCTCAAGCAGTCTTCTGTTTTTTGTCAGCCCATCACTTCGAAGTTTTGTAAGCCTGTGCAGGTATCCGTGTTGATGATCTGGTGTTGAGCACTGAATCAGAAACTCCGGCTATTTGAACGTGACGATGGCATTATTAGCAAATGTGGTTACTGTGGATTTTTTTCCTCCAGATCACTCTCATTCCCCAGATTGTTCTATATCCAGCTCAGAAGGACATATTTATAAGACTTGTTACTCTGACTCACTTAGTAGAACAGTATTACACAACTATTTTTGTCAGTCATGGGATAACATTGCCAAAACCTCTCTGTATCTTTTCCTATGCATTTGCTGGTTTTGATGGATATTCTAGTAATCAGCAAGGTGAGAAGTATTGAACGGGTATCAAAACACAGCCCCTGCTGCTGTGGAGGGTTACTCAAGCAACACTCTGTAATTTAGATGCTTCGTAATCAACTCAGGGCATTGCGACAGTTTGAGTTGTTTTTGTTAATAGAGATGAAATTATGGGTGTAACTAGCTGGCAGTCTTCAAACAGACTTTTGCAAGCTGTTTACTCAGCTGTCCCAGGGCAACAACTGCATATGTGAAGCTAATTCTTCCAATATCTCTGCTGTGGTATATTTAATTTATCATATTTTGCCACAGCGTGAGAGAAACAAATTTTGAAGAAGGTAGAATTCATGTCAGATCCTACATTGCAGATAAGCTGTGACATCAGCTGCATAGTTAGACATCATGGGCAAAGATTTTGTTACTTCAAAGTATATTCTTACTTATTTTCCAGTAATTTAAACCTCCAGAATCAAAAGGAGGAAAAGACCAAAAAAAAAAAAAAATCACAGTGCATCTAGTATATGGACAAAGGTGAGTTTCATTTTTAAATCAACATGGCTAATAATATCCTCTGGAAGCAGCTTCTGTGATTTGTCTAAATCTAGTTTAAACTAGTATATGCCTAGTTTAAGGAGATATAATTTGGTCCACCAGTTCATGAAAGTTTTAAAAAAAATCATTCTGTGGGCAAATCCTGTCAGATGTATATTGCTCATGATGACATTACTTCTTACTCAAAATTATAGTGATTTTAGGGTCAAAAAGACATGTCCATCTGTGTCTCGATGGTTTTCAGTCAGAAGAAGATAATGGAAGAAATAGCCTTTTGGAAGTATGGACTTTGAAGACTAGTGAAATTATACTGGACCCTCCTTTAAAAAAAATAAAGGTGTTAAACAAGTGAGGGAGATTGTCTCTGGATCTTACTAAAATATTACAGAATGCCACTGTAACAGGAAAAAGTTGTTGATAAAATTGACAGGAAAGAATTAGGGAAAATTTTGAACAACTTGCAGGCAGTTTTAGCTGCCACTGAATCCTGTTACATTTTCCTCTCCACCTCAAACGCCATGTGAAATAAAATAGTAATGCAGTTCTTCAATAACTGCAACAGAAAAGGGCTTGAGATAGGAAAGAATATTATGGTCTGATTCAGAGCTGTGCAGAGCAAAACTGGCTGTAATACTTAAATACAGAGCGAGCATGAAGCCCTGCTTGCTGTCCTGTGAAGCTCTTTGCTAAAATTTTGTCTGCTACTTGATGGATGTTGTGATCTGAGTAATTTCTGGGGCAGGGAGGGAGAAGAGGAGAGGGAGAAGGGAGAAGGTGAGGCAGTTATAAGGAGTGTGCCCGATCGATCACTCCTATCAGCTGCACAGAAAATTAACTACTTTACAATTCACTGGTGTATACAATATGTCATATTCCTCAGCTCTAGAATAAAAAGGTGTAGCACTGCCGTGGTTAGGGCTGAGACTAGCTTACTGTCTTTGGCTCATGATCAAGTTCATTTGAGCATGTGGAGCTGTTGTTGAATTTTTTAAAAAAAAAAATCAGAAAAGTTTTAGTGGGCTGCTTTCAATGTTGTTTTTTTAAAAGTTGGTAACGTCTGGGCTGATTTCTTACATTGCAAAACACACTGAGTGTCCCTTTTGCTGCAGAATGTTTCTTGTGATTCATAGGTCCTGGACACCCCCTTTAAGAACTGGAGCACTCGAGCTATAGATTTTCACGGTCATAAAGGTGATAAAATGTATTAACCTAAACAAAAATGTTTCTGGCTGGCTTCTACGAACTCAAACGCAACCAGATGCGGTGCTAACCGGCAGCGCTGGCGTGGACTGGGACGGACAGGGCCAGATTCTCAGCTGACACATATCAGCGTAGCTCCTCTGCAGCCGCCGGGACGGGAGGGCAGAGGAGAGGGGCTGCCTGCCTGCCCACCTTCCTCCTGCCTGCCTGCCGCACGTCGTCTGCCAGCACTGGCTCTAGAGAAAAAACCAAATAAGCGGCAAAAGATACAGGCTCCTTGCTTAGGTTTACTTTTCTTTGTCAACAATTTATGAACTGCTTTTTGACCGCTGAACAGTTGTTTATAAACCAGGGAGAGATGAGAGACAAACAAAATGAGAAGGAAAAAAAAAAATCAAATAGCCAACCACTCAAATTCAGAATAACTCTGTGCTGCCAGGTGATGACAGAGTTGCTTCAGACTTTCTCTTTGAAGGTGCATAGCTTGCTGTACTGGCCAGTGAAGGAGTGAATTTATTAACTGTTGAGAGAACAGGGGTACCTCATTTAGAAGAGATTAGCTGGCAGTCAGAGGGGAAAGTTGTGAGAAACATCTTTTCTGTCCCAAAAAAGAAGCTCCTTGTCAAGTCCATCTTAGTCAGAGCTTTGGGGAAGCACAGCTGCTGAGCTAAGAAGGCAAAGACAGCAGGGAAGAGAAATTCTTTTTTGAACTGTAGAGCAAAGTACATCCCTACATACACCCCCATGGCCCTATCTACATCCCTGTGTACATGATCTACTTATCTGCATAATTTGTTTAGGTCTGTGGCACGTCATGTGAGAAGAATTATACTTTCACTGACTTATTAGATGAGTTGTATCATTACATTTTTGTTTGCATGACATTAACTGCCCAAAGCAACCACATAGTTAAAGCTAAAATACATACAGTCTTTCTATTGTCTGTTCATAGATGGAAGTAGAGTTATTGCCTCTAATAAGGCACAAGAAGATAGACCCTTATTGCACCCCAGGGACTCACAGTACAATTGGCAGGAAAGAGTTAAAAGGAGCAGGACTGTTCCCTGTTTGTAAGCAAGTTAGCTCTTGGACTGTGTTTCTGGCTCTGCCACTAAGGGTTTCTATGATATTGGGGCAATTTCAGAGTTTTAGTTCACTGATCCGTAAACTGGGTCTCTCGCCACATTTAGTGACATTGGGTTCATCTTTAAAGCAGCATGAGGTGCAGCAGTGCAGACCCATGCAAAGAGGTTGGGCAACTTCCACAGTTGAGTCCGATGTTTACAAAATGCTTTGGGATTCCTGGAAAGCATGAAGGCTTGTTGTTCTCTCACAGCAGATTGTGTCACCGATTCCCAGACCAGTTGCCTCATAGACCTGAATTAACCAACCAAGCACTCGGAATATAAAATATTTTAAGTAGCGTGAAATTGTGCCTGCTATTGGGGAAAGCTGATAAACCTTTCAGCAAAGCCAGACTCTGTGACTGCTGGCAGGTTCCCTTCTGCCTGAAGATTACCACCACCACCACCTTCCTCACCTAAGTTAGGTCTTTGCTAGATGGCTTTTTATTTTTCTTTGGTCTCTGCCCGATATTTGACTGAGCAATATGATTACACGTGGGTTTATTGAAAACCCAGGCTGCTGCTGTACTAAATAAAATCAACACAGGCCCAGAATTACATAGGACAGCTTTACATTTAATAGTTTAATTTCACATTATGGTGCCACACGTACCAGATTTTCTGCAACGTGACAGTAAATGCTTGTTTCTCATTTTCTGCTGCTGTTGGCAATGCAGTACCTGTAAACTTACAGTTTCTTCTTTGGGGCAGTTGCTTGTATTTATGATGGCAAGGAGTAAAACATATTGAAACAGTCATGGTTACAATATTTATAGATTCTGAATGCATATTAAATTAGAAGCAAAGGAGAAGCAGAATTACATTTGTTTCGTAACACTGTACAGTTAAGGCCAGAACCATTCCTGCCAACGCATCTGCAAATGTTTTAGCTTGCAGCTGAGAATCAGAGCAACATTGCTAAACATGGGTGGATGGTATAGTACAGCACAAGTGTCACCCATTGAATGAAGAACCCCACAGAGAATCTGGCTAGAGTAATTAATGAATCCATTTGGAAAAGTCAGTGCCCTTCAATTAGCCTGAATGTAGCGAAGCAGATGGGATCCCATCCTCCAGGGAGAAAACTGAGAAAGATCCTAAGAAATACTGCATTGGACTGATTTATCTGGGTAATTATAAGCCTCATTTGCACAAAACTGTTCAATATGGCTGCAGTGAGAAAATTAAGAATTTATAAAATGTTGATATGTGGCCTAAACTATCGGTGGTAGTGGAATCATCTGTCAAGCAGGATCTTGGTTCAGAATATTAAACTAATCATCAGCCAGGAGAGGCTGAAAGGCAAACTTGGCCATGGAGCTGGGGGCGGAGGGGATGCATTTCTAGCAAACCTTTTGTTAAATGCTCCTGTGAGCTCATCTCCAGTGGAAACATTCACTGCCATCCTAATTTGATATGGTGTCCTGCCTTGAAACATCCTGCAAGATTTCAGAAAGTGAAAGAATGCCTCTAAAGAATATTAAAGGAAAAAAAAAAAAAAAGGAAAGACAACAAAATGCAAATTTTCTTTAAGCATCCGGTGGTGGAGGAACAAAATGAGAAGAGTGATGACAGCATTTGAGAGCGTGTGCGTCCTAGCCTTATCCCAAGGAGACCCCTCTATCCTTGCCAGCAGTCTCATTTTTAAGTCAAAGCATCGCAGGACTTATGTGTATGAATGGGAAGCTGCACAGTGTCTTTTAAGCGCTAAACTGGAAGCCACTACATCTATATTGTAACTATGTTTATATGTGATAGAAAAGGAAGCTGGATGCTTTATAGAAGCAGCAAAAGAAAAATAAACATTGTTTATGACACCATTGACATCACGTAGAAATTATAGTCTGCAGTTTCTAAAGCTGAGAGGGTTTTTTGGCTGTAGGGAAATGGCTTTCCATCATCATGGATTTTTCACATACTTTGAGTGGTTAGAAACACCTTGACTTAGATAGCTCCAAGCAGCATTTTGCACAACATTTTCTCAATTTGGAGCTTCATCACAAGTCTTGGACTTGTTAACGAATGGGAAAGAAGCTTACTAGTCCGAGATAGGCAGTCCCATAGAGCAAAGGAGTGGGCTGTGGATGGAGCAGGGCAGATGGAAGTGAGTCAGAGGAAAGTTGTGACAATACCTGGCACTGGCCAAAACCAAAGCAATATTGACCCTGCCTGCAGTTAGAGAGCAGGGAGGCCTTGCTGTAGCCTCACCGCTATTCCAGCCCTCTGAAATGCTTTCCTAGTTCAGAACACTTCTGTGTCATTCCAAAGTCAGCCTTCTCCCCCGCCTCTGTTTTCTTCCTCCCTCACAAACATCCACTTTTCAAAGATGGCAAATGTTGGTGGGTACCTGGGCAGTACCCTTCTCGCCCTCTCCCACCCCCTCCAGCAGCTTGGCACTGTATTGCTGTGTTGGTTTGAACACTATCTCCATTGAACTCAAAATTCAAAGTGTATTCATGCGTTTTAATGAATTAAAAAATCAGTTCTGGGCAGAATGTCAGACATAACAAATACTTTTAGGGCACTGAAGTGGTGGCAGCAAAGCCGTGTGGCTCCGGCTGTAAGCCTGCCTTGTGCATTTGTTGATGTGCATAATGTATGCTGTTAAATGTTGTATTTTATTTTTTTCTTTTCTTACCTCAGGAGGCCTGAGATAATGCAGTGATGAGTGCACTGGCCAGAGCAGCCAGGCCGGGATGTTCCCACTCCCGGTTGTCCTTTCAGCCCGACAGCAGGCAGTCTGAGGCTGGCACAGTTTGGCCTGTGACTGCACCTTCTTGCCCTCCACTGATAAATAAGCAGGCTAATTGAATTAATAAACAGATAGCTCTTTTCCCTGCCAGCTGGAGCACCATCAAAATGTGTCATAAATTATCTGTCAATGCTTTAACCGCAGGGAAAAAATGAAAAAATCAGCTGCCTCAACCTTTCCTCTCCAACTCTTCTGCCCCCTTTCCCCTTCCCCCGTCCACCCAAGCCCCCAGTTTGGTTTGCCTCCACCCTCCTCGCCCCTTGTCCTTCTCCTTTGGCAGATCTCCAAAGAGAAGTAGCTGTGAGAGAGTAACTTATTTGGCCAGGCCTTTAATGGGTTATTAAGGCTGTAGGCGGCAGTGGGATGCTGACATTCCCGCGGCTCGGTGGGAAACAGGGACGGAGGCTGTGGGAGCGTGGGGCACATGTTTGGGGCGAGACTGCCCGTGCCTCAGCTGCCAGCACACAGCGATCTCTTAATTGCCCTTAAATTGTGAAATCCTGTGGCTGAGACAGAAGCCGCACACGAGGGGCGAAGGAGGGGTGCGACCGAACGGGAGGAGACAAGGCATCAGGAAGCTGTACAGTGACTTGTTGGTGTGCCAGCTGAAAGGGGGAACTTCATCATAACCCTTAGTCCTGAATGCCACAGAGGTGGGGAGTACATGACGCTTTTTACTTTCAAAAGAGGGGAAAACAATGGGACAGAAGGACTCAGCGATTTCCATAATACAGTCAGGATGTCCCTGCCATCACCTCTCAAAGTGCTGCTCCCTTTTGGAAATAACACGTCTACGTAGCGTGCCTCAACAGCCCTAAGAAACAGGAGACAAGAAAGATTTTGCTGCTTCACACTCTAGGTAGGCGGCAAATAGCTGAAGTTTCTATTGCATTACCTTGATTTCCTACATACTTGTGCAAGTGCTTGTGTGCCTTTGCTGGCCTGGTTTCCCTCACCACGTCTCGTCCATAAGTTTCCCAGTGAGCATGCTGGAAAAGCTTCCCAGTTCCCCTCTTTCTAAAGCAGCAAGGAATGGGAGGTGCTGTGGAGTTGCTGAGGAGACTGAGATGGGAATGAGATCACAGCGTTATGATCTTGTGCAGAACATGACATTTTTTTCTAGTGCATATGTCAAATGAATCAGACAATGATGGTGTCAGGAAGATGGATAATGCTGTCGGCAAGGCTGGGAGAGGAGACAGGAAGATGTGTTAAGCACCAAAACAAGACGGTATTTATGCCTTTCTCCCACACTCAGTAGAAGTACACAAGAAATACTAAAAAAATGAAGGTAGGGCAATAGCAGGAGCAGCTGGATCCCGGACGTACTTTTCAGAAGACTCACCCGTGCTGTGAAGCACGGCGAGCACGGATGGATAACCGGTGTGCAGGAGTTGCCTGTTCCTATGATCCTGGCAGCTGCTTCTGGTAGGTGGGAAGGTGTCTGGGTCTAGCATCGCCCCATTCCTGTGGGGGATGCTCGCCCAACACACGACCCATTCTGCCTCCCTCAGGGTGCAGGGTGCTGCAGGGACCCTCTCCCTACCTGTCGCCAGGTAGGGCACCTCTGCCAGGAATTTGCCCATAAGTGGTTATTTCTGCCCTCTTTCCCTTGGGCAGGAGGGACAGGGAAGAGTCCACAATCAAGCGAGGCAGGATACTCTGTACCTGTCACTCAGTGCCGGAACGGAAATCCTGCTCGTATGACAGTCACCGCAACTGTGGGACTAGCCAGGCCCCTGACCTGTGCAAATTTGTTCTGTATCCTGTGGTACGTGCTGTGGGAAAGCCAAATCCAGATGTCCAGAAACAGCAGGATGAGTCACGGGCTTACCAAGCAGGCAGCATCCTTCCCTTCCCTGAGGAAGGTGTTTTTTGGTTTGCTCTGACATGTTGCTCTGAAAAGCAGTATTGCCAAAGAGTAAGCATACCATGTGCAAGACAGTGAGCAGCTGAAATACTGCATTTGAGTAAGTCATTGCTCGTCAGCCAAGCCATGGGAAGTGTGCGGGGGTGCATTCCTAGCCCCTTCAACCCGAAGTAAAGCCTAGTAGTGTAAATCACTAATTCCAATAAAAAGGAATAGTTGGGGGTTTGATTCTTTTTATCTCTTGTTTCACACTGTAGCTATCTTCAAGTGTATTAAAAAAACTCATGGCACTGATAGACTAGCTAGCTGGTATCTGTAGAGGGCTGAGATGTTGCTGTTCCTGGAGCCTCAAGTGACTTTGAAATTCAATGCATCTGACCCAAGATACTGCTGTTTAAAAGCAGCTGATACATGTGGGGTGGTGAAAAACAAGGCAGCAACTTGAGCTGTGTATGAATGGAGGGGATGGTGTTGCAGGTGAAGAGCAAAAGGGGCACGGTGGAGGGCAGCAGCCTGAGGGATGAAGTCAAGGGCAGAATATGGGGAAAGGTGGGAGGGTGTAAGAGACCTCTCATGAGGGTGAAAAAGGACAGCACATACCAACATGGATATGTTGAATGCTGAATATTCATGATAGCCATGCAGATAACTCTCAGTATAGATTATATTAATTTTAGGATGGGGAAAATTGACACAAAGTGAACCTGTTCAGTCTTTATGGTTTGTATCTATGTACTACATGCTGTACCTGAGTTCATGTATTTAAGAAGTCAGTAGTTGCTAGGTTTTTATAGGCAGATAATTGAAAGCTGTCTGCTGAATTAAGATGTTATTTTCATTTTGAGGGGTCAAATGCTGGAATTCAGCTTTAAAAAAAAAGTGAAATAACCCATAAGACTATTCTCATTTTATATGTCCCTGTACTGTACTTCAAATTCTAGTCATTTCTTCAGGAAAAAAAAAAAAAAATCCATGAATGCTTTTAGAATGTTTCAGGAATCGCTTAACTTTAGAAATGAAGGAGAAAAATCACTTCACCTGAAACTACGTGGTAATGAGACAATGTCTAATTACCTGCATTGAATTCTCCAGTCGGGCCAATAGGCTAATGAACATCAATACTCTTTCACAAAGAGCCCTGGGATCCCTAATGGCTGTAAGTGGTCAGGGCTTTGGTTTTACATTTCACAGTCTGGTTGGTATAATCTTGAAACAAAATCTACAGATCAGACCGTATCCTCTATGCTGTCAGTGTGTGTGTGCGCGCGTGCGTGCATGCGCGTGTGTACACACCCTTGAGCACTGCACATCTGGGATGAAATCAAAGCACTTTTAAGTGCACATGTATCCCATTTCTGGCTTGCTAGTAGCCCTTTAAATGTGCTGGGTTTAATCCAGGAAAAACGAGTATTCAAAAATCACACCAGTGAAGGAAAAAAAAACCACCCAAGTTTTATATACTTGGATGGCATTTTTCTTTGAATATGAATGACTTAATCATAATCAGCCTTAGTGAGAGGTGGACGATGAAAGTTCAGAAATCTTCTGACAGAGAAAGACTTTGAACCTGCCTATCTCATATGCTTGGCGTGTGTATTATGCTTGCCGAGAGGGAAAAGGAAAGCAAGCAACTTGCATCCTCAGCAACAAATTGAAGTCACTCTGTAAGGGGTCTTGAGGCTTCAGAGCAGTATTCTGCAGAGAGATTTTTGTGGTGCTAATCCTGTCTGATCTTTGAGTACAGATTAAAATACCCAAACCCACAGTGTTCTTTCCAGCATTAAAGAGTGCTCCGATTTGAGGGTTTGCTCCGTATCTAGCTTGTAGAGGAAATTCTCCAAACTTCCTCTGAAATCAATTCCCACTTTTCTCATTTAAAACATTCATACATGTTCATTGTGGGCTCAGGCAAGATACATATCTAGCAGTGCAAGCGCTGCACAAGCACTTCCCATTTGCATTGTACTAGAAGATGGGAACATGATTTTAGAAACCTGGTTACAGCGTTTGCTTGCAGGAGTGAGGAAGACTGAGCTCCAGCCCCTTTGCCAGAGGCTTTGCCGAATTGTTTTATATCCAACGTGAAGAAAGAGTCCATCGTCTCTTGGCTCTGGAATGAGCTGTAATACGGGTGTTAGAAAACAGATCTGGAAGATGGGCAGTACAGACACGGGTCCCCTTGAGCTCAAGATTTCCCACTTCCCTGCAGGGTGCTATTAACACTGAGTGATTTTACTGCCAGCTCCTTTTTCTGTGTTTTCCACGGTTGACAACCTAGCATGCATGAGAATATCCCGTAGATGAATCTGGTAGAGTAACTAAGCAAAAGACTGTCTATTTGGAGAATGCTGATTAGGTATGTGCCTGCCTACCGATAGCAGGCACAGGCAGTTAATCCCCAAAATGTCAGGTATTCTGCTGTCAGAAACCTGCCTCTCCAGGGGTAGGTAGCAGCTAAGCAGCAGCTTTCCTTTTGGACTCTGGCACACAGAGGGGAAGTCAGGCAGAAGTTGGTTGTATTTTTTGGATCCTTCCGTTGGTATTGTACGTTGGAATTATATGACACCATTTGCCAGTAATAAATCACTTTGCTGTCTATTGTGTGATTACATAATTAAATATCCCTTGTCACAGATACACATGCAGGGATTGACTTAGACTTGGTGGGAATTAGGGGTTTGATTTTTTGAACTTTACATTTCCTGACTCCTGTGCAAATCAAATCCAGTTGTTTAACACTGCATTGAGAAATGATTCATGCAAGAAATAGTATATAGTGAGAAGCACAAACCGTACTTTCAGTGTATTTTCTGTCTTGATTATAATTTACTTGTTCGTTAAAAATGCATGTAGGATAGGAATGGAGAATTTATTATTTTTCTATTTCTAATCCGTAGAAAGGTGGTGCATTGCATGAGGATAATGATGCTTATCTCCTTTGCAAGGAGCTTTGATATGAACAGAAGGAAATTTCTGTGTGGAGATGGGATGTAAACTCACTCATGTTTTCTGCTGTCCCTGGAGCTGTGGCCAGTCCCAATGAAATGTCGTCACCAGAAGACGGCAGTTCTGGCAGAGTACCTTTGGGCCACCCTGGCTGCGACCTGCACTGGATTACTTAAAACAGGCAGTCATCCGGAGAGCTGTCACTGCGACTGATGGCACTGGCAAGCGTGGCTGCTCGGAGCTCCTCCGTGCCCCAAGTTCAGGGACACTGAAGCAGCTCTTGCAGCTGACCCATCCTTGAGCAGCATGGTGTCTATTAGTTTTATTGCCGCTCTGATTGTTTGCAGTTGATTCTTGCTGCTTTCTGCTGAAGTTTAATTCAGTTTGCGTTTGGAAGGACAAGGGAGCAAATTTGTTCTTTTTATTAGAGGCTAAGCTGCACTGAAGGCTGGATGATGATCCATTGTTCGTGTTGGTACAAAATCCAACTAAGTAAGGAAGAAAGCACAAAGGAAGGGAAAAGTATAATTCAGATTTGCCAAACAGCCTGAGAATAATTAGAAGATTAGCAGTTTGGTGCTGTTTACTGGTGAGTTGTGAATTAAATGCATCCCCTTTTCTTTTTACGTTAGTGTAAAGTGTCACTTCGGCTCTGGATTTCATGCCCTTCACACACCTGTCACTCCTCCTTCAGTCAATATACAGGACTGTATTTTACTGCACAAGAAATGTAGGAGCAAGCATTTAATGTGGCATCAGAGACTTTCTAATCGCCGGTCTCTGAAATGTGCTCATAAGTATCTGCAGTTCACTTACTGGGTGGAGATGAATCGCCTCCAATTTGCTTTTATGAATGTGAGTGGAACATTTGCAAAGAGTGGTTTCTGTTATTTACACTGTGAAATGCTTGTAAGCAGCCAACTATAAAAGACCTGAGTGACATTTATGCTTAAATTCCTTCATCGCAGTCACAGTTGGAGGAAAGGATAAAATTCAGTGTAATGCTCTGAAATACGCTGGGTGAAGTTCTGTTCGCAGCTTTAGCTGCCAGCAGCTTAACTCTGTGTATTAATCTTGGGTATGATGCTTAGAGGAGCACGAGTGAAAAAGAAAACTTGACCATTGCAGATGAGAAAACAATATTAGTGCCACTGAAGTCAATGCTATTCTTGCCATGAAATTTGGCTAATCAGGATTTTTACCCTGAGGTTGCTACCTAATTGCAGATGTGTGGGGATGTTTGATGTCTGTATTTTTTTCTGATTTCCCACCCCCCTCTAGTCTCTTCTGTGCCCTGTGGGGAACTTACTACACTCCCATATAATAGGGACTAGAATCACAGTCACTAGCACAAGAAAGTATCTTTGAGATCATATTCCATCTGCCTACAGAGGTCTGATATAATCTCCTGATAAGAATATACCAGACATTAAGCTGACACTACAGCTGGTCTTGTCTCTTCTCTAATTTAGTGGGATTTGGGCATGCAGACCAGAAGAGGAAGAGAGTTTTTTTCTGAGTGCAGCAGTGCATACTTATTCAGAACAATTCAATCCTATTCAAAACCAGCGCTCCATGTCTGTCCCAACCTAAAACTCAGCTGGATGATACAATAGCTTATTGTTTGATGCATGCACAGACCACTCAGGTAATAACATCTGTAAAATTGGAGGAGATTTTTGTCATTTCTCCACTGAGGAATAAATGGGAGAAAGTTGTAGTTTATTGTCATATACAGATTATGGCATAGAATATAATATTTATAGCCTGTGGTACTATAAATATAACATACTATAAATATTATAAATTTTTATATACATATGAAAACACCCAAATTATTTGAGTTTTTAGTTGTGGGAAAAGCAACCCCCAAATTTACAGTTTTATTTATCTTTTTTTTTTTTCTTCTTCTTCTAACAAACTGAAAAAAATGCTGTCTGTTTTTCACTAGCAGTTTTGGAGAAAGAAAGGTGTGGCAAAAACCAAGGCAACCTTGAAATACATGTCATGATAGAGAAAAATTAGAAAGCAGCAAGATCCTGAACTGCAGAAGTGTTAGGGAAGCTGATACTATTTTTCATTCATGATCTCAAATGCTTGTAACCCATTTTTGGCAGACTTAGGGTTTGCCCAAAGATGTTCAGTGAATAAATTATGATCTATGTCAATTAAAGGGAACATCAAGCAATTCACTGCACCACGATGTCAGGCTTTACATGGAGGAAGCACTGTGAAAACTGTCTTTTTCAAAAAAACCCAATATTCCAGGTAATAACTTCTTTGAGGTGCTAACTTCATATAACATTCAATGGGGTGGCTTCAAAGTAAATGTGTCAGTTAGGGGCATTACCATGAGCAATAGTACAAGGAACACAACACTCATACCTGTGGAGCACTAATATCCACTGTTTCTATTTCCTCCAAAGCATCAAAGATGAGAGTGTATGTGCTTCCTGCTTCCGGTAGGATCAAAAGAGAATTTTCTTTATTCACTTGATCAGAGGCAAAGCAGGCTGTTCTCTCTGAAAGATTTCTCATGTTGTCTGTGTCAGCGAGAGCCATTAATGGAAATGTCATGATCGAGTGGAAATCAGCTATAACTGATGTTGGTCACTGTGTTACTTTGATGAAATAATAAAAATACTCAGTAAGCCAGGTAAGATGAGCCACCTGCATTTCCTCTTGGCTTGAGGTCAGTGGGGATTTTTTTTAAAATTGCACTATAAAAGGAAGAGAAGAGGGATTGTGCCCTAAAAAACACTGCCACTGAGGTTAGCAGAAATTTCAAGTTTTGGTGAGAGCAGATCTGAGTAGTCAGTCCTCTGTTTCAGCCCCATATTTGCAAACTGCCAGGTACCCACAGGCTCTGATGAAGCCAGTCACACAGTTCCTGAAAAACTGAACAGCCACAGGATCAGGTCCTAGGTTATCATTTCATTCTAGAGGGGATTTGCTAATGTAGTCGGTCCAGTAAGCTCAATTTTGATGCTATCGCATTTTATTTGACACTAAACTAAAACAGCTGTTTGCAATTAGCACACATAAAAAGAACAATAACAAAAATGCAGCTTGCCCTTCCAGCTCTACACATACTCAATGCAAAGAGTTCACCAAGTTCTGCGTGATTTTCTCTCCCTGTGCTCTAAGTAAAACATCCAAACCAATTGATCTTGCTGAAGACCAAATAAAAAAAAAATGTTTATCGTTCCCCAAATGTTTCTGATGGGCAGCAGTGACTAGTTAATGGAAGATAAATGTTGCTCTGGGTGCGTGTGCAGGCAGGGTTCTCGCTGCTGCAGAGCTGATCTAAGCACGAAGTTAAAGGGAGGCGAGGGCCGGGCGATGGCTGTTGCTGCGCTGGGACAGGATGAGGTAGGGAGCTGGTTTCTTACCAGGACTGGGATCCAGGGCAGCTGGCCCACCCTCCCATTGGGAACAGTGAACAAGGAGCTTGTAAAATACACAGACCAAATGGAAATGACCCCTATTGACTGAAACCAGCTGCATGTCAGACCTCTCACTGTCTCTCTTGATTTGCTATCTCAAATAAATGGATGTGGTAGAAGGGGCTATGGAAAGAAAACAAAATAATTTATTCTCCTTGAAGTCGCGCCACACTAATAAGCCACAGTTTTTACAGCTGAAAAAAAATAATGTTTATTCGCAGATTAAGTTTTTCCCTCTTTTTTTTTTTTTTTTTTGGCTTTGAAAGTCTGCAGTTTAGGATAAGACATGCTGAAGTTCAGTTTCATAGGTCTTTGACAAATATAGCATTGGTAGATTTTGTTAGGTATTCATCACAAAACTGCTGACTAATGAGAGCTTGTATTTTTTGCATTTTGATTCAGAAAACAAAATTATGACAGCTTTTGTTGGTGCTTTGGCTTAGATCTGTGCAGTGGCTCAGCCTCATGAAAAAGGTCTTAGTGAGTTTTGAAGAATGACGTGCAGAATGTCTTGACTTACTCATCTGTTGTTTTCCATATTTTTCCTAACACACTCCTGCGTAACACCAGTTATTCTAAGCATTGTGAAGAGCTGCTTGCAGTAACCAGGGTAGCTCTTGAATTTGGAAACGTTAAGGACGACAGCTGCTCAAATCCTCCATTTTATACCCAGGATGGGTTACTGCTGTTGATGTTAGATTGAGCTCCATTCTGACTTTAGAGGTAGGGAAGGAAGTATTTAACCTCGCTGCCATAGTTGCCTCAATCTCTTTTGAGAAGATCGTCAGGTTGTGACACGTGCCATAGTGCGGTCATGGTTTAATAGGCTTTCTTAAGGAAATGTCTTAAAAGTCATCAGTCTAGTTTTCCTTCACACAAACTGAGGCACTGATGTGTTTTGCAAATGTATCTTTTCTTTTTTTTTTTAAAGTCTTGTTCAGCCAATTGATCATTAGTGAAATAAGCCACCAAATAATGGATCCATTAGAGTGTCTTGGTGGAATGACCTTCATGAAGTCTGAGGTTGATACTTTGAATTTACCCTGTTATTTCTTTTTGCTTTCCACAACCTTCTTTTTTTATTCTCTAATATTTTTCTTTTTTTTCAGCCTTAAGAATATGCTTCTTCCTCATTCCCAGGTGCCCAAACACAATAGGGTAGCAGCTTTGAACGTAGAAGGCTTTACATGTGGCCTTGCAGTGGAGTTGCACAGACAGATGTTACTTCAATATAAAGTAGACTGAAATTCCTGTCTATAGGTTCCGAGTGTCCTGGCAGTCACTGTCTTTGTTTTAAAGACAGAACCAAAATGCAGTTCAATCTAGTCATTGCTCCTGCACTGGCAGATTTTAGCCATGTTGGCTTGTAGTATCTTCTGGACCATCATCTGTGACCCACAAATACTGCTACGGGGAAAGGCACACCTCTGTTCCTCATACCACTGCTGATTTTTGCTGGCTGTCCTACAGGTGGCATCTCTTACTGATGAGCTATCTGCTATTCATTATATCCTCTGGCTGGATAATGAATTATGAGCTCGTTGGTTATTCAGATCATGCTAGCCTGGCATCAAGTGATACTGTGGACCTCCTTCCTTCCATTTTTATCTTGCCATTTTCTGCTGACTAATTACTTGCATTAGTGAGAGTAAACCAAGCTTATGCTGACTTCTTAAAAAATGTGAAGAGGTAAAGAGGTCTTGGGTGGCTGCCTGTAAACAATGTTCTACGTTGAGCAAGACACAGAACCATGGATGCGGAAGAGGTTTCCATGGGTTTGGAAGGAGCCCTTCTCCTAAGCTGACATCTGTCAGGCTGTACCTTTGGCACACTCTTCTAGGACACTGGTGATTTCAGTAGTCCTAGGGTAGGATGACACCAACGAGGTGTCTGTATGCCGGTACAGCCCACAGCTTTGGGATGACCCTATAACTGCGCTGAAAGGGAACCTTTTTTTCTTTGTATTTCAGCTATAGCTTTAGTACCCAAGGGCCCTATCCTGCAGTCCAAAATGTGGCAGCCCTTCCCACTGCCCTTTGGTAGTGTTCAGGTAAAAGTGAATGAATCATATTGATATTAAGGAGAGTTTTGCCCTGGTCTGGACTCCACGGCCCAATACAGTGACAGCACAAAACATGAGGAGTACGAAACAGAGAGAGGGATTCACATGCAATAACAACACAGCAGATATTTGAACTTTCCAGCAAAGAGGATCAGGTTGAGGCCACCCTCATTATTTTCCTGTCTTTCTAATGAAAGACCAAGTTGGGTGCTCATACAACTGTAGAATATATTTGAGCCTGAATTTGAATGCAATATGTTTATCAATGAGTCTTTTAAATAATATCTGTAGTAAAAACAAGAGGGGAACTTTGTTTCACCTTTATTTTATTCAGACTTTCCTTTTAAAAATTTGCAAGAATACAAGCTTGATGAAGCTAACACTACTGGCCTGGCCAAAGAGAAAAGGATGAGAGCCAGTTGTTTTTCCTCAGCAGCACAGTAGGAGATGTGTAGCTATTAAATTTCAGTTCAGATGTTTATATCTTTACATATTTACAGTGGAAAACTAGATTAGAGCCCAAGAATATGTTCTTTCTCAAGCTGAAATAAGATGCCTTTTATCAAGGGAACCATAAGAAAAAAGCTAAATAAATCTCAAAACATAGGACAAGGCACCATTTCTACAACAGCAGAAATCTTACTCTGATTGCTCAGATCATCATGTGTGAATGTTGAATTTTCTGCCTTGTTCTGTTCCAGAGACTGAAGGCAGCGCTGACTCATCATCCTGCCGCCATGTCGAATGGGAATATGAACACCATGGGCCACATGATGGAAATGATGAGCTCACGGCAGGACCAGACGCCACACCATCATATGCACTCACATCCTCATCAGCACCAGACGCTGCCACCTCATCACTCATACCCGCATCAGCACCAGCATCCAGCGCACCATCCTCATCCTCAGCCTCATCACCAGCAGAATCATCCCCACCACCACTCCCACTCGCACCTTCACGCACACCCGGCACATCACCAGACCTCGCCGCACCCCCCGCTGCACTCAGGCGGACAAGCACAGGTAGTCCTTCATGCCACACTGCATCGCTGATTTTTGCTGTTATGTGGAGTTAAAGCCTGATCCCCTTATTGTTTCTTCTTGCACGCATGCCTTGTTAGATACAAGACCCTTGGGCTACTCATAAATGCCTGCTACCAGTGGTGGGGAAGCACAAACTTTATTCAGAAAACGGAGTGAAGCAATAACTTGTTTTGTTGCTTAATTTGCTAGACATTTGTAATATCTTACTTAATAAGGAGCTCCAAGGTTTTTCAGCGCTCTGAGCTCTGCAAATTGCCACGTATCTTTTTATGGAGAGGTATATTATGGAGATTAGCATATTATAGGTGTTGCTTAACGTGCTTGAACCTAAACTCCTCAGGGCAAGATTTAAAGAGATGTTCTACCTGCAGAAATACATAGCACTTCAGTGAAGTAAAATGGCACTGGTGGGTGGGGGCGGGGGTGGGGGTGGGTGGGGGTGTTTTCAAGCCTGGAGATAGTAGAGGTAGCTTTAAGGTAAGATAGATACATTGGCTTACAGGAAAAGAAGAAAGGATCTAGACCCTGTGAAGGTGATAGCAGCGCCCAGCTGCAGAGTAAGCCAAGATTAGCTGGGAGTGCAGGCAATAGCTGATGGATGTTGTGACAGGAGAAAAAGATGATGAAACCAGTCCAAGGAGAGAGATTTAAACCAGGAAGGCAATTTTGATTTGGATCCCTGTGATGAGAGCTCAGTGAAGGTCTCCACTGAATGAGATGAAAGTCTCCATTTTTGGACCAGGTATATTGGCTTCAGCAATTGAGATAATTCAGTATCTGAACAGAATGTTTCTTGAACTAATGAACTAGTGAGCCCAGACTAGCAGAGTCATTTTTAAGAGGAATTCTATTAATGTCTTAAAACGATAGGCTTCTGCATAGGATAGCACAAGAAAAAATAAAGCTCTGGGGCCAGTGACTGTAACATGTCAGGTCAGGGGAGCAAATTTAAGGAGGACAAGAGGGCAGTGCATAGAATGAGGACAAAGAGGAGTGCCAGCCGTTAGAAGTTCAATCTGTGAAGTATTGTGTTGCTTGCAAATACCTTTCAGACAAGCTCTTAGAAAACATTAAAGAAAATGAGAGGATTTGGCTGACATCCCAGTGTCCCACAACATTAACTATTTACCAACATCTAGCTTTATTATTGCAGAGGCTGCAAGCACATGGGATTTCCCCAAAGCATTTCCTAATGTAAAATGAATTGTCAGCTTTAGAGAAGCAGTCTAAATAAGACAGCAGCAGACTCCCCTGTGAGAAGATGTCCAGAGCTTTCCTAAGTTTAGTTCAGTTTTTACTTTGTGAATTCAATTATTTTCCTATCTGTTAATGAGTTATTTTCCTTGGAGTTGTTTAAAAACTCCAATAAAAAGACATTATCTCATAACAGAGAAACCAAAAGTAACCTGGTGCCTGTCTTGATGATCCATGAGAGAGTAAGGATGAAGTTGTGCTTAGCAGACTGAGGACCCCATGGATGAGATGGAGGAAGTCACTTAACCTCTGAGGCTTTTAAAACAAGGGTAATAGTACTGACACCTCACTGAGGGGTTGGGAGGATAAACATGTTAATGCAGGTGAGGAAGTCAGATACCACAGTATGGAGCACCACTGCAAAACATCCATATTACTACGTTTAACATGTGAGGAGAAAACAGCTACAAGAGAAAAGAAACTTCCCAAGTTTAAGGATAAGACATCAGCCAGTGAGCCAATGTGCTACAGCCACCTATAGACTAGACTAGACTAGACCATTTCAGTTGGAAGGGACCTACAACGATCATCTAGTCCAACTGCCTGACCCCTTCAGAGCTGACCAAAAGTTAAAGCATGTTGTTAAGGGCATTGTCCAAATGCCTCTTAAACACTGACAGGCTTGGGGCATTGACCACCTCTCTAGGAAGCCTGTTCCAGTGTTTGACCACCCTCTCAGTAAAGAAATGCGTCCTAATGTCCAATCTAAACCTCCCCTGGCACAGCTTTGAGCCAGTCCCATGTGCCCTATCACTGGATCACAGGGAGAAGAGGTGAGCCCCTCCCTCTCCACTTCCCCTCCTCAGGAAGCTGTTAGAGAGCAATGAGGTCACCCCTCAGCCTCCTTCTCTCCAAACTAGACAAGCCCAAAGTCCTTAGCTGCTTCTCACAGGACATTCCCTCCAGCCCTTTCACCAGCTTTCTTGCCCTCCTCTGGACACATTCAAGGACCTTCACACCCTTCTTAATTACGGGCCCCAGGACTGCACACAGTATTCAAGGTGAGGCCACACCAAAGCTGAATACAGCGGGATAATCACCTCTTTTGAGCAGCTGGTTTTGCTGTGTTTGATGCACCCCAGGATGCGGTTTGCCCTCTTGGCTGCCAGGGCACACTGCTGACTCATATTGAGCCTGCTGTCGACCAGCACCCCCAGATCCCTTTCTGCAGGGCTGCCCTCCAGCCGCTCCTCTTCCAATTTATACTTGTGCCTGGCGTTACTCCATCCTAGGTCCAGAATCCAGCATTTTTACTTGTGAAATTTCATCCCATTAATCATAGCCCAATGCTCCCATCTATCTAGATCCCTCTGCAAGGCCTCTCATGCCTCGAGAGAGTCAACAGCACCTCCCAGTTTGGTACCATCAGCAAGCTTCCTAATGGTGTATTCAACTCCTGCATCCAGATCATTGATAAATATATTGAATAGAACTGGCCCTAGAATTGAACCCTGAGGAGCACCACTGGTGACCGGTCTCCAGCCAGATGTACCCCATTCACTACAACACTTTGAACTCTGCCCTTCAGCCAGTTCTTCACCCAGCACACCATGAACCCGCTCATCCCACAGTTGGACAACTTGTCCAGAAGGAGGCTGTGAGGGACAGTATCAAAAGCCTTACTAAAGTCCAGAAAATCTGCATCCACTGCCTTCTGTTCATCCACTAGGTGGGTGACCTTATCATAGAAGGATATCAAATAGATAGATATAGATATATTCTATAGATAGAAGGATATCAAATGATATCCTAAACAGGCCTTTCCCTTTGTGAACCCATGTTGACTGTGCCCGATGATTGCATTATTCTTTAAATGCCTTTCCACAGTACAATCTCCATAATTTTTCCAGGAACTGAGGTTAGACTAACACGTCTGTAGTTCCCTCGGTCTTCCCTCAGGCCCTTTTTGTATATTGGAATAACATTGGCTAACTTCCAGTCAGCAGGGACCTCCCCAGACTCCCAAGACCTTTGGTAGATGATTGAGAGGGGTCCTACCATAATATCCACCTCCTCCTCTTAACTTATGTGCTGCTGAAGATGGGTTTGAGTCATTCCAGTTGGGACAGCCTTGACTCCTTGTGCTTTGCATTCCCCATTAGCTAGGCACGCTGAAAGATTTGCAGGTGGGCAGGGAGAAATATGGGCACCAGGGTAGGTGGGCTGACTGGCAGCCACAAAGCTATGTCAGATTCATGCCAGTCTCAAGCCAGGCCTGCAGTCAGATGAGCTTTGCCGTGCACAGCTTGTCACTGGAGGCAACGGGCCCCATCAGGGATCAAGGAGGTCCTCACCTTGTCCATAGCTGTAAGCGTCACCAAGAGGATGGGAACAGAGCGTGATGGCTGACGAAGCTGAGCAGGACTCCTAGGGTCAGCAGCTTCCCCAGGCAGCAGAGCTCTTGCTGCACACCTCCTCCCATGGTGTGAAGGCAATAGTGATTTCTGAACAGATGCATTAGTGAGGAGAAAAGAAGGGTTTGCTGAGTAATAACCACATGGTTACTACTTTCTAAGCTCATCCATAGTCTCCATGGTCATGGCCTCTTTTGGGGGTCAGGTTGCTCCAGCAGACATTAATTTTATGGTGCATTTTACTAATTATTAACCTCCTTATTCTTCTGAGCCAGATTCTTCCATTCCAGACCGCCTGCCAAATGACAGCATGGTCCACGCCACTGTGAGCTGTGTGCTCCCATGCCGAGACTGTTGTTATTCTACACCACACCCTTCTGTAATGTCAGAACTCATTTCATGCTTTTCAGCTACCATTTTGATACACAGGAGCCCAATGAATTACGCTTTCGTAGAATGAATGAATGGATATTAGTTTTGTAGCAAGTTGCAAAGAACAGCGAGAAACATTGGATCGGGGATAAAAGTAGAAAACACCTTCTTATAGGTATCCTTCTGAGAAAGAGAGATATTTTATCAAATTGTAGCTGTGTTGCCTCAACACTACAAAATGACACTATTATTCTTCTGTCGGTCCCATGAAGGTTTCTTCATGTCAAACTTGCCAGAGTGATATTTAAGCAGAGTAGGGGTTTGGATATTGTTTCATTCTGTTAGCTGTCCTACGTTTGTCTTCATTATGGATACATGATTAGCATCCTCTTAAAAAAAATAGTAACCTCAATTTTAATTTCTTTCTTATGTCCCTAGGCAGGGCAGTGAAATCCTGCTCGAGAACGATGCTTAGACAGTTACTAAGATATAACCTAACAGATTTCAGGGTTAAGAGCTATCTAGTAAGAGTCAGTTAATTATCCCACGTGACATTATTAGTGACGTAATGGCAACCCTTTACAATTAATATCTGCCAGAGATAGAGAGAAGATATTGTTGTTCTGGAAATGTGTTCTGACTGCCCAAAGACTGACTGCTGCATTTTGAAAACAAAAGGACTCGCTAGTTATTCAGGAGAAAATGACCATTTGAGGGGAAAGAGGAAAAAAAGAAATCTATAGTTACCTTTTTCTGCCTGTGTAGCAGACCCGACTGGGAGACTTAAGAAACAAGAATTTTTAATGTTGGATGAAAAAGGAGAGAAATGGGGTAAGGACAGCTTTTGGTATCCAGAAACATAAATAAGAAATCTTTGAAGTCCCAAAAGGTGGTGTATGTGAGAAAATGAAAAGCCTTTGATGAGATGTTGACATTAAAAGGGATCTCTGAGGCCTCTGCACTCAGACATCTTGCTAAAGAGGCAGCATGCCCAGCCCGGGTAGACGGGGAGCAGCTGGCATCCCTCGGCAGCAATCTCCCGGAGGCAGCCTGGGGATGCTGGCAGGGACAGGGACAGCGGCCGGTGGTCCTGCGTGGCACTGGCTGGTGATCCTGTGCGGCACTGGCAGCTGCAGCCTCTGCAGCTGCCATACGCTGCGACTCCAGCCCCCAGTGTGGACAGAGGGTTGGAGATTTTATCAGCAAACATGCAGGCTTGATACAAGCTGAAATTTTAAAACTCAGTCAGAATGTGCAGAGTGGCTTATTTATTTTTAGAAGGTTAGTTTTTTAAAAACATTTTTCTGCTCCTGCGAGAGAGATTCCCTGACTGTGCAACATAAAGCTGGGAATGAAGTCGGCTTTATGCAAAAGGCGTTATCAGATGCACAGAATAATTACACATAAAATTGCCACTTTAATTGCCACAAGTCAGCTGGGGGAGGGAGCAAACTCTTCTTAGCAGTTTGTGGCGAGATTCTAGACAGAAAAGCGACCTCGCAAGACGATAGTATCATTTTAATTGAGACAGACAGAGGTGTTAGGCAAACACATGTTAATTGCCACAATTGAAATTCAGGGCTCAGTCTGACAAAGCGCTGAGTACATCTGCTCCCTGGAGTCAAAAGGAAGCACCTTGGAGGTTTGGGCCTTTGCCAGAACAAGAGGGTTACTTTTGAGTCAACAACTCAGGTTTCCAGACGGTTCCAGACTGTGCCGGAGCGGCGGCAGCAATGCGAGCGGCGGCAGCGGCTCCCGCCGCGCGTGAGCAATGGGACCCGTGGGTCGGGCTCCCGAGCCCCAAGCGCAGTCCAGAGCCCAGTGGCCTGGGCGCCACAGAGAGGCAGGAAAGCAATCCAAAAGCTGGCTATTCCCTGGCAGCTGAACGTTAAGTCTGATGCTGGTTCCAGACAGGGACATGGGCATGTGCTTCATCTGCCCAGGAGTCGGAGCACAGACTACGTGGGGCCGCCCCCAACACGTGCCTTTTCTGTAATGGCATGGGCCAGTTACTCTCAGGAGCAGGATCAATACTCTCCTGCACTTTAAAAAGCATAAATACATATTTTTCCATAGTTTCACAGCAGCGGGACTGGATGTGGTGTGCCTCTCCTGTCACAGCCAGGCTGCTGAAAAAAGGGAGTACAGCATCCACAGGGGTCAAACGGAAAGGCCTGAGAAAGGGAATATCCCTTCTCCATGCAGTGCAGGGATACCACAATGCAAGTTCAAGTTCAGGTACCTAAATGCTTTCTTTTGCCCCCAGCTGAGGGGCACCGAGGTCTGCTGGCCTTGCACAATCCCAGCCTGAGGCTTCCCAGCTCCACTCAGGTGTGAAGAGCGCTGCAGCTTCCATCTCCAGAGGTAGTAAAGCGTAAGACAGAGATGGAGGAGCCTGTGAAATAGAAATGTCCTGAAATTTTGGAGGCAATTTAAAAAAAAAAAGAAAAAGACAGAAATAAGGCCCCTACAGTCTTCTGCTTTGATTAAAACAGTTGCTGAGAGAAACTTGACATTTCAGGTTTGAAATAGGTGGTGGCAGAGAAAGTACCTAAGTGAAATGTTTTTAATAACTGTAAGGGGAAAAATATTTTCCCTACTAATATTCAGAGGATCGTTTCAAAAAAATCTCCCCTCTGACCATGGCAAGGATCTGCCAGCAGCTAATTTCAGTGGCATCTGGCGCAGCCTTTCGAGTTGCGCCTGTTGCAGACCTCGCTGGGGAGCAGGACAAGTGTGTGAGATTTCCCTGCCCCTTTCCGCATCCCCCTCCATAACTTTCCCCCCTCACCACACCCTGCCAAACCTCTTGTTCCCCGCCAGGTTTCGCCGGCGGCGCAGCAGATGCAGCCCACGCAGACGATACAGCCGCCGCAGCCGACCGGAGGTCGCCGGAGGAGGGTGGTGGACGAAGACCCGGATGAGAGGAGACGGAAATTTCTGGAAAGGAACCGAGCCGCCGCCACGCGCTGCAGACAGAAGAGGAAGGTCTGGGTGATGTCACTGGAAAAGAAAGCAGAAGAGCTCACCCAGACAAACATGCAGCTTCAGGTGCGAGCCACTGTCTGCACCCCCGAGGACACAGAGGGGCTCTTTGTGCTCAGAGGGGCTGGCGGTGCCGGCGAGCCCTCGCTGCCTTCGGGGCTGCCCCCGCACAGCCGGCTCCTAGAGGGAGCGCAGGCATAATCAAAGTCGATTAATCAAGATGTGTGTGCTTCAATTAAAGAAATAATTGCATTTTAGTGGGATAAGCCAGGAAAAAGCTGTCTTGGGATTTAGAAGCCTTCGCTAGACAGAGTTGTATTTATTTTCTTTTCTTGTCACCGCTTTTTGTGGGAATTTTTTTTGGAAGTGCCATTAACTCAGCTGTAAAAGACTTCTTCAGAGCAGGGCGTGTAGCTAAACCCTCGTTCAAAGCCAGCGAGATAGGAGCATAAATAGATCCGTTTACCAGTAAGGAAAAGAATGAAATGGATGGATGAAAATACCCTGAATTAATATAACAAAAGCCCTTCTTATGGTGGTGCTCTTCTTACGGTGGGCACATCATGCCTGTGAGCTGCCAAGAGCAGAAAGACCATTCCTGTAAAGGCACTCCCCCAAAACACAGAGGTGCGGGCAGCACCCAGGCACCGGCCATAGCAGAGCCGTAGGTGACATGCTGTAGGTGACAGCAGGCTGCCATTTCCCCCCACAGATCTGGCCCCCTGTCCTGATGCAGAGAGCCAGAGTATTTCCCGAGCAGATTAAAACACCGCCTAAAGTATCTCTGGTGAAGGGTTAGTTCGCTTGTCCATTTATGTCATCAAATCCGGAAGGCAAATTGCCTTCAGAAGAAGTTATAAAATAACATCATGTACAAATGTTGACATAAACGAGCACCGAGTGCCATTTTTGCTCAGTTCTTCTGAAGTTGTGGAGCGGCGTCTGTGTTCTTGGGTTTAAACTTTGCAGAAGAGCCCGGTTTAAGCTTTGTGGCAAACCAAACCCTCTCTTTCTTTTCTAGAACGAGGTTTCCATGCTGAAAAATGAGGTAGCACAGCTGAAACAGTTATTGTTAACACATAAAGACTGTCCGATAACAGCTATGCAGAAAGAATCGCAAGGATATCTAAGTAAGTAGCTGGTATGTTTGCATTGTCTCCACACTGCTCACAGGAAAGCAAAGTTTCTCATTCTTCCCACCAGAACCCCTTCTTGGTCATATTCTCACTTGAACCTGTCTTCTCAAACATCATCCGAGCCATCCAATCTCCTGCCCTTATTTATCCAGCCCTGCTCAAAACCAAAAAAGCCCGGGTTTGCATCCCACACAGCAGAGCTAGCCTTCCCCACCCCTCCCTTCGGCAAGGAGATGCACACGGATGGACGCTCGCTCCCCTGTGGAGAATCCTGCTTGAACTCACAGCTCCAAACCTGCAAGAGTCCTCCTGGGCGCAGCACTGCCAGCACCTTAAAATAACTCTCAAAAGCAAAGTTAAAAAGGAAAACATTACAGTCCCCTCCAGCGAAAATGGTACTGTGCTCTGACAGTCGCGCAGACCAGGCGTGGTGCCGGTTTTCAAGGTTTGTTAAGTCTTTTTTTAACTCTTATCTTTCATTTTTTTCAAAACATCTCATCTAATGGAGACGTTGAATCGATTCTGTCTAGTTGATGCATTTTACGAGTGTGGTAATTTAGGGACAAATTCTTTGCTTGGCTCTAGGATGGGTCAGAAGAGCCTCGGGGTTAATATTTGCTAAATTGCAGCATTGTCTTAAAATAGAGCTCATTTCTGTCTCCTCTGCATCACTATGCATCTGGCTCTTTAACAGTACTCAAAGAAAAAAATATGTAATTGCATTATATGCCTATCAACTGTTGCTTGAATTAGATTTTCTGTGCTGCAGTGCACTGCACTCTAATTTTGATTCGTGCTGGAGCGAATAAAGCATTTAAGCATCCCAACTGATTTTATAGACCTTAAGATACCGGACTTTTTATCCTGACATTGGCTTCATAATCATTAAGATCTTGGACTTTTTACAAGGTCCCAGCTCCTGAAGTCAGGTTGATATCACAGAAGCTGGCTTAAAAAAAAAAAAAAACCAAACAAAAACTGCAAAAGATCAGAAGGCTGGGCCGTGTTGGATAACTGTGCATTTTTGAAATCCTGGGATTTGTGCATGCCTCTGGTTGTTAGTATTGCTGCTGTAGTAGTACCTCCCTTTTCCAGGAGTGTCACCCAGCCTGGGCTTGTTATTCGGATGGGTAATTGAATGTGTGTTGTCTCTGTCCCCTCATCCCCCTCCCAGGTCCTGAGAGCAGTCCTCCCGCGAGCCCGGTCCCAGCTTGCTCCCAGCAGCAAGTCATCCAGCACAACACCATCACGACCTCCTCCTCCGTCAGCGACGTCGTGGGAAGCTCCACTCTCACCCAGCTCGCCAGCCACAGAACAGACATCAACCCCATCCTTTAAAAGTGGTTGATCAGAAACTGCTAGGGGAGTGTGGTAGCGTATCAAAGCGTCCTCTGTGCTAAGAACATTTGCAACCGTAACTCAAGCCTGGAAGATTCCTCAGTTCTCGAAAGACTCTGGCTTTCATTTTTATAGTTATTAAAATGTCTTTTATACTTAGTTACATAAAAGGGAGTTATGCAATTAATATGCTATCAGCTTGAGAAATGCTTTGGTGCTTTCTCCAGTTTTTTTGGTACCAGTTACTTGTTTATAAACCTAACTGTTTCTGTACATAGTCACGTTTCCTTCTCACCAATCTAGCCTGAAGCCTCAGAAATACGGAGCTGTGTTAAACTGCAGCTTGTTAGCCAATGTGAGGCATGAAAAGTATTAAACAGTCATATGTAGGTAACTAGGAGTAATTAGGCTATAAATATAGAGAGAGGGCATCTGCTGACAGCATAATAAAAAATGAGTTAGCGTTGTGCTATCAGCAGACCCCGTCTTGCATTCAGAGCCTCTTTCAAATTGGTTATATAGGATGTGGCTATCAGGACAAAATCAAGCCCAAATAATGTGCTCTTTTGTCTAGCCCTCCCCCTTCTCTCTCTCGTACCGTGTCCCTTTTTCTCCTCCAGTTATTCTTACACCTTCTTTTTCCCTTCCCAAACCCTTTTCATCCCCCAGCTTTTTTTTTCCTGCTTTTTTTCATTCCAAGGCTCTCTTGCTTCCCTCTCTTTTTCTCGAAGAACGGTGATGAACAAGCAAAAACTTCAAGCCCACCTAAAATCTGTCGGCGCGGCTGCTGCTTTCACTAGCTCTTCACCCACAGCTGGGCTGTGCCGAGCGTTTGGCCTTTAAAAAATAGAAACACTCCTGATTTAGTGTTTTTAATAAACAGCGAAAGGCGAAAGCAGTGCAGCCCCAGGTGAAGCAGGATTGAGAGCCAGCTGTGTTGATGCTAGCAGCCCTGTAAGCTTCTGTGGCGCGGTACAGGCGTAGCGAGCAACACCTGAGAATCGCAGCAATTCTTTTGCACTGCCAGTCATTAACATAGAAAAAACCATGTAGTATATAATAATTCGGAAAAGTTCTGTTCCCTAACCCGGTTACGTTGTTCTAGCACTGAAAGCTAACAGCCTCAGGTTTCACGGGCTATAAATGAGAAATAAATCAGCATAACGGTTCTGACCAGTTGGAAAAATGCCATTTTTAATTCCCAGGGAAAGACCTGCTCTCTGCAGCCATTCCTTTAAGCGTCCACAGACCGATCCTGAGCTGGCAGACAGCAGTGTAGCTTCACTGGCTTCAATGGCACTTAACGCCCGTTTACCGCGGGTAAGGAATTGTCTCATTAGGACGCTAAATAATTTTTAGAAGGCATACAGCCTCTAAAAAGCGCTGCAAGAATGGCAAATCCCACTGCACTCTGGATAAAATTCAGTCTTGCAAAGAGGGTCTGGAAAAGAGCCTTGTGCCACAATTAAGGTTTTTGTTTGGACTCTGGGCCTGCCCCTCAGCGCGTCTGATTTGCATCCCCGAGTGGTACCAGTGATTGATGGGAAAATCAGACGGAGATGATGCCAGTTAATTACGCTGCCTTTGCCGTATGTTGGGACCTGATTTTGCTTTCAAATCTGTCGGCAGCAAAACCTCCCGCTGCTTACCCGGGAAGTGGGCTCCGAGCTGGTGATAAATGTTCAAACATTTTGAGCTGCATCTTTAATAGCAAAAGCTAATTCACGTTATTCCTAGCAAATCCTCTAGCCCTGAACACACTTTGTTCTGAAGTTCTCCTCCTCAAAGGCTGTGTCTTTGGTTTTCAGAGGAGTTGTGGCTTTTAAAAGGGTGGCTCTTCTCCGTGCGGGAGGGAGCGCGAAACAACTGAAGCATGAGGCACTGTAAGGAGCAGGGCCCGCCTGGAAGGGAAAGCAAAATTCTGAGCATCATTCATTTCTGAATTAGTTCTTATCCTGGTAGCTAACTTTTGTATCAGTATTCTTTAACGGCTCGCTTTCCATTTATGCAAATACATTCAAAAGAAGAAGATTTTTAGTGTACAGTGTAAATCTTGACTTGATTATATAGTCTAAGAACCAAAAAAAAATTACGAAAAAATACAAATGTAAAGGATTTTCTATTATATTTTAGACAAACATATGCTTTTAAAGTGTTTTAAATACTGAATCTATAATTTTTTTTAACCTCCAGTTGTAATAGCTAAATGGTTTTACTTCATCATGGCTCCCAAGGGAACTTTTTTCAAATATGCAGTCGAGCAAAATGTTCCAGCTGAGTATCCACTATGTAAAAAAAACAAAATAAGCATTTCCCCTGTGTCTGAATTTCATCATTCACCATGAAAAAGAAAATGCCATCGCAGGGTTAATTTAAAAAACTTTCCCTCTATATGGGTAGCACTTAAATACATTAAAAAATAAAAATCAAAGTTGTTGGTAATATTAGAATACCCAGTTGAGCTACACTGCACTAGAATTACGGCTTAGCTTCATTTTATTCAGTCTCCTCAATTAAAATATTTAGCTGTTAAACTGAAAGCCTCTACATTAAAAAGAAAAAAAAAGAAAAAAAAAGAAAAAAACCTTGCCTAAGTTTTGTTAAATTCAGCAACTTGACAGTTTGACTGATGTGTATTATATATAGCTCAATTATTTCTTTTTTTAATGCTAACTAGGCAAGCCAACCACACATGTTGGCCTAAATGTATAATTACAATGAAATGTCTCCTCTCTATACTATTGGCCTTTAGGTATAATCCTTGCTAGTGATGTGGAAATAAGTAAAGGATGAAAAGCTATTTGCTATTGCTTCTTGTAACTCTGTCGCAGGTTCACAGGCCAAGACAACATGCAGCATATTTATATCGGCTATATCATCGGTAAAAGGACCAACCGTACCAGGCACCTTATATTATTCATCAGATTCGCTTCCACATTAAAATGCTCTTGTTTTCCAGGGGAGCGATCCTGCAGCCTTTCCTCAAGCTGCCAGTCCGGCCGGGCACTGGAGGCTGCCTGAGCAAGGGCTGCGGGAGAAGCCCCTGTCCCTCTGTCCCCGGGATGTCCCTCTGCTGCGTGGTCGGTGGCAGCGGCCTCTTCCTAAGCACGTCACTCTAAATGCACTTCCCGGGCTCTTCCCGTCGAGGAGAAATCCTGCTTTTCCATCAGCTACTACTGGAGACTGCTCCGCTTTCCTCCTGCCCTGCAAATGCAGCCGGTTGCCGGGCTTGCCGGGCCCCGAGCTCCATCCTGCTGCCGGCGGCCGGCTGGGACCGCTTCCCTCGCCCGCTCCCCCCAGCACTCGCAGGGCGAGGAGCCTCGGCCGGCGCCTCGCTCGGGAGGAGGTGTTTCTGTGGACGGCAGCTCTCGTTGCGCGACGTCGGAAGCACGCTGGAAATCTCAGCCACGGACAACTGCAATACTTCGACGGGCAAGAAACGCTGCTGTGATGCGGTTCCTTCATCCCCGGCCCCCCTTCCCCGAGTCAATTTATGCAAGCCATATTCATAACGCTGCCTGTGGGAGACAAGTAGTTTGTGTGCTATCATGGTGTGTTTTATAAGGACGATGGTGATGATGATGATTTACGGAGAATTTCACACTGTTGGGAGTTAATTCCTGCTACGAAGCTAAATGTCTGCTGCCCATCTTCTGAATAGTGGAAAGTCAATGGTTCAGTGCCTCAGTGCGTGTGGATTTAGTGTGTTAACTGACTCTGTCCTGTTAACTAACAAGCCAGCTATAACTGTTGTTAAATGCCCAACTTTTGAGGATTCATATTTTTTTAAGCAACAATATTTAGTGTTGAAAACTAGCCTTTTAGTTTAGGCAAAATGTGCTTTTTAGCAGCTAATACCTTTTTTAAAAAAAAAGCATATAGAGTGAATTTATGAAAATTCATGAGGACCAAAGCAATTTTAAAACAGGAATCTATTAATTTAGTATTCACATAGAATTTTATAAAGTATTTATTAATAAATGTTATTTTAACACATTCCATTTGAACAGTATTCTTGTACAGAATCTGTTTGGTTTTTTTAAGTTACAATATTAGTTTTGCAATAAACTACTCTAGGTGTGTGTGCATCTTAATCTTTCAGGGTCTCAAGCAGAAGTCATCCATCTAAGATGGAAAAGCTTGCTGAGGTCAGTTGTACAGAAATTCCTAGAATTAAATGTTTTCCTTAAAGCAGCATCTGCTTTTTTTCTTTTTTCTTTTTTTTTGGTAACAACAAAACAAATTATGAACCTTCAGTTGTTTCCTTTGTATTGGAAAATGTGCTCTCTCATTTTAGAAAGCATGGGTCAACATATAACTGGAAAGCCTGTCTTTTTTTTTCTCCTGTTGTGTTTTTTTTTTTTTTTAAGGCTGATTTTATACATCACCACGGAAGATCTAACCCCATCCTTCTTTCCTTTCTAATATCACATAGTGAGTTGCACTATACTGCCTTATCATTGCCTCTTCTGTCCTCTTACTAAGCAGTGTTCCTTAGATTTAGACCATTGAAACTCCATTATACATCAGAGAAAATTACTGGAGGGGGAAGAAGAGAAAAAGATTGATCTGTAGACATAAAAACTAAACTGTGCCTATAAAACAAAACCAGTTACAACTAATTAGTATCTTATTTCTACGTTTCAATTATTTATATTACTTTAAAATTGCACTTTAGCTCTCACTCTCTTTCTTGCTCTCCCTTGTTGAATCATTTATAAATACTCTTGTAAAACGTTTGCACCAGATACATTTATATGCTCTCACTGGTGGCATATCTACAACTTGTCTCTCATACCTGTCCGAACGGAGAAGCTGAGAACAGCCAGTCTGCAGTGTGACTTAAACTTTACACCCTCTTCATGACAGCATATAAATGTTTTATTATGCAAAGTGTGTGAGGCAGCATCTAAGCTACATTTATAATCTCTCATCCTGAGAACCAAAGTGTCCTGTATATCCTAAGGTCAGGAGACTGGCTCTGTTGTGCATTGTCATGCACTTTGACTGTTGTCCAACCCACGGTAGCTGCAAAGCTGCAGTGATAACAGTGGCCATACTATGTATTAGAGTTCTGAGTCAATAAAATATGTTGCCTTATAACTTGACTAGGGACAGCACCTTTAAAAAAAAAAAAAGAATAAGAAAAGAGACTAAAAACTTCTAAGGACAAACAAAAGCAATAAAATTTCAAGTGATCTGAACACCAAAAAAAAAAAATTGTTCAATTTTTCATCATCTGAAATAATCATTTTACTGCAAAGATAAAAGAGACTGTTTACATCCGTAACCTCTTTTTTTTTTTTTTTCAGAGCTTACAGTTATCTCAGTTTTATCAGTGGCTTTACACTTAAGAGCTAAATTGCTTACCATTATTGGTTTTCCATAGCTTTCAAAACGACTTTATAGCAAGTCTTAAACTGCAGGAGGCCGAAAATGTCAGTGTTCACACACACTCCCAGACAAGATTGATTCTCTAAGTGGAAATCTGATCCTTTCCCAGGCTCTCCTTGGACTGGAATCAATAATTGCGACTCGCTATATTTAGACCATCGTGTAGTACCTGGGATTCAGGATCTCCAGTGCTGTATTTATACAAATTAAATGTTAGTGATGTTGCGTTTCACCTGGTTGAACTGTACCTGAAGCCCGCCATAACATCATGCCATCTGATGCCATGAGACTCTTAGACCCAAATCTCTTTTTCAACTAAAAATCTGTGCAACAGCCTTCTGAATGAAGACTGAAAGTTCCTTCTGGCTTTGCTGAAACTGCAGCAATGTCAGGAAGCGAGGGAGGTGGGAGGGCTGATAGGGCATTTCAAGGGAAATGTTTTCCTTGCTGGAATTTAGGAAAATCCAGAGAAATTTTTTCCCCACCCCTCGGAGCCGAGATTGCAAAGAGATCCCTGTCAGAGACAACCTTCACCATGCTTCCAAAAGACAAAATATTTTGCACAAAAGGTGTATTCGCTCTTCCGAATAAGAATAATTGCCACTGAGAGTTTTGCCAAGGACTTTATCATTGGGACCCAAGTGTTTCCCAGCCCATGGCCGTGAGCTCTGTACCCCTCTCTGTAACGGCTCCATTCAAACACTGGGTAGCACTCATCGCTGAATGTTGCTTCTTCGGACTATTGCCGTTGTCCTGGTTTTAAGGAACTTTTAGCACTGCTTGGAGTAAGCCTAAACTATCGAAGTTTATATATAAATATATATATTATATTAAAAAAAGGTGCTGTCACAGTAAGTTTTGGGCTTGAGGTTGTTTGTATTGTATGCAAAGGTTTTGTGTTTGTTTGTCTGTTTGTTTTATTCTGTAAAGCAACCACCTTCCTTACCGGAGGGAGATAATTTTTTTTTTTTTTTTTTTTTTTTGGTACATAAGTGTAAATACTTGCTGCAGCATTTAATATGTTTAATTTTATGTTAAGCTTTTTGTTGCATTGTGAACCCATTATTGTTACAAATGGACAATGAGTTCATTGAGACTGTTCAACTAGGTCAGATTTTTACATCTCTTTCTAGCTAGAAGAGACAGGAATTTTGTGCATTTGTACAAATGTTAATAATATCACTGCAATTCCAATATAATAAAGCACTCAAATACAAATAGTTGCAATAGTTTGGCTGTATCTGTACCCCGGACATTTTACAGTACGGATAACTCCTGCAATTAAACCAAGCTACTCTTCAGTGATTTCTATTCTGAGCTGCGTCCCTCATGTCTCCCGAAATCAGAGGAGGACCGTGGTGCTGGGCATCCTCCTGTAGGAGCGAGGGGCTGTGCAGACCTTACGGCCCACCTTTGCCTTCCGGCAGCTGAGGTGACTTTGCAAGAACAAGTTCTCTGAACCTCTTCCAAGCAGGGAGGCTGCAAAGCCTCAAACAAAAAGACTTAGGTGGTAGAGCCTGACATCAGGCCTCTGCATAAGGATGAGACAAGCTGTTATTTTACTTTTCCTTGCAGCTGGAGTGTGCTTATATCAAAATACACTCTATGCTTGTTATCCCGCCAACCTCGCCTCTTGCCAAAAGCTGCCTGGAAATGGATTTCCTGCTGGGCTAATTAGCTCTAATTGTGATGCCCCTGTTATCATGCCAACCTCATTTCTCACTATAAATTGGTCCAATACAGACCTTGGCACAATAATGCGTAAACTGTAATCTAAAGTTAGTCAGGATGAACCCATCTCTCCGGCAGGAAAGCCAGCTTTAGATTAATGCAACTTGGTGACCTTGCTGGCAGTCCCAGAGCAATGGCCCGACCCGACGGGGTCCGAGACCTGGGAGGTGCAGCCTTGGCTACAGTGACCAGCCATCCCGCAAGCACTCGGTCCTGGTGTCACGCTGCAGGAGATGGGCCCACACAGCATGACCGTGCTTCTCCCTTAGAGGCCCTGGCATGGGCACAGCTTCTGCTGCTCTCCCCCTGGTTTTCAAAAGGCTAAATCTGGCCAAGAGCGTTCCCCCTCCTAAAATGGGTAGGAAAAAGGCAGAGCCATGCCCCTGTTCCCATTCTCCCTTTGTAAAAGCTGGAAGATGGGGCAGTGGGCGCGCATGCCTCCCTCTTTAAGGGAGTACTGCAGAAGTTTTCCCCAAACATCAGGGCGTGGCATTAACTGGAGACATTTCTGGGGCCATATACTTCTGCGTCGTCTTTAAAGCAGGGCTATCATGCTACAGCTTAACCTGTATTTATGCAGCAGGGCTCTTGCTCTGGGACCAAATACTGAAAGACTATCATCATATCTGTAAAAATAGATGCCTCTCATGAAGGCATATGACAGGACTATTTTATTGTCCACACAGTTATATTTACACCTGACAGTATGAGCTAAGCAAGATGTATTCAAGCTGAGGTAACGCTGCCCTTAACAGCTGATTCATGGTTTCTCAAACCTGATCGCAGTATTTGTTCCTCTTCCAAGCAGTCCGCTGTTACTATTGCTCTCTCCAGGCTGCTCTGGACATCATAACAAAGTTGTTATTAGAGAAAAAATGAATCAGTGCAAGCACACACTCTTTCCCCTCTCCTTGCAAGGATGCAGCCAGAACTAGACTGAGCTGAGGACGCTCTGCATCAGCAAGAGGGTTGCTCCATCTTACATCAGTTGGGGAAGTGGTGCAGAGGGACTCCTTGCCCCTGCCAAATCAGCCCCTTGTGCTTTGGCTGGACCTGCTTTGCCTCTCAACCTGCCCCCAGCTATCTCCTGAATCCAGGCTGCAGCCTCAGCTACTTGCTGTAAGAGCATTCAAAACTAAATGGCAACGTAGCACAGAGTTTGGGTAGGGATGATAAGCTAGCACAGAGGGCACGGTAGGTACCCAAAGGCATTGGCACAAGGCAGGCAGCATAACAGATCAGCAACAACTATCTGGAGAAAGCCAACACCTCCCAAAAAAAGGGGTGTGGGGCCAGGGGAGCAGGGTGAACCCAAAGGAGCCCAGATGCAAACAGAGGCAAGAGCTGAGAAATTGGAACTGGACTGGTGCTAAAGAAACCTTTCAGCAGGGGGGTGGAGAAGCAGGCAGACATGAATGCTTTTTCGGTAGTTTTGGGGTGATTTTTAAAAAATGGTGGGACAGAGGGAACACTGAGTATGCAAGGAAGCAAAGCTCTCTGCTATCACATCGACTCTCAGCATAAAAGAGCCAAAGTGAGTCTGACCCCCTCCTGGGGAATCTCCCCACACGTAGCATTTAGGACAGACTCAGAAATGGCGCAGCTGGTTATGCTCTCCCCATCAGCAAGCCTTGCCACCCACAGCTCTAGCAAAGACTTGCAGTACAGACCTACCTCTCAGCTCTCCCTGCCCACCCTGGAGCCAGCACTGCCCAGCTGAAGGCAGGCAATGGGCCGGTTTAGAGAGAAAAGCAGTTTTCCTCTCCGCAATAGCTACTGGCTGCTGAGGCCCCACTACAGGAAACTCCAGCTCTGGGACTACCCCCAGAATTATCCTATGGCACCCACTTTCTTTACAGAAAGGTTTTACTCACAGTCATTCGAGAGCCTGGCCCACAGGGAATAAGCACAATATTAAACACAAAACTTCCTGAGAACTAGTTTCAAGGGAGTCAAAAAATTAAGCAAGTAAGAGTGGGAAAGGAAGGACCAAAGTTAAACCAGGACTGCCATCACCCTTCAGATCAGAGATAGCAACTGAGGGTTTGGGGCCATTTACTCAATTCTTTGGTCTGCTTTCTTATTGCAACTGCCCTAACTTATTTTTGCCTCTGATCTGCCCTGCTGCAACAGGGACGTTTGTTTTAGTGGCTCTAAGCAGGGCATTAGTGCTTGCCATTTGCTTAAAACCCTCTTTCTGCAGCACTTGAGCACCATTTCTCCTCCAGCCTGCTCTATTCTCCAGTGCAACACAATACCACACTACGAGAATGACCCCGCAGAGCTGATAAAATATTTAAGACGCGTGTTCTGATTGTGTTAGGTAAGCAAATACCACGAGAGCCCGACCATTAGTGAACCTGATCAGCCCATTCCCCCAGGACTTGCCAGCAGAGCAAGCCAGAGCAGCTGGAACTAGAAGCAATGGGGTAGCTGCCTTTCCCAAAAGAGGGGAGCTTGAACGTGTATTTTGCAGAGGCTCAAGGAATTTACAACCTGTGTGCCCCACCCCAAAAGCAAATGATATAGATATAGATTTAAATAGATATAGATATAGATATAGATATAGATATAGATATAGATATAGATATAGATATAGATATAGATACAGATATAGATATAGATATATAGATAGATATAGATATAGAGATAGATATATAGATATAGATATAGATATAGATATAGATATAGATATAGATAGATATAAATAGGCAGACAGATTATATAGATACATATAGATGATATCGATACATAGATGCAGTTGGTATTGATGTGTGCACACGTGCGTGTGTATGTGTGTATACAGCAGGTCAGCAGGTGTTCTCACAGGGCATTGCATTTGGCTGACAGCAAGTCAAGTTAAAAGAAAGAAAAATACTTGACATAACCAGCCAGTTCATGTCGGAAATTGAGTCAAGAAAAAATAAATAAAGGCAGAAACAGATTAGTTTAAAACTGGGGCCCTCTGGATTATAATGGATCACGTGGGAAGACAGGAGGCTTTGTATGGAAGGACTCTATATCCTCCTCACACTTTCTCTTTTGTTTCACTAATCATTTTCATTCTGTGTTATAAGGCAGCTGAGCCAATTCCAGCTTAGTAAAAGTTCTTCTTAGCTTCAAGAAGCTGTGCTGCAAAGACAACACATAGCCGTGGATGAGAAAATGGAACCATCCGCAGCAGGACATGGCCACAAACTCCGGTTATGCAGGATTGTTTTTGGCATTACAACGCCGGCCATTGTTTTGGCTTTGTTTTTTTGTTGTTGGCGTTTTGCTGTAGCTATTCCCTGCACTTTGATCTAGAAGTTAAATTGCCAGAATTAAAGTTAAAGCCAGGCAGTTTTCACAAGCTGAACAGGGAGGATGAGGGAGCAGTAGCTTTGCTTTTGTCCTGCTGCAATGGTGGCTTGCCTTTAGAAGCAAAGTTTTTATCATTCAGCTGGCGCATGTGCAAGCTGCACTGACTGACGCCCCCTTTGCCCCTAATTCCCCACAATGCTAAGCTCATCCCCTGAAATAGCTGAGGGGCTATTAGCCCTACCTCTTTGGGCTAGCACTCCGTGGGATGAGGTAGAGGGCCTGCAGGGACACCCCCAGCCCCGCATTTCCACAGCAATACAACGTGGTAACATCCTGACTGCACTGGCCGTGAGGTTTGCAGGGGTCCCGCTGGACTGACCCACTCGGCTCCGGCACCGCAGGTGACTCCTGCCACCACACTGCAAGGGCTGAGCTAAACCAAGGTGCTGTCGCTCACCTGACTCTTAACCTCAAGCCAATCTGGCTGACTAAAACCGGGGAAAAACGCAGCAGAAGGTATTTACCGCGTTGCCAGCTTTGCAGGCTGGGGTGGCAAACCAAGCAGCCGGCTGCGCGCAGAGCCCTGGGAGGGCAGGCAGGAGCCGTGGGCGGCTGGGCAGGGAGCGAGCAGTGCCCGGGGAAGGCGGTGGCCTGGAGGCGGCCAAGGTGTTTGCGAGTTGTTGCGCAGTGAAGCCGTAGCCCCGGGCCAGGGAAACGCGAGTGAAGTGGTGCCCACCACTTGTGCCATCAGTGGTGGTGCTGCTGCCATGTTGTCCCTGCGAGGTTTACCCACCTGAGTGCACTTCTGGTGCTGACCTGCCAGCAAAGCTTCACCCGGAATTGTAGTGCCCCTCCAAAGCCCACGAAGCCAAAAGGAGCTTTAAAACATGACCTGCTCTCTGCCTTCAAAGGGTCAGCAAACCTCACTCTGCAGATAGATGGAAAACAATGCTGCTGATTAAAACAATGTATTTTTTTCTTCTTTTTACGGTTGCTTTCCAGAGCAGAACCCAACTTTTTAATTGCTTAGGACGAGCTTCAGGCGTATCTTCATGAGGGCAATTTCCTCTGTCATGTTATGCCACATGTCACTCAAGGAGCAGTGTACGAAGTCCTTTTTGCAGCAGCAAAACCAGTTACCATTTCGATGCCTCTCACAAACCTTCCCTTGCAAGCCCCACCCGAGAGCAGGGAGCACGCGGGGCTGAGCCCTGCCGAGGGACAGTGCCGCAGGAGGAGCTGTGACGCCCAACGGGGCCCTGGCACTCACAGCTCATTTCTGGGATGGGACAAGTAAAAGGCCCATTTTTCCCAATCGGAAATTAAGCCTCCGCAGCTTGCCGAAGCCACAGAAGACGTCAGGAGCAAGGCAGTCCCTTTTCCAGGAAAGCTCTGCTCCTAACATGGTATGAGAGCAGTAGGATCCCACCAGTGCCGCAAAGCGGAGCTCCGGCAGCCGCTGCTGGGCTAATCGGAGCCAGCAGCTGGGAGAGGAAGCCAAGGACAGCTTTTAAATGCACGCAGCAGAGAGAGGAATGAAAAATATTAATTTTAAATGGGTTGACACTGGCCTTGGAACTAGGCAGGCAAACATCCAAGCCTGTCAGGAGGGAGTAATGAGGGCTTTTAAATTAGATGTGATCACCTATCTGTGGCTGTACGGAGTATTTGCTGTATATCCCCCATACCTTAGGGAGAACCCCAGACGCGTAAGGTGACAAGCGTGCTGTCCATGTATGGGCTCTTTGATCAGAGAGTTTCAAGTGCTTCTCCGGCTTTAATTTAGTGCCTTAATTACCCTGGGGTTTAGGTAAATATAATTGTCTTCATTTTTCCTAGCAGCACACAGAGAGGAATAGACTGACAGAGAAACCAGAAAATGAGAGCACCCCCCCGCCGCTTTCCTGCTCCTGCCAACAGCCCGTACATCAGGGCCCCGCCAGGAGACTTCAGGCAGGCAAAGCTTTACCTGCTGAAGGCATATCCATGTAGTCCTCTCTAGAAACTGTAATCCTTGCCCTCAAGGAGAAGTGAGCTGTTTTGCTTGCCATTTGTCTTCTTCAAAGCTCTGGCCAAGCTCGTCCTCATTAGGAGGCCATTAAAACACCGATGTTCTTCTCATTACGATTTCCTCTTGGATTAGACGGGAAGATTTTTAAACACTGTAAAAAGATTCTCTGATTCTGACATTTCGGGGGGTTTATTTGCCCAGGCCAAAAGCTTGCAAGGAACAGGAATGGGAAACCATATCAGTGTTCAAATAAAATGCCACAATCATCCACAGAGGCGAGGGGAAAGCCCTGCAGTCTCATTAGCCAAACTTGCACATGGTTATAATCAAACGGGTGGGAGGGAGACATTCCCTTGGCCACGGATACCACCGATTTTTTCCTTAGGTTCCAATTCTGTAACTCTTATTCATCCGAAGATAAACGGGCTTTTCAGGCAGGGAGAGAGGGCTTTGGGACCGGGCTCTAAGGCTTTTCATGTATTCAGTTGTCACTTGCCTTTTACATTCAAATTCTGATGGGTCAGACTTCCTAGACGGTGTCTTTCAACACCTAATAACTCACCCAGCAAGCTCCAGTGCTAATACAGACGTCTTCTTATCAAGCCTGAAACAGGGTTTTGGGGGGATTATTTTAAAGACACTTTTTGGTGCGCTCTCCCTCTACGTTTATACTGACTCCTTCACAAGGATTATTTATGTGGCATTTCTTTCCCATTACACAGTTGAAAACATCACCTGTTTTAGCAGGAGATTTCTGGGGTGAGTGCAGAAATATTTTGAGGAATTTGGTCATTGCCATTTGCTAATGGAAAATCTAGTAACCGAAGTGTTTTTTTTTTTCTTTTAAACCACAATAAATTTTATATTTGTTACTGCTGGATTCCCATTAAATGCATTAATTACAGGAATGTTTAATGAAGCAAATAAAAAAAAAGCCATTATGTATAGAGCACTGTGAAAAACAAGGTATTCAGCAGAGTGTGCTCTTATATACTCTTAATAAAAGACCTTACCTTAAGGTAAAAACCCAATAAAATATGCCATAATGTGCTATGGGACCCACCATTGATTTACAATGCATTACTCCTTTAGCAGTAAGCAACTTTTGCACAATACACAGCAAGCTTTTATATATTTATATATAAGACCTTTTTTCTTCTAACAAAGATTTATTGAATTTCCCCAGAGCATGTTCATTTTCTAAAAAGTTCTTTGTTTTGCTCTACTATATTAGTTGTAGCAAAGGCAACAATCTCCTTCCTGATTGACACTTGCGATATTAAAATTACAAAAAATATGGGAGTCAATATCGCAATACTTTATATAGAAATACTATTCTGCACGCTCTATGAGACTAAATGAAAATGGAGTTTTGCTAATACCTGGCATTTTGCAAAACCATAGCACATTGGGCGAGGTCTAGAAATACATGGTGAAATTATCGTAAAGTCCCAGTTTCTAATTCCTCCAAGGAACTATAAATGAGTAAGTTTTAAAATAAGTTCATACACCTTCTGTTCCCCCAAATTTAAATGCCAAATATGTAAAACCCATACCAGCAAGTTCAATCCAACCGCCGAGAAAGTTAAATTATGCATAACATGATGAACATGGGTTGAAATCTTTGAAGAAATAAAGGAGGATTCCCTGAAATGCACTCGCCAATCCTTCGCATGTCATCAAAGACTGTTTTTTCAAGCACGATGTAATGTCTCATGATATAATGGAACAGTTCTCGGTGTTCCCTATTAGTCACACTGATTATTATAGTTGGCACAGGGTCCTCTCTGCGTTCGCTCCTCAGAGGTATGTTTGCTCGCTGATTCCCATTCATTCCACTATAAAACCCCCTGGTTTTAAAAGGGCCCCCTTCTGCCTCAGCTTCACCTGCAATAACGGGAGGGGAACACGCAAGACCCCTGTCCTGCAAATGCACGCACACACATGCAGAGAGACCGTCCCACTGAAGTTCTCAGTGGTTTACCCCCATATGCATGTCAATATATGCAGAACTGTGGCCTACAGGTAGAATAAATGCAAGAGATTTTGAGGGGAAAAAAAATGCTTCTCTCTTTGCCTTGGTCACCTGAGAAAGATCTGCCTTGCAGACAGTGAGTGTCCTCCATCTTTACACAGGAGAGCGAGGAGGGGACATCTCTTGCAACCGCAGAGGCCAAGGCTGGCCGAGGCATTGGGAGACGCGTGTGCGAGGGGCCGCCGTGGGCACAGCAGCGTGTGAGACAACTGTGTCACCACCCGCACCACGGTGACTGGATTTCTGCATTTGAGTTTCTGCCGGTGCTTTCTGGGGTGCGAAAAAGCAACGGCTCCTCCCGTGAACGCCCAAATGCGCTTTGCTTGTGTGAAGATCAGGGTCTGTACATAAAATCAGGTTTACATTAATGGGTACCAGAGCTTTTCAGCACCCCCCATCAACGGCAGCAACGTGAAACAAGCCAACTTCTCATTGATACAGGCCAGAAGCAGGGGAAGGGAAGGGAAGGGAAGGGAAGGGAAGGGAAGGGAAGGGAAGGGAAGGGAAGGGAAGGGAAGGGAAGGGAAGGGAAGGGAAGGGAAGGGAAGGGAAGGGAAGGGAAGGGAAGGGAAGGGAAGGGGAAAGGGGAAGCGGGAAAGGGGAAGCGGGAAAGGGGAAGGGGAAAGGGGAAGGGGGAAAGGGGAAGGGGAAAGGAAAAGTGGGAAAGGCAAAGGAAAAGTGGGAAAGGCAAAGGCAAAGGCAAAGGCAAAGGCAAAGGGAAAGGGAAAGGGAAAGGGAAAGGGAAAGGGAAAGGGAAAGGGAAAGGGAAGAAGCATCTGCTTTGCAGACAGCAAGTGTCCCTCATGTTCGTACATCTCTGGGGGAGCAGAGCAGGGACGAGACATTTCTCGGCCTTCCACACTTCTCCCAGCTTCCCCATGCACGCTGCAAAGGCCTCTGCCAGCCGCTCCCAAACCTTCAGGCTGACGGTGGCTGTGAGCACTACAAGGCCCCACTCCCTCACCTGCCGCCATCCCAGCGCCGGCGGGCACAAGCCCCGCTCCCACCCGGGCCAGGCAGGCAGGTGGCCGAGGACAAACCCGGAGAGGCCCCAAGTTCTGCAAGATCTCCGGCAGGTGCCTTTGCTCGGCCAGGCGGCCCAGGCACCGCCGCACCGGCGGGGCTCTGGGTGCGGCCCGTTACAGACGGGGCATCTGTAACGGGGCATCATCTGTAACGGGGCATCTGTAACGGGGCATCATCATCTGTAACGGGGCATCTGTAACGGGGCATCCCCCGGGCCGCCGGCGGCGGGGCCAAACCCGCGCTAACCGGCAGCGGCCGCGGCCAGCTCGGCCCGGCGGGGCGAGCGTCGCTGGGCACAACGGGACGCGGTGGTGGTGCGGATCGGCACGACTCGGCTCGGCACGGCTCGGCTCGGCACGGCTCGGCTCGGCTCGGCACGACTCGGCTCGGCTCGGCACGGCACGGCACGGCTCGGCACGGCTCGGCACGGCACGGCTCGGCACGGCACGGCACGGCACGGCTCGGCTCGGCTCGGCACGGCACGGCACGGCTCGGCTCGGCACGGCACGGCTCTGCTCGGCTCGGCACGGCACGGCACGGCTCGGCTCGGCACGGCACGGCTCGGCACGGCTCGGCTCGGCACGGCACGGCACGGCTCGGCACGGCTCGGCTCGGCACGGCACGGCACGGCACGACTCGGCTCGGCTCGGCACGGCTCGGCACGGCACGGCTCGGCTCGGCTCGGCTCGGCACGGCTCGGCTCGGCTTGGCAGGGCTCGGCTCGGCTCGGCTCGGCTCGGCTCGGCTCGGCGCGGTGCGTTCCCAGTCCGGCCGTGCCCCCCTGTGGCCCGCCCGGGAAGCTCAGGCCTCCGCCGCCGCCGCCGCCGCCGCCGCCGCCGCTTGTCCCCGGGCAGCCCGGCTGAGGCGCCGGTTCTGGGGCGGGGGCCCGGCGTGCCCGGTTCGGCAAATTTAGGACCAGCGTGGGGTGATGGCTGGTGCCGGTGTCAGCCCTCGCTGACAAAAGCGGTGCTGATGTTTTTCTTTCCTGCCCTAACGCAGGTGGCTACGGGGCAAACTGTCCCCGTGAGCCGATCTGATTGAAACTCGTCAAACCCCAGCAAAGTCAAAATTACCACCACAAGGTCTGCAATTGCTTCCTGCCCACGTCAGCCCCCACCGTGGCTGTGCCGTCACTAGGTCTCGCACAAGGAAGAGACAGTACAGTACTTTTTTTGCAGGAACGGGGAACGGTGTTCATCAGTTTGGTGGCAACCCCGCAGTACACCAGGGTAAGAGCAATGGGGAAATGCTACCCTGATTCACGTAAATGCTGTCCTTCCTCAGGGTCACTCTTTCATAGAATCTGGGGGAGGGCGCTGAAAAACACCGTGGGTTCCGCGGGCTGGCATCCCACTCTTCCTGCAGTGCTACCCAAGGAGAAGGGAAGGGGATTGCACTTGCGGTTTCTTCCCTTTCCTATTTCAGAGCAGATCATTTTCACTGTCCTCTCATGTACCTTAGTACACACCTAAAATTGCCATCTACTTCTGTTTTTCAGCAAGAAACCAACTATGAAGAGGGCAGGTGTAGGAATGTGAGTGAAGAATTCCAGCCCAAGAATGAAAACAACAAAGGAATTTTGAGTTGTCGTCATAAGTAGCATCCTTACTCTTTATATGTATATACATCTCAGCCGCTTTGTCTGTGGACTGTGCTCTTTCTGTGATCAACTTCAACCGTTATAGAAATGACAAACTGAAAATTTGGCACAAAAATGCTCAGTTGGAGTAAAGCTCCGGAGCTTATAAAGAGCATACACAGCCATGTGCTGTGCATAATGCATCTCTCTCTCCTGTACAGCAAGGGCAGTCTTCAGCTTTTGGAAGCTTTTCCTGTTAAAATGCTAATCCTGAAAGAAATCAAATGAGCAGCATGGAGCTCTGTAGAGGGGACAGCACAGCCTGCAGAGGGACCCTGTGCATTGGGCATAAGTGGCAAGGGTTTGGTAGCAGGGGGTGACCAGTGTGGAAGGAGGCCATGAAGAGTCCAGTGCCAAGCACAGGCACCTCTGAAAGACGTGAAACCACCCCATCACCTGCCAAAACTTCTGCCCACCCGAGGAGCACATGGTGCCCTGACTCAGACATATTTAAGAAAGCAAGTAGCAGCCTTCAGGGACAAGTGAAGACATGGAGACATGGGTCTGGAGATGCTGTGGAGGAGGCAGCTGGAAAGAGAGGGGGTCTTGGCTGGAGGCACTCCCTGCCATAAAGGGAGACATCTCTGAGGGATCGTGGCCTGTTGGCCACCCACACTGGGGCAGGGACAACCCTGAAGGACTACGGCCAAGGGTGACCCAAGTAAGAGGCAAAGAGCAGCAGATGGAAACCAGCAAGATGCATGCAGAAGCCGAAAGAAACAGCCAGCATGGCAGACAGAAAACAATTGCCTCGCCAAAGGGATTGGGACAGACGGAACGTAACCTGCCTGGGAAATCAGGTAAGCTGAGATGAGGCGGAGCTAGGAGAGGTGTTTGACCTAAGTGTTTGACCTAATGGGGTGTTTGACCCCATTGGGAAGGGGGAGGAAAGCTGTTTACTTCAGTGTTTCATTGTTGGTGCCTATTGTCAGTACCCTAATCAGTAATGGGAAATTTGTGTTATACGGCAACAAATAATAACATAAAAATTCCACAAATTGAGGCTGTTTTGCCTGTGACACCCTGAGCACATTATGTTGGCTGACATGAGCAAGGAGGCCATAACCCCTTACTACCCATTCACACCGTAAATCTACCCCAGTACAACATACTCGGCACTCACCATCTAGAAAACTACATTATTCGTCGCAAAAAGTTACTTACGCATTTCCAATTATATAATTCATTTTTGGACCTATATCTTACGGGAATCGGGCAAATTATCATTTAGGTTATTGATGCTTGAGGTGTCAATGGGAAGAGCAGGAACTGAGAAGAAATCCAAATCTTTTGGTCACATGGGACTTCTCAAAGAAGCCAGATAGGCTTTGTGTAAAAATATTTCATTTGTAAGTTTTCAGGCCACGTGCAAAGATTTCAGTGCATTTTAGGTAAAACCACTAAAACAAGGGGTTTAGAATGTAAGAGAAATCTCAAATATCTGAATAAAATCCTGAGTTGCACACATCTTACAGTTAAAACAGTCTAAGTAAATGGGAGAGAAAATATTGTTATTATTCACCGGTAAATTGGTTTTCTCCATTTTGCTGTGTGTTCCAGCAACTCCCTTTTTGTTGATAGGATCCTTAAAAACATGGTTCAGCTATCCCTTTTAATGCCATTGTTTAGAATGAATGTCTGAAGCGGACAACCCAAACACATAGAGCAGCCCTTTGAATCATGCTACCAAAAGTGGGTTTTGCTGGAAACTACTTCTTAAAACCAGTCATTAGGTTAAAACCAAAGCTGAAACCCTCCTTCTTCATACTGACACTCCAATACACTACAAAAGCTACCTGTGCATGTGCTGATTTTTATTCCTGTGCCTAGCTTCTGGTACCGTGGGATTATTTGTGGTAGTGCAGATAAGCACAAGCATGAGTGTTTGCAGAAACCGAGCTTATCTCCAGCCTGTATTAGCAGGATTCAGGGTACTCGAGCAGACACATACTGCTTTCTCTCAGGAGCCACAGGGTGAATAGCCTCCAAGTTTCAGATCTCCTTTTCCACTCTAACTTTAAAGTTAAAACTTCAAAAGTCTGCAGTAAGAACCTTCGGGGATTAATGTAATTCATTCTTTCCTGTCCAAGTTTTACATTGTGAGGTTATTACATTGCTCACCACAACTGCAAGCTCTTGGCCAGAGACAACTGTTTCAGTTTATTTTAACAGGGTGTTTACCTTATTAAAGTAATAACAAAGAAGGATGATTGCATTAATTACTACATCAAACTAGCTGCCATGGCACTCCCCTGCCAACCCTCAAATCAATTAGTTGCATCTGTAAGTCAAGTGATTGAAGGGTTTTTTATTATTATTCCTTTTCCCCTCTTTTTTTTTTTTTTTAAATCCATTTTGCCATTAATAGTGTCTCTTTAAGTGAAAGCTATTGTTCTTCACTGAGAGGATGGGAAGATTTAGATGGTCTCCTAACATGTGGTAAGAGGTTCGAGGCTTGATTCATAGTTACTCAGAACCTTCTGAAGTGAAATATAGCCCACAAAGTGATTTTAAAATGCTACTATTTTCAACTGATAGCAGTTTAAACTCGCCTTCCCCCGGTGTAATCGGTTACAGGGGTGCCAAAAAGCGGTAAACCTTTGGGGTTGTCATATCTCTATGAACGAGTGGTATTACTGGTGTCACACTAATATAAATCCAGCATTGAGAACCTGACCAAAAATAGCTACATCTCTTGGTTTTATGTTTCGATCTAGTTTCCTAAGGAAACTATGGTTATGCACTGTATGCAGGGGAGTGAGCGTACATCTTTATGTCCCTCCTAATAACTTTCAAATCCATCGGACAATTTCAAAAAGTCAGGTGGGCAGCAGTCACAAAGCTCCAACCAGTCTCATGAAAGGAAAGGGCTGGATAACGGAGAGAGAGAACGCGTGCCCCACCGGTGAGGGAGAAGGCAAAGACGTGAGCACGGTCCTCCCCATCCACACATGAGGCATAAAGCCGCGGTTCCTCCACTCCCCGGCCAGCGTGGACTGAGCACGTAGTCTGGTAGGTTTGGAGACACCAACTCTTTGCTTCCCGCCACAAGATGGTTGCCGATGAGCGCCCAGGGTGTGTCTTTGCCCCCAAGACTCTGAAGGAATATGTGCAATCAGGATTTTTTAGGAGCAGGAGTTAATTTTTACATCAGAGGGGGAGGGAGTGCCTCTTCACTGGAAGCTGCCTGCAGAGACGGCAGCAGGCACAGCGCGGCCTCCTACGTCTCTGACGGGGATAAGCAGCAAGTCCCTGGGCATTTTTAGCAGTACCCTACAGCTGCCAGTTGCAGCTCTAAGGTAGAAGGATGACAATGGAGCTGGCTGCTGCTTCCCAGTTCTAATTTTATCTAAACCAGATCATGAGCAGTTAAAAAAAAAAGCCTTGGGACTGCTCTAAGCTAAACCAGCTGTTTATCAAGAGCTCGCAAGGGCAGGGGACAGCAATACTGTTCCTGTCATCTCCTGTCTTCAGCGTTCTGCCTGCCACCAGCTGCAGAAGCCACCGGGGCTAGAGATTTCCCAACAATGGAATGAATTGCACGGTGGGAAGATCCATCTCATTCTGGTCCCATTGTTCTAACAGTACAAAATGTCTCAGTGCAGCAGAGAATCTGGCTTTTTGCATCTCTCCCAGCTTCTAATAGGTTTCAGCAAGCAAATGTGTTGCTTGTCCCATTTTCTTGAGAGTACATAATCACAGTCAGAGACATTCAAATGGATTTTTTGGGGGAAAAAACTGTTGCACATCGGACATGTCAACATAGGTTGCTTGAGATGGGAATGGGGGGAAATACAGGAGAGACCTCTGCCTGTGCCATAGGGGAGATCTTCACAGCAAAATTACTAAGCCAGGGAACATCACTTTTTGGTGTAAGTAAAAACCTCAGCATCACCAGTGCAGTCAATTAGGAGGACTAGGAATTTCCCTGGAATCTTTGGTCAAATTCTGCTAGTGGATGCTCCATTTGGCTTCCATTTCCCTCAGCTGGGCCTCACGCATGCATCTAAAGTAGCATTTGGCCCAGAAAGAGGAATCGGCACTTCAGTTATAAGCAGAAGCATTTGGTACGCCTCACGTGGGATTTCATTCCTGGGCAGAAAAGTCTGGGGAGATCGACAGGGTTCCTTTGTTGCCCAGTGATTTAAGGTGTGTTGATTTGCATGACTTCATCTTCCACCTTCCAACACTCATGAGGGTTTACTAAATTAACTGAAAGGAAAGAGAGGCAGCAGAGGAGTGGGAGAATGGGACCATCCCACATGGATCGTTCATGTGTGCTGGTCCTGACAACATTAGAGAATTCCTGTGTTTAGCAAGAAAAAGAAAGGAGCCCACCCACCATTGCTGCACCCTGGTGCTTATGGTATTACGCCATGCAAGTAACAGAGGGTATGTTTGTATTTAAAAGAGTGTTTCAAAGCCAAATGTGGTAAAGAAAATACCTAGTGTGATAATAAATCACTTAAGATGTTTGCAATCTTACAAAACAGGGATTGTTGAGAATTTTCATGTTTCACTCCACATTTTCTTTCAAAGAGATGGGAGGAGAGAAAGTTTTCAATTTGTCTTGCAGACATGTAATTTTCCTGTTCGTGTTATGTCTTTAATTATGTCATTGAGAAGCGCTCAGCAGAATTTGCTTCCATTGCAATACCTTCTGAAATGAAGAATTATATTCCATGCTAATTGTAATGATAGGCGAATTTCCATCTTCATAAGAAAAAACATGTTCGTGGCCAAGGCCACATAAAGAACAATTCAAGTGCCAAAGCACAGGCACTTCATGCAATGGATGCAAAGTAGCCTTTGATGTCCCATGGTTCCAAGACACCTGCTTGAGGCTGGCAAATGTGTCATAGGACTCTACAGCGCATCTGCAACCTCTGCAAAAGCAGGTGAAGGGTAGGCAGGTGTCTAAAATGGCACTGGTTACCACTGGTTAGGCACTGGAATTGCTATGTACTGTTGTCATAGATTCCTGCATAGGTTTGAAATTCTTCTGATTCTGGATTCGATGGGAAACACAAGAGAGCATGCGTTCCTGTCTGTCTTATTATACCCTACTCTGTCTCTCACCATAAAGTAAGTTGTGGTATGGACTGGGGTGTCTTCTGTAATACCATAATACTAAAAAGTAACTAGCATAGCAATGTTATTCTCAGTAATTCATCACAAATCCCAAGATTACATCTTTTAATGCAGGCAGGTAATCTTACCCAACATCAGATAATATTCACCTACTCTGATGGTTTTTCCCAGTACTGCATGGTACATGCCACTGATGATTAAGTGACCAACAGGTTTTATTTAAAGGCTGCAAGACCATAAGTCTTTGAAAGTATGGATGAACAGCAGATTGACCAAAGCAAAGGCTGAAATTGAGCTGGGATGTATTTGATGACATTAACATGCACCCTGAGAAGATGGATGTACTGAAGAGCTTATGAAAGAATATTGAGATGGAAAGACAGAGGCAACAGAAGCTGCTGGCAGGGCAGGCATTAGATTGATGGTGGTTGGAGAGAATACAAGTCAATGTAAACTAGAAGAGGAAATAGCATCTCTATGAAGAAGTAGGTAGCAAATAGACTGGACAGAGTATATTTATGTTGTAGTGACTCTAGAGTAGACATACGTGAGCAAGAGATGCATAGAAATGATGCCACAGTGTTTATTGGACTTCTCCTTCTGTCTCGCTGACAAGATGAAGATCCATTGGGAGTTAGCTGCATGTGCGAAATCCAGAGCAAAGTCAGGGAAATTAAGGATGCTTGAAGGCACAAAGATGAATTCAGGAGCATTGGCTTCATCTAAGTTACCTTATGAAACCAGTGTGTTCCAACTGACAACAGTCATTCACCTGCACTGTGATCTGAAGAAAAAAAAGTCCCTTCACTTTTCTACAGTTGAGAATTTAGTGAAATAGTCACTCCAGAATAACTGTCCTTAGCAGTGGTTATGCAAAGTGAACTGAGTTGAAATCAGAATTGTACAGAATAAGACTGTCTATGCATGGAATTATAACAAAATAACAATTCTTGAATAGTTATCCTGGAGAAATCCAAGATTAATCAAACCTATGGCCTTGCAAAGAAAATAAAAAGAACTTTAAACAAAATCTAATGGGGTAGTGTTTCAAAGGGTTCCCTCAGCTTCTTTGTTTTTGGCTTAGGACTTACATTTTGACTGGAGCTTTACCGCTTCTGGAAGGTTGCAAAGAGTACTCAATTTTACAAAATCATGGAAATTAGAGCTCCTTTGGCAGCCCAGTGTGGTACTGTTCCCCACGGTCTCATTTGGAGGAGAACTGCCCAAAGGCCAAACTGTACCCAGGATGGGGAGCACACACACTTCTCACTATGTCAATAGAAATTCCACACACAGACCTAGGTAGTAAATTGCGCTGCATACTTAATGCAAAAATTGGTGATAAGGAGAAACATAGGAGATTTTGCAGGAGCTTGTGCTTTGTGAGAATGATTGATATCATCATGCATAAAGTATTGAATATTTAAATGGGCTGGGGAATCTCATCTGCTGATTACTGGATGTTAAAATATGTCATTTCAGAACTCAGAATACCCTTTCAAAGAATTTTCTAACTTTCTCACTCTCTCTGGAGTCATTAATTATACGGGTTTGAGAATCAGTCAAGGGACATACTCAGTTTTTTTCTCCAATAGGCAGAGAAATCCAGTTCAAAGTATTCTACCTAGTCTCTCAGCAAATTAATAGACTGGCATATGTGCTTCCTTGGCTAACACTTTTCACCTGTGACAACTGCAGGTAATTATTTTGCCCAAGTGAAACTGATTCTGGGCATTCTCAATGAGAAAACCTTTCTTTCCCGGTTCAATAAAATTTGGTATATGTTTCACCCTTGGAACTTAGATCTTTCATTAAAAAGTTGTATGGCAGTGAGAGCTGACTCTTTGCATTTGAATACTGGTCTCCAAAGAGACATCGATAGTGGGAGCAAGAGTGCCAATGTTATTCTTTAAAGATGAGGTAAGTTACATCCTGCGCAAACTTAAGAGAGAAATGTGTTTGTGACAGTTATTTTTATTATGACAGGGCTGCTTGCAATGGTTGAAAAAAAGCAGCTGCACCAAGAGATACTTTTTTTTAGGATAAAGCTTGGTAAAAAGTTGAGTAATTCTCCTATTTCAGGTACAACTGGCTACAAATTGACCCTGAAATCTAAAGGCCAATAGAGCTTTGGCAAACCACACTATTTTAGAACGACTGATTGTTGCGCAAATGTTTACAGAAATCCCATCAGAGCAACATCAAATGAAATATCATGTTTTTCAGATTAGTCCTTTGTAAAAATGTGTTCTCCTTTGTAACCATCATAAAAAAATGACAAAGAGAAAGCCACAGATTCAAAACTGAAACCAAAGCAAGGGCTCTCTGTCCGTTGTGGTCATAACTCACTCAGAAGACCATGTTGGTAATGCTTCCCTTCCAGTGTCACTGGACTGACACCACCATGTGTGTTGCTGTACCTGATGTTGATGCCACACCTCATGTCCCAGTGAGTTTACCTGTTTGGGTCCAGTTGTACTTTCTGAGCCATACGGCCATTTCGGCATCTTGCTGTAGACTAGTTCATGTACACTCAAAGAAATGTTAGGGCTAGTGCAAAGGAGCACAGAAACAATGACTCCACTCAACTTTTGGTATGTCTTAAGCCATTAACCTTGCCTATTCACTTGAATGACCTGAGAAGAAATAAACAGTACACTAAGAAGACAACATAGAAAAACTAGTGCAATCATGGTATTCCAAGACTTGTTCGTAAAGCACTTTCAAATATCCAAATGAAAGATGGTGGAGGTTGGGTTATTGCTAGTAAAAATCCAAGTAACTTATTGAAGTATTCATGAGGTGAATGCAAGAGTTACATCATTAGTCTTCTTAAAACTTTTTATAATTGAATTCTACAAATCAGCAAACAATGAAATTACTCCATTGGTTATTGGGTGCGGTAATATTTACTTCACCACTACAAGTTGTTTTTATTGGGCATTGTTACACCAGCTAATCACTAGCAGGTCTGCCCTTAGGAAATTTTGTTTAGGAAACCAAAAATATATCTCTTTTTAATGTGAAACAGTTGACATGAAGGCTTATGGATATTAGATGAGGGTTTGGATTTTGAAAGGGGGAGCTGGAATGTGAGAGGCCCCAAAGCACGTATATTCCTGAGCCATCTGTTGTGCCAGCTACACAAAAGCCAAAGAGGGCCAGGAACTGCTTAAGCTTGGGAGTGCTGCCATGAATACCAAGGGGAGAAGGACCCACAGACAGGACCCTAACAGCCACAGACTTTAGGGCTGGGAGGAAAAAGGAGCATCTCAAGCAAACTTGAGGATCTAAACTGCATCCACTTTGCTTTTCAGACTCCAGCACTCCCACCACCCACTTGCTAGAAACAATTGCAGCCTTTAGAGCGATGAGTACCTCAGAAACATTTTGGGGAAGTGTTGGAATTTGGATGCTGGGGAGTGCTCAATAAATTATTTTCCTCTATCTTTTATTAAGAGCCTCTGCTATTTTTTTCCTTGAACAGCCAGCCTCTCTCTCTCCCCTGGAAAAATTCTAATACTGATGAAGACTGAGAAGTAATTTAAAAACCAAAAAACAGAAAAAAGCTCCAGCCCTTCATCCCAGGTAGGAAGAAAATCAACCTTCTTTCCATAACTTTGTCAGAAACATCAGAGTTGTTTCTTTTCTTTTTGCAATAACCACTGGACTTTTTGCTCAGTTGTTTTAAAATTCTTTAAAAGCTGGATTCTATCATAAGCTTTTGAAAAGCAAGTATTAACTTCTTGAAAGGTCAAAAAATACTGTAGGATCAATGGAGCATTAAAATGTAGCAAAATAAATATGCAAAATAAGTTCAAAAGCATAGAAGCACTTGATGAAAACTTCTGCTACAGCAGAAATAGACAGTACTCACACCCCAGTAAGTGGAAACATATAGGAAGTGGTTACTTCAAAACCCATGTTTTCCACAAGACCCAAACACTTCCGAATGCCACTGGGATTGCTCACAGGAGTAAGGAGAAATAAATACACAGTTTTCAGGATGGGAATCCCTGGATCAGAAGCTTCTCAGACATGGACTCAGCCCTTTACCAAATGCAGGAAGACTGCATGTGTCATTATAGAAAAAAATGGTGCAAACTCTGCTTACCAAGTGCATGCTTTTTTTTTTTTTTTTTTTTTTTTTTTTTTAAGGAAAACCCCAGAAAGGTCAGAAATTTGAATGACCACCCTGAAATCTGAAGTTTGTTATCCCCATGAGAATTTCTGTCTAGAAAATAATAGGAAGAGGCTGTCCCACCAAAGTGCCTTGAGCAATGCTGATGGCTCTGTCCACTTCTGTTCTGAGCCATTCCTACCAGCACCAGGTGAGAGTTCACATTATAACAGCCTGCAAGCAAAAGAGGAGTGCAACACATCTCATCTGTATTCATTTCACATCGATGTAGAAGACTAAGTACAATGCAGGGTAAATGTAAATATCTCAGTCCAGGAAGCAAGAAGACTTGCTCAGTCTTCCTGCCCACCACATGCTGCCTCTCTACAAGTACATGGAAAGATACCTGTTGAGGTGGTCGTCTTCTGGGATGTAAACATCACATCATTCATAACAGAAAAAAGATCACTGAGTTCTTTAAACCACTTGAAAGAGGTGACAATTTTCAATCACTGCTTGACTGAGATTTAGTGTTGAATCCTATTTGTGGGAAAAACATAAACCTTCTTCAGCCATTCTGTGACTGACTTGCAGTTTCTGCATTTCCAGGCTGGCATGTATAACTTTGAAGGGAGCTTTTCACTGTTCTTGTCATCTTTGACTGGCCCAAAAGCCAAGAAAATTAAATGTACAATGCCAGGGAGACATGAGTTATCAACCTTAAAGACTCTCCTTTTATCCACATACTGTCCCTGTGGTACAGAGAGGCATAAATACAGAGTTCTCCCATTTCAAATTTGGGTGATGAAGAGTTTATTCCTCAATTGCATGGAGAGTCATTATTTATTTACCAAAAACCTACTTGTTTGTTTTGGTGTATATCTGCCATCATGTCACTAATGCCTCCCTTCCTTTCCCACATATGCCACCATAGCTCCCCTCTGTTTCCAGCACCACATCCTCAGTTTACTCCCCAGAACAGCATGTGGTTGCAGCTCAGCTGGGCACCCAGACTTTCTGGGGTTGTCATCTTGATACAAACGGCTTACAGCAGCCATCACCTTGCAGATGGACAAGGTGGATTCAAAAGGTGGTATTTTTCCCTTCCCTGTATAGTTAAGGAGGCAACAGTTGGCTGCTGCTGCCAGCTGGTCTACAGTTCACCTATCCACGTGGAAATCAGTAGATAAAACCGCAAAAGAGAGAAACCTTGTCTCTCATGGTTTCCACTGCAGCACTGTCATTGACTTCAGGGTAGCTGAAGTCATACCTTTTACACGATCTAAGTACATTGCATGATACTTCTGCTTCCTATGGACAATTTGTTGTGTATGTTTCAAACTATTGAAAAAGGACTTGATTTTCTTTAATTTGGCAAGCAAAGGAGGTGGGATTTTCAAAAGAAATTCCCCATCACAATTAAATAACAGAAGTCAAAAAAGGAAAAAAAACCCAAAACCTACAACAGACTTCTATTAGGAGAGTAAGAAGAGTAAAATCTAATGGATTTCCACAATTTTATTTATAGTTAACTCAGTGTTTAGAGAAGTTAGATAAGGTGTCTAGATAAGATAATGCTCCATATGGCATCACAGAGATTCCACTATAAACATCTTCCGTTTTACTGAACCACACTTTATTTAACCTCATTTGTATAAATAACACAAATTATTTGATTGCTTTCCATCAAGCAAAAGTTGTATAAATATTACTGAAACACAACCTGACTTTTGGAGCTTTTATTTACACTGCCTCGGCAGCAATGCACCCTTATAAATTAATGTTCTTCAGCACAAAGGCTGGATGTCTGAAGATGTGTTTGATCATGAAGCTTCAAAGGCAACACAGGGAACAGAAATTCAGAAACATCTTTCAAATTTAAAGAAACAATTGAATATGCTCTAATAATTCAGATCACACCAAACCTTGACCAGATGCTCACCAGATCTCAGCTGTGGTTCAGGATTGAGACTTGCTGCAATTTCACTGTAAGAAATGCCCAAGAAATCTCAAGACAAGGCACCTATTATCCCAGTGGTACAGTTGTAAAACAACATAGAACCATTGTAACAATTTAGTGCCATAAGGGTATCGTGTATCTGAAGAGAAGGTTTTGAATATATCAAGTGTATACAGGATGTGTGGATATGTATTCCACTGAGCTTTTTGCAAGAATATAAACCAAATTCTAATTGTGGCAATTATTTACTATTTCTTTGAAGAGTAACAATGGGATTCAACCAAAAATAACAGCAAATGATAACACAACCCCCACAGGGTCGATCCACACCATCTCACAGTTCCTGCTTATGACTGCTATTATAGAATTCACAGTTTTCTACATTTCAAAGAGCTGTCCCAAATAACCCCTCAATTTTAGAATTATCTAAATCCTGGTGAATTCCATTTGTGACATTCACATGTTGTGAAATCAGATTTCCCAAACTGAAACACTGTCACACTTGAAGGAAGTTAAAACCCAAGACTTTATTTGGTGGCCCAGGCTTTGGTGTCGTTCCTGTGAAGAGAAGCAATAGCTTCCCAAAAAAACCACATGGCATGTTCAACTGACATTTTGGACACTCTGCTAAAGAATGTAGATGTATTTATCACAACGGGCAAAATTACATTTTTATGATGCTTTAGTAGATACCTGCACTATTCCTCACCTCACTGTCCCTGGGTAGGGGTCCAACTCATAAGAATCTTCTATTTGCCTCACTGAGTTTTTAAGAAAAGCCCAAGGATAAATTTATTGAGAGACCATGGTTAAAATAAGAGCTTTGTTTAGTAAATAGAAACAGGCTTTTCAAAGAGGCTTCTGATTCTGGGTGCACCATGCTGGCCTACTTTTCAAAAATGCTTAGCACCTGCAGTTCCCCCTGCAAAGGAAGCTGGAGAATGAGACATTCCACACCTCAATTAGTGTACTGAAGGCACAAAAGCTTTAATTAACATAAAATCCAATGCAGTGATTTATGCAGATTAACCTTATTTACAAAGTTGAGCTTTAACAGGTGTTTTTCTGTCTTCCCTCCAAATTCAACAGTGTTTTAATTTTTCACTTAAGCAATCAAGCTCAAACAGAAACTAAGTTAAATAAATACATGACTCTGCTTTTGCCATTCTCACTTCACAAAGATCATTAAATCACAGAAGACTGGACACCATCATAACAAAAAAGAATGCCTTATAACAAAGGAGAAAAGAATTATGAACAATCCTGCATATGTCAGACTGCCTTCCAAAAGAGACTGAATACTGAGCGAATCCTTGCAGTCTTTGCAGTAAAGCTTCATGTATTGTACCTTCACTCTTGGATTGTCAGCATTATGCCTTGCCAATTCATAATTAACATCTGCTGTAGCTAAAGAACCCAATGCCAGATGCGAACTGCTAAGGTCCTTTTAAATTGTTGCACCACAAGTGTGAAGACCAGTTTTCCAGTGAGGGAGAGAGAGTTTCAGGACATGGTCTACAGAATGAGTCACTTGGAAGACTTGTATGGCATTCTTTAGCTATGTTCTTTCTGTAGTTATCTGAAAAGTAGGGATATGGAGTCAGCTGGTGAGAAGATGCCAGACCATCACGCCGTGTCACCATTACCTCAGTGGCCTGGTTTTGAGCCTTCATCTTCACCTGGCACCTTAAATCAGAGAGGTTGTTTTGCCTATGTCTTACCCCAAGGAAAGGCTTCAACTCCATTTGGCCTATTTGACCGTTCAGGAAGGATATTGTTAGGATCAGCTGCAAACCTTTTTAGATGGTGACATGTAAACCCAAGAAACAGATCTAAGAAAATAATCGGGAGATCTCCAGTGAAAAAGATCCTCATATCCAGTAAATGGGGGAGGTGAATTTAAGGGTGACAAGAACCAGAGCCTCCTCCAAAATTAAAATTCACTGTGGTATCAGCAAGCAAAGCTCTGTGTGTGCATACAAAATTAACACTGTCTGTGAAAATAAATAGCCTTGGCAGCAACACTCCAGAGCTAAAGCATAATTGGCCTGCATTTTACTCCCTTCTTTTTCCTTGTAATTTCTTTGTGTTGTGTTTCTTTGTGTAAAGAAACCCTCATTCAAGGGATTTATAGCTTTTCAGGGAGGAAATTAAAGATTCAATGTCTCTCCATCACTCACAAAGAGAGAGATTTGATTTTTAAAATAAATTATTGTTATTATTTGTGAACGCAGTTTATCTGCATATCTTCAGACAACTCTAGCTGTTCTTGCATCAGAGTTTGAAATACAGCAACTAGTGAGTGTGACGGGATGGAGGTTAAAATAGGAAGCCTTTTTTCCCTCCAAGGCATATTTGGAGCTTGGGGTTCATCTGAACAACGAGGAGACAGCCCATATTTGTACCTTCCCCCTCACACTTGTGTGGATCAGCCTGATGAAGGGACCAGATTTAGGATCATAGCATTCCTTCCCCCACTCCTCCTAACACTTGATAAAAATAAAACTCAGGCAACCAATTATGGATATTCCCCCCCGCCCCCGCCCCAGCATTACATTGAAACTTTAGAAAAAGCATATTCTAAAGGGGGCCTTAAAGAGCAGGATGAGAGGTTATTCATTACCTCCTGCAAACCAGACTGCGTTAAGTGCCTGATCCTCAAATAGATCTGATCCTGCAAGAAGGGGAAAGCCTGGGTCCCACAATGGGCTCAGTGTGGCAGCTCCCCCCACCCACACAGAATCCCATTGACGGCACTCAAACAATCTCACCCGCTGATGGACATTTAGAGGTCTACACTGGCCGTGCCACAAGGTTTTTTCCAAGAATAGCTACGGTTATTCATCCTAAATGGCCCAGCAAGTCTGGAGACAGCTCACATATTTTTGTTGAACATTATGCGCACAAACATGAACTCACAAGGGTTAGCTGCAGACTTGAGGAGGGAAAGACATTAAGTGCCTAGGTTTGTTCTGCCCATTTAGATCCGTTTTCTCGGAAAAGTGTGAGAATTAGTCTGGCGGTATATAACTGTAGTCTCTCCTCCGAAGACTGCAGCAAATGGAAACAATGAGAAGTGCTGAAGCTAAATACGACCCCTGGGTAAATGACATAATCCTCCCCAGTGCCAAAATGTTGTCTGAGGAATCCTCGGTTTTACACTAACCTGCTGTAATTCTTTTAGATGTCCCTTAGCTCTCATACCCTTCCCACAGGCACGTGAGTTTTGGCCATTTTACTGGGCTTAAGTGTTGGGACTGCACAGACAGCAAAAAAGAATTTTATAGGGAAAAGGAGTAGGTATGTTATGAAACCAAACCAGGACAATTTTTCAATATAAATAGCTTAAAGGATGTCACTGCTTCATTTGTTGTACAAGCCTCATGCAGAATGAAAATAGCTGCTCTCCTGACCTTATTGACCATGGCCAAATTTCACTCCTAGTTAATTTTGCCTCATTATTCCAGGACAGCCATCCAGTATTTCACCCACAGGCCTTTATCTTTTAATTTTAAAAAATCTAATTAGCAGAAAAAGTTCTCTTTGGTTTAAACTCAGCTATAGACTGATCTGCTTGGTACTGCCTTATACTTTCAAACTAATATGCCTCTTTGGGCATATATATATCTGCTCCATATAGCAACATCCCAAGTGCTACAGTATTAAGGAATTCTAGTAATAGGACACTTATGAGTTGAATCCAAAGGCAGTTTTCCTGGACACACTCTGAAGAAGATCTGAGCAAGACTCTGAAGTACAGAATAATGCCCTGGCCAAGAGAGGAAGGGAACTCTTTGCTTCTAAAGAAGAAGGAGAAACCTGGGTCTCCCAGCCAACAGCCATACAGAGTATGTCCACAACATATTCCATAAAGTGTCAATTTTGTGGCTTGAAGAAGTATGTAAAAGGCTTCAGTGGCAGACGCAATAAGTTATGTATAAGGAACATTATGATCAGCTGAATAATTCCAGAGGGAATAGAGAATAAAAGTCTCTGATACCTCACTAATATATAAGTTCTTTAAACTAATCAGCCAGCCCATGGTCAAGGAAGGTACAGCTGATTGTTTGCTTGGATTTCCTAAAGGTGTTAGACAAGGTCTCTCACCAAAGACTGCAGAAGAAGTTAAACTGCCACAGAGCAAGAGGGAAGGTCTCTCCAGAGAGTAGGGAAAATACTCAGGTTTCTCAATAGAAGGAGACCATCAAATACTCCAGTAGAGTCTGGTGCTGGCAGCCATGCTGTTCAACAAATTCCTAAAAATGTAGAAAGGAGGGTGGGTAGTAAGGCAACAAAATTGTTGAGGATTGTAAGAATAAAGGACAGCTGGGAAGAACTGCAGAAACATCAGACATTTCTTCACTAACTGGGTGAAAGAAAATGGCAAGATGAAATTCACAGGGTATATAGCCAGGAAAACCAGGCATCACTTGTACATTATGTTCATGGTGGAGTATTCTGAACAATTCATGACTACTCAGGAAGGAGATTTTGAAGTTCAAATAGCTCTGTGAAAATGTATCAATTAAGAAAGGCAGATCATATTACATAAAATAGTAGGAAAGGGGGAAAGAATAACATGGAGAACTCTCCAGTGCTGCGCCTACAAAATGGATATCATTGTGCAGTTCTGATTCTGGCCTACCTGAGAAGTTATAGAAGACCTAGAAAAGCTGTGGAAAAAGCAACAACGGTGATCGATGATAAGGTATAGCTGTCAGGGATGATTAGGGAGGCAGATTCTCCAGACCTCACTGCAGGGTGGTATGCTACAGGCTAATGAAATCATTACTGATGAGAATAAGGTAAATAGGGAAAGAAAGATTGTTCATTATCTTCCAATCCAAGAACTAAAAAACATCTAAAGATACAAGAAAGCAGCAGGTTCAGATAAACAAGAGGAAATACTTTTTCATTCAATGTATTCTTAAGCCATAGGACTGTGACAAAGGTCATTTTGGAGTTCAAATTTATGTAGAAAAATCTACAGGTGCCATCTTGGGTCCAGGCAATCCCTGAGCATGAACAGCTGCAGACTGGGAGACTGTAGCATCACTACATGTTTTCCCCTCCTAAAACGCTCCCTGAGGCATCCAATGTTGACCAGTGTCAGAGACTAACAGACTTGGCTCCTGTATGTGAATTAAAACAAAAAAGCTTCATGTACTAAAGTGGCAGGACAGTCAGGACTTCATGTTGTGAGGGAGCATCTTAGAAGACAGGTAAAGAAAGAGGCATTGGAACAGTATATAAAATAATCCATTCTTCACAAAACAGAGGCCAAAGAGAAGTTCCTGATGTCTTTCATAACATGAACTCAAGGAGGCATTCAGTCAAGGTTAAGTGTTGACAAAACTCCAAGCTGGCTGAAGATGTGCAGACAGGTTTCAGCATTCACCACAATGGGAAGCTGTCAAGGCCATGAACTTAGCAAGAGTCAAAAATGAACCAAATATTCATGTGGATAAATCATTGTTAATGATGATAACTTTGGACAAGACATTAAAATTCACACTTCTGAGGTTAAGCCTATCCTTAGAGGCTAACTCTAATGAGGGAGGCAAGTCATCCAATGCCTGCTGATGCAGGATTCTCACTCCTTCCCTTCCCGTCAGGCAGGACACAAGTGTATTTAGCCCCTTGGATCAAATCACAAGCTCTACAATGGGAACAGGTTTGTATCTTTTCCTATTTTTGCAGCAGTTTTAGTTTCAAAACTGATTTATTATGTGATTCTTCCTCTTTTTAGTAAGAATTAGTAAGGATATTTATGATGTCTTTATGTCCTTTCTGTTCTTTGGAGACACTAAGAGTGGGAGAGGTGTGGAGGCTCCAAATGTATTTTCTGTGTCCATTTGCTTTGGCCAGGAATTTGATTTATTGGCCATGTCACCACATCCTTGATAATAATCATAATAACCAACCTGGGAGAAAGGGATAGAAATGCCCAGCCATATCAAGAGGGAAGACAGAAAAAAACAGGTCAAAGCGATAAAGCATGGAGCTATTACCCAGAGTCTACAAAGCAAGGACAGTTATGGTACTCATAGCAAGGACAGTAATGGTAACAGAAAACAGCACCAAATGAATCCATCCAATTAACAAAGATCACACTAAAACAAAAACTAAAAAAGACAACATAATTAGCCTATTGAGTCTGTCATGTATAAACACAAGCCTGGATTATGATTCCTGAGCAATCAATAAACCCCCCAGGAAAGTCTCACCAGGCTGGGAATGGTGAGAATTATTTTAAAGCAAAACTAACAGGTTAAATTTACCTATAAACTATGTATTTTCATACAATTGAAGCCAGTCTAACCCATACCCCACAGAAATATTTCCAAGTTAGAAATTAAAACAAAATCGATCTCTCCAGAAAGCAGTGCATGAAAAGTCTTTTGTGTCCCAGCAACACTGTATCATTCTGTGAGATGAACTGAAAAAGGAGTTAAAATAAATCTGATTAATATATTTGCATGTGTAAAAAATGGAAAAACAGAATACAGTAAACCTAGGCAATGAAAAATATTTTCATATTTTAAGGTGTTTCAACAACCACTGTTACTGGTAACAACAGGCATAATTCACACCTTTTTTTCCCCACACAAATGTGAAACACTTACAACTGCTAATTTAGTCAATGGCGTGACCTGTTGACCCAAAGCTATCATATTTCATTACCCACAAATTGGAGACAGTTTGACTCTGTGGCAGGAGACACCTGCATCACCCACACTGCCACCAGCCAGCCACCACCAAGGGCAGGGCTGGGAGAGTGAGCAAACAGATGTGGGAGGTGAAAGGAGGAAGACATGGGTTAACCCGGACAGGACACGGCAAAAGCAGGGAGGTGTCTTCTTAGGAAGGACTATGGAAAGACGCTTCTGGAGTAATAAACTTCAGTCCTGGACCTTGTTGCCCACCCTTTCCCAAGTTATCACACCCATTAACTTCATAAAGGTGGCTGGAGTCTTCACTAACATCTGTGAAGTGCCTTAAAATTATGTCACATTATTAAATGTGCATTGCACGTGCCAAAAGGGCTCAAATCCTGCAGGTCTGGCTTGCCCAAATGGTTCAGCTAAAGCCAATGGGAATAATAATATCTGGGTGAGCAGGAAAAAATTCTCTTAAGGAATAATACGGATCAAACCCCAGGGCATTTATTGTGAGAAGAAGGGAAAATGTATATTTTATTCATTTTATGACAACTATTGCACAAAGCTTTCTCACTTGCTTACCCCCAAGGGGTTATACACTTTCCAGGGATAGTGGTCCTTGCCATGTGCATCAGCCATTTTAGTCCCAAGCTCTCTTCTCATCAAAGTTAAAAGAAATTTCACAGCGGCCTCCCATGGCAGCCTCCCTAGCCTGGCCATCATTGTTGACATTTAGTGCAATCAATCTTATTTCCATCACTGAAGTGAGGAACTGGGTAATCTTCTGTGCACATAGTTACCAAAATAAGCATTTATAAATGAATATACAAAGGACTTATTTAAAAGCAACACAAAGAGGACTTGAGAGGGTACTGGACTTTATGACCCCAGTACACAATTTAAATGGATGGACAAAGGGGTGGGGGTGGGAGGACATGAAAGTGTTAAAGAGTTGTAAGGATGGAGTTTTAAGAAGTTTTTTGGCATGGAAATTAACATGAAAGGGAGATCCGAAAGGTTTATTTTTTGGACGAAAACCTGTCCTGTGTATGTTTTAAGGCATGGGTGTGATTCGCTATTTGCCTTAGTCCATCCTGCTGCAGAAGGATGTTTCCCTCCCTCACCCCTCTTCATGCCTTTTGCCCTCAGCACCTCTCTTGTGCCAAGGTGGCTCTGTGGAACTGATCCAGATGAAAGCAACCCCCACCACCACAATTTTTTCTTGGTTTACTCATCAGCCAGCTCAGTCCCCAAATCTGGCTTCCTCCACAGATATCGGTGCCACAAGGTGGTGCAGGCAAGGAAAGAGCTAAACCACAAATAAACAATGAAGGGACAGAAAGGGGAAAGGATTGATCCACAGTAACAGATTAAGTGATTTACTAGGAATTGCAAGGGAGATCCCTTCCAACTCAAAAAAGAAAAAAAAAAAAAAAAAGAAAAATCCATCTGTGGATTATTGTGAGCTAGCAATCTCAAAGGATCCCCAAACAGTAAAATTATGAAATTTCACAACCTTTTTAACTTGCTGGCCTTGCTAGCAATTTGTTACACACCTTGCAAATGCACATATTGGTCCAAAAATAGGGGCATACAAAATATGTAGAGTCCCATGTTCCCACATTCCTACTTTCCACCTGTTTAAAGGCTGAACAGGATAACTCCACCTGGATTTATACTACAGCAGTAGGACAAAAAAACCTACAAGAGTAACAAGAAAGTAGGTTTTAAGCAAGTCTCTTACTAACTGTGTGTTTAACGTAGTTCTGGTGGGAATATGCTGCATGAAGTGCTCTGTTCAGCACTGGTAGAAGTCCCCTACAAAGCTTCGAGCTCCCCTGTGGTCAGCTGCTGAAACATCAGTCCAAGCTCTGAAATGAGCATCTCATAACTATAGCACAAAAGTGGGAATGCATCGGCAAAACCAAAGGAGATTATTGCCATTTTTAGGGGAGTCAATGGATTTTGGTACATTGAAAGGAACAGGCTAATGTTAATTGCATACTTAAAATAAACATAAAATATTATCTACAGCATACAATAATTTCAGCTCAACAGTTCTATATTTTAAAAAAAGTGGTTTATGGATATCTTCTGTTCTGGTGTAGTGGATGAATCTCTCCTTCTCCTTAGCTTGTTGTTTGTTTATTTTTTGTTTGTTTGGGGTTTTATTTGTTTGTTTTTAATTTGCCAAACTAGAAAGTTAAAGTATAGCACCATGGATCATGTTAAAATATTTCAGGACCAGGCCTGGTATTGAAATTTGGATGAAAAGCCTAATGAAAAGCACAGTGCTTTCCAGAACCCTACATGTCCGCACATATCCCTAGTGACAGTTTGGGGGCATGAATAAGTTCTGATATTTAAAGAAAATAAAATCATAAAGCTTCTGAAAGTTATAGATGGAAAAACCCTATTAGATCATCTAAACCACCACCCGGCTGCCACACAAAGATCTCAAGTGTGTTCTCCGGCACCCTCCAGACTCTACATCTTCAGTCCAAGTCTGAAATGGTTTAGATCGTAATGAAGGCCCTGATGAAATAAAATAATTTTAACTGACTGTTTCTGTATGTGACTAGTAAGACTTTAGACTCTGCAAAATGAAGATAATAAAGGGGAAAAAAGCCACCATGTTAAGTATTTTTCACTGTCTATGGTACATTTCCCTTTTGCTTCAGCTTTGTTTGTGGTTTCATTTTCACAGTTCACACACACTAACTAATCACTCAATGAATACACTAGGCTGAAGGGGTTTTTTGTAATTTTTGTTGCCAGTTTTTTTAGAGTTTCGTGAAAACCACCTGTTGGATTCAAGAAGATTCTATTTTCACAATCTATATAGGAACTTTTAAAACATGCTTCTTGCTCTGGCACATTTAAAAAAAAGGTGAAATAGATTCAGACTTGAAGGCTTCCTGTAAAGATAATACAGAATTAAGCTCTGTGAATCTGATATCAACAGAATAATGCAGTTAATGATAATATGGCAACTACAACATATGATCAGGTACATCCTTTTTCATTCTCACAATATTTAACAACCATTTTCTCCACTCTTTATAACTCCATGGGGGTGTGGGGGGGGAATATTGAGGGTTTTACAGCACTTGAACAATCTTTGAAACCTTGCTATAGCCTTCCATACATTAAATAATGTTGTCATTTCCCATTTACAAAGAAGCTGTGATCACTGACAGCATTACAGCATTTTTGAAGCTACGTAAAATTTGTGGGTATCCAAACACCTGTAGTTTGCAAGTTAGGATACACATGTTCTTTTGCAAAAGTATTGGCAGAACTAGAGTAAGCTGGCTTGGAACACCTCAAACACAAACAATTCGTTTGCATCCGAAGGAGGCAATGCCACATTCTTTTGAGACCCTCTTCTGCTTTCTTGCTTCCAGCCCTGGGAAGGACATTTCACGACAGCGAACTTAGACCAATTCTTTACAGGTATTATCGGCCTCGTTGCTCGCTGCTGCTTCCATTACCAAGAAAAACATCGCATTTTTTTACAAAATACAAAGTCAAATGATAGGGAAAACTGTAATAATCCCCAGCACCACTGGGTGGTACTGGCTGTCTTCGGGTGAAGAGCCCGAGCTGAGCGGAGAGGCGAGCCCACCGTGTCGGGCTGCGGCAGAGGCCAGCCTGGGCGGGAGCGCCCTGGGCCGGCAGCCTCTCACAGCGCGTACAAACCACCCGGGTTTTACGGAATCCACAATTTACTGCAGTCACAGCTCGTTTAAAGGGCTGTGGATATTTCTGCAGGTGCTCTCCAGCCGTCCGCGCCAGCTCTAGTTCCTCTCAAGAGGGCAGAGCGTGGCAATGCACGGGGACCGCTGCTTTCACGCTCGTTTTGTGGTTCCAGCACAGCTGAGAAAATCCTCTTGCAAGTTGAAAAAGAAAGCTTAGCTAGACACAAATACTGCCTGGGATCCCATGAACGACGATGTTCTTACATGGTAGTCCCACTGAAATATGCAGCAAAGTAGGCAGACGCATACGCTTTTATTTACATTTTTGCAACCTCAGTATTATATAATTGCAACCTCACATATATAATTGGCATTGCTCTTTAATCCCAGAGAAACTCTTTTTTAGGAAGTACCTCTCTTCCCAGGCAAAGAGCAATATCTTCAGTTGCTTTATTCACTGCTGAGTCTGGACAGACAGCTCACCAGCACTTGTAAGCAGCCAGAGTCAATGTTACGTTCACAAGCAGAAATACTGAGTAAGCTGTGCTTGGCTCCAATAGGGTCAATAGGGCTCCACAGGTATCTTTCAGCTTGCAGAAATCTGATTACTAGTCATAGACTAGCTGGAAAAATACAGCTTCCATCTCAAAGTCAGCTAAAGCTTGGGACCTGAAGTTAAAAAGACATCTTTCTACTTCTAAACTGAAGAAATAGTTACAGAGTTATTGGAGAAAGCTAAACGTAAAAGTAATATACATCCTTTCAAGCCCTCTAAAACAGGCCAATGAGTCTTATTACAGCTTACAAAGATGTGCTGAGTGTTGTCAGTTCTTAACGAAGTAAGTGACTTTAAAATCTTAACAGACTGAGGACATTTGTCTCAAAAATCACATATAATTCTTTCACACTGCTGGAGCGGTAAGCGATTTCTATAAGCTTGACCACACTGTGGCTCAAGTGAGGGGCATTTTTTTTCTGCCAGAACTAACACGCTGTGGGAAAAAAGTGAGCTATATAAGGAGTGGTTTGTCTAGTAACAGGGAGATGCTGGATTAGCAGCCAGTGAACTGTTGTAATGATGTGTCGCAGCAGCTCTGTGGCCTCAATATCTTGATCCATTAACTGCACCAAAATTTCAGCATCGTCTTTAGCATAGGTCAGTTAGCTGATGCTTAAAGCACCATCTAATCATGCTGTGCAGGCTTATGCTTCAGGGCTGAAATTCAGTATTACAGCCAAAGATAACCCATTCAGGCTTTGGAAGTCTACGTGCTTTTGTTCTGTGCTGAAGAATGCATTTGTTTGACTCTAAACCAAGCCAGAAGCAGCACAGAAACCCTGTGACCATCTCACCAATTTTGGCTTCCCCTTCATCTCTGGACATTGAGACTGTGAGCTGCACTTAAGTGAAGCTGACTATCTGAAAGCCAAGTTGTCTCATACAGCCCCTGCCTGCAATTCAAGCTTGGTCCAAAGACTTTTTTTCAGTTCTTGCCCCCCCGAAGCGCCCAGGGTCAGCAGCAGGACTTTTCCTCCTGAGCTGCTATTAGAGCTGGAGTTGGTGGAGTTCCAGCACATGTACTTAAAACACATTTATGTGATTTGGCTTCTGTGCAGTTCCCCCCCTACACATGCACTCTCTGCAAAATGGGCTGTAATTAATGCTACTCAGTGCACTGTGGATATCTTTATTTAATTAGCCTTGTTAAATTACATGGCAAAAAGCAATTCCTCCTCTCCTTTCATGTGCATGAAGGGTCCCACAGACAGCAGAACCAGCATCTTCCTGGGAAGCAAACTTTTATGACATGAGACAGGAATTGTACATTCCTTAACACACCACAGACGGTCTCTACAGACCCTGTGTGTGACTGGAGATGAAACAAGAGTCTGAAGAGCATTAAATTGCAGTTCCTTTCAGAGCAAGGTCTAGTATGTTGTTGATTTCTTTCACCCCTGTTGCTGCATCACTACTGTCTTGAACAAGGATTACTTTTTGCCCTGTTTTTTTCCTCACTAAATTTATTTCCAAATAAGTTTGGACAATGTGCAGAGGTGTCATTGTCAAGTGTCCAATTAGCATGACAATGGGAGACGTATCATTCAAAATGATGAGTAGGAAATAACTTCTGGGCACATTTTAAGATTCCATGATCTTAAAACATGACCTCACTAATGCATCCCACTTTCCAGGAATGCAGATTTCAGTACTGCATCAATGTTACCGGCTTGCTTGGTACCTGAATAAAATAACTTTCCTGCAAGCACTTAACTACTGAAGCTGGATGTTTTATTACCTTTGTTTCCTTCATATCAAACTGATCTTCTCTAAGAGCTATATATCTTTCCCTGCTCTAAAAGTACTGGTTCTGCTCCAGCACATCAAGTCACTTCATTCTGTAACACGATTGTACAGTGCAAGGAATTGAGAGGGGGGCTTCTCCATCTGGCAGATGATCCTCAGAAGTGGAAAAGAAGATGTGCAGGCTTATGCTATTAAACTTTTTGAGTTCAAATGGAATCCAGCTGTTTGGGATCCACAACATTCTTGCAGTTTAACTGCTCACAGTATGTATACTTTCAATCCCTTTATTTTTGTTTTCTTTAATTGTTGGGGCCTGAGATCATAAACGCCTCAGTCTTTCAAATGTGAAGTGCAGCTCTTGGTAATTTGTTCTAATCAACTGCAGTAAGAAATGTCTGCTCCATAACCTTGAATGCTTTTTCTCTCCCTTGACAACAGAATAAGCTTCTTGCAAAAAGTAAACATCTGGTTTGAATTGAACATCAAATTGCAGTTACTTTAAGTGCCAACTATTAAATTACCTCAAATGTTTTATGTTTGAACATGATTTTTCAGGACAGCTAAATTTCTTAACTGTAGCACAAATGTACATGTAAAATTACTTTAGAAGGTTAATTCCCTTGAACGCACTTTTTTTTTTAATCATGTGTAGCTTGGTCACTCTTTTTGCTTTCCATTTACAGAAATTGTTATTCACAAAGGTTTTTATATACCCAAATATGCCTCATCAGATGGTAAGAGGAAGAAAAGCTTTATCTAGAACTCAGGGACTTGATTCTGAACTCTACAACATATGGAGGGATTGTCAAGACTGTCCAGAACCCATTAGATCACGCCGGAAAATCACATGGACCAACATTACGGTCTGCATTTTGATCAGGAAGCTAAACATTAAAATTCTCATCTAAGACTTCCCTCATCTGAAAAACCAACCCCCTTTCTTTATCTAGCACTATTTTCTGGTGATGAGTCTTACAGTCTGATTTGCATGACAGCATTTAAATTTACAGCTTTACATAAATGTTGCTATTTTCCTTAAACCATCCACCTCTTGATCCACCACATTTCTGCAAGAGATTTTTCTTTCTTTTTCTTTATTTTTAAGTATGTTTCCAGCCCTCTCAGTCACAGGGAATTTTTTAAGATAGAAAACAGTACAATTTGCACTATTGAAAGCAAATTAAAATGAACACCAAAACCACTGTTTTGCTAATGCTTGCAATTTCTGTATGACTGGAATTGACAGTGTTGCTGAGGCTTCTTTATGCTGCTCCGGGGAGGGGAAAAAAAAAAAAAAAAGAATATTTTATTCACTGTGAGAGGGCTCTAAAAGGGCACTGGGGAAGTGTAAATGAAAACCATTTTTGTATTCCCTTCAGCATTTCTGCAAAACCCTCCTCCAAAACAAAACAGAGTAACTGCAAGTGCAGACCAATACTATCATTGTTTACTTCTTCTTCCCAGACACTGATCAAAGTGAAACTACAAGGAGAATTGACGCAAAAAAAAAAAAAAAAAAAATTAAATTAAAAGCACAGATGACTGCAGCTGGGCAAATTGCTGGCAATTACTCTGGTGGCTTCTAAATTGGATGTGACCCAGTGTCAGTGGTTGTCTATGCTTATATTTTCACTGAAGGTGATTGTAATTGTTGTGATGATATGATTACTCCAAGGAGGAAGTAGTAATTACAAAGGTGGGGTCACCTGATCAGAAGTTTCCATGTTATTCAGATGGCTAATTATAATACTGACTGTGGTTTTAGCTATAATATTTGAATACTAAAACACTGATCAACCCTCAAATTCACTGAGAAACAAGATGAAATCTTGATCATAACAAAAATCTACTGCATTGTTTCAGGTACTGCATGGGCAAAACAGTGACTCTTTATGGACAGTTGATAAGGATAGGATGACTTAATTTACCACATGTTGTTTGCTGAAAGCGATCTGAACATGCTTAAGAGTCACAAGCTGAAATCTGTCAAAGACTATGAAGAGGACATTTTCATTCTGGGGAAAAAAAAACCCTGACTAACCAACCCCACCATTGCTAGATGTTCAAAGTGTCTAGAGAATGAACATATTTGATTTTCACCTAATGAATGTCAGCAGCGCATATACTTCGGTGTATGTGACCAGGGGAAAAAAACTACATGTCTTCAACTAGCAATTCTGCTTGTACCCTGGAAGAAAAGAGCTTCAGTTACTACTTAAATAATGCAAGTGGATACAGCTGAAAGTTAAGACACAGAATCACAGAATCCTAAGTGGTGAGCTTGGAAGAGACCTCTGAGGTCATCTGGCCCAGCCCCTTGCTCAAGCAGGGCCCCTTAGACCCAGTGCCCAGGACTGTGTCTGGACAGTTTCTGATCATCTTTAGATGGTTCTTGGAGTCAGCTCCTCACTAATTCTGTTCTTTAATTTCTTTATTTTGACAAAGTCATTTCAGTTTATGTTACTTATTAGCAAAAATTTGCTGATAGAAAATATTTGGTTTCTTTAAGTACTTCGAAACAGGTGATGCTGTTATTTATGTTCTAGAAGAAAACTGGATCAGGAAGTGTATTGGGTTTGCATAGCAAGGTTTTGGGAGGTGGGGGGCCACAGGGGTGGCTTCTGTGAGAAGCTGCTAGAAGCTTCCCCCATGTCCGATAGAGCCAATGCCATCCGGTTCCAATACAGACCCGCTGCTGGCCAAGGCCGAGCCCATCAGTGACGGTGGTAGCGCCTCTGGGATAACATAATCAAGAAGGGGGGAAAAAAAACCCCTTCTCAACTGCAGCCAGAGAGAGACGAGTGAGAATATGTGAGAGGAATGATTCTGCAGACACCAAGGTCAGTGAAGAAGGAGTGGGAGGAGGTGCTCCAGGCACCGGAGCTGTCCCCCTGCAGCCCATGGAGATTAACGGTGGAGCAGATATCCACCTGTAGCACATGGAGGACCCCACACTGGAGCAGGTGGATGTGATCAAAAGAGGCTGTGATATCATGGGAAGCCTGCACTGGAGCAGGCTCTTGGCAGGATGTGTGGACCTGTGGAGAGAGAGGAGCCCAGGCTGGAGCAGGTTTGCTGGCAGGACTTGTGACCCCGTGGGGGACCCATGCTGGAGCAGCCTGCTCCTGAAGGACTGCACCCTATGGGAGGGACCCACGCTGGAGCTGTTCCTGAAGAACTGCAGCCCATGGGAAGGACTCACGTTGGAGAAGATGGTGGAGGACTGTCTCCCGTGGGAGGGACCCCACGCTGGAGCAGGGGAAGAGTGTGAGGAGTCCTCCCCTGAGGAGGAAGGAGCAGCAGAGACAACGTGTGATGAACTGACTGCAACCCCCATTCCCCATCCCCCTGCGCCGGTCAGGGGGAGGAGGTAGAGAAAATTGGGAGTGAAGTTGAGCCTGGGAAGAAGGGAGGGATGGGGGGCGGGGGGGGGGGAGGTGTTTTGAGATTTAGTTTTTATTTCTCATTATCCTACTCTGGTTTCATTAAACTGATTTTCCCCAAGTCAAGTCTGTTTTGCCTGTGACGGTAATTGCTCAGTGATCTCTCCCTGTCCTTATCTCGACCTGTGAGTTTTTCATTATATTTCCTCTCCCCTGTCCAGTTGAGAAGGGGAGTGACAGGGCAGCTTTGGTGGGCAACTGGCATCCAGCCAGGGTCAACCCACCACAGGAAGTAACATGAAAATTACTGCCACAGGAACAACAGAACTGCAAGGAAAATACTAAGTGGGGAGGTAAGTCCTGGAGGCAGTGACCCTTCTCATCAGGAGGGCCGTAGGGCTTTCAGCCTGAGCTGAGAGCTGAAGTGTTCCGGGACCAGATGTGGTGACTAGTGGGTACTCAAACAGACACGCAGTCAACACTGTTTGCACCTACATATCCTAATTAGAAGAAAAATGTATTCCCAAATACCTATTCAACTATCTAAGCCAGTTTCAAAAGCAGTATTAATTACTTTCCTTCCACTTTTCTTCCAAAATTCATCTGCCTGGTTAAAGTTAACAGTAGAAAAACAGAAGAACAAACAACTTTAAACTCCTAGATTTCAGCTCAGATGTGTGTTTATTGAAAGTTGTGTTGAAGTAAGCCCCAGGTTTCAGGGAAGCCTCTCTACTGCAGCTTCCTCAAGCAGCTTCCTCTCAACATAACCCAGGAGGGTTGGCAGGCCCTAAGGATCTGAGGCGTGTTAACATGTTAAAATGTTTTCCTGTTGAAATAATTTGTGGAAATCTATTCCAGTTGAAGTTATGGCATAATTATGGAATAGTATTCAATATCTGAGCAGGATTATTTCACGACTTTGTCACACAGGAATCTACAGTCAGTCTTGAAACCAAATATCATCTACTGAACCGGGTAAGCCTCAAGCAACAGGGAGGTTGAAACCCTAATAAAGCAACTTTTTTTCTATGTCTATGACAGTGGTTGGAGACTGCAAATTACTAATTTCAGAATAAATATACTTCCAAATTTTATGAAGGAGATGTATAAACTCATTCACCAAGTCAAACAAGGATGTTTGGACAAGGGAGAGAAAGAGATAAGTGTGCTTTCATATTGGGAAAGGGGATCCAAGTAAAACAGGGAGAAAAGGGTCAAAGAAAACTAGCTGGCCTCGAAATGCTCCACAGTTTTCGGGAGGAACCATGTACACTGAGAAAAGGCTTGGAGGCATGGATGTTGCAGACTGCTAGGGCAACTTAAGCAGAGAATACATGTGCCGAGTTTTTTTGTGTCATCCAGCTTTGTACATACATTCTCGGATTAATGACTAGCTTGTTTATAATCCTAATATATCAACTCTGTAATTATGTGCAACAACATCAAAATTCTGAGGAGGTAAATTGCACATCCCCAGGGATGAGCTTGTGAGGAAGTATGCTTGAACCATGACTTTTCAAGGAGCTTGAATGAGTTGATTTGTAAGCCTCACATTTTAATGAAGGAAGAAGAGAGAACCTGTGCTCAGGAAACAGGTCAAAGTTACCATGAGAAAATCTGTCATCAGAGATGCTGGGAATCTTCAAAATATAATTGATCTGTTTTTTTTCTGCAATACAACGTAAAAGGTTAATGAATACCCAGCCAGAAAGAACACTGTGAGGGGTCTGCCAGGTGTGTGGGAACAATGTCAGTAGCAGGGAGTTAGAGAAACAGTAGAAGAAAAATACAGAAAAATGGGTGAACACAAAAAAGGGAAGAGAGAGAAGGAAAAAACCAAAAATGATACAAAGATAAAAATAGCATAATGGTTGCATTTTAAGAAATGTATACATGTTTGTGCTCTTTTTTCCCCCCTACTCTTTATTCTAGTTCCAAAACTTCCAAAAATTCAGCTACTCTTTTGGACATCCAGTAGGGCTTTCTCCTTCAGTCAGCTTCTCTGGCCTCACAGAGTCTATAGGGGTTTTGGCTCATACTGATCTCTGACTCTTAGTGGAAAAGAAAAGAAGTTCGAGGAGGAGGATACGTGTACAAAAGCAGAATGGAACAAAGTCTGCATAGTGCCTGCAGTGAGTAGCCCAACTGTTTAAAAGGATGCTTAGATAACTCTGTGGTCTGCCTTGAGCCCTTCTCAGAGCTGAGCCTGCCAGGTTCACCGTGGGTACATCACCACCAGTTGAACTCTCAGTCTAGGAAACTCCTTCTCCAGAGGCCAAATCTCCCCCAAGAGCTCTTCTACCAATCTGAGCAAGTCAGCTGCAGCAGGCCCTTGCTCCACACCTCTGCGTACTCTGCATGGGACCTCCAGTGAGAGCAGAGGAAGAAGACCCCATTTATTCCCCAAAAGTACCTACAGGACTCAATTACCTTTGTGTTTTGTGGCTGAAATAAGAACTGAGTTTAATCCTGTGTACCTGCCCACATATTACCGTCCACCTTGTAAGTAGAAGACTAACTCCATGCAAACTCCACCTACATTTGCTAAAAATTACCCTGCAAAATCCAGCCAACACCACCATTACCCTGATGGGAGCTTATACATACAGCTCGTTCGGCAGTCCAAGTTTCCTGTGACTTTCAGCAGCTTTTAAAGAAATCACATTTATTTCCAAGAAATGTGATATTTGCCATTACTTGTGATTTAACAGCATCAACCCACAGCCGTAAGCCTTATGCCAGGTGCCTGGCAGAGCAAGTGCAATATACTGCAACTCATGCAGGGAGAAATAGAAATGCAGCAATGTTGTTAGGCAAAGGTGGAATCTTGGCTGCGGTGCCTCTCCTTCCAGCTGCTCCGGAGCCAGGAAGAGTCTGTGATGCCACTGAAACTGCTTTTAGACCTGCTTACTGATAAACAACGAGACTTTGCTGCTGGAGCTAGCAGCCTACAGTGTGGATGCACCATTTTTTTCCAGAAAAATTCTGTCACCAGTGATCTCTGACTACTCAGTGCACAGATGGGCAAGAGGTGGGGTGGGATGGGGAGAGTGTTGAAACACTCATATTCCTTTCTTCTAAAAAACCCCAAGCAAACAGGGAGCTCTATCTCCTGGCTGTTAGACCAGGACAATTCAGGAGGCCACAACAACCTTATGAGCACTTCTGGTCTTGAATTTTCATAACGCAGTCAAAGGTTCTGCATGCTGCAACGTTTTTTCTTCACCGAGCCCTTGTTTGGCCATCATCATTGTCGTCACTGCAGTTTTGTCTCCAGGCAAAATCTCCCTCTCTTTTTTTCCCCATCCCTGCCTACTGGCTACAAAACGGGTCTTGAATGTTGTCCTCTGGGCTTCTTGCCTGCATGGCTGTGGTGGAAACCTCAGTGTCCTCATGCCTTCCCACTCTCCCTGCAGCTGCTCCCCTCTGGAAGGCAGAGGGAGGCTGTCCTTTGCATCCCATCCAGTTAGGAGAAGCCTGCAGGCATTGAACGCTTGCACGCAGGGAAGGACTCCAAGATCTGAGCATGAGCAACTGCTGTGGATGGAAAGCAATGACAGCAAGGAGCAAGGCACGCTGGAGGCAGGCTGCAACACACAGCTAGAGAATCACTTGTGATACTGAACAACCAGTTTGAGCAAACCAAACCAAACTACCCCTAGTGCACTGAAGATCTAAAATTGAACTCCTTAGATAAAGCCTTGGTATATAGACCTACTGCATAATAATCCCAATCATCATAACAGTTAAACATTTGCATTTATCCTCCCTTCCCTGGTGGCTGCTTTATCAGTTCACCTTTTAGAGTGGGAAGTCATTTGATCATAGATCTATCATTTGTTTAATAGAGCTGACTGATCCTATCATTCATGCATTGTCATTGACAGATGCAAACAAACAATCCAGTGATCTTGCAAATGAGTGGCAAGGAGCCGCAATACATACTACCAGTGGTGCTATTACCCACCATGTGCTGGAGGGACAGATGGAAGGAATGAGCATCCACCAGCAAACAGGACTATTATTTTAACAGCATTCTGGCTTGTGCCAGTTTAACCTTATTGGGAAACTACAGTTTGTTTTCCTCCCCCAGCTTTGCTCAGCACACCAACAAGCAAGGGAGTCACAGATTTACACAAGCACAGGGAACCTTGAAATCCATACTGTTTTAAAAAAATATTCAAAGCCAGTGTGTGTTAACATGTAACAAGAACACTGATACAAAACTGCAGTCCAGTTGGGATTTTTTTTTCCTAAGAAATAGCTTTTGAAAGAAAACCATTTCCCACATAATGTTTCCTAGTAATTTGTTTTATTTCATCCTCTCCTGTTTTATTGCTGCTTGAGATAGCTCTTGTCAAGAGAATCTAGCCAGACTTCAAGATGTGCCAAATTACAGCGACCTCAGGTTTTTCACAGTTAGTTGTTCTTTTCACTGCTGGACTCTTCTAAAGCAAATGAGATTGAATTAATATGTTTTTACTGTATCTGTTCCTCTGCTCTGCCATTTCCCATGGCCTAGCAGAGGAAGTCTGATTGCCAAGTGTTTTCTCATTTTGTTTAATCCGATACAAAAGGTCACCTCAAGTATCCTTTTGGTATTTGCTCTATTACTGAGTATAATAGGTGGCAGCCCCAAGAAGAATGCATGTTGCTAAACTTCAGAAATGTTTGGGTTTTAGATACAAGCAGATGTTTCCTTTTTGTAGCTTCATTTTCCGTGTGATATTCCAAGAAGTATAACCGGGCACAGCTGAATCACAGATGAACATTTTCCAGAAATTAATTAGTTTCACACACTGTGTCACAAATGATGAGAATATAACTTCACAGTCACATGAAAGAGATCAATAATTGAATTTTTTTAATCAAACTCCTGTTTAAATAGACGACCAATTCTTAATATTCACGGCTAATTTTTGCAGCGGAAGCAGGAAAACAGACTGGCTCATGTTCAGGTCTAATGTAGATGTATGGAAATTAGCAAAAACTGGGCTGCCTTGGGATCCATTGTGCTGCACCGGTTTGTCATAATGTATTTACACTGATAAAACAAATAATTCTAGGAATAACAATTTAATCTGGAGGATCAGTAAACAACTGTGGTTTTATGCTGTAATCCTGTTGTCTGTTAGTAATATATAATAAACACAGTTTTAGTTACATCCCTGCTGTTCTCCAAAACAATCCCTTTTGCAAAGTGATATTTAGCTTTATGTAATTTTAAATGGATGCTTAATAAAGTATTCCTGGATATATTGAGAGGTCTTCTGTCTCCTCAGGAAAATACATGTCACTCTGACCTTTTCAGATACAAAGTATTTGCTCTTTGGAAGTTTATATTTATGGGTCAGGCATAATGATTTACATGGAAAAGATGAAGCAGAAAATCTCCACTTACTTTTTTGGAAGAGTAAATTGAGAATTTGAGGACACAAAAGGGCAGAGGAATTCTTAAATATTGTTTAAAATATTTCAGCATTGATTCTAACTCCTGACTTCAAAACACACAGAGATCATTACATCAGTTTTGGCAGCTGTAATGACCCAGTTGCCATAATCCTGATGTTTTATAAGCCTAATAAGGCAAAGAAAGAGAGGACATATGCCTTATGGATAGGGTTGATTATACATCAAGAAGCAAACAAAACAAGAAGCAAAAAAAACCTCCACAGGCTTCTGAGAAATGCAGGTTAGTCCCAGCAGAGCACAGAAGGGTGGCATGGGAGAGAGGGACCACTCCACAATGCAGCTCCCTTGGGACCAGAAAGAGAAGGCTGCCTAAAATGAGATTAGTGCCTTTGAGAAGAATTATGCCGGATTTGGAATTCCTCCGTATAATGTATGAAATACTCTTAGTTTGATTATTCAGATTCATGAATAAAAATTTGGTTTCTGGCTGTTCCTGTCTGATTCTGACCACTTTAGGTCTAAAGGGCACTGTCTGAAAAATGGGCAGCTCTTTGATGTGAAAATATATACAGGTGATAAAAGCTCTACCACTGGCCCATATGTCAGGATTTTACCTCCTTCTGTAAAGAAACTTAGGAAACTAGTTTCATCCAAATGGGAAAGACCACAAACACAGAATGGGAGAAGTCTGACACCTTTTCCCCTGTCAGGAGAGAGGCAGCAGTCTTTCTGAAGAATCAGACCAAATTATAGATCACTGGGGCTGTCTGCCTGTATTATCATCAGCTGAATGGTAAAGCGTTAGGCAAGAAACACATTTTCTAAATCCATAATCCTTTTCCTCTTGTACTTCGTTGATACTACATAAAAAAAAAAAACCACAATACATGTTCTGGCCACTCTGGAGAGAAATGCGATGGCTACATTAGTGGCTACAGTAATCAGGACCAGGTCAAAACACAATGTAAGAGGTACAAAACTTGACACCTCATTACAGATCACAAAGAGAAACAAAGGGCAGCTAACCATGATAAGGTGATAAACAGGGATGATAACACATGGATTTGGACAGCTCTCTGTGTAAGGACCACAATGTTGAACTTGAATGCCTCCCAAAGTCTATATTTCACACATTTTCTAAGGCATCGTATTTTCTAAGCACCTGCAGCTTCTCAGACACATTGGTAGCTCAGCATCCTTAAACACATATTCCAGTCACTTTTGCTGCATTAATCCAAAACCCTCTAGCCAGATGGAGAAGGAGGTAATAGAACAGGGGAGAAGACAAAGAACATTTTGGAGACCCGCCCCCTCACCCCCCGCCCCCCACCTCCCCCAATAACTTAACTGGTAAGTCCTAAAGCTCTAAAATCAGTTCTAATGATGTTTTGCACATGCCCAAATTTTGTAGAGTTCCCAATCTGAACAGTCAAATGATTATTCCAGTGCATACACGTTTGGGTCCTGCCACTACTGTCGCTATTGGTAGACATTGGCAACTGTAGTATATTTGCAAAGCTCTAATCCATCAGTTATTTACCACAGAAAACAAAACATAACAAAACAAAACAAAACAAACCCAAACAACCCAGCTTGTTCTGCTTGTTAGAGTTTGGCTGTGTTTGGAAGGCTGGGAAAACTGTCCATTCTCCTTTTTTTCATAAGCAATTGCATATCTGAAGGCCTAGGAGCGTGTGGATTAAGATGAATTTCTACCATGGTATAAGTGAAAAGGGTAAAAGTAAAAAGCTGTAAGTGGGAACGGCAGCAGTTTTCCAGGTACAATTGTGCTAATTGGAATGGTAGGTGAATTTAGCAGGTTGGATAAAAACATACAATCAGCCTGAAGTTCAGAAATGCCTCAGCTGCACTTGCAAGTGCAAATTTAAGCAAATGAATCAAAAATCTTAGTAGGTCAGGATCATTACAAGCTAACGGTTTGGAATTCATTAGTATTTGCCACCTGGATCATATTCTAAATACCTCTAAATAAAATATATGCGAGACTATTTTAACTGAATAAAGTGTACCCAGTTGCATATTACAAACACCTCAAAGAGCTGTTAACACCTTCAGCATACTGCCTGTTACTTCACTCTGTGCTGACTTTGGTTTTACAGAGGAAAAGTAAGGAGGTTTTGTCTCCAAAAATGTCAGGTTTTTGATGCTGCTTTTAGTGTGAAACCTATTTATAACTCTCCAGCTACAAAATCAGCTTAGGTCAATATATATTTTATAGAATAAATAAAGTTGTTCTTAGCCATTCCAGTGAACAAGATGCTGACCTCAAATCTCTTTTCCATTTGAGCCACAGAAATGGAAGGAAGGGATGTCTTTAGTTCCCACTGGACCTCTACAGTCTCAGGTTCTTAGGGATACATCCTGGCAGGAAAACCAGAAGCCTCTGCACTTCCCTTTGTGCCAGCAGAATGGTATCAGTGGGATCCCAGTGAATCATTCTAATCAGAAGTCATTCCTGAATAAAATAACTTCCATTTAAGCAGGATTTATTTAAAATTCATGTACTTCTTCCTTCTCTGTCTAAGAGCAGACCCTATTTTAAATGGCTGTTATCTCTATTTCAAACCAGATAAAACAAACACAAGCTCCCATTATATAGAATTTAAAAAATGAGACAAGAAAAAACAAATAACTGAATGGATACCAGGCTGAACAGAATGTCCCTAATCTGTTGGAGAAAACCCTGTGCCAATGAGTAAGATGTCAGAAGGAGGCAACAGTAAGAGCAGTCAGGTGGAAGGCACAAGCAGCACTGCAGATCTGTACAGCAAGGATCCCAGCACCTGCACCAGGCTTACGGGAACTACTGGCAAGTTCCAGATTTGTTGGCACATTTACTACTTTATTCATTTTCATATTGAACTCAGTGAGTACCGTTCTCTCTGAGTTACTCCTGCCACTCTTACATTATAAAGTTGCAACAGGTTGCAGAGTTTTATACTGTCAATGTGTAATGCAGGAGCGCTGCTGGGAGAAAGAAGAACTGAAGGTTTTGAGAAAATATTTTAAATAATAAGTGGACCTTTTTAGGCAACAAGAGGAAGTGGAGAAGTTCGGTTTGGGGGAAAATGAGTTAATTGCATCCTTATGGTAATGTCATCAACAATGAAACAGTGGTGTTTGGTTTGGCATCTTGAGGTTTCAGAGTTAACAACTTACTACAATGATCACGAAAGATTCCCCCTCTTCAGTAATTATCAGCTGAGAAAGACATTTCCATGCCAGTTAACACTCAGGTTCATCTCTCCGAGCGGATCAGATCTGAGAACTAAATATTTTTTTTCTTTTTTAAGATAAACACTGAATCTTAGAACATAGTTCTGCAATACAATTAATTCCATTGCCACAGACCTATTATTGATGGGTACCTACATTAAGAGTCTTGAAATCTTTTCATTCTCACAGAGCAAACCCAGAAGAAGGATCAAGCTGTTGCTGGAAAAAAATGGCATGCTAAAACATCTCCTATATGTACTGAGCAACACTCCAAATTGTCTCATAAGTCTAATATATGAGCCTTGTCTAGTAGTATATTCGTTCAGGATTTAGATCATTACATAGTAACGGCAAATAAACTGTGTTAACCTTTAGTTATAAACAAAACAAATATTTTTGTTTCTGAAAGCGTGCTTTTCCTGAATGTGTTCCTCTAGAGTAAAATTATTTTTGACCTTTCATCTGATAGGTATCACCACTGAGTATTCTCCCTTATTTCACATTGTTTTCAGTAGCCAGATAGGGGCTGCTACTGTGCTAATCAACTTCAGTACTTAAACTAAATTTTAACTTTAATATTTAAACATTAAGCAAGATAGAAGGAAAATAAATATCAGTGCTACAATGATAGATGAAGTTAAAGATTGTACTAAAACATGGATTTGGACATATCAAAAGAGATCTTTCTCACCGTCAGGATGAGCTACAGCAGCGTAACAGTGTATCTCTTAGCTTAAAAGTGACAGCGCAGACATCATTTCAGTGAACTTTTCTGGATCCAGACAGGATACATGCATATCCCCATGTAATATAATTTGTTAACATAACGCCAATCTTTTCTCTTATTGGCAAGGAATTAAATAAGAGAGTCATGTAATTATTTACAACCTTCCTACCTTCTTCATGTTCCAAGGAGAGAGAATTCCTTTCTTAAAGGAATCTTAAAACTGATATCCAGGTTTATTTTAACAATAACGTCCCTGAAATATTTGTTCCTTATGAGACAAATCAGTCTCTCAATGAGAAAATTTGTCTTATTATCTTTCTGTGTATGATTTTTACCTATTATATGTATCCAGGCCTTCAAATGACTTCTAAACATTTACTACAACTAAACAAACATATACTACACTAATGACAATGAAACTAACTGCACACGTGAGAAGTTAACTAAATGAACCAGGCAAAAGTCTGGCTAACAGGATTTTTGCCAAGGACTTCACAAAAAAGCTTTTCCACTCTATTCCCTTGAAATTCAGGTCTCATAATCAAGTCTTTTTTCTAGTCTCACATGACAAAATAAAATGAACTAGACTAGACCAGACTAGACCAGACTGATGCATAAGGTGCTGTATCATGGTACTATATTTGCCACAGCTAGAGGGCACAGCTATGGCCCTACGTGAACGTTTTGCTGGTCACAACAAAATGACAAGATTATAAAAAATAAAACCCTCACTTCACAACCTCTGAACACTTGCTACATTACAAAGTAGCATACATATGTTGGCTGACAGATTGCTCTAATGTTTGTCCAGATTGTCTCTTGGTACAGGTTCCACATGGATGGATCTCTGAAGAGCAGTGAAGTATTTTGAAATACTGAATATACAAAAAATTGAAATATTTTGGAAAAAAAAAATTAACATCATTTGAGAATATGTTTGTCTGAACATTAAAAAAAACTTTGGTAGAGTAAGGAATAGGATTACACCTATCTATCTGAAGTCAAGAGATGGCATTTAACGTATTAGCTAAGGACTGCTGTGCCTGGCAGCAACTTTAAATGAGCTTTACAATTAAAAAACAGGTGATACTTCAGTAAGAATTAATACTTTTAACAGTACCCCCAATTTTCTTTGTAGCACTCAATAGCTCTTAAGACTTATGTATGTGGGGACCTCCCCATCCCTGGACTAATAGCTTATTTCTATGACGTAAAATTATTATGCATAGACTATCAAATTAAAAATAAATGTACCTTTAAAAAGCCAACAATAAATGAGATACGCGCCACACCATAAATACTCATAAATTCTCTTCAAAGTGCCAGATTCTTCTTGGTTAGTAAATATCTCTACTATGTTTTTAGGCAGTTTTCTTCCAGCTACTTATTCATACTGTGTTATTCATTTTAATTCTTACAGCCTTGTTTGCAAAAACAAATGAGTTATAGATTTATTTTTAAAAACATATCAAGGAGCATCTATGTAAATAAATTCATGTACAATGATATTAAGATAAATATTTGTGTTCAAAGACAATTGACTATTTTTCTATGGGAATTTAATTTCTATGGGAATTAAAGCACGCTTTTGAGAAAACTCAACTTTTTATGGAGAAAAACACAACAGCAATATTTGGACAGGCTGCCAAAACTATGCTATATTTAGCATAGAGCAAAAAGAACAAATCCAGTGTCCGGCACACACACGGTTTCCTTACATTTATTCCCCATTTCACACTTAAGAAATATCAGATTATAGATCAACATTTATATAGCAACTCCTCTCAAAAGAGTTGCCCAGATGAAAAATCAAGTACATTGCTGTGTACACACGATTTGGCTGATTGGATTTTAAAAGTCATTGTTTAAACCAAAGCTTCACTTGTGGACCTCACACAACATATGCACACCCTTGGTGGCCAGAGAAACATGAATTAGTGTGAGCAGACAGGTTTCTGGAAATTAAGTTGTATTTCTCCTGCTCACTGAAGGAATTTTCTGCAAATACATATACTGTCATGAAAACAAATGATTTTTTGTGGACTCATACACTACAGTCTAAATGTAGGTTTACTAGTTAAATAAATACCCTGATGGAACTGGAGTAGATGCTTTTTTTTCCTCCCAATTCCTCATTTTCCAAATCTCTCCTAGGAAAGAGCAGAAAGGAAAAGAGACAAGAGACATATATTAAATTTACCAGATCCCTTCTTGTAAGGGTTTAAATAATGATGGTGTTTTCAAATGTGGCATTCGCAGTGCATTGTGAAAACTAAAGATAGCAGCACTGCATAAAGAAATCAATATTTTTATAAATCCATCTGTGTTAACCCAGGCTCTGATAGGCAAGCAGAATGCTTTTCAACAAAGGTTTTTCGTGCACATGTAAACCTTCGCTGACACCATTATAGACCTGTTCTCTTCAGATTATTTCTCTCTAGCCCTGCACTGTAACTTCAGTGTTTCTAGGATCTCATAAAGTAGTTTTAAGTGGTTTCAGTTTTGCAAATCATTAATGATTTTCCAGTGAAGGTACATACTCTATATAGGATTTTCATGTAATGTGACTAGTCTACATTTTCTTAGACTGTGGACACGTTGGGTGTCAAAGACTACTTGAGATTGTTTAAGCAGCTTCCCACCTTTTACTGCTTTTTCCTGCCTCTGTGCTGCAACCCTCCCCGTTTTGCCACTTCCAATACTCGTACATGTTGAACAGAATCAAAGAAACCGAGCCAGCTGAAAAACGGGGGAGAGGAAAGGTTATTTTCCAGGAGGATCAATTTTGCAGTTCACCTTCCAGCTGCACAAACAACGGGTGCCAGCTGACTGCAGCAAAGGGTCAGGGATTGCGGGGCGGGGGGAAGCAGGAGGTGGGCAGAGGTTGCCCAACCAAGCAATGCTGCCACCAGGGAAGCCCCAGTACCTTTCGTGGACGCCTCCCCCAGCAGTAGTCCACTTAATTTGATGGGACAATATTTGGGTGGTTTTCAGTCTTTGATAGATAATTACTTAGCGGGACAACAGCACCGAGTCCACTCTTCCCCAAGCTGCATGGATCCCGGGAGGGGACAGGGCAGTAAAACTCTACTTCTGCTAGAAGGACAAACATCTTGAGTGCAGATTGATGGCAGATTCATCCATTTAAAAACGGCTGGGTTTACAGTCATTCTTTAGAAAGGACCTTACTTTGAAAAGGACACAAATGTAAATACTTTACTACTGGTACAAAGAGCGCCATGTAATATTTACATCATTCAGTCACTGAATGTCACTGACATTTCTTTCCTCAACCACCCGCTAGTACAGCTCCCCCCCTGCAAAAAAGCTGTAAGCAACATCTGCGTACAAAGCCTAAGCAATCCTAGACTTACAGTACATGTGACATTTAAGAACACATTCTGTTAACCATCTTCTTTGTTGTTGTTGTGTTGATCTGTGTATTTACTTCTCCCAGGCTGGAGCAAAGAGCCATTCCATTCTATCAATTCTCCAGACATTTGTATAAATTCAAAAAGAAGCAGTGAATTATTAATTAGAACAACAAGTATATGCTCAATATGATATATCATTAGCCTGATAATACTGAAAACCCCTCAGAACTGTAACTTCCAGTGAGTATAAAAAAATTGTATTATCCCAAAAAATCATTGTTTTTCATTTAGCTTAGAAAGGATCATTAGTTCACTGATGTAACAGGACCTTCTTAGCCCATCTTGGGACAGTGGGCTATCTGTTTCAGAACTAACCATTTTAACTATTTTAGTGTTTGCACTATCCAAACATATAACAACCAAAACAGAAAACATAATGTATGGTGAAATAAATGAGAGAATGAACGATGAGGCACTCTCTGCAGCTGTAAGAAACAGCAGGGCTAGTAATGTGAAGAAGTTACAGCCAGTCTATGATTGAAGAGTGATGCATTATGAGATACAATCTAAGACACCAATTTTCTTTCAGCAACTGGATTTATTGACATAATTGATTATAACCATGTACAGGATCTATGCATCTCCCATTGGAAGAATATCCAGTGATAGAGCTAACGTTAGTGTGATACACATCTTTACTCAATAATCCCCACTGCATTTCTAACAACAAACAGTGGTGTATTCCACAGTCAGTCATAAATGGCCAAAAGCACTTGGGGGTCCAAGAGAACAGAAATTTAAGATGAATTTTAATCTATACACCGACAGTCGAGTTTGGCCCCTGATATTCACGAAAACTGCTGCCTGTCAAAATGAAATCCCAAAGGACTTTTTGCTACTGACTCAAGAACCAAGACTTAACTCTGATTTTTTTTTCTCCATTTAAAAGGCAAAGATTAAGGCAAACAATCCCTACACTCTCTCCTTTCCTCCCATTTGAATTTAAAGATTGAACAAAAATCCCTCAGAACATAGTCTTGTTCTCTCCATTCAGTTGCTGAACTCCAACTGAAGGTACCAGTTACTATGGTGTCTTTTGTAAACACTTGTTCATCTGAAAAAAGAAAAAAAAAGAAAGAAAAAACCCAAATCGCCCACTTGCAATTATGGTAATAAACAACCTGTAGTCACGAACACCTCAGGTCAGCAATGAATGCATGATACTGAGATGAATGTCTCCATAGTCGACTAACACTTCCTTCAAACCATTCAGTTCCACAAGAGTTCATCTGAGGTTGCACATTAAATTCAAAGGAGCAGAAGTAGTATCAATGGTCTCAACAATTTACCAAACTCCATCTAAAACATTTGCATTTGAAGTGTAACCACAGTTTGGACCTTCTTAATTAGCTCATTTCTAGACCACACAGAGAGAATTATTAATGTAAACTAAACAACCATATTTCATAGTAACAGAACTGCATTCTGTAAATATTTAGGAAAGTAAAAGAGAAAGTAGAGAGCAACTGATCATGAAATGATTAGCATTGCTCTAAAAATAAAAGCAAAGTTCTAATTAAAACAAAACCAAACCAACTCAAACATCACGTACTACTGCAAAAGGGTTTAACTTCAGCATTACTCACTCAGCTACACAAAAAACAGAATCTAGATTAATATACAAAAACATTTTATTTCACAGTGAGGTACATAAAGCTTCTAACTTTAGTAGGCTAAGGCTAAGAGAGAATTGCCTGTTAGGATAAAGACTGTTTCACATTCCTGAAATATTCTCACCTATTATTGTTTCTGAAGAAAGGCACCAGTATTATTTATCCATCAACGGTTCACCTCTGCATCCACCCATTTAGAAACAAAGATGGATAACGCGAAAGTCAGTGATCTACTGACCATCACGGACCCAGACAACTACAGCACACGTTAATGTGTGTACAAGTACCAGGCAGTATTTATTCAAAACCAGTTTAAAAATAGCTCATTTGTAAACATATACAAAACTCTGTTAGTTTTTCCTAGTGGTGTCAGCAATATATTCCTGTAAAACTAACCAGCTGCATTATCGTTTCCCGTTTACAAAAAAAGTATGAAAACACGCTCGCGCGCACTAAATCGCCTCACATTCGGTTGGAGCTAAAATGGCACAGCCTTCAAGCTGTCCAGCACAGAACGCACATTTCCAGCCCTCCAGGCGACTCGCCAGTTGCGCACCATTCAACAGTAACATTAAAAGATGACCCTCAGTCTCGATTTTTGATCTGGAAGGGCTGGTGCCTTGGAAAGGCCTGTCCAAAGCGTCCTCGCGTGGGGCCAGGCCGCTCGCTGTTAACTGCAGTCCGAGAAAACCGCCGGTAAAGCAGCACACCTAAATTTACGGCCCCGAGTTCGCGTTAGGGAGGCACCGGCTGCTGTCGGCAGCAGCTCCCACCGCTTCGCTCTCAAGGAACGGTTACCGCCAGTCAGCGCTTTGGCTCGGCTTAGCCGCGATTTCTGAGAAAATGGTGACCTCCCGGCAGAGGCGGCCGAGTAGGCCCGTCCCACAGACGCCATCAGCCCCCGGCCTGCGGTACGGCCGGCTGACTGCAGCGACGGCGCCGCAGCTCGCCCCGTCGCAGGCCGCCACCCCCGCGCCATCTCCTCACGGGCGAAACGTCCGCCTCCCCTCGCCGCGCTGACCACAGCTCCCGGCCGGCCTCGCTGCACGGCGCCGGCCGGGAGCTGTACTCTGGCGGGCTCAGTCGGCGAACCGCTGCAGCAGGTGGTCGTCGCCGTGGCGGCCGCCGCTGTCCACGAAGCGCTCGCAAGGGAACTCGATGAGGTCGGCCTCGCTGAGGGCGCAGGCGGCGCCGCGGGGCGGCCGGTGGGACTGGAAGCCGGAGAAGTCAGCGGAGACGCCGGTGCCCATGGAGCGGAGGGGCCGGCGGGTGGAGTAGAGCTGCCGGACGTGGACGGGGGCCGCCTTCCGCCGCCGCCGCCCCAACACCTTCTTCCGCAGCAGGCGTGAGGCCCAGGCGGCCAGCGCCGCGAAGAGCAGCAGCGCGTTCACCGCCAGCAGCACCAGGGTGAGGAGCTGCTGGTCGGGGCCGCGGGGCCCGCCCGCCGCCGCCGCCGCGCCGCCCTCGGGCAGGGTGACCAGCCCGGCGCAGTGGTCCCGCGGTGCCACCGGGCACACGCGGCCGCCGAGGACGCCCTCGACGCAGACGAGGTAGGGGGTGTCCGGGCGGAGCTCCCGCAGGGTGGCGGCCGGCTCCCCGCGCTCCGGCAGGTAGACGAAGCGCTGGAACTTGACGGCGGCGCCGAAGCGGTCGAAGAGGAGGCGGAACCGCGGCGGCCCCAGCAGGCGAGGGCTGCGGTGCGGCCGCACGGCCCAGCGCACCGTCACCGAGCTGGAGCCCACCGCCTCCACCGACAGGTTGCAGAGGAACAGCTTGTTGAAGTCGCACGGGTCGGACACCAGCGGCGGGACGCCGGCGGCCGGCGCCGAGCGGGGTTTGCCGGCCCGCCGGGGCCAGGCCGCGCTGGGCGGCGCCGGCCCGGAGGCCGCCGGGCGGGCGGGCAGCGGCGGCGTGGGGCTGGCGGCCTCCGCCGCGGGCCTCGGCGGCCCCGCCGCGCCCTCGGGCTCCCCCAGCAGGCGGGCGGTGGAGGCGGAGGGCGGCGGCCCCGGCGGCCCCCGGGGCGGCCCCGCGCCGCCGCTGCTGTTGCTGCCGAGGCCCTCGGCGGAGGGCGGCGGACGGCGCTGCTCCTCCGCTGCCGGCGGGGGGGACGCGGAGGAGGAGGAGGAGGGAGCGGCCCCGGCGTGGCAGGGGCCGCCGTCTTGCGGTGGCGGCAGCTGGGCGTCCTGCAGGTAGTCGAGGTACTTGCCGGCCAGGGTGGGCGGCAGGCGGCACTGCACGAAGACGGTGAGCAGGCGGCCCTGGGAGTGCCAGGCCCCCAGCCAGTGCTTGAGGCCGCGGAGGCGGCAGTCGCAGCTCCAGGCGTTCCCCTCCAGCTCCAGGCGGTAGAGAGCCGGGCTGGAGGCAAAGAGCTCGCCGGGGAGGGTGGCCAGCGCGTTGTCTCGCAGGCTGAGCTCCCGCAAGCGGCCGAGGCGGCCGAAGGTGGCAGGGTGCAGGGCGGTCAGCGCGTTGCGGCTCAGATCCAGCGCCTCCAGGCTGCTCAGCGGCTCCAGCAAGGCAGCGGGCAGGTGGCTCAGCAGGTTTCCCTCCAGGCGCAGCTCCTTCAGCGAACCCAGCCCCGTGAAGGCATCCGGGGCCAGGTGAGCCAGGCGGTTTCCACTGAGCGAGAGTTTCGCCAAGCCGGGCAGGTGCTGGAAGAGCCCCCCTGTCAGCTGCTGCAGGCTGTTGCTGGCCAGCAGCAGGGTGTGGAGGGAACGCAGCGGCCCGAAGATGTCCGGGTGGCGAAGGGAGCTCTGCTGGTTCCCCGAAAGGTCGAGGAAGCGCAGCTTAGCCAGGCCCGTGAAGGCACCGCGGCTCAGCCAGCGGATGCGGTTGGACTCCAGGTGTAGGTAGAGTAAGTTCGGCAGCCCTGAGAAAGTGGAGTCGCCCAGCGAGCCCAGCTCGTTGCCATCCAGGCGCAGCTTGACAAGGCTGCCGAGGCCGGAGAAGGAGGCGGCGCTGAGGCGGCCGATCTCGTTGGCGTTCACGTAGAGGATGCGCAGCTTGGCCAGGGCACTGAGGGTGCCGGGGGCCAGCACCGGCAGCAGGTTGTTGCCCAGGTAGAGCTCCTCCAGCCGCCCCAGGCGCTCAAAGGCCTTGGGATGCAGCGAGCGGATCCGGTTGTACTGCAGGTCCAGGCGCTGGAGCCCTGCCAGGCGGTGGAAGTCGAAGGCGGAGATGTTGGCGATGAAGTTGCCCCCGAGGCTGTAGGTGAGGATATCCTGGGGCTCGGCAGCCTTGGGCACCGAGCGCAGGCCCCGGTTGGTGCAGAGGAGGTGCTGGTGCTGCTGGCAGTCGCATGGCTCGGGGCAGATGGGCTCGGCCGCGGGCAGCAGCAGGAGGAAGAGGGTGACCGAGCCCCAGAGTACCCGCGGCAGCACCATCAGGCGGACCCGGCGCGGCGGCCCCATCCCGGGACGAGCCGTGGGCTGCTTCCCCCGCCGCCTTTGTGTCTCTCCGGCATCCCCCCCGCCTCCTCCGCGGCTGCTAGTCGGCCCCTCCTCCGCTCCGCGCCGGGCTGAGCTCCGCGCCGGGCGGGCAGGCGCGGCGGCGGCGGCTGCAGGTCGCGGTGCCCGGCACCATGGGCTCGCCCGAGCCGGCCCGGGGCGCGGAGCGGCGGGGAGGGCTGCGGGCCGCCGCCGCCCGGGCTCTGCCGCCCCTCCCGGCCCCCGCAGGCTGCGGTTCGGCGGTCGCGGGGCCGGGGGTGCCGCGGGGGGCGGGCGGGGGTGCGTGCGGCCGGGCGGGCTGCGGAGCGGAGCGGCTGCCCCGCTGCTCCGCCGGCTCTCCCCGGGGCGGAGGGGGCGGGCGGAGCGGGGAGGGGAGGGGTGGGGTGGGGGGGCCGGCGGGCGGAGCGGGGAGCAGGGGAAAGACGAGCTCCGAAACTTGCCGAGAAAACTCAGCGGAAATTCGTACTTCCCACACGGCGCCCCGGGGGAGCGGAGGATCGGATGGAGCGGGGGAGAGGGAGGACGGCGCGGGGGGGGCGGGGGGAGCCCGCGGCCGGTCCTGGCTCGGCTCAGCCCCGGCAGCAAGCAGGGGCGCAAAGTGGGAAAGTAGGAATTGGAACCGGCTGTGGCTGCCTCCCGGCCACATGGGCTGCAGATAGAGCTGCGCATCGGGGAGGGGGAAGGGAACAGAAGTAAACTACTCGTCGTCTGCGCCCTACCCCCCCCCCCCCTTTTTTTTTTATTTGCTTGTATTTAGAAACCTGCCAAAAGCAATAGCTACTGTTTACCACGGACTGAGGACTTTGTTTTGTTTTAAGCAAACGGCAATCAGAGGACTAAGCCACCTATTGCTATAGTAAGTAAGTAAGCAAGCCACCTATACACTACATCAATGAATGAATTGTCATTCTTTCTCCGCACCATCTTGCCCAGTAGGTTCCTGAGGAAGCTGCCAGTGAAGATGCAGTTGAACGTAGCTCCAGCTCCACGAAGGGCTCATCAGGGTGATTAAGATGCTCTTTAGAAATAATTCCCATTTTAAAGATTTTTCTCTCACCAGCATACAAATTGAGAGTGAAAGGAAGGTGTTGGAAAGCATACTGAAAACAAAATAGACTGCGTACCCGTCCATTCAATGGCTTGCCTTTCTTTCCTGTTGGCCTTTTTTTGTTTTCCTAAGATGTCGCCAATGGGGTAAATAAGTGCCCAAGGGCAGGAGGAAATGCCTAGATATGAAGGGTATATAAGCCTGTCAAGGATGTTGAGAAAAAGAAGATAATTCCCAAAATACCGTGTTGCAAATTTAATAAATACATTGGAAACTGTGTTACCACGTGAAGCTGTATCCAACTGCACACACTTTGCATACACTTCTGGACTAAAGCAGTGTACCAGCCACGCTCCTTTCTCTTACTAGAAGGCAGAATTTAGATAGCTTTTGTGGAAGTTTTGTTTGTAGTGGCTGTGTCAACATGAGCAGGTAGCATGGTGTGATAGTTTGTGCTGGGTCCCTGTTGTCTGTTTTCATGGAGAGTTGTTACTTTGATCTAACTCTGATTTGGTCCTGCTTTTTAACGGGTTGGAGAACATGAAGTGTGCTCCAAGCCTGCTCCAGAGCATGAAGCACAGTGTTATGCATGGGAGGTGATCAGCAGATTTGCCTCAAAAGCACACTGGCAGTCTGAAGAAACCTTGAAGAGAAAGGATAAGGCTTGGCTCGGTCAAAGGAACATCATTATGAGCATCTTAATTCCTAGCTCTTGTAGTTAGTTGAGTGTGGGCCTTATAAAGAATAATCTTTTTGTAGTGGTAACTGCATTGTGCTGGTGTGGGAAGTCATATTTGGGGCCGGAGAGTGATATTTTAGACAATCAGGATGAATTTTGGAAATGTTTTCTAAAATCAAGTGAGCAGCTCTGAATTATAACTTGGTCATTGGGAAAACCTGGTGTGAACAGTCTGATGACTTGTCATCAAACAAGCATGTTCTTAGATTAACTTGATTTCAAATTGTGTCCTAAATTGTTGCTGCATTGTTTTCTGAGGGTGGACAGAAGTTTGTCTGCTTCTTGAGTGAAGTGGAAAGTTTCTCTTTTGATTGTCTGTAACTGCTTTATTTCAAGCAGTACATGCTTGATTAGTAAGGTATTTTTTTTCTGAAATAAATCAGAGTAAGTTTCACAGGCGGAACTTTTTGCTAGCCTTTTTAGTTCTTTTCGCAGATTACAAAAGAAACCCATCCAGCATTCGTTCATGATTCAAATGTCCATGGGTTAAGAATCCAGACCTTTTAGCTCAGTCTCTTCCATACTGAATATGTCTTCACTTGCCAGCTTTTTCGTTTCAGTATCTATCACATCGTGTCTAATATTCAGGACAAAGTAGAGGGATTTTTTCACCCTACAAAGACTGTGTGTTTCTTTCCTCATTCTCAAAGCCGCTGTAGAGCAAGGGAAGACATCCTGGCTCTCAAAGTTTTCTTTAGTTCTGAGCAAAGCCTAATTGACTAGTGACGTTTTCTCCCAACAAATTTGCTTCACTGTGGTGTACCTCAAGTAGTGAAATTTTAGAAAACCATTCTGTATGATGATTGTATGCTTATTTTCTGTTCCTTTGGGTTTTTCTTTTGAAACATGCACAAGCTTATAAGGGCAATTTATGAACTGTCCTTCCTTTAGAAGCACCATAGAACTTTTTCTAGTCATGTGTCATTGCAAATACTAAAGGTTTAAGTCAAATTGTATCTTATGTATTGCTTTTGATTTATGCTTTCTGACACTTAGCCAACATTATTATTTTCACTGGGTTTGGGGAATTATAAGTGACAGGAATTTAATAAAAAAATTTCACTAGCGATTCTTAAGAAGATAATTCATCACACACTTGTTCTCACACTGGAAATGTTTCATACCAGAAACAAAATAAACAAATACAATGGGTTTCTTGCTGATCTTTTTTCTTTTTTTTTTAAATTCAAGTAGGAAGTTATTATTCAAAATACATTAGGAACACATCTGTTCAGATAAAAGATGCCACATTTGTTTTCCTGCTTTGGAATAGGAACTTGCCAGCTGCAGTAGTTCTTGTTTCCTTATCCAAGCACACAATAAAATTTTTAATGCACGATTGAGAAATAGTAATCTTTTTTACCACAAACTGAAAAAGCATAAATCTGACTGTGAAAACCTGGGGGGGGTGGATGATGGGATTAAAAAGTAGTCTATTCTTAAAAGCTGTAATGGTTATCTTAAAATACACCTTCATGGTTAAGATTTGAAGTATGAGGACTTTTAAGGGCCAAGAACAAATAGCAAAACCAGAAATACCATCTTTCCACTGGTACTTATCCATTCTTACGATGATTATGAGAGAACTGACCTTAAATAAGGTATTGTTTCATGGCTAAATAGTATCCCTATGTTTGTTATACCTAAGACCAAATACCTCTGATTTTTTTTGTTGTTTTTTTGAGAGATGTTATCTAGGCATTGATCAGAGGACTGGTAGTTGAAAGCGGTAAACACGTATTTGTAGGCAGAATGCAAAATGGAGTGAAACAAGCAGCATTCTCAGTGTAGCCTATCCCAGCGTATACTGGGACTGTGGCAATATCCCCATGAGAAACTTCCATTAAACAAAATTACTCCTTCTTGATTCCAGAATAAGAGAACTGGTGCTGAAGTGGTAAGTTTCAGGGCTGATCTCTCATAGCTTTATGTAGTTACCAGGAATGATAACTAGTTATGTGGAACTGGAGCTTTATCTCAAAAGAGGAATTTTTCATTGGTCTGTACAATTCTTTTGCCCACTGCACATCACAAGTGCTTTTATCTGAATTTGTACAAAACATTTCTAGAAGTGTTAGCTTTAAACTTTAGTTCTCACTGAGCCAGCTGGCTTCATAGAAGCTTTAAACTATTCAACTTTAGTGTCAGAATTCCCATTTAAAACAAGACAAAAAGCTTCTGTAAGTTGATATATCAATGTGTTTAGTTGGTTACAATATAAAAAACTAATTTGGAGTTATTTGACTTACGCTGTCATTGAAAGTTGTGGTACATATCATTACTCCATGAACCATGCTAAGTTCCTCCCAAGTAAGCATAAAGAAAAACAGAAAGACACTACACCATTCCTATTTTCTAGCTGATAAAGTGTCACTGTATGAATTTATACTTTTGTAGGTATCTTTGCTTTTTGAAGAGATAAAAATATTGTGGAGCACTGCAAAGTATTAACAAAACAGTTCGTACACCATCAGTCTTTGTTAGCTGCTCCTGCTGCTCAAGGATTAAGTGGTCACCAGTTTCAGTGCTATTCTGTATGTCAGTGCCAGTAATGTAAGTACCATAGTGTGGGATAATATAAGAATCCTAGTGCCAAAAACACTAAATTTTTTTTTCCTTTGAAATTGGACAAACAGTTCACCTATGCTGTATAATTTATGTTCGTTGCAGTTACTGCAGTTATTAACATTTTAAATAAAACATTTTCCTGATACGATGGTTTGTGTTCATTTGTAATGAAATGTCACTTGCCATGTCCAGTTCTTCAGAAATAAAGCATGACTCCCAGGCCAGCAGTTAATATTACATGCCTGTTCTGCTCCACGGAACGAAAGCTACCAGATGTTTAATAGATATCTGGTCCCATCATCCATAGAGGTATGTGGCCTACAAGGCTCTGCTGGTTGCACATATCTTTAAATCTTTCCAGAATTAAACTTCTGAGTAAAGTATTTGTGGTTTTTTGACATATGATGCTAGTCTAGACATGCTTTTACCATTGCATGCATGCTCTTGTCAAACAATCAAACCCCACTGAATTTCACATAGTGTAGGTTGTGCCTCTTAGGCTTCCTCTGGGCAGGTGGTTCCAGGACTTCGTGTTGATCATAGCAATTAGTTCCTTTGTGCATATTAGTTTACTGCCCAAGCGATTTCAGATCTGGTTTTTTGGGTTTTCCTGGGTAGACTCTGTGAAAAAAATTGTAGCTGTATCCACAGGTAACAATGTATTCACACATTCTGTCTGTAAGTGAAAGTCAGCTAGCTCAATCTATACAATTAAACACAAATCACATAATGGATGTTGTTGCTATAAGATTAGTATTTGATAAAAATAAATGAAGAGTTACGTATCTGCATTATTCTGTGTATTCTGTGATCTCTGCCAGTATGGATCACTTACAAATTATCTTTTGTCAGTTAGATTGGCTGAATCATACTTGCAAAGGTCTAACCAATTATTTAACTGATATATTTTGCTTTATCCAACACTTATTTCCTGAGGGATAAACTCTTTAATGGAAGTACATACTTTTTGTGTAGTTCAGCATCTGTGACGGTAAGAGAGAACCCTACTTGTGTCAGGATAAGAGTGGTGTAATTTATGTAAAACAAATGCTTATGTAGCTTATGCAGAGCCAATTAACTGTTGCAGTGTCTGCAATTCTTTTGCGTGATTATCTGTTTATATACTGAATCTTTGCAGTATTGTTAGACCAGTTTTTCCATAATGGGGTAACAAATTAGGCAAGTGTTCTTGCAAATGTTTTCTTCTTCTCTTTCTCCATAAAAGGATATGTGTACTTACGGCAGTCTCTTTCATAATGGGTAATACTCTCTGGCCATGTTTTTAGTGTGATAGATGCTCTTTTCTATTCCTATCATCCCATAATTTGGAGAGTCTGTAGCAGAAAAACCCTAAAACAAAATACCACTTGGACCAAGACTTCTATTACTAATTGGTAAAACATGTTCTGATAGATATGCAGAAAAATAGAAAACACTCACTGTTTGACACAATTGACCTATATCAGGTTAGAAGAGATCACTCAGTGTCATTTAGTCCAGCCTCCCAACTAGATCTGGTTGCTCAGGGCTCTGTCAACTCTCTGAGGATGGAGGTATCACAGTGCCTCCCATGAGGTAGCTGAAGACAGCAAAGCTGTCTTACGGCTACACAAGTCCCTCTCTTTCAGTCACTCCCCATACATTGACGTGCTTCAGCCTTCATCTGTGGTTCTCCACTGGACTTGCTTCAACATGTCAATGCTGTTCTTGTATTGGGGCAGTCAAAACCCAACAGCTAAAACCCCAGGGCCACTAAGATGATGAAGGGACTGGAGCATCTGTCGTATGAGGAAAGGCTGAGAGCTGGGACAGTTTAGCCTAGAGAAGAGAAGGCTCAGGGGGGATCTCATCAATGCATATTAATACCTGAGGGCAGGGTGCAAAGAGGACAGAGCCAGGCTCTTTTCGGTGGTGCCCAGTGACAGGACAAGAGGCAGTGAGGACAAACTGAAATGCAGGAGGCTCTGTTTGAATATCAAGAAACACTTTTTCACTGTGAGGGTGACTGAGCACTAGCACAGGTTGCCCAGGGAGGTTGTGGAGTCCTCATCCTTGCAGATATTCAAAAGCCATCTGGACATGGTCCTGGGCAGCCTGCTGTAGGTGACCCAGCCTGAGCAGGGCGGTTGGACCAGATGACCTCCAGAGGTCCCCTCCAACCTCAACCATTCTGGGATTCTAGAGCTGGGTGCAGTACTTCCATGTCCTCACAAGTGCTTAATAAGGGAGTGATCACTTTGTTTGACTTACTGGCCTTGCTAATCCAGCCCAGTATGCAGTTGGCCTTCTTTGCTGGAAGGGCACACTGCTAACTCATGTTCATTTTTTTGTCTGTGAGGTCTCCCATGTCATTTACAGCAAAACTGCTTCTTAGCCATCTTAGATTGCACTGCTGCATGGTGGTTATACAGTCCCGTGTGCAGGACTTTGCATTCGCTTTTGTTCAGTTTCAGGAGGTTTCAATCATCTCTTTTCTCCAGCCAGTTGAGGTCCTTCTGAAGATCAGTCTTGCCCTGCAGCATATCAGGTGCTTCCCCATGTGTTATCATCCATGAAACTGCAGTATGCACTCTGTCCCATTGTGCCACTTGTTAATAAGGGTGTTAAAGAGTATTGAATGATGTTAAGGAGTGGGTAAAGACCCACTTTTGGTACTTGGGGGATGCCCATAGCAACTGGCTGCCAGTTGGACTTAGTATTACTGATCAGAACCCAATGTGTCCAAGAGTCCAACTGATTTTCCATCCACTTTATCCACTTACTTAGCCTGTGTCTCACCAATTTTGCTACAGTGATATTACAGGACACTGTTGAAGGCTTTGCTACAAGCAAAGTAAACATATTTTGCTCTCCCTTTGTCCACTGAGGCAGTCACATTATCACCAAAGGCATTTAGGTTGATTAGACCCAGTTTGTCCTTGATGAATCCACATTGAATGTTTTCAGTCACCTTTTTGTCCTTTATGTGCTCAGAAATGATGTCCTAGAGGACTCACTCTATAACCCTCTTGGGACCAGAGGCAAGGCTGAGTAGCCTGTAGTGGTCTGAATCCTCATTGCTCTCCTTGAAGATGGCCTTTTTCCAGTCATTGGGGACCTCCCACAATTCCCATGATCTTTTGAAGACAGTAGAGAGCAGCCTTGCAATGAGAGCAGCCAACTCAGATGCAGCCTGTCTGGGCCCATGGACTTGTATATATCCAATTAGCTTTAGTGGTTCCTGATTTGGTCATCGTTTGGTGTGGGTAAGGCTTCACTCCCACAGACTCTGCTACTAAGATGAAGGAGCTGGGACATGTAAGAAAAAAGCCTTACCATTAAAACCAGAGGCACAAAGGCATTTAATACCTCAGACTTTTCAATTTTCTTTATCACTAGGTCACCTGCCCTGTTCAGCAGTGGTCTCACCTCTTTAGTCTTTTTTTTTTTTGCTGCTGGTATCGAAGCCTTCCTCTTTGTTGCTTTTCACATCTCTAGCTAGTTTTGGCTTCAGCTGAGCTTTGGCTCTCATGTCTGCATCCCTGCATGCTCAGGCAATGTCTTCCTTTCTCCAATTAGTCTGTTTCTGGGTCCAACTTCTGTGGTCTTCTGCCACACTTACTTGTTTTCCTGAGTGTCAGAAAGGACCATTCTGGTGCTTTGATAAGGTTGTCCTTGAAAATCAGTCACCTCTTCTGGGCCCCATTGACCTTCATGGCAGTGTCCCATTGGGTCCTGCCAAGCAGATCCCTGAACAAGGCAAGATGTGCTTTCTTGAAGGCCAGGATTGTAATTTTTATAATTTATCTTGCTCACTTGACTCAGGATTTTAAACTCCACAACGTTATGGTCATTGGAGCTAAGGTTCCCCTCATCTTTCACAACCCCAACTGGTTCTTGGTTGTTCATGGAAGCAGGTCCAACAGAGCACCTACTTAGCTTGTCAGTCACCTGTATCAAAAAATTGTCATCAACACAATTGATCAACATGTGCTCCCAACTCCTGTTTCATAATTAGTATACATGAGTCTTAAATACTTGAAAACTATGTGCTAGACCCTGAACTGGGATGACTCAGCATACCTTTGACATTAATAGAGCCATGCGCTCATGTGCTTTCACCAAAGATCTGGCCTCAAGTCCTAGATGGTTTTTAATAAACCATTTAAGCACATGTCTAAGTTTTGATTAGAAAGGCTGACTGGATCACCAGGTTTAGTCATCTGCTACCAAAGTATGTCATATGAGTCCATTCACATCCTTTTGAGAAGTTATTTCAGGTTTTTTTGCTCCTTTTGCTGCTAATGGAAGCATCTTTGAGAACATGCTGGCTGTAGTAGGCAACCTTCCAATTTCTTGGAAAGACTTAACTTCTTCCTGTTTAGTATGCATTCTTCTTGGGGGTCTAAATTATCCTTTAATGTAAAAAACTCTACTTACCTTTTGGCATTTAGTGTTCTGATATTTACAGAGAGCCCAGTCCTATCCCTTCAGGCTGTTTTACTGTGATAAACAATCCAAGCTGGTTTAAGCTGCCATAGACAGATAGACTTTTGATTCCCCTGTAGATGCCAATCTGTCTCATCTCTGTTTTAATTACTCTTTCTTGGATATGAGTGATAGAAATCTACACCCAGCTCCAGATAAAGTCTCTTTAGTGCCTGGAGAGAGTTTCATATGCTTAATATTATGCTCAGTTTGAAATCACTTAAAGCCATTTCATTCAACCCTCTTCACTAGCTTGTACATTTGTGGTCGTATGTCAACAGTGACACCGCTAGATTTAGTTGAAAAATCTGTAAAATTTTGTCACTGCTTCTTAATACCACATTTTTGCTATATATGGCGATATGTGGTACCAAGAGTCATAGTTTTTAGTGAAAATGGGCAGTAAGACAGCATTACATAATCCTTCAGTCTTAAGCACTGAGCATTTCTATATAAATTGACCTGTGGATATATCTATATTTAGGGCGGCAGACATAAACATTCTGTCTTTCTCTTAACACTGCAGACAGTGAGCCTTTGAAGCAGAGAAATACGTATTTTTAATCTTGTATTGGGAATTGCTCTGTGCAGCCACTTAATTTTGTATAAGTACCTTGATAAAGTGTATTCTTTTATTTGTATAAATATTTGCATTTTGATTACATTGTACTTAATATCACATGATGAAATGTGATATTGGATCAAAGCTGCTGTAGCTGAGACTTGTTTAAAATGCCTGATTTATTGGTAGTATTCCATTATACTTCATAGTATTGGGTTACAAATTACTTTAGCTGAATATGTTCCAGTTAGCTCCAAAGAAGAGTACGTGATGTTGTCCAGCATTGTGGACAAAAGAAAGGCTTGCTATGACACGTAGCTTAATGTATAGAGCTAGTGAGAAAAGAGTTATAAGAACACCTAACATAAATAAGAAGTTACTCTGATATTCTCAGGGTCTAAGAACATGTAGGCTAGATGGTAATAGTGTAAGGTGGGGCTAAAAGCGGCCGGAAAACTTACAACTGATCTGTGTTGGTAATTACTCTAAAACTTGTCAGGTTGATCAGCTTTGGTTCTGCAAGGATTTATCCTGTGTCTGCTGTGCATTATTACCTGTCATTAAAAATCTGGATGATGGAATAGAATATGCTCATTTCATTTGCTGGCAATGCTACACAGAGGAGGAGATGCAGATACTGGAGGGTAGGGTCAGAGTTCAAAATTAACTTGAAAATTAAATGGTCTGAGGAAAAAAGTCATTCACAATCCTGAAAAGGACATGGTGAAGGGAAGAATGTAGGCAGGGAGGGCAGCAAGGATGACGAGTGTTACAGCAGTTTTGGTAGTAGGAGAGGATATATAGGCTGGTGTCATGTGCATGTCTGTTGTTTTCACGACTATAAGTAAGAATTCTTACCTTAAAAACATGCTGGTGAGACAAGGAAGTATTACTTTTATTTTTGGGGTGGTTAACTGAGGAACAGAGCTCACTAATGGTTCATCACCTGTTTCATAGTCATTAAAATTTATGTAGTATTTAAATACTTAGTATGTAGCTTCTGCTAACTAAACTTGCACCTTTAATTTAGAGGTCACTTCTTTTGAAAATCAGACTTCCCAGATGTTTCAAATTACACAGCCATGAAATACAGGACTCCGAAGTTGGGGGGGGGGTTGTGGGTTGATCTGTGATAGAGACAAAGATAGAATCTACTTCTCCGTGGCAGCATTTAAGTATTTGGACTAAAGAAATGCTTTTTCTCCTTAACCCTTCCAGTTCTTGTCTCCTGTACAATTTCACTCTCATGTCCTGCTGATAACAACCTCCTCAAGCCTTTGAGTTTCCATGCCACTACCCCAAGATCCTTGCTCATTCATAAAGAATTATGCAATACTTAATATCAGAATGTATGTTAATATATATGTACATAAATGCTGACAAGGTTTGATGGCAACCTAAGTTCTGGAATTTCTTAATAGCTAAATGTTTAACTTTTAGAGTCATGGTATATTGTAATGTGATTTTTATGTAGTTTTAACTTAAGTTCTTAATGTTTGAAGTAGTGTAATACTCCTGTGAACAATGGTGGTACTATATTTTTCTTCATACATTATCAAAGAAAATATCTAAATATGAACTATTATTCTTTTCCAGATCAGATTGTGAAGAACAATCCTCACCTGCTCCCAGGTATCACCATGATAACTGATGGTCCTGATGGAAAGTCACAACCTTCTGGGAAGTCTGGAGTTACTTGGACAGTGGATGCTGAGTTATGTTCTAAACTGAGTGTTTTCTTTGATTAAGAACTCTTACATATTTCTCATGTAGCACACTGGATTTAGAATATAAATTTCTGTAGTCATATACAATATAGTTTTTATTTCTGTAGCCTTGTGTAATATGAATAGAATAACGTGTCATAGAGTCTTGGGAGGGCTTGTGCCTAGTCTTGTTCAATTAGTCACTGTAAAATTAAGTGTCAAAAAGAAACTATTTCAGATTAATGCTGGATATTTACATATCTACATCAGCATTGTCCTGTCAATGTTGTTTTAACTCATTCATTTTTTTTTCCACCCCCCCACCTCCATTTCTTTAACATGATGGTAGTGTTTTTGCACAAAATTAGGAAAATAAGCCTGTACCAAAATTAACATACTGAAAGTAATAAAACTTAATAGAAGCCACATTTGTGATGTACTGCTTGTTAACAGCAATCTATAGGATCAGTGCAAATGTATCACATTACAGATATCTCATTCTTAGTCAGTGTAGGTTCAGAAAGTTGGTTTCAGAGGCAGAGGAAGGGAATAGGGCAGGAGGGAGAACTACAACCATAGGGGAAGAATCTTGTTGATTTATATTTTTCATGGTATTTTCAGGTTACTTATTGAGGAATTCAGTCATTCTGATCTGTTGTTTATTACTGTAAATGGTTTATTTGATTATCCCTATTCTTTCATAGGTAATTTTATATTGCAGTGACTAGTTATAGCTGACCTACTGGTGACTGCACAGTCCATGTGAGAAAAGAAAGTAAACACTAATGCCACCAGGATACTTGCTTAACATAAACCAGTGCTATCCAGCCAGAAAGTATGGAAACTGGTCTTTAAAAAAATACTCATTTAGCTGGAATCTCTGATGAAACAATATACTTGTGTCTGTGGTATAACATACATGTACTTTTCTTAAGGGAAAGTGCAGTAAGCACAGAATATTTGACTTGTATTGATTTCTCTGCCTCAGTGACTCCTCTGTTAAGCTGAATATATGCTATATTTTGGGCCAGATCTTCGGTCGGCATTATTTGTTATACCATTACTGACTTTTCCTTACATCAGTTAAAGTGCTGGTCCATCAGCATGCTACATTTTACTCAATCCCTCCTGTAAACATTTAAAAATCTTCTATAACCTGGAGAGATTGAGTTATGTATGAGGCCAGATTACCATAAAAATGAAACGTGTCCAACAAAGTAACTCTTTTATTCCCAGTGGTAATATTACTGTGTTCAAAAGTTGAAATATAGTAAGAAAGGCACAGAAAGGGTAGTTGCAACTTTCCAGTTATAACAGCCATTTTGTTCATGCTGTAGAACAAAGGAGTATCTGAAGCAAGTCATTCATTAAGGTTTACTGAGGACTTCATCCCGTATAATAAGCATGATGCAAGGGGTTTAACATTCAGCATGAATTACAGTGATAGCATATATTATATATATACACAGTATAATAGTGTGCTTAAGTTTCTAATAAGATTACGCAGTGTTAAACCTTTGTGAGGTAAAAAACCTTTTCTGATTACTCCCTTACTTCAAAATTGTAAGGAGAGAACTTCCTCCCCTCTTCTCCAATGATATCTATGTTAAGAAGAGCTTTGTGTTTTGGGGTTGTCCTCTCCAGCTTTCCTCCTTGAGACAGCTTTACTTGAAATAAGCAAACCCTTCCTCCGTGGCCTGCTGCTTGTTATTTTCATACTTGAAATATCACATGAAATATCATTTGTGTGTTGAAGAGCTGTTATACCTTTGGGAGATCATCCTTCTCTTTTCCTGCTAGTAACAAACAATGCGATTTTATATTATGCCATAGTTAATTGTGAATGCAATAGATTTAGAAATTTGTAAGTTAAAATTAGCAAATTCAAATATCAGTTCTCAAAAGAATAATTGTATTAATAGGTTAGGAAATAAATAGCTGAAGCAGAAGGAATGGAAGAATTCCTGTTGGTTGCTACTTGGGCATAAAGACTGTAACCTTTTTTGTCTTATCATGTGAGAAGCATTCAAACTTCCCGATCTCAAAGAAAATTCATTTTTTCCCATTTCAGAGTTGTCCAGTCCACCAGCAGAATAAACACAAAATGGGATGCTTGGAAGGAGGCTTGGAGTACAGGGGGACTCTCTTCCTTCAGCCTTAGGGATCTCAAGTAGGAAATGCCAGTGGCAGTGGGGTCAGTCCACCCTCTCTGACTTAATAAAAGTGAGAGGGAGTCTCTAGTCTTGCTCCTATTTTAAAGGCATGCTTCTGGCAGCAAAAAAAAAGGCCTTGGTAGGCTAGAGAATAAAATACACATTAAACCCACTGATATGTTTGTGTTTAAAATAGATGTATTTTAAAAAGTGGAATAAAAATATGCAGACTTTAGGCAATTGACAAACATGACAATAATGACCAAGTTTCTGAAAGAAAAAAAATGCAAGGAATAAGATTGTAATCATTCACAAACAACTTTAGGTCATAATTTCAATTGAAATAGGTTATTAAAATTATGACATTTTTAAAACTGTACTTGGATAAGGAAATACGGGACTGAAGACTTCTGCTGTGGGCTAATCTTGCCTTAATTGTCCTCACGTGTGACAGTTATGCCAGTATATAAGAAGAGAATGGTTTCTGAGGGCAATCCAAGGCTATGTGTACAGTGTTGTGGAGTAGGGTTGTTGCTCTACTCTCCAACGTGTCTGGCAGTTGGAGACAGAAGAGAATTTATTGTGCCAAAATACTGAGGTAACAATAACAAACTAAAAACATTGTGGAGGAAGTGTAGAATAACCTATCCTACCATATCAATGAATGTCTCGTCTTATTCACAAACCTACCTCTTTTTACTTTTTTTTTCTTATTTTACATTTTTTCTTTTTTCTTTTTTTCTTTCTTCTCCTTTCTTCTCCTTTTTTGCCCTTTTTTCTTCCTTTACATGATTTAGAGTTATCGATAAAAATGTCAGATATTCTTATTTTTGACACCGTTCTTAATTCTTTCCGTTGATTTAAATGTAAATACCTATTTTCTGGAAATCAAACTTGCTTCAACGGTAGAGGAAGATTAATAAGCTCTTTGCATATCACTACTTGCAGTTCACTATGAAACTGCTCTTGTGCAGCCTGATCAGCTATTTCTGTTGGCACACAACAGAGCTGGAGTTTTGCCTAGAGTAGCACAATATTTTTATTCGCTGGAGAAACAGCTAGTCACCATCTCAGCTATATGATACTCTGCCTACTGCTATGCAGGGACATAGTTACTCACTGTTTGTGCTAGTGCCCACACCTCTAAAGCCCTGTGATGTCCAGACTTTATCATTTCTTTTCCTAACACTTCGCTGTATTCCTGTTTTTTAACATGTTTCTGTTGGTTTCTTTCGGCTTCTTACTCTGTCGGTGCCTGACTTGACTACTTGCTAACAGTTGTCATGCCAACTCCCAAGCCTGGAAACTCAAGTAGAGAGAGAATTTATCTTTTTTTTTTTCCTTTCCCCTTTTTTTTGTCAAGTACTCACTTCACAGTTACCCAGCTGCATGAACTGAATGCATAAGTATGGCAAAGAGTTGTGTGACTTTGGTCTGACACTTAAATTTCTAAATATCTGTTTCTGCTTCATGAAGACTTTTTTCAGCCCTTCCTCAATCCTTGCTGCTTGTCCGCATGCTGAAAATCAGGAAAATTAGAAAGAGATCAATGAAGTGGGGAAAGGATTTTATAGACTAGTTGTTGCATTTTCCTTATTTAAATAGAACTGCAAACATATTTCAAATAGCCTACATAGAAGTAATTTTTAAAAAATCTGTGAGTCTGTTCAGTCTTTCTGAAAGTTAGATATTACTGAATTTGATTCCCTTTTCATGCCAAGTCATTCAATGTTTATATGTATCAGCTTTCCAAATAACCAAGTGAAAAACACAAGAGAGGTACAGGAAATTAAAAATGCGAACTCTTAACTCCTTATACCAAGGTCATATGCAAACATTGTGCCTTGTTAGTAATGTATGTAACAAACACGTAGTTCTGTGAAATAACTGCTACCCAGAATAAACAGTAGTTTTAATAGGTTTGCTGTAATTGACAGCTACATTCACAGGTGAATTGCATTGGAAAACATAACGTGTTTAAAGGGAATTGGTTTAAAGAGGAAGAAACATGGAAATTTAATCTCAGACAATACTGCTCTTTGGAGATTCATATAGGTAAGTTTGTTCTAGGTTTCACAGGAACCACCTGTATGACTTTTGTAATATTGCATGTAATGTGTATCTTGCTTTTCTCAAGTTCAAAAATGTGTGATTTATCATTGAAGATATTTCATGTATAAATACTTACTGTAATTCATTACAGTTCTTATTTGAAATTGAGCATTCCTGGCTGCAAACTGTGAAGGACTTCAGAGAATCAAATAAACTAGCTCAGCCTTTTCACAGTTGGTTAATAGTAATTTCCTCTTCTTCTACTGTATCAGACAAGTATGTTTGCTTTAACTGAGCCCATTCTGAAGTGGAAGGCCTTTATATCTCATTGAAAAAGGCAAGAAACCTCAGATATCTAAAGAAGCGTTAATCTAGGAGGCAGCTGTTGTGGATCAGGGTTCCAGAGCTATATTAAACATTATCCTACACTCAGGCCACCTTGTAATAATCTCAGATAATTTCACTCCAAATACTGGAGGGTCTGCAGTTTATCTAAAGCATTGACTTTTTCTTCTAGCTGCAGCCCTCTAAAAGAAGAATCTGTGGCTTGCATTGGCCCTTTATAAGGACAGAGGAGTAGAGGTAATTGCATTGGTCAACAACTCCAGGTCTTCGTGATTGTACATAACTGTGCAATAGATGTTTAATGTAAAAGGACCTAGAGACCATCTGTACCTCTTAACCATCACACACTCTACAAAAGCCTGTAAAAAAGGCTGAGAGATAAAGTGCCGTAAGAAGAAAGATGAAGCATTGCAAATGTCTTGGGATCCTGTGGTAACACAATCTTTGATCAATAGTTTCTGCATGATCTTTAGAAGTGTGTGTGTGTATATATATAATGTATATATACATGCTACAGGCAAAAAATCCCTGACAGGACTTGTCTTTCTAATCCTAATTCAGGTGACTTGTTTAAGTGGGCATGTGAGCAAGGTAAAACAGGCTGTCCTTGAGAGGGTTTAAGACTTTGAGGAGCACCAGCACAGCCCAACTTTTTTATTTGTTCTTGTGCTTTCCATCCCAATACTTGCTAATGATGAGACAGAATATGAAACACATAAAAACAGATGATCAAGCTGCAAAATGACCAAGAAAGATTGTTTACATTCTACATCTGCCAAGAGGAAATAAACTCTTGGTCTTCTATGCTAGGAATGTAGCTTGAAAAGCAATGTTACTTTCACATCATCTCCCCGGTACTTCCTTGATACTGCATTTTATGCAAATTTTCCTAACTAGATTTATTGTGAGAAGATCCTGGGATGGGAGGAGACAGAGCCAATTAGAAGAGCTAATCGGCTGGAATGCTGAGAACCATTGCTTTGGAGGCCTCCCATCTGCGCGGCACGATCAAATGCACTTTGCTGAGGAAAGGACAGCTTGTTTGTTTTGGCCATGGCTCATGTGAGCAGAGATAGCAAAAAGCCCGGGAATCCAACTGGATAAAGAACATCTGCAAATGATGTTCTGTTAATGCGTATTTTATCCAAAGCAGCCTTGATGCTTGGTCTCAACTTTGGTCTTGGCCACACATGTTGCTTTGTCAGGTTCATTCAGAATCAGCTTTTGTCTCCTGTAAATAAAGGGGGTGCAGAGTCTGTTTCATGCTATTCCACAATAACAGTGTAAACTATTTAGGGGAAAAAAAAAAAAAAAATTGGGGTATATGGAAATCCATTATTGAACTAACTGTGGATTTAGAAGCTTAGCCAAGTCTTTTGTTGTTTGAATCTTACCTATATTTCTTTATGTTTTCTTTTACTTCAGTAACTAAAGAAGATGGACTAATTTGGCAATCCATCAACAGAGTGTGAGAAATAAGTTGCCTGATGCTCCATGTGATATAGAGGCCAAAAAGTTAAATATAAAATTTTGAAGAATACGCTAGGTGACTTTAGAGAGGAAACTGGGTCATATTGCTGCAGGAGGGGCTATTTAGTGTTCTTTGTAAACTGTGATTTTGATCTAGACAGCTAGGAGGACTGATTTAGGTTGGACTTTTCACCAGTCTTGTTTCTGTGGATACTTGCAAGGTAAAGACACCTAATTCAGTATTTGTTACCAGTTATGTGAACTAAGTTACATTCTAGGACAAAGTAATTGGCCTTTCAGTCTGATAATGTTTTCCTGAAGCAGAAATACCTCTTTAATTATTCACTTTTACGGTCCTAATGTATTAATAATCATTAATAACTCATTATTACAGTTGTATAATTTCTTCATTCAGCATGAGTGTTCATTCTGTTCAGTTTATTTCTAGTAAGGCGGGATGAGCACAATCTTGAAGTTGTTTCCAGAGAGAAAAATACATACTATTTTGAGGACACAGAGTTGGAGAAAATTTGCATTTGGGAAAAACTCACATTTAGTTCAGTTGCTTGAAACCACAGGCTCAATTTCACATCCTGCACAGATGCGTTGCACAGACTCACTGGAATTGATAGCTGATATCACATCCAAGGAGGTATTATTGCAATACTTTTTATAAATCTTCTGTCTCAAGGATTCAACCCTAGATTTAGGTTATCTTCTCTGCAGCCTTTTTTTAGTGAAGAGAAAAAAGATTAATCATGGAGTGACCTACGACACTTTAATTTTTATGGTGTAGTCTCCAACAAGGTAAGCAATAAGTTGATGGCCAGTATTTCACTGTCTAACAACTGCAAACATTTGTATCTACAGTGTCCCCTTATAGGAATTTGGATTGTTTGGTAAATTAAGATAATATTAAGATAATACTAAATTAAGATCATAACCTTTACTTATTTTACTACAAATTAATTTACTCTTAAAACTACTTAACATTTATACAGTTGTTTCAAACTTAATTATACAAATCAAAGAGGTTTAATATAAGTTATTACTTGCACAATAAACCATAATAAACCAATCAATTAAGCTTTCTTAATTGACTTTCTGAACTGACTGCTGTTGGGATAATGCAAACATTTTTTCTGTCTTTTTTGGTTGCTTATATATTCTATGTAATGGATCTGTTGTGACTTGGCTGACAGTGAGTGTTTCTTGGTTCTTTTTTGTCTCATCTGAAGTTCTTTGATCCTCTACTTCTATTAAACTGATTCTGTTAGACTGATAGAGAAAGAACACACATGCTCTGTCCTGGCACTCAGTTGCTGCTAACTAGACCATGGTCCCATGTTTCTAGATTATGAAGAACATATAAGAAGACAGTGAGATTTCCAGTATCTTTTCATCTTTATGTGTAATACCTGTTCTCCCCTTTGCTTTTTCAGTACTAACATTATATTTAAATAATAAAAGGTCTTTTTTCTTCATGACTATAGTGTATCAGACTGACTTGCAGCAGCTTGGACACTTTGGGGAAAAGAAGGCTTGAAATTGAAGAGATTTAGCTCTTTATACATATATGACTACTCTAATCTATGAAAATTTCATTTTGTAACAACACAATTCTAAATCAGCCTGTCAAAACTGTCAGATGTCCTAAGGAGTAGCTGAATGGGAGCCAACTGCACTGGTTCTCTGTCAACTGGGAGCTCTAGTCAACCTAGGAAACATTTTAGTTGAATATACCAGGCTGCTTTGCACTTGAGAAATGCAAAGAATCTGGAAGGCAGTGCAGAATGGACCTCATTCCACAGTGACAGACCAAATAAAATAGTTTCTGTTGAGATATGCTGCCTCTCCCTTTATCACATGAATTACTTCAGCCTATAAGGATCTTGGAGAGTTTGTGAATTCACTCAGGAGCTTTGTCAGTCTCTCTAACTCAAGGTACATAAACTTGAGTCAAGATACATAGCCTGAAAATTTGCTGCTATGTGAACAGAATAAGAAATTTTTTTAAAAGCATTTATATGAATATATTAAGTAGTGTGTCATAACAAGTCAGTTTATTGCAAACTTCAGCTTACAGACTCAGACTAAGAGCCAAAGTCCTAACTCTAGAACTAAGTACATAGCCTTCAAAAATTATCCATGCCTAATACCATACAACTGCAGGAATTAGGGCTCCTATGTATGTATGTAATGTAAAGTAGTTTTTGTAAACTATTTTGTATCTTTTGATAGATTTACTGTTTTTAGATTTAAGCATTTTCATTGTAAGTCTAGGCAACTTCAGAAAGTGAGGTGCAGACATTGTTCTCCTGGGCATTTTATCAAAGTAGAATTTTCACCAAAGAATAAATAAAGAAAAAAGGATGCTTCCATCTACTTAATTGCTGTCATTCTCATTTTAATGTTATTTCCACATGACAGTGTTCTCTCTAAAGTTCAGTCATAATTTCTCTGAAACACTTGGAAGGGCAACTGATTAATACTGGCTTTTTAATCTTCATTGCACTATCTTCTTTCAGGCCAAATCTGTCCATCACATCCAGTGTTCTTTCAGGCTGGATGGGATAATGCATGTGCTCCATCTTGAACAAGTACCTTTGAGATGGTGAGGGATGGATTAACACTAATTCTTTAGCATCAAAAGGTACCTTTTCAAAGTTAACTACGGGTTTTAAGGATATAAATTTTGGATAGTTTGATGATGATTTGATGCTAAATAGTGACTCAGAGTCAATAATTTGCAAACACACCCAGTTTTATTACAGTCGTGGTATGCTACACCCAGTAACATTAGGATTGAAGAAAATGAAAAATTGCAACTGATAGTCTTTAATGCATCGCAGTAAGGACAAGGGTTAGACTGCAGGTTAGGTTACCATGTCAGGCTAGGGAAGGTTATGACATTGGCATTAATCTTGGGTTTGAAAAGAGCTTTTTGAGCTCGAGCTGGACCTGGTGCTGGTTGGCTTCCTGTAGATAGTGTTTTCATTTCAGCTGGGCAGATTTAGTTTAAAGGGTAAAATATTTTTAAGGGCTACAAGTCAAGCTGATGTGATGGTTGAGTCCATGTTACTGTGGGATATAAAAGGGAATATTAGAGTATTCTGAACGTGTTTTAGACGGGGGCTAGTAAGCCATGCTTAGCTTTTGGTGTGGCAGGGGTTGCTGGTGAAGCATAGGGAGCTGATGCACGGAAAGGCCTCGTGAGGGGCAAAGTGAAGGATCAGGCGATATGAATCATTAAGTCAGTGTTGCTGCCCAGATCTAGGTGTTGTCAATGCATCTTTAAACGTCATCACCAGTGGGAGCCACCGAGCTCTGCTTAGTTCAGAGTTTGACCGGGGTTGCTAATCCAGGTGTAGCTTTAATTTCAGGATTAGCATTAATGTTAGGATTCAGGCTGGCATGAGCAGGAAAAACTCTGCAGCTTCCTAGTCTAATCAGGTCAGTGAGGTCAGATTTGTGGTTTTGATGGTAGGATGCAAACATTGGCCCTAAATGTAACAAAAGGTCCTTTCCTTACACTCAGCCCTGTAACAAACCTGAGAGCCCTGGTCATCTGAGCTGTAACCTCATACTTTCTGGCAGCTCAGTGACAGGACTCCATGGGAGACCCCTGCCACATGAAGATGTAAACAGGGAGAAGTGTTCCTGGTTACAAATGGTGCACAAAGGGTTTGTTGCTGCTCGTAACAGCCCTTGCATTAACCTTTCAGGCTGAAGCTCAGGAAGAGACTGCTGCTTCTCTCAAGCCTCGCAACTGAGGCATGGTTAGGTGATTTCTAAAACTTTTGAAGTTAGCTCATGGGTCCTGTTAGTATTTTGGTTCACATTAGAAAGCAGTGCTGACCCAAATCCTAAGATGAAAGCAACAACTCCTATCACGTCCAGAAGTACTTACATCTACATTGCCCTGGTCCTCAGCAGCTTTTTGTAGACTCAGCAAGAAATCAAGTTAATTGGGCAATGCTCATCCTTTCATTAACCCTAAAGCCTTCCTAAAACTCTGCCATATTCAGAGGACAGTGGATTAGTGTCACTGTTAATTACTACCCCAAGCAGAGCTTGTCAACTTTTCCAGGATCTGCAGCAACTCGGGTTTGCAAGCCACTATCTCCCGCCTATGCAGGACTATGGTAAGGGAATCTGCAAACAACAACTGTCCACCCACCCCAAATTAAGTTGCCTCTCTCCAGCTGCAGGGATTGCAGCTCATCAGTTGTTATCAGCCCAAATTCTAGTGCTATACCCCCTCTGAAATTTATTTTTCAGCCTACAGTCTCATGAATGCTGCAATTAAGTGCAGCCAGCTGGCTGTAGCAACTCTAAACACACCTTGATGGCCCCATCTTTAGTAACCCAAGCTCTCCCATCCACCCTGGGCTGAAATCCAGTCCTCTCCTACAACCTCTTTGCTCAGGAGAGCAGTCACAAAGCTTTCACTGCATCTGGGAGGTGTTAGTAAGTAATTCAGTGCCTCCTCACATCATGCAGAGGCACTCCTTCAGTGTTAATCAGGGGCAGAATCCTTCTGATTCAATAGGTAGTTCTTCCTCCTGAGATGCTTTTTAATGTGTAGTACTGAATATGTCTTTTGCAGCCTGCTGAAGTACAGAGCAAATTTTGCTTGCCTCCGAAACACCATACAGCACAAAAAGGGTATGGGTTGAAGTTTCTGAATTTCTTTGGCTAGTGGAGGATTTTGAAGTGGCAGTTAGGAAAATGGTTTCAAATGCCTTTAAACCATATAAAGACTGAAATTATCTCTTTTGGTTTTTTTGTGAGTGATTTATGCTATGCACCCCACTTGCTTTTGAGATAGGGTATTAGTGGCTTTTGAAAATTTCTCCTCATTTTGTTAAGATACATTTTTAAAAAAAAACCTACACTTTACCAAGTAGACATTTGCAAATTAATTATTCCTATACAATTTGCTCTGCTAAAAACATTTGAATGGATTAATCATGTCAAAAAGTGATTACGGTTAACTCAGTACATATTAGATTGCATACAGCTTCAGCACAGCTAGATACATCCAGTATCAAATGACATCTGAATGATTCTTCCAACTATATGTAAACATGAGCAAGGAGGTCTATTAGCTAATCTTTATTGTTTAAAAAAAAGTAAAACTCACTAAAATAAAGGAAGGGAAAATCTGATTTACATTACAGAATGACATCTTTCTTTAACCTCTCTTCTATATTCTTCTCCAACAGCATGTATGTTAAACCCTGTATCATTTATGTTTCGTTGTATTTTGGCACAAAAGACTCTAATTTAGAGTATTACTTTCAATTCATAAAGTTCACCTTTAAAAAAAAAAATTACTTCTATCCAACTCATTTTACCTGTTTAATTAAATTCTGAGAAGAAAATTTCTGTACCTGACTTTCTAAGGTATGAGATTCTCTTTTCTGGAGGCATGTTTAAAATGTATAATTATTCCCATGGGAAGATTATCAGATTTCTTAAAAAATCTCTAGGTTCCAGGATTTCTGACATTCACATGAAACAAGAGGAAAGTGTGGGAGGAGAAACATTACTGTGTTACTCTGTCCCTTCACCTTGACACTGAGTAGGAAAACCTGGACTTCAAAGGGTGAGGGAAAGTTCAGGCTTCATGCTAAATCAGTTTTAGGCCTCGCTTCCAAGATTTGCCAGCTATGCCAATTTTTTTTAGGACATAAGCTGTAAGATAATGTTAACAGAAAGAAAACCACAGCTACCACACTCATTTTGCTTTGGCTGGGGGATCAGTTTAAATCCCCAGAGCGGCCAGTGCTATATCCTTCCAGACAGCCCTCTCTCCCCTAATCCAATCACCACCATGACCAGAAGCTGCTAAATGTGCTGTGGATTTCCAGATTTCTGCCTTAATTGCTGGCCTGCAGGAACTTGAGGCACGAGACAATAGCTGGCTCAGTCAGATGGGTAAACATCTGCAGCCCCCCTGCTCCAGGCTCTGCTGCAAAGGGCCGCCGGGAGAGGGTCTCCCAGCAGAGCCCCCGTGTACTGCAGCTGGCACCCTCATGAGAAACGAGGGTAGCGGTGGGATGTGGGGTAACTGCTTACATTGGCTGTGACCCAAGTTTGCTCTTTGACCTCTGCGTTGCAGGTAAGGAGGGTACTGGCTGTAGGATGTAGCTATTCTGTGTGATTGTATCAGGAATAGTGTGGCCAGCAGGAGCAGGGAGGTGATTGTCCCCTGTACTCGGCGCTGGTGAGGCCGCACCTGGAATACTGTGTCCAGTTTTGGGCCCCTCAATACAAGAAAGACATTGAGGTGCTGGAGCGTGTCCAGAGAAGGGCAATGAAGCTGGTGAAGGGTCTGGAGCACAGGTCTTATGAGGAGCAGCTGAGGGAACTGGTGTTGTTTAGTCTAGAGAAGAGGAGGCTGAGGGGAGACCTTATTGCTCTCTACAAGTACCTGAAAGGAGGTTGTAGTGAGGTGGTGTTGGTCTCTTCTCCCAAGTAGATAACAATAGGACAAGAGGAAATGGGCTCAAGTTGTGCCAGGGGAGGTTTACATTGGATATTAGGAAAAATTTCTTCATGGAAAGGGTAGTCAAGCATTGGAACAGGCTGCCCATGGAAGTGGTTGAGTCCCTATCTCTAGAGGTATTTCAAAGATATGTAGATGTGGCGCTTAGGGACATGGTTTAGTGGTGGACTTGGCAGTGTTAGGTTTACGGTTGGACTTGATGATCTTAAAAGTCTTTTCCAACCTAAATGATTCTGTGATTCTATGATTCGGGACAGTCAGGAATTTAAATAAGACCAACAAACGTCAAGTTGGTCGAATGACATCATTGTGGTGTGTCTCAGTGGTTGTACTCCTGTTATGTACAGTCCCGATTAAAATAATCCTGATTAAAATAGCCTGGTGTCTGTTTTTAGTTGTATTAAGTCGTGCAGGAGAGATTGCATACTCCCTTGCATGCAGCAAACCATATGTATGTCAGGCAGAGGGAACTGCAGATTGAAATTATTGCTTTCACCACGTGTCAGGTTTTCCATGTGCAAGGATGGACAACGGGTTTAATATTTTTGGCCTCTCTACGGAGGAAGCTACAGCAGCTGACTGCCCTGGTGCCATGGTGGATCCCACAGCCCAGTGACATGCTGTGCAGGGCAATGTTTCTTTCTGGTTTCCATTTAAGTTCCCTTTACTTTAAGCCACCTTTTGCTCTTTTATAGATAACACAATTTAAAAGGAAACCGAGGCTTTTTTTGGCTGTAACCTGCCTTTTCCAGTAGCTGAAGTAAGTGCCTCCAGCTATCTTTTTCATATCTATTTCTCTAACCCTTCCTTTCCCCCAATAATTCTGACAACTCATCTCCTGGCTGAACCTTTCCAATAGTTGTGATGAACGCTGCTCTAGTGAAGAGTGGTCAGGTCTCCACAACACACCTCCTGCAGAGCAGCCGAGATCATTACGGACATAAATACTATTGTTATTTACTGTGCTCAGCTGTGGACTGAATCCTCGCAACTGTCTCTGGTGGCTTGCTGTCAGGAAGGCTTTGGGAAGTCCTCAGGGCACTTCTGCAGCACTGTAGATGAAAGAGATGGAGGGAAAGTGTTTCCCCACACTGGACTTTTTCAGCACAGAGCAGCATTGTCCCACATCTTAGATGAGCACCAAAGTCAACATCCCACAAGTGTTGACTTCTGAAGTTTAACCTAATTTGTTAAATGGGTAAGCCTGTTGTTTAGAATAAGTACTAAAACAATCAGTAGAAGTAGCCAGTCTCCCTAAAGGATATTATTAGAGAATAAATGGATTATTAAAGGGGCAGTGTGTTTGTCCTGGATCTCACCAAAAACAAGCTCTCGCTGACATCCTTCCTTTTTTCCAAAAAGAGTAATTGCTAAGGGCAAGTCAGAGATTTAGAGTTCAGACTGCAGATTTTTTAAGTAAAAAAAAGAATTATACTTGTGTGTGTAATTAGCAACATCTGCAAAGAGAGAATTTATATTACATTTATTTCTGTGATGCAGAAATAAAGATGATTTTACATTTATTTTTGTTAAAATCCTGATATTTCTTTGTCTTTCTTTTCTCCTTTCTTCATTAGCTAGCTTTATACAAGTGGTTCCTTGTGGTTTGTCTAGGATATCGGTAAGCATGTAGAATTAAGCCAGTGAGAGGAGTACTGTGAAACAGATGTGGACAGACCCCAGCATAATTGGGTGGGTGAACTGCTGGAAGCACCGAGCGGAGAAGGCAGAGTGTGTTCTTGTTTTCTGATCTCTGGCAGGAAAATGGAGTTGGCTGATAGTGGGTGTTTTGAACAGCCCTGTGGCTTTGTGGTAATAGAGTGCAATATCATTTAGGAGAGCAGCTGGATTCCTGATGTGGAATTATTGTTCCCCGGCTGGGATATGCTGTGGAAGCAGTGAGCTCTGCTCCAAAACTCAAAGGCCAACCTGCCTTGCGTAGGGAAAACTGGAGAGCAAACTCTGATAAACAGATTCACTCCTCATGCAGATGGCTGGCAACTGCAGGAAACGGAGAGGCTCAATGTGAAGTGAAAGATGACCAAGAGCTGTGGGGTGGGTGGAGATCCAGGAGCCTCAGATTGATTTTGGAATAGCGTTAAATGAGTGGAATGAGTGTCTTGGCTTACGGTCTCATCTGCAGTTCCCAGTAGCTATAGAAAACCAAACTGGAGTACTGAATGAGTAAGTATCGACATCCCATAATTCCTATGTTAAGGTTTTTGCAACCAGATTTTGTGCAGATATTAAACATTATTTGCATACTGAAACTATGAAAACTTTGTATTTTTAGATAAAGCTGTATGAAACATTTCAGAGACATGTTCAAGTTTTCTTCAATGTAAACTTTAAACTGATTATAACTACAGCAATTCATTGCTCTTCTTTTAAGACTGTATCCTGGACCTTCTACAATGGCTTCAAAGCAATAAAGATAATGAGAATTTAATGTGAACTGTCTCACATACTCAACATGAAAAGATGAAACAGAATCCTGAACTGTGAAACATCATTGTAAAATCTAAACCAATTGTACAGTTTAAAATAACAAATACAATTTTTTATGAACCAAACAAGTGTGTTTCCTTTGTTGGCTCCCTACCTCAGCATTGGGAAAGAACTGTTTATTGTCCTTTGCTCCTTTACTTTTTGCAAGAGTTAATGCAATGGAAGAGGATCCCACTCTCCCTAAGGAAGAGCATGCAAGACAGATTCACTCCTCTCTCCACAGCACACCCCAGAGAAGTCACCACTGACTTGTAATCAATGCTTGCAAAGGCAATATCTATTTTGTGTCAGCTGTGGACACTAGGCAATATAAAGACCCTTTTTATTTGCTGCTGCTTATTACTATGAAAAAGAAAATTGTGCTGTTAAAAGCCCCTTTTTTCTCCGCCAGCACAAATGAAAGTGTCTTCTCAGCTGTTTTCCATACACCAGTGGCTTGTGCCTGTCCTGTTTGACCCTCACTGGCCAAAATGAAGGCGGCAGTTCTTCATTCTGCACATACTAATGGCAGCGCATGCCATGTTTGGAATGCGCTACATAGGCTGTTCATTGTGGCTACCCTTGTGTTGTATGTAGTGGTTGTCAGCTGCACCACCCGCAGTCTCGTTCCAAGACAGAGGAGTCTCTGGTGATTCAGCGACTAACTGGGGGAATTTGGAGCTTCAAAATAAAACTGAGGTCACCAAGAACTTGTTTGAAGTTAGTTAAAATGATCAACTGTAAATAAATGCGATAACAATCTTGGAGGGGGAGGTGAGGAGTTCTTGTTTGCTCTATGAAGAAGGCCCCATTGATGAACTAGATTGGGGTCAGTCCTACTTTTTCATGTGAATATCATTCAGAACTAGATCATTTAATCATAAAATATTATTTTACAGTAATGCCTATGAAAAGCCTAGTTAAGACTGCAGTTTTCTTGTGCTACAGATCTACAGGCATAGGTATTTATTTGGAGTCCAAGGCAGGTCCTTGGATTTAATTTGCAGTCCAATCTAAATGACTTACAGGAGGTCACTTCCATACAGTATGACAGTATGGTGGGAGGATAATTAGTCCTGTCTCTTTTCAGGAAATTTTCAACATTTGCTACATACTTGCTTGCACATTTGCCTTAACCAGAGACTACAAAATAAGGACTGAGCTATTTTTCTTGGTACATGTGAGTAACCTAATTGATTAAGTTGCATCTGTGTAAGTAGTTGAAGTGAGATGTTCACATCCACTTCACAGGCTGAAAGGAGGAGTGAGAAATGGACAGCAAAAAATTTGTAATTTTTATATTTTCATTCTATAAAGGCAAAAGTTAAACTACTAAGTTGCACTTCAAAGTGTTAACCATGCAGGCATTTATGTTACTCAGGCTGCTCTTGGAAGCCTCAGCTGCTGCTGTAGAAGTCCTGGAAGCACAGTAGGCAATCCAAGAAAAGACTCAGTTACCATGTGTGGGCCTGCAGTTGTATAATCCCAATTTCATGAGCAACAGTTCAGGTGGAAAGCTACAAATCATTTGGCATGTTAGTTTTTTCAGTGGCTAGACAAGAAGTGTTTATTTAACACACTAGGATTACAAAGGCTGTGAAAATAAGCAGGGTCACAATAAAAAATAAAACACAGATTTTGAAAAAATGGACAACCACCACAGATATTTAAAAACCTAAATTTAAAAGGTGATATCATTGGCAATGATAAGCTACTGCTCTGCCACTTCCTAATTCGCAGAATTGTTCCCTATTTAAAATCACTGCTATCTTGAGAATGCAGTAGATGAGTTAATTCCTATTGTATTTGACTACCCAAACAAAATCCTAGTGTAGTTAAGCTTCTCTGAACTCAGCCTGTGGTACACATGATTGAGCTTTTTGGTAGTGGAATTACGAAAGGAACATATGCCAAGGATTATATTTGGGGAAAACCAGGAGAATCTAATGATGACAAAAAGTGTACCCATCCATCTATTGGTTTGCACACATGTGTATCTAGCAAGAACTGGTATCAAATACTTGAAGGGCCTATGTTGCCTATGTGTTATACCCAAGCTGTCTACCAAGTTTTCTTTTCAAAGAGCTGTGCCTAAACAGCAAATGTGAATCTAGTTCCATGCTTTGCAGAGCAGGCATCTGCATTTTTAATTTAACAGTAACCACAATAAAAATCAAGGTTTTCTTCCTGAGAAAGAGCTGCTCCAGCAATAATTTTCCCAAATCTATTTAGCAGTTTGCAGATTGCCTAATATGAAGTAATGCAATGGGGAAAAGCAGAAATATTTGATTTGTTGGTTTGCTACCTGTATATTTTGTCTTTAAAAGATCTTGCTTAGAAAGTTACTAAGCATTTGCTTTTATTTATTCAATTGCTTTTGTTAAAATTCTGTACTACCTCCTCTGAGGTGATTACATACAGTAATATTTAGGCTTTAAAAATTATGTTGCAAATACTAAGGTTTGATAAATATCACATTTGCTTCATTGAAATTGCCTAGACTAAACTCTAGGCAAAGGGATTTGGACTTTTTTGGGAGATTTTTGGTTTTGGTTTGGTGCCAAACCAATAAATCTAGACCTGTTCCAGTCTGGTTTAATAAACTAGCACTTGGAATGTTAATCAAAATCCCATTTTCAATGTACAACTCGAGCAGCCTATTAATAAAATATGTTTTAACGTGACTTTACCTCAAATGCTTTGACATTACAATATGTCCATCTTTGCAATATGTAATCATTCTATGCAGGTTTTTTCTTATTTTACCAAGGTGTCAGCATGTGACAACTTGCAACTATTTTTCATCTCTGTCATGCACTCCCACAAAGGTTGAATATTGCATGAGGTTATCTTTCTACACCACTCCCTCCTCCCCCTCCGTTCTCCACTTGAAAGGGTTAAAGTAGAACTGGGAGAGGTGCAGAGAAGGGCAGGAAGAACAATGAGAGGAATGGAGTGGCATCCATGTAAGGAATGGCTGAGAAAACCAGGCGTCCTCAGTCTGAAAGAGGACAGTTGAAATAAGATATGCATCTAGTAAATCATGAGAGGTACAAAGAGGGTGGATAGCAATTGATTGTTCACTGTCTTCAATGCAAGCACTACAGAGTATCTAATAAAGCTAATAGTAGGCAAAGTTTTTTAAAAAAGGAGGAGGTTCTTCGTCTAACTCATAGGCAGTCTATGAATCTCTTTTTTTGCAGTACTGTCAATACTGGAAACCAATAGGGAGTCAAAGGGAGACTATGCAGGGATTGCATAGACATCACATTCAATTCAGACAGTCCCTGAGCGACCAATGGCTGCGGGCTGGGACCGCCCTTGCTCAGCTCCCATAGTCTTCCCTGGGAATCTGCTTTTGGCCAGTGTCAGAGGCAGGACGTTGGGCTAGACCAACCTTTAGTTTTACCCAGTTCCTATAATGTCAGCGGATGTATGAACTGACAGGCCCGGGGAAGTGGTTGAGCCCCCGTCCCTGGAGGTATTTCAAAGATGTGTAGACGTGGCGCTTAGGGACATGGTTTAGTGGTGGACTTGGCAATGTTAAGTTTACGGTTGGACTTGGTGATCTTAAAGGTCTTTTCCAACTTAAATGATTCTATGGTTCTAACTCATCAGATGTGCTAAGATTCATATAATTGTCAGTACTAGCAACCTAAGACACGGAGTTGTAGCATGTCCTTAAATCTTCATGTTCTCCTTTCCTTGGCCTCATCTATCCAAGAAGATTGTACCAGGTAAAATATATTGTAAAGCAAGTCAGCTAATTGTGCAAACTCCGAAAGTGTACATACACTTAAATGTGTTAAACTTGACTTCTTTCATTCCAGCTTAAGTTGGTAATAAGCTAGCTTTGGTTCATTTGAATAAGGAGCTTGCACTGCATTGAAGATCAAAATTTAACTGTACTCAGTTACTTGGACTCATGTTTCTTTGGTCTTAATTTTATGGCTTGTTTTAAAAGATAATATTTTCTCCCTTCTCTTTAACACACTGAGCACAGACACTAAGCATCTATCATACTGTAGTTTGTTTTAAAGTGAAGAGCCAAAGGGTTTGGCAGAAAAAGTTTTCATTTTGGTCAACACAAGCATACGCTTCTGTTTTATGTAACTAATGCTAAAATGAAAGTCTACAGCAATTACAGCCCATTTTTCCATTACCACACGCTTACCATTTGTAAAGTCTCTACAGATCCAAGTTTCATGGAGAATGCTTTTTTGGTACTGCTCAACAATTGTATTTGATTTTTGAGCAGTGAGAAGACAGGATCTCTGCCAAAATTTTTAAATCACCTATATAAAAATGCAAAGGCCTGGATACAGGATTAAACACTTCTTGCTTATCGCAAACACGTGTAAGTCTTTTTTTTTTCCCCCTTTCTGCATGTTATGAAATGTTAGAATCTATTTTCAACATATGTATAGAGGCAGTGTGGTCTATGGGATAAATCACGAGGCTTAGACTTCTAAGACCTGGATGTTCTACCCTTGACTTTATGACAGGCACCAGGGAAAACGCTATTGCATCTTTCTGGACAAGGTTTTCACCAGAAAAACGTAATGATGATAGAGCCAGCTAGATGGTATTATAATTATTTATTATTATGTGCTTTATTTGATGGAAAGAATTAATTGCATGCTGTAATTTGCCAGTAGTTTCTGGTAAGGTTTTCAGTAAACTAATTTTGCTCATCTTTTCATGTACCTGAAATTGGTTATTCTGGTTTAAATTGGACCCACCTTCCAGGCTGCTAAGTACTCCAAGAGCACCAGTTGTCACAAAACCAGGCAGAAATGTGTGAGGGTGTATGGACAGAAAGAAAATACAGGAGAAAACCTGAAGGATTCCTAAGACCTTGTTTTCAAAAGAGGAGCTTATTGTACCTAGCATTTTTCTTCTACCTACTGTATATCTCCAGACACAAACCAGGAAAAATCCCCACAAACAAAACTTTAAAATATAAGGTTTACACTCACTCTGGTAGATTAAGCTCCAGGAAGGATTAGTGGTGGTTCACTCTAAAGTCCGCAGCAATAGGGGACATTCAGGCAGGCTAAATAGTTCAACTAATCTTTCAGCTGCTGACCCGCAGTAAATCCACTGCCTTTCAAAGAATCAGTGATGTGACTGTGGAGACCCTCGGGGACAGCTGTAATATGGATATGGAGCAACCTTGCAGGCTGCCCTGGGGCAATTCAGCACAGCGAGGATGGAGATGCTTGAACCACAGCAGAACATGCATGTTTCTGCGTGCTGGTTGCTCCTCTCCCCCTGCTGCGGTGTGGTGCTCTCCTAGGGCAGGAGCAGGGGCAGGAGCACCCCCTGCCAAGGAGTGATGGCGTGTGGCGAGGCAGGGCAGCTCCTCCATGCGCTTTGTGCAATGAGTTGCTTAACAAATCTTCCCTGTTGGACAAGGTCTGTCATCAAACAAAATATTCGGAAGGCATCTCTGTGGCTTCCCAGAGGCAAGGAACTCAACAGCCTTCAGCCAGGAGGTGCGCTTTCTCTAGGTGGCAAATTGAATAGGAGAAGAAGGATGTGTTGGTGGAGGGCAGAAGGGGCAAAAGAGGGAACAGAGACACATGGGAAGCCCGCAAGAGCAGGGCAGCACAGAAAGTTATGGACCTATTCTCAAAAGAGACTACTTCAATTTGCACAAAAAAAATATAGGTACAGACTAAATTCAACCCAAAGCACTTACAAATCCATAGGACATCTCTGCTCTCCAGGGGCACCATTTTTATGCCTCTCTGAATTGGATCCTGAAGGTCGCAGGCAAAATTATTCTTGGCTTTAGCTTATAGGATCGGTGTGTGCGCTGGCTCTTTTCTTCCTAACCATTTTGTGTGTAAGTGGAATGGAGACAAATCAGCTTTCTTTTTTAACACATTTTAATTTTCTCATTATAACCAAGAAGCAACTACAGACAATTTAAAGCAAGTTGCAGCAAGACGGAGTTCTGGAAGAATATTCAGAAGAAAAAGAACCACTTTGAGGTGCTACTTAAGAAAACAGGTGTGTTTTCTTCCACTCTGACAAACTTGAACTCATCCCTATTACATCCCTGTATATATTTCGGTGGTTTTAGAAGAGGTCACTAAAGAGATCAAAGCAGCTATCCGTTGTGATATGAATCTCCATCTGTTGCCAGCCCCCTTTGAGAGCTTGCCTTTCATATTTAAAGACATTTAGTGGAGCATTTTGCCAGCTTCTTAGTATGACCATAAGAGGCCTCAGACTCTCAGCTTTCATAGCTATATTCCAAAATTAGAGTGTTCTCACAAACTGGCAAGTTTCCAGTTTCTGAAACAAGTATGGCAAAATCCAGCACTGTGAGCTATTAGCACTTGTCCCCAACATCCAATGTCCAAGCATCTCTGCTGGTGTGCTCCAGCTGCTCACAAAAGTTACCTGTACTGTGATAAAGAAATTACTTACTGTTAGAACTGTAATTCAGTTAACAGTAAGTTTAACGAGGGCCACAAAGAGGTAATATTTAAGGAGAAAAATATCACAGGAACCTTATGAATATGCTTCAAACTAGTAAGGAACACAGATTATTTTGATACTTGTATTTCAATTGTTAATTCAGTGATAATTTGGCTAGGGATGCAGTGAAGAATGTAAAGAAACTAGTGTGGATCTCCTTATTAAATACTTTTTCAACTGGGGACCAAGATCTTGTTTTAATTTTGAGCAAGAGAACAGTCCTAGTGAGGAAATATTTCCTCACTAAGAAATGTTTCCTCCAAGTTTCTTGCAGGGACAGGACACAGTGGGGTTGTGTCCACAGTTGTGGGCTGTCTTCTGCCCTCTGCCAGTGCTGTGTTGGTTAACAACTCTCAGCAATGATTTCTCTGTCTGTATCCTGGGACTGCACATCACCTTTTCCCAAACCAAGAAGATGCTGCTCTTGGCAAACACAGGCCCAATACTAACCATCCTGGTTTGCCTTCATTTTCAAGCAGAGGGATTCTAAAGCCAGGTGGCTTCATTCAAATGCATTTTGTTTCCTGGAGCAGTGCTCTGTGTTTTCCAGAGTTGTTGAGAAGCCACTTACTAGAAAACCACCTTAAAGAAGACCACAGAGGAGCAGTGGATTGAAATGTTGATCCCTAAACACAGCTACAAAAGAGTACAAAAACAAGATGCAAAGATGGATTATCCCTGGTGTCAGTCACCTGTCCTAGTTCTCCTTTAGTGGTACCTGCAGCAGCTTGAATCCTAAGGGATTTCTTGGCTATAGCTCTTTCCAGTTTGCATTCCTTCCAGTTTTGTATCATCAGCAAACTTGCTGAGAGTGCAGTCTGCCCCATGATCCAGGTCATGGAGATGTTGAGATGTTGAACAGTATTGGACTGAGTAGGGACCCTGGGGAACATCATCAATTCCTGCTTGATTACTTTGTTAAGTTTGTCACCTTTTGAAGCAGCCTAAAATTTCAAAGGTGAAAATTACTTCCAGCCATCTTTGCCTGTACACTTCGCCTTTCTCCTTCTTCACCAGGGCTTCTGCAGGCTATCGGTTCCCAGCCCTGCTCTTCTCTTTTGAGAAGCAAATCACTAGCTGATGATCACTAGTGCATGTGTAGAGACTGTGCTAGATTGTGGTCAGAAAGACCTAAAAATCCAGATATTACAAGGCATGTTTGACTCCAATATTCTCCATAGACTTCTAAAAGCCTGCAAAGACTGAATAAAACAGAAAGCATTGCTTTTTGAGAAATCTCAGTGGCTATCTGGCTATTCATTTTCCTGTATAGTGTACATGCATTTCTTATTTCAATGACAAAGGAGGAATTCACCAAGGTTCACTTCAATGGGGAGGCGCGTCAATGATAGGGAGTTTTGGGGGGTGATTTAGAGAAGGAGCTTAACTTCAGACACTCTAAATCGTACCTCTGAAGGAGCCTCTTTCTTTCCAGTGCCTATAGAGGAAGTGCAGAGAGATTAGCCTCCATCAACACTCCTCTACATGTCAATGCAAAAGATTGCATGTGACAGCAGTTAGGAAATCAGATAGTTTAATGCAGCCATTAATTAAACAAAAACATTAAGGCAGTCTCACCATACACTTTCATAACTGTAATTGAACTAGAATTTCAGTGTTTGAAAAGATTTTTGTAAGTAATTGCATCTGTAGAAGCAACAAAATACTAAGTGTCTGAAAAATTACCCCTTGCTGCCCTTAGCACATTTAAGTGAGCAAAAAAGGAACCCTGTCTTTTCATAAGTGCACTTACAGTACAAAAAGAAATGGCTTGAAGAACTGTCATTCAAAACATGGTATATAACTGTTGCAGCATATAAATAAAGCCGGGTGAAAACCTTGTTAAAATATTTACGCACACCGTAAGATTTAATGTTTCCTTAAAAACACCATTTACAAAAGTGGTTGATATAGTGAAAAATGCACTTAACCCTTGGACTGTGTTTCTGAGCATTTCCTGGTATAGGTTCATGGTGGCAGCACAAGGAACCATAAATCCATGGGAGACACTGTGGTAAATGTGTGAATCGGATGTTCTTGGACTCCACCATGGGTGGACGCCATCAAGTTAGGGGGAAGGAGGCTGATGCTTTTCATTTTCCATTGGCTAGGGAGCAGCAGTAAAGAAAAAACTGTACCCATATGCTAAAAGCACACATCACTTTAGAGGAAACATATTATCAATAGCCAAAAACCCAATACATTGGGTAATATTCCTTGCTAAATTCCAGGCTGAAGTAGTATTTACATTTTGTATCAATCAGGAGCCAGCAGCAATTTGGTAGGATTTAAACCAAGATAAAGATATTTTTGTATGTCAAATATGAAGATCTTTCCTATATGAGCTACTAAAAATCTGAAGACAGGCACAAAGGTTTTTTTGAAAATGAATGACTGAGTACTTGCAATGTTTATATATGTAAGAGATGTTGAGAGATCTGGATTCCTCATAACTTTAAGAAAATTTGCTGTAGTTGCTATATTTGCTAGTATAGACACCATTATATCTGTGTTACACACCATTATGGGTGAGAACACAGAAAATTACTATATACCCAAGATTATGCATTTTAACTGTGATATTCTTCTGTAAAGTACTCTTTCTGAAATGTCAAAAAGTACTCCGATTCCATTAATTGTTAGCATTAATTTATTCTATTGTTTGTTACTGCTAAATGTTTTTATTACAGTGTACATAGCTTTATCTACATAGAAAATGCAATGAGATGTATTCCAGTGTAATGCAAATACGGGACTACAGAACAATTCAGCTAGAAATCATAGCCTTTCTCCATCATTTTCTCCATCACTAATTGTTGCGATAGGAGCTTATTTGACACAGAAGAATGAATTGCTACTTTAATGTTTTTTACTGAAAAGAACAAGGCCTCTAACATGCAAGAAAACTCAGCAGGTCTGTATGTGTTAAGCAGATTGTCAAAAGAATACAATATGGGAAGATGAACTAGACCATTCCAGCGCATATAGAACATTTTCTCATTAATGCTATTTTATTCAGAAGCAGTCAGAGACTTATTAAATGCATTATCAGTTTACCAGAATTTCCTTTGCTTTCAGTTGATATAACTTCTCTCTCTTCTCCTCCTAAGGCTCTAGGATTGCTCAGTGGTAATTATTAATATGATATCAGTAATTTGGCCCCTAGTATATAAATGTGTATTAGATATGCAGGTACTGAGCCATGCAAACACCATTAATTTTCAAATGAGGAATTCAGGGGGACATATTCATGGCAGCTGAGTTAAGGCAGATTTGGTATTACGGCTGGGCTCCGAGCCAGCCTTACAATCCTTCCCATATTACCAGCCATCGAGGGCACACAGTCGCTGGTGGGGATGTTGGCTTGAGGGTGTATAAGAAAACTGAGACCCCAGGAAAGCCAACCGTATGAAAGACAGGTCTGAGGCAGCTTGGCAGTAAGTCAGCTTCTAAGTAGTAATGCTTGTATTAAAGATATTCTGCCTTCCACGCTTAATAGTAATAAAGTTTGATTGAAGACATGTTCAAATTGCACTCTGTCTGACGCCAGGTATTTAATATTAAGCAGTTTGGGGGGTTTTGCTATCTGAAGCAAAAAGGATTTAGATTTATTCCAGACTTTCACAGTAGAAACTTGCTCTATGGCCTGGAGCCACTGAGCCAGAGAAAAATAAAAAAAGCTACTGGAGGTCTGATCATCTCCCTTTTGGCAAAAACACTCATGGTCCTTTGCATGCTTTTCAAAATTGTTCCACGGTAGGAGGAGTTACCTTTTTCTGCAACACCAGGAAATTCCCATTTTGCCTTGAAACTACCGCAAGGTCCAATATGATGATACCACTTTTTTTCTGAAAGTACAGAGCTCAGGACTCCTGTGACGATGAACTCTCATCTCCCTCCCTCTCCCACTCACAGAGACATTTTCTAACCCTTGTGTTTGCAAAGTTAAGTTTGCTGCAAACAAGAGGCTCAAAACCAGAGAAGCAAATTAAAAGAGCCACAAGTTACGTATTGGCACTTTTTTTTGTTATTTAGAAATCGTCCTGATCCTGTGGCAATCCAATTATATTTGAAGCCTGGCTCATGATTTTTGAATGTTCAATGGCAAATCAGATATCCTTGGGGATCCACAGGAGGCTATGATGTTCCATAAAACCTGTATTAGGTTAATACACAATTCACTATTTAGAAGACAGATAGAGGGAGAGCCTTGCCAAGTAGAAATTCTTCATTTACTTTTAGGTGATAGGAAATACAGTGCCTATATTTGAAGGTCTGATTAAAGACTTTATTAGCTCAACATTTCATATCGCTAGCTAACAGCACACATTCAAATATGTGTTATATTCATTTGGATTTGCATTTGCATGGATGGTTTTACCTATAATGCAGCCATAGACATTTAGAGGATAAGAATTGTCAATAAAGTAATCTGTATACTGAAGGAAATAAAGCCCTACCTGGAGCATAAACAAAGAATTTTAAACTCAGAACCATTGGCGTAAACCGTTTTGAAACGTGACAACAGGCTAAGTGCCCTTTTGAAGCTAAGTGCAGGTAGCAAGAGGAAATTAGGAGACATCCTTCCACACTGAGCCATGGCCTGGGAAAGCAGGTGATGGGTCAAAGGGTGCAAACAAGCCACATCTTCCTGAGCACCCTTAGCTGCACCCTTACAGCAACAGCTGGAGGTCACTTCAGGCTCTCTGCGTGACGCAGAGGGAGTTTTACTCTTCCATCTCAACACCTTTTGTGGTTTTAAACTATTTTCATTGTTATATCTTGGCCCATTTCTAGGAGAGGATAATATTTCACAGACAAACCCGTGTGCCTTTCCTCATGACCCAGTGATCTTAATCTCTAACATTTTCTGGTTTCCTGGGTGGGGAAGCGCTAGAGCAGCAACCTTAGCTCTTTCAGCAGATTGATCCCAGTTGACTGCAATGCATCTGCATTTTGAGCACTCTTCTATTCACTGACCAAAACAAGCCAATAGTCAGGATGGCAGTGAAACCTCTGCAAGGAAGAGCGCTTATTTCTTCCTTCTACTGCTGGAGATTCCTGGCTAATTTGGGAATGTGTTGGGCTACAGCAATGCAATAGTTTCAGCTTTGTGTCACTTGTGTTTTTCCCTTGTTGCAGGGGGGGAGGGAGGAGAGGACAAGGAGTTTCCCTGGTGCAATTGTTTGTGTCAGGTAAACTGTCCATACATCTCATCCTGAGGAATTCAGTTCATTGAAGCCCAATTAGACACCAATGGCTTGATTTACCTCATTAAGGCTAGTTTAAAGTAGCAGAAACAGCAAACTGCTGTTAGGGATTTATAGCTAGAGTTTTAGCGGACTGTGAACAGACAAATACCAAGGCAAAGACAGTTCTTTTTACTGTAGTTTTCAGTCACTCATATTTTTGAGCATAATTACCTATTAAAAGAACATTTACTAAACCTGGAGTCAAACTCTGAGTATATATCAAGGAAGACATTGCCAAATACAGTAATCTACCTGCAATTCTTTTTTTATTTGTTTGTTTAAAGAATAATTAAATTTATCTTTGAGCTGTATTAGGTGAAAAGACTAAGAAAAAAGAAAATAGTCTGAATAAAGTTTTTCCTTTCCCATAAAACTCGTAATCAAAGAAAAGAAAGTTCCTACAGAATTAGTATTTCCTTGCATTGCATCTACCAGCACTGCAAGAACAGGTTTATTAAGCTTCTGAAGCAATTACATTTGCAAGGGTCTGTGCATGCCTGAAGGAGAAGGGTATGGACATTATGAAATACTCACAAATTCAAGAAATTTTCAGAACAAGGATTCTGGGTAAAAATGACCCAAGTACCATACCCAGCACTTTCAAAGGCCCAAGTCCCTGTGAATGTGAACTTTGGTTCTTTTCCTTACCAGGCCAAAAATGGCAAGGACATTATCTGATACTTAAACAGCACTATCCCAGAAATGGCTGCATGAGTACAGAAGGAGAGCACCTACACACATTTATGTGGATCTATAACTTTATTTATTTGGACTCATAAACTCGTGTTCCCAGAGGACTAAAAGCAATCAAGGTTTGTTATCTAATCTACACTGCTCATCCAGGCTCTTTCTAAGGTTAACGGAGACACGAGAAGACTTGTACAGCTCCTCTACAAGAGCTATATAGTGATTGTCTTGTTTTTATTGCTAGATTGCATGCTATACAGCTGGGTTTGCTCAGGTACATGCTTTAAGAAGGTAGAAGTTAGGTAAGGTCCCAAGTTTTCTTTTTTTCAATTTTCAACCAGCCATGGTATTGCACAATATTTCAGGGGGTTTACTGGAGGCAAAATGTCAAGATTTTGAATAGCCATATCAGACACTGGATTCTAAAAGCTGCACTAAACTACAGTATGGGTATAAATATGTGTGTGTGTATGTGTATACACACAATTATGACACCCCATTTGACAGATGGAAGATGTCATATTACATTCTCTGATTAATGCAAAATGGTCTTCCCTAAGAAGAGACAATCTCAGGAATTATTTCAAGGCCAAATTTGTATTCACCTATCTAAGGTTATGTATACTTCAAATAGAAGTATTCATATACTTCATTGCCACCAGTTTATGGTTTTTCAACCTCAGACTCTTAAAGGTAGAGGGACAAGTCACATAACTCAAGTGTTTGAGCATTTGAACCTAAAGTTTATCACTGAAGTTCATAATAAAGTTGTACAGCAGAAAAATGGTGAGTTTGAATCACATTTTTCTCTTGTACTAGAGATATTGCAAAGATGTGCTCTATCTGGAATAGTTCAGCTTAAAATATCAGTTCTTTGTAGTTAAACCCTCAGACAAGCTACAGACTGGGAGTTCACCAAAGCCATTGAACCACATCAAACAAATCAAAAAAGATAGGTATGCATTCAGCAGTCATGAACAAATGCAAACCTTAAAAATATACTTATCCATCTCAAATGGAAATTTATTTTCTGATATTCTGAAAAGAAGCTAAAACATTAATAGCAAGAGAAGATAAAACATAACCGCAACCTTAAGGTCACCAAAAGTACTGTTGAAGCCTTATAGTCACGTCTCTTAGTAACAGAGAGATAAATCATAACCTTTGACTTTTGGAAATTAATCTTCAAAATATCCACAGTAGCCATAGCTCTCTGTTCCCATCGTTTTCTCTGTCCCCTCTCAGAGAGCTTGGCTAGAAATGGGATGCTGAGAAAAGACGATCTCCCAGATCTGGAAGCTTCTTTGTATTTTTTTTTGTCTTCCTTCTCTGATTTTCCCAACAGTCACTGCTAAAAAATGCACATCTCTTCTGTGCTAAAGCTCACTATCATTTTGAAAGCAATGTTAAAATCTAGTTGTTAAGATGCACTTCATCTGGAAAAGTTTTCTCTGGTGAAGTTCATGAGAGAAATTTGGAAAAATTTTACATGGAAAACCTGAAACCTGTCAGAGTAATTTAAGTGACATGAAGCTCAATTAAACCAAATTGCCACTTTCCCCACAGAAAATTTAGTATCTGAAAATTTGTACACGCCAGCTAACAGGAACTTTTAAAAGGAGCTGTGCAGAACAGCTTTCCTCCAGCACTGCCTGGACTGTGAGTGAGTCTGCATTTACCTCGAAGTTAAAATCAACAGTTAAACTCTTAAACACTCTTAGTAGTGTGGTCTGGTGAGCAGCTGAGCTGGTGTAAGAGTCTGCTGTTGCCAGAAGGCAACACCTTCACCCCACCGTCCCTCCTCCTCCTCCTGCAGCCCCAGCATCTCACCCTCCGGCTCACCCCCTCTGCAGAGTCACAGCCCCCCGTGCGAAGGAGCCACAGTCTGAACGAGAACGGAAAACAGAGGTCGAGAAACTAAATGGCTGCCTCAAGATCACACAGTAAGCCAGCAGAAAAGAGCAGACCAAAATTCTGATTTTTTGCCAGGCCCTGACAGCAGCCCGTGCCGTGCCTTATCTAAACAATCACAGATAGGCCAGTGCAGGAAAACAGGAAGAGGTAAAATAAGCAGATGGCTTTTTTTCTCCCTCCTTTCAGGGGAAAAAAAAAAAAAAAAAGAGTGGTCAAATCAAAGGAGCTGATTTTCTGCTTACGTTTAGAGGAAGGCATTGATATATAGATCATGTTTCAGTTTGACAAGTAATACCAAATAATACCCAGTTTGTGCAAGTTGCAGAGGAGTGCAGCAGTCTGATTTTCAGCCTGATTCCCGAAGGATCTGGGACTCCTGCAGCGGTGGTGTCCATCTGCCTCTCCCCACCTTATCCAACCACTTTGGAACCCATTGGCTGACTTCAACCCATTGTCCATGAAAAGCTGTGTCTAAACAGAAGAGAAAGAAACCTGAAGTAATACTCTAACACGAGCAAGGCTACAGCCTGGGGTCATTCAGGAGGCAGAGGGAAGAGGCCACAGTGCTGTGGGAGGGTTTAGGAGACACACAGGTAATTTAATGACATTGCAACAAGGAGGAATGGAGAGGAGCTGAGGCTATGACTGTAAAGGGTCATAGGAAACAACACCATAGGAATCTAGGCTTGTTCATTCTGCTGTTTCTTTCATGGGTGAAAAAATATCTTTGGTGGGGTTTTTAAAACAGTATCTGGTGTTTGAATCTTTCCATTCAAAATCTTTTCTTCTGAGTGTTCATCTGCTTTCAAAGAGGCAGGAAGAGCTTATATGTTTACGTCTTTTGTGGAGAGAGGTCCTACACAGAAAGTAAATGATCAATGCATTCATATAGTTTTGAATCTTACATGTCCGCAGTTTTCCAAAACAAAAATAAACACACAAGCCCGCAACAACATCTGTATTTATTTTGGCCCTTCAAAGTCAAGTTCTACAATTTTTTTACCAGTGTGTTTCTAATTGCTAAAGTAAATGTAAAATTAGATCCAAAATTTGAAATGAGACACCACAGTGCCTGACCTAATTAGGAAAAGAGACATTTCCACTAATTGTTTTCCAGTGAGTCAGAGACAATGCAATAACACTCCTGAGCAGCGGGACGAGTTGTACAGTCACAGGCAGTTGCACATCATGGATTTTGTCCTTTGGAAATTAATGAGCAAGGTAACCATGAAATAGCCTTAACATTTTCAAGATCATTCAGAAATAATGATGACAAATATTCCTGCATGATTTAAGTCCAGGAAAGTTTAAGTAAAGAAAGTCTGTCATTTAAGTAAATGTTATTGTGCTTCAGAGCTGTCACTTCTGATATAATTATTGGAGGCTGCAAGCGGCACGTGCAGCCCTGGGAGCCTGGCACAGGCTTTGTTGAGGGTTTTCCAAGCCCTGGAAGGCCGGCATGTTGAGCAGCACCGCTTCCATCTGCAGAGGGTTTCACAATACAAATGTGATACTTGAAAGAGCAGAGAAACCCCAGCTTGCCTTCAGTCCCTTAGCCACCCTGGCTAGTGGGACTGTGGGGGTTAAACAAACCTGTCCATGGGAAAGCCACCACCTTCAAATTCTCCACTTTGTCTAACAGCTGCAGTGTTAGTAACAGAGGCACTTTGCCAGGATCAAGAAGTATCAGCTTTGAAAAGCGTAATAGCATGGGCATGCTTTAGTATATAAAACGGGCTGCATGAAGAATATCCCACCTGGAGTGTTCAACTGTCCTGTCCCCTTCATACTAGCCAACAACAACAACAAAAAGAGGTCTGAGGGAAGATTTTTGGCCTCCAGCACTTGATAGATTAATGCAAATTAATAATTGATTTGTGATGAACGGCAAAATTGGGGCTGAACATTTGTATTTCTGTGTGGAGGTATGCAGGGGCAGAGTGCCTCAGCATCAATCAACAGAGGAAGGGGAAAAGACTCCAAGACGGCTATCGACCAAACAGCCACGCGAAGCCCTTGCAAGCTTTCCCGGGGAGCTTGGAACACTGCCTCATTTATTCCAGATGTAACCTACAAGACTCATTTGTTCTGATGATGGCAAGATAGCAATATTTCATATATGGGTCTCAAATGGTAAGTGACTAGCAGTTAAAAATAGCAGTCACACAAGCGCTGTTCACATCAGCGAGCAGATCTGGGCTCACACTTTACAAGACCATCTTTTGTTCTGGGTCCATAAAGGCTGAGAATGTGACACTGGGAGTGGCATGAGATGACTCTGCTTGGTCACCACATGAGCTTTAGCACCAGCTCCTCAACATTTTTCTCTGTAATTTGCCCAATGATAACCTCCCGGGCTCTTGCATTTTTTCATCTATAAAATGAAGATATTCCATACAACACTCAAGTTCTGCAAGACCTATTTTCTTAGTAGTTATAAACTTGCTCTGGTATGGAAAAGGAACAGTAACAGATCTCATGAGACAGCATCAGGGTTTCAGAGTTTCTTAATAGGAGCAACTGTGCTGAGATCCTCTTGGAACAAGTAATAATTATTTTCCAGGCATCAGTATTTAGCATGGGAAGATTCATGGGCAATCTTGCAGAACTGCATTGCCACTTTCTGTGCATAAAAGGGTAGCTTTGTAAAAATTAAATGCATGCTGTATTACAGCCTAGAGAAATCTTCGTGTGTTTGGTAGATTTTTAGATTAACTGCAATATTTATTTCTATTTTTAATTTTATGAGTTTTCCCCCTTCAGGATTGATCTTTATCACTTTCAAAAATACAGAGTGTCTGAAAAGATAGCCCACAGGTAAGTGCAATATAATTAACAGAACCAATCTCCGTTAACAAGTATAGCCAAACCTAGTAAAACCAGCAGCAATAGCTAATGTGTGAGCGTGCTTACTCACAATTTCAGCTCCTCATAGAAAATCACACAGTGAGAACATATCTCAAACAGGAGGTTTAACTACAAATTGAATTTATTTAGCAAAGCAGTTCATTTGAAAAGACACATTGAATATTGCATGTCAAGGTGGAATAAAGATGATGAAAATCTTAAAAAATCAGAAGTTTCACGCAAAAAGGCAAGAAATTTTGATTTATTTCAGTGATCTAAATGCAAATTATAATGGAATTATTCCCACTGCTACAAAAATTCTTAAACTTGCGTAACAAATATATATACTACTTACAGCTCTTTTTTTTTAAACAAAGAAAGACTTCTGTTGATTGAAACAGGCAGTTTTAGGAGAATAAGAAAAAAGCTCTGTTTGCCTCATTATCATATATGCATGACTGAAAGCTTTTAAACTTTTAAAAGTTTCTTTAACTGAAGAATAGAAGCAATAGTTCAAACGAGGAAAATACTAAGCTTGATGCGTGTTATCTCCATCTTCAAAAGTCCGTTCTGGAGAAAAAAGCACTCTGTCACAACTTTGATTCATGGATTGCTCCTCAGGTAAACTCATGTGAAATTATGAATTATTCTAGGTTATAACTTTTGCTTTAATTTATCATAATAGAAAATACCCGGTTTTGTTAAAACCATCTGAGAATCAGATGCTATTTATATTTCAAGTACAATATGTGATGTATTCCAGCACGCTTTTTAAGTTGGACATTGGCAGCAGAACTTTTGGATGCAAAAATGTACTTTGAATGTTTTAATGAAATGTAAGGGTGTGTTATTTATAGAAAATAACTGCTCAGATATTTTTTCTTGTGATTTTGCTTATGAAATATTTCTTTGGTTGTCAGAGACATGACTCTTCCCAGCAAATCATATGATGACAAAAATGTAATAGATAATTTACAGATAATTCTTCAGAGAGTTATTCATAGGAAGGAACAGAAGGAGCGAGAGAAATACAATAAACAATAAATGAAAAAGAAACAACTTTCATGCACAAACTGGAGCATCTTGCACTAAAAAAATATAATTTCCTCTGTATTTCCAGATACTTCTAGTATTTACCTCTTGAGCAACTGAGCTAAAAGATTGAATAACTAGGGTCAATTTTTATTTTTTAGAACAAGTTTAGCCTCTGCATTCCATTGCTTTCTGTACAAGAAGTGACTAAAATAAGGAAAATAATTTGGATTTTAGGACTTTAATGTGCTAATTAGGCACAGAAACATTAGGACCTGGATACTAGGGTGAAGCTGCAATTAGCTGAGATTTAATGAGCTGTGTAATAATAAGTGACAGGGCTATGTAACTTTACAGCCATAATTTCCTGACTAGATGAACTCTTAAACACTGCAATCCTATGTCCTACCCCAAGGCACGTTGACCTTTCTAGCTGCCCAGAGGAGAAACAACTGCCTGCAAAGTTTTTAGGACCTACACAATATTTTAGCAACAGGAAATTCCTATAGTTTCAGGGCAATTTCTCACTCTGATCAGAGCAAGCATCATTTTCCATGCTAGTCTAAACATTTCTTTCTGCTCCTTATAATCTAGTTTATGTGGCTAGAACAGTTTATCTGATGACAAGAGGTTCCTCTGAAGTAGCCACAGTCGGATAGGATATCAAGGGCATCCAATATCCGCAGCCACATCAAATACAGTTTGGGTGATGGAGAGGATGCACAAAGAAAGCCTATAATAAAACACCTCATAAAAGACCACCAGAAATGCAATTCCAGAAAGCAAGCAAACCCCAACATTAGAAAAACTCTATTTGTATCATTTACGAACATCAAGGAGAAAGTCTGCTAGATGAAGCATGGGTCTGAGAATCAAGTGATCTACAACCATTAATTGCTTCTGACTGTCCATGACTTTTATCAAGTCAAATTCTCACTGCCAATCTTAACATGGGGCATGTTACAGATAAAAAAGTTATTTGAAACAGATAAAAATGTTATTTGAAGATGAGGAAGTCCTCAGATTCCCTATGGGAGACACTAACATGTTACTAATGCTTTCAAAACCTAGTAAAGGGAATATTTTCTTTTGAATCTTAATCTTTCTAGGATAGCTAAACTGTAACATGTGCCATACCTGTGTGATCACTTACAATTTTTTTCTCCTTCATTCCTTTTCTTCCTTTAGCACCGAGCACACATTTGCCATGACCAGTAAGCACTCCATGGAGCAGGGCCTGAATTTTACCCCTGTTCTTCTCAGCCACCATCCCCCATTCTGTCCTTCCATTTTAACAGAATTTATAGTGAACAAGACTGAGAGATAATGCAGTGAAAGAATACCTGGAAAGCTCAAAAATACCTAGATTCTGCCAATACTGAGATTTTGGCAGAATTTAAGTATCTGGGTCACTGAGAATGATAAAAATCGAGTTCTGCAACAAATGTCCTTGGAGGCACCCAAGACCTTGCTAGACCCCAACACTGGCCACCTGTACATGCAGCAAGAGGCTGGGCTGAACGGTGAGCTCCCACTCATGCTTGGGCACAGTCCAGGATTTCTGCATAGGTCATGGAGGTATCGAACACCGGGGATTTGGCAGAAAGCCCAGAAGCATGGTCACAGCCACGGAAAATGTACACAAACTGTATATACCCAGCACATGGCACTGCTTGGGACTTCAAAACTGAAAACATCTTTTGAAAGTGGGTGGCAAGGGAGGAAGTGATGAAGAAAACAGATTAAACACAGCATTCCCCAAATACCATGTCTGTTATCTCTACTTTTATTTATGTGTTATGGAGGGTGTATAAAGCTAGCAATGTGATACTAACTGTATGCTTACAAAAAGTCCCAAGGACATAATACTTATTCTGATATGTAGTTCAGAAGCTCTGAGGCTGTGAAATGTGTGGTGACATGGAGATCCCCAGGAACATTACCAGGCTGTGATACCCCTCTGCCTTTCTCCACCGCCTGCCAGTCTTTTCTTCCTCAGTGGCTTGAGATGCAGGACAATTTTTTTTTCCTGGGGCTGACAACAAAATAGACATTTTCTTACTTTGCTGGTTTTTTCTTATGCTGTTCCCCAAACTGGTGCCCAGCCTGGCTGACAAGTAGTCACATTTGCACAGCAGAGAAGGCACAGCTGATGTGACAAGGGAGCAGGAGTAAGCCAATTTTGCTACAAGAAGAGTAATGCATAATGAGGGTGCATGAGAACTGTGGCCTTATCTAGCTATGAAAAGAGTCAAATACAATTGCAACTCAGTTAACATCCTTAGGAATTAATTACCAACTACCTTTTGTGCTGAAAAGCTGGACTAGCCCCGGACAAATATAACCAATGCTTCAGTTGCACTATCACCAACTCACAACTGTACAAAACTGCCACATGCTCTCCACTATTTAATTAATTAGGCAAGGAGGAACATGACACAGCTGGTGAGTGAGCCAACTAGGGAAGGGGCCCTGCTGGACCTGTTGTTTGTGAACAGAGAAGGACTTGTGGGTGATGTGATGGTTGGAGGCCATCTTGGGCATAGTGATCACAAAATGATAGAGTTTTCTATTCTTGGAGAAGTAAGGAGTGGGCTCAGCAGAACTGGTATCTTGGACTTCCAGAGGGCAGACTTTGGCCTGTTTAGGGGCCTGGTTGATAAACCCCCTTGGGAGGCACTCCTGAAGGGCAAAGATGTCCAGGAAGGCTGGACATTCTTCAAGAAGGAAATCTTAAAGGCGCAGGAGCAAGTTGTCCCTATGTGCCGAAAAAAAAGCTGGCGGGGAAGAAGACCGTCCTAGCTGAAAAGAGGCCTTTGGCTGGAACTCAGGAAAAAAAGGACAGTTTATGGCCTTTGGAAGAAGGGACAGGCAACTCAGGAGGACTAGAAGGATGTCGTGAGGTTATGCAGGGATAACATTAGAAGGGCCAAACTCCAACTAGAACTTATTCTGGCTACTGCCGTGAAAGGCAATAAAAAATGTTTCTATAACTACATTATCAACAAAAGAAGGGCTAAGGAGAACCTCCATCCTTTATTGGATGAGGGGGGAAATGTAGTGAGAAAGGATGAGGAAAAGGCCGAGGTACTTAATGCCTTCTTTGCCTCAGTCTTCAATACTAAGACCAGTTGTTCTCCAGGTACTCAGCCCCCTGCACTGGAAGACAGGGATGGGGACCAGAATGAAGCCCCCATAATCCAAGGGGAAATCGTTAGCGACCTGCTACACCACTTAGACACACACAAGTCTATGGGGCTGGATGGGATCCACCCAAGGGTACTGAGGGAGCTGGTGGAAGTGCTCACTGAGCCACTTTGCATCATTTATCAGCAGTCCTGGCTAACCGGGGAGGTCCCAGTGGACTGGAGGTTAGCAAATGTGGCGCCCATCTACAAGAAGGGCTGGAAGGAGGATGTGGGGAACTACAGGCCTGTCTGGCTGACCTCGGTGCCAGGGAAGGTTATAGAGCAGATGATCTTGAGTGCCATGACACGGCATGTACAGGAAAACCAGGTGGTCAGGCCCAGTCAGCATGGGTTGATGAAAGGCAGGTCCTGCTTGACTAACCTGATCTCCTTCTATGACAAGGTGACGCGCTCTAGTGGATGAGGGAAAGGCTGTGGATGTTGTCTACCTAGACCTTAGGAAAGCCTTTGACGCCATTTCCCACAGCATTCTCCTAGGGAAACTGGCTGCTCATGGCTTGGATGGGTATACTCTTGCTGGGTAAAAAACTGGCTGGATGGACAGGCCCAAAGGGTTGTGGTGAATGGAGTTAAATCCAGTTGGTGGCCAGTCACAAGTGGTGTTCCCCAGGGCTGAGTACTGGGGCCAGTTCTGTTTAATATCTTTATCAATGATCTTGACGAGGGGATGGAGTGCACCCTCAGTAAGATTGCAGATGACACCAAGTTGGGTGGGAGTGTTGATCTGCTTGAGGGTAGGAAAGCTCTACAGAGGGATCTGGACAGGATGGATCAATGGGCCGAGGTCAGTTGTATAAGGTTCAAGAAAGCTAAGTGTTGGGTCCTGCACTTGGATCACAACAACCCCATGCAACACTACAGGCTTGGGGAAGAGTGGCTGAAAAGCTGCCTGGCGGAAAAGGACCTGGGGGTGTTGGTCAGCAGCCAGCTGAACATGAGCCAGCAGTGTGCCCAGGTGGCCAAGAAGACCAACAGCATCCTGGCTTGTATCAGGAATAGTGTGGCCAGCAGGAGCAGGGAGGTGATTGTCCCCCTGTACTCGGCGCTGGTGAGGCCGCACCTGGAATACTGTGTCCAGTTTTGGGCCCCTCAGTACAAGAAAGACATTGAGGTGCTGGAGCGTGTTCAGAGAAGGGCAACAAAGCTGGTGAAGGGTCTGGAGCACAGGTCTTATGAGGAGCCGCTGAGGGAACTGGGGTTGTTTAGCCTGGAGAAGAGGAGGCTGAGGGGAGACCTTATCGCTCTCTACAACTACCTGAAAGGAGGTTGTAGTGAGGTGGGTGTTGGTCTCTTCTCCCAAGTAGTTAGCAATAGGACGAGAGAAAATGGGCTCAAGCTGCATCAGGGGAGGTTTAGATTGGATATTAGGAAAAATTTCTTCACAGAAAGGGTAGTCAAGCATTGGAACAGGCTGCCCAGAGAGGTGGTTGAGTACCCCATCCCTGGAGGTATTTCAAAGATGTGTAGATGTGGCGCTTAGGGACATGGTTTAGTGGTGGACTTGGCAGTGTTAGGTTTATGGTTGGACTTGATGATCTTAGAGGTCCTAAATGATTCTAATAATCTATGATTGTGCAAGACAGATCTTTGCATTTAAAAACTTGCAAGTATTTTGCTGTGGAATTCTCCTATAATCAACTTCCTTCTGTTTTATCCTACTGATGGGATGGGAAGCAGGGAGGCTGCAGGAAGGGGTGCATGGCACAGCTCCCTTGTGCCAACCTTCTTCTTGGGGACATGCCTCTCACTGTCTTTTTAGCCGAAAATGGGCAAAGGCAAATAGCAGGAGTGGAGAAGGACAAGGATTTAGTTGCAGTCTTGGGGGCCATGCTGCACAACGGTGTGCTGTACTGGGAAGTATCTCTGGGGGAAAGGTAGAGCCATCATCTACCTGCCTTTGGGGAAATCCAACCCATTTTTTCTTGAGAAGGGACAGGCTTTGTAAAGAGGAATCCCCTTTCCAGCAGCACTGTGCATCATGCTCTGAGGGAGGGGAAGAGTGGGAAAAGGAAGCAACAAGAAGTCTGAGACGTCTGGTTACTACCACCTTTGACCCTGGCATGTCTCTCTGCCCAATCCTAATGCAACTTTGTGGGGAAGTTGTATTTTCACAAAATCAGAGTTAATGGACTGCTGATAGGCCTTACTTTTCCTTAATTCCTCACTTACCTTTACAGGCCACTCGCGCACTTCTCAGACTCTGCAAAATGGCTTTCAGAGATGGGTGGATAATATCCAGCTATGACAAAAGCTTTCAACAGTCATCTAATGTCCCAACTGAATAACTCAATCTGGAACATGAAGACCATAGAATGAAGTGCCGATAATGATTATATCCAACCTTTCCCAAATAACTGCCACAATATGTGCAATTATCCCTTGCCAGGAGCCAGAAGCAGAGGAGTCACACAATTCACACTGGCAGGCCACGTAGTACCTGAATTTTGTACCATTCTCATGTACTTGTGGCACAGCACAGTCATGGGTGCATGGATAACGAGAGAGTTTGCTATGTTACTGTTGTTTTATAAAACCTCTTTCTCAGCTGGTCACAGGGATTTGCAGAATACAGTATACCATTCACCTTTTCTTCAATTAAAATAACAGCAGCCGAACACTTAATGTGAGAAGATTGTGAATTAATTCCTGAGGACTTTTTCTGATTTCAGTACGAACAATGCAGCCAAAGTTGTGGGAGAGCCTTGAAAGATGGCCAATTTGCTCATGTGCCATATTTTAATCACTGCCTAAACCTGTTGGTATAATATTTCCTTGAAAGTGGCAGTATAAAACACCTTCTGGAAAAGCTTGATAAAAATCTGTAAACAATGCAATTAAATTCTTAAACAGCTGCAAGAGAGAAAGCTACCAAATTCTTTCTACTTTAAAGGCAGCTTGATACAATCATAAGTTCAAGTAACAGAGAAAAAACACAGCCTCACCACCAAACCATAGCACAGAAAAATAGCCCAAGGAAAAGAATCCCTGTCCTACATCCAAGCAGTGAAAATGTTTTCATAAGATTTTGCACACTTTATCTTCTGTGAAATCATACAAATTAATTAAAACCCCTTCTGAAACATGCTGGAATCTAACGTGATTTGAGAGGATGAAGCAGCGAGGAGTTCACCAGGTTTTTGATCCCTCCAGAGGACCGAGTCTGATTTAGTCATCTGTTTTGCAAGACTTTCCACCCAAAAGTCCCCCTAATGCAGCAGCTCCCTCATAACGGTAATTTATCAAATAGATAAACTGATGGAAATTATCCACCCCTGTGGCAGCGTGAGCAGTGCGTGATAAAGTGACCATTTGGAAACAATCACCTTCCCGCTGTTCCCTCCAGTTTCTCCCAGTAATTCCAGTAGCCCTCTTAAAATAAGATTTATAGCCAAAAAAGGGTTTCCCAGAAACTCTTTAGCCCAGTAATGCTATTGCATTCTTATACAGTAAAGAGTTACATATATTGATAATCCTCCACCAACAAGACCTCTTGCATCTAATTTTCAAAACCAGCTTGTTCCCGCTAGCCACAAGAGCAGCTTTCATATTAATTCCACCTGGTTTTGCTGCTACTCAGTGAATACTCTGCTATGATCAGGGCAACATGGAGCTCGAATCCCAACTACCGTATTGAAAGCATTGAAGGCATTTTTTGCCTATGTGCTCCAAGGCAATGCAAAAGTTGTTTAACTATGTACTTCTGTATCTGTTTCACTTTCCTTGAAGTTTGATCTTAGTCTGGATTTCCTGAGGATGTAATGCTTATTCTTGTGATAATTATCTTAAATGACTGGTTTATACACCATCTCAACTGCAGTTTAATACTGCTTTCAAATAAAAGGACTTCCTTGTGTTTTTAAAATGAAAGAATTTAGATGTATAATCTAAATTTCAAAAGTCAAAGAAAAAAATGTTGGTACAATAGTTGTTTGAAGATATGTACCATGAGAAAACATTTGCTCCTGCAAAGCGTAGGGATGGGTTTTCTAGCTCTGGCTGCTCTTTGGTGCTTTAGAACAGCATAAAGCAATGAGTACCCAGCCACTGGGGCTATTGGTGATTTCTAGCTTTGCCTGGCCAGGTTGGGGAAAAGGGGCAAGCATTGAGGCTCACAGGCCTTGGTAATGGTGAAGGCAACAATCTTCAGAAGCTGCAGGAAGCTTGGTGGTGAATTTTGGGCAGGCAGATGGCTAGGAAATTGCTGACAGTTGTAGCAAACAAAAACTGCAGTAAGGGCCAAAATCACCAACTCCAGGGCATTCGGAAGAGTGAATAATGTTAATTACAACCAACACTGAGATGTGACTGAGGCTGGAAAACAGATATTTTCCTCTTTAATTCAATAATGTCAATGCTAGCTATTGAGTCTAGGAAGTACATAAAGAGGTAATTTTACATGGGATTAAGAAATAAAGTCTACCGCATGGGAAGTGAAGTCTGTGAAAGGGTAGCTTCGTCTCAGTGAGAAATGGGAAAACACAACCATTATACATTCCCTAGAGGCAGCTAATGCATGAGATTTCTCTGATTTTTAAGTAAATGAGATGTTTAAAGGTCTATATTGTTATTCAGATCAAAGATGTTTTTAGTAAATAAGATTACATTCCATTAAAGAGATTTATTTCTTCTTATTTGATTTGTACCCCAAATAACTATTAAATGCAGCCATATTCTAAAGTTTTCACTGTAAGTTTGGGGAAATATGCAATGTCATTTGTGCTTAATGAACTGCTTGAAAGCAAAATTTGATTCATAGATGAGGAAAAGGAGAGAGAAGTGGTTGAATTATTTCTTGGTGAATAATTTGCTCGGAGAGAAAGAAACTCACATGCAGCAGCTGGAAAGCATGACAACAGCTGAAAATTAATTCAGACACATGGAAAATAAAGGATATTGCACAGGGCTTGAGCTAATTGTAATCACTAAGTTAAAACCCCTTCTGGCTTTTGGACTAGCCTGGACCAGTTCCTTCTCTTTGTATTTGCATTCTGCACAGATAAGCTGAGCAATACCTGCCTCAGCAAGTATTCAGTCAGGATTTGTGCGCTCGGTTCGGTCCCTCACTTCCAGCTTGTGGGATGCCAGATATATTCTATGACAAGGATTATGCTCCATTTTGGAGGGCAAAACACATATCACTCATCAGCACAGAAGTTGTGCAGCTAAGAAGCTTTGTAATTAAGAACCCTCACAATTGCATTCCATAATTTATTCATAGTATCAATTACAGAATTCCTGGTAGAGGAAGTCAAACTAATTATATTTTTTAAAATTTAAATTAGTTTCTTCTGTTCAATTAAGGGAAGCCAGAAACTCTTTAGGGTACCCACACTGCCAATGACAAACTGTAATAGCTTTGCAGCAAGACGGTCAGCTGGAGCAGCTGCTAGAAGAACACTCTGCAAAACAAAAACTCCAGTAAAGCCGTGTTAGCCAGTTTAGTGTTGGAGAGAGATGGCTTAGCCTGCTGATTACATAAAACACTAGTGGTTTTTTATATGATTGTAATTCTGCAACTTTTAAAAACAGGAACAATGATATATTCAAGCACTATAATCTGCCTTTCAGGATGATGAATAACCTCTCTCGGCCCTGATGCATAAATTCAGATGATTGCTTGTGAGGTGTATGCTAGGGACACACTCATCCTAGACCCAAATGACCTTCTGGTGTGTGACTGGTCCTCATTGCTGAATGAGGAGCAGAAAACAACCACTTACCTAGGGCAGGCCCCTCAGACACATGAACTGAGAGGGTGGATTTGGTCCTGCATTCCCAGAGCACAGCCGACTTGTGTGTCTATGTCACCCTGATGTGATGTGAGTCCTGCTGCACCCTCCACACAGGCACTGATGGTTCAGGGGGTTGAATTCTGCAGAGCTGCCCCTTGCAGCCTGGGCTGCATCGCTGCCTCCTCCCCACCCTCATTTCACTGGGCCAAGGGCACAACTACACCTTTTTTTTGGGGGGAAGGCTTAGACTTTCACTTAAGCTACTCTATTTATATTAGATCCTTCAAAGAAAAATATCATCACTTGCAAGGAGAGCGGTGCTACAAGCAGCGTTTCTGGCAGAGAATGTTGTGGGCATTTTCTAATGTAGTTTCAAGTACCAAATAAAAAAGTGCCAGGCATGTACTTCATCCGCAACTGCTTATGCCCTGATAAAAGAGCAGAGGGCCCCAGGACCCATCACGGCAGTTATTACAGGACATTCCTTCACATATCCCACACAGTGAGTTACAGCGAGCTGTATTATAAATCCAGCTGTATTTTTAGGTGCATTAGTTGTCGCTTGACTACAACTGAGACTGGTCAGAGTTCAGATGCTCGGTGGATGTTTTTTTATTCCCCCCTTTCCTCCTAAGAATTATAAACTCATTTTCCAGATATTTCACTCAAAAACCTCAGGCCTGCAACTTCCATCAACTGATTTGGGGGGGGGTGGTGGTGGTGGTGGTGTTTCTTTCAGGAAAATTTCCAGAAAGATTAATATACTACCAAGTAGTTTATTGTATTTCCTAATTACGAAGAGAGCAGGTTACCAGATCAAGCAAAACCAACACCTTATCTTTGATCCATTCCTTGTGCTATGCCAGTAACCTTTAGTAGAAACTTCCCAGTGTCTGGATCAATGATTTGTGGATGGCCAGAAGATGGGATATAGGCAGTGTATAAGCAGCAGGGAAACTTATTTCTGCACAGAAACAAGACCAGACACTAGGTGGTTAAAAGCTCTTGTATGCATTAATGCAGCTAACAAGGCTTTATTGTCTCCATCATATTTTCAGTTAAAAACTATGCAACTACAGTCCCATTGTGGAAAATGCGGTTTCTCACATGGGTGAATTTATTCAGTTCTGGGAGCAATGAAAAGTTTGCAAAATCACTCCAGTCTTCAGGCTCCTGTTGTAAGGGAAATTCAATGGGAAAGTTGCTGTAAACAGAACACAAAGTACCCCAAACAACACAGTCAGCACCTATTTCCAACATCATGATGCAGAGATTCAATGGCATATTATGAAAATTACCACATAAATAAAGAAAAGCCTCGCCTGATTTTTGAAATCTCTCTTTAGCACTTCAGAGTCTTAAATCATTTGACATGTTTCATCATATTTGTGTCCAAAGAGGGAAAACAACAGCAAAGTAACCCAAACAGCTCCTATGATCTGGAGGATGATGTGTTTTCTAACAGAAGAAAAGGTGGAAGATTTTCTTTTCAAACCAGTCACGCTTCAGATACCACGGCTGCACTCCCACTTTCTCCCGAGAGAAGATGTCGCAGGGAAGCAAAGGTGTCACACATTGTCTGTCTTTGCTCCCCCTCTGTGAGAAAGGGAATGAGTAGCTACTTAAATTTACATTTTATGCATGCCAGGCAATGAATTGAAGCTAATTGTATCAATCTCACTCCCAGCAGTATTTTAGTGTATTCCTGGTCAGTTGAACTCCACGCTCTCAAGGTCAGATATAAGTCTTTGATTCCGGACTGTATGATGGGATGCAAAAATGTATTTTATACAAAAGAGATGAACCACTTCAGCTTTAAAATTAAATCTTAGTCTTTAAATATCTTTGTAGTAAAACATACAGAGTTTGAGGTGCATTTGTATCTTCAATCAGTCATTTATAAAATGCTATTGGTCATGTCAAATATCTGATCTCCTCCCAGATGCAGCACGTACAACTAAGACTCTTTTAAGAATTTGTTTTCCCCTTTTTAGATAATCCCTTAGAGAGTATAAACATCTGCTGACAGACTTAAATACACCAGTAATCAATAAATGATACCTGTAATATCAGTGTCAAGCAAGGAAGTCTCTTAAAAGAGTATTTACATGGGGCCCAGAAATCCAGTTATGACATATACTTATCAAATATTTTGGCTCATTATTGTGAGAATTCAGAAAGATCCTGGCTCTAGGAGGGATCACACCAGTTATGGGGAGTGTAATCAGGTACATCATTTCAGCTTCTAATTTCGTATCCAAATGCCAAAAAAACCTGAGCAGCAATTTTCAACAGTTTGACTTCAGGCACCAAGATCAGACCGTAATCCTTATCATTTAAGCTTGCTCATAGCATCTGTGAATGAGTCCACTGCAGTCCTCAAATAACCCCTACCATAAGGGGAAGTGCCTTGACCAAAAATGAAGTGGAGGAGAGGTGAGACCACAACCATGCAGTTAAGCTGTTCTGTTTCTGATCTGCATGGAAAGGAATTAGGCAAAGCTCTAGTATAAAACGTGATTGGGCTTGAATACAAAAGCTGTTGAGAAGCTCATTAATGTTTCAAAATGTCCTTAATAAAGGTGACTTATAGTCTAAGCTTTAACCTAAATGAGTGCATAAGCCAAATGTTATGTATATGAGGAGCCTCTTCGAAATAAGTGGAGCTGCTCCTACACTTGGATCAACATACAGTGAAACGCATGAGTAGGTGGCAAGGATAAACTAAATTTTACACTAGCTGCATTTAGGCTTGTTGTGGTTTAACCCCAGCCAGCAACTAAGCACCACGCAGCCGCTTGCTCACTCCCCCTACCCCGATGGGATGGGGGAGAGAATCGGAGGAGTAAGAGTGAGAAACACTCCTGGGTTGAGATAAGAACAGTTTAATAATTGAAATAAAGTAAAATAGTAATGATAATAATAACAAAATAATAATGATAATAATAATATACAAAGCAAGTGATGCACAATGCAATTGCTCACCACCCGCCGACCGATACCCAGACAGTTCCCCGAGCAGCGATCGCTGCTCCCCGGCCAACCCCGCCCAGTTTATATACTGAGCATGACGTCATATGGTATGGAATAGCCCTTTGGTCAGTTTGGATCAGCTGTCCTGGCTGTGCCCCCTCCCAGTTTCTTGTGCACCTGGCAGAGCATGGGAAGCTGAAAAGTCCTTGACTAGCATAAGCAGTACTCAGCAACAACTAAAACATACGTGTGTTATCAACATTCTTCTCATACTAAATCCAAAACACAGCACTGTGCCTGCTACTAGGAAGAAAATTAACTCTATCCCAGCTGAAACCAAGACAAGGCTATTTCCTAGTGCTCGTATAAGAATAAAACATTTATTTACATTAAACTATGGTTTTTCACTTGTACACCAAGTGGGTGGCGTAGCAAGGTCATTTGTTTGAATTATACTGAGAGCTTGCCTGGCAATAAAAGGAATTATAAAAGTTAATATATTCTGTAACATTCTTAGAGAGGGAAGGAAGATGGTTTGTATTATTATATAGCCAACCTGATAATATCTGGAGAAACAATCACTGTAAACCAAGATGGATGTCTGTATTTAAAACACAAACCCTATAATAAAATTTTCTTCGGCTTGAATTTGTTTTCTAGGTCATTTTCTGATGAAATTTAGATTGGAATCTCATTCCAAGTATTAATATTAAATGACTGTTTACACTTCTTATACCAAACCCACAGTGAGAGAACACTTTCATGCTATTGTTCAAAGTGCTCCCTCACACCTGGAAGGAAGTGTATTGCTTTTTAATTTAAGCAGTTTCAAATTTACAGCCTATCTGTAGTATAGAGAGGAGTCAAAGGTTATCTGTTCTCCATGGAAGCTAATTTAGGATTATTTGTACAGTGTAGGACAGGTCCGTTAATAAACTTGCATTTGCTCATAGTCATTAAACACTCCTTTTTGTCTTTCATTTTCTATAAGGGACTGAGGTCTGCACTCAACTACAGAGAAAACTCAGTCTGAACAGAAATATTCTGCTCTCCCATGAGTAATGGGGTTTGACTTTCTCTTTTTCCCCCTTAACACTAGATTCTGTTTAGTTTCTGGGCACAATTCAGTTTGAAATATTTAGATCTTTAGGACTTGATGACATTTTTTAGCCTCCATTCAGCAACCCTTGAATTCATGCCCAGTTCAAATTGTTCTCAGAGAAGCCTTCCAGTTTGGATTTTAGTTCAAAAGGCTTGAGGTCTAACGTTTTTCAAAGGGATCTCTGCTTTTTTTCCACCCCTAAAGAGAGGGCTAAGAGAAGGCTTATACGTGCATGTGAATAACAAGTCCCTGCAGGGCTGAAAGTGGACTATCCTCACCTGTGTTACCATTGCAGTTAAAAATACTCATTAGAAGACAGATCCCATTATGCCAGGCACAGTGCAAATAGAAAGCAAAAATGCAGCTTTTTCAACTACTTTACAAGTTGAAAAATAGGTTTATAGGTAGTTTCAGCTATTATTTTATAAGTCCCTATGCTATCCATGCATTATACTATAAGAAAATTTCGACTACATTGGGTGCTGGCTAATTATAACAAAATTTCTCATTCATAGTAACTGTAATGCAATTTATTTTTTTTTAATGGCAACCAATAAGTGCTGAATGGTCATTTGCCTCAAGGTTCTACCATAAAAATGAAGTGATCCTTAAGTTTGAACTTGTCTCATAATATGGCCTGGCACGTATTTCTGTGAAGTCTTTCACCTTGTTTAAATTCAGTCTTTGATTATCTGAAATTTAAGATGAGTGATAGTGCAATTTATTCTACTGTTTTAATGGAGGTCTTAACAGATAACTTCAACACCTCCCTCTCCACTTCCCCTCCTCAGGAAGCTGTAGAGAGCAATGAGGTCACCCCACAGCCTCCTTCTTTCCAAACCAGACAAACCCAGTGTCCTCAGCTGCTCTTCACAGGACACTCCTTCCAGCCCTTTCACCAGCTTTGTTGCCCTCCTCTGGATGCATTCAAGGACCTTCACATCCTCCTTAAGTTGTGGGGCCCAGAATATCTTCTAAATATCTTCTAAAATTTTTCAGTTTTTCACCTTGGCTCCCACAACAGGCCTTCCATTTCTAAACACCAAAGCTTGTGGTCGTATGAGAAAGCACTGAGTTGGGTTTAGAATTGGTCTGGAACATCTTGTATTGCTCTGTGACATTTCTGTCACAAGTTAGTTCACTTAAGATGGCAGCCAGCAACAGTAGGCTCAGAAAAAATAGATTAATGATACCTTCATAGCCACTGAACTTCTGGCCTGAACAAATACCCCTTTTCTAACATACTGTGATAGCTTCTATTACTCACATTGGTGTAATATGTGAAAGAATCTCTTGAATACACTAAATCAGAGACAAAAATTCTTACTTACATTTAAGGGTTCACACATTACTTCATTTTTACTGAGACAAAGATTAATGGAACAGATAGTGTAAATCAGCTTTGTAGTCCAATAATTTTTTTATTGCAAGGTTATGAAAGCCACCTTCAAACATTTGTTTTCTTTCTACTTGACACCCTGTTATTCAAAACATCTATTTTTCATGTGTGTTGTGACATTAAGTTAAAGCAAGAGCAGCCCTGGAGAAAGGGATCTGGGGGTGCTGGTCGACAGCAGGCTCAATATGAGTCAGCAGTGTGCCCTGGCAGCCAAGAGGGCAAACCACATCCTGGGGTGCATCAAACACAGCAAAACCAGCTGCTCAAAAGAGGTGATTATCACACTGTATTCAGCTTTGGTGTGGCCTCACCTTGAATACTGTGTGCAGTTCTGGGCCCCACAATTTAAGGAGGATGTGAAGGTCCTTGAATGCATCTGGAGGACAACAAAGCTGGTGAAAGGGCTGCAAGGAATGTCCTGTGAAGAGCAGCTGAGGACACTGGGTTTGTCTGGTTTGGAGAAAAGGAGGCTGAGGTGTGACCTCATTGCTCTCCACAGCTTCCTGAGGAGGGGAAGTGGAGAGGGAGGTGCTCACCTCTTCTCCCTGGGATCCAGTGAGACATGTGGGAATGGTTCAAAGCTGCACCGGGGAGGTTTAGACTGGACGTTAGGAAGCATTTCTTTACTGAGAGGGTGGTCAAACACTAGAACAGGCTTCCTAGAGAGGTGGTCGATGCCCCAAGCCTGTCAGTGTTTAAGAGGCATTTGGACAATGCCCTTAACAACATGCTTTAACTTTTGGTCAGCCGTGAAGGGGTCAGGCAGTTGGACTAGATGAGCATTGTAGGTCCCTTCCAACTGAACTATTCTATTCTATTCTATTCTATTCTATTCTATTCTATTCTATTCTATTCTATTCTATTCTATTCTATTCTCTCAGTTCCTTTATGGTATTCAGAACCCAACGGGACCAGGTCTTTCTAGTCATATAATGAAATACTGTTCTTCTCTAAATCCCTACCACCTTCTAGGATTTTACCCTAAGATGCTTATCTACCCTGTTTTGGTAAAGAAGTTGTTGGCCTGGAGAATAAATACAGGCTTTGGCATTCCAGGGGCATCTTAACTTCTGGTTTTAGATTATTTTTTTTTCCTTGTGTGGATTCAAACACTGTCCCTTGATGGAGCACAGAACTAGATTACAATATCTTATTTCAGGTCAGGCCCTAAAGAAGCAGGCATTTGTGTGAGATTTGCCACATTGCTTTGCTTTCATTGGCCTTCCATTTACTGATCCAAATTCAGTCCAGGCTCTGGAATATTCTGAGTGACTGTATGGCAGCTTTCCAACAGTGCTAGTCTGAAGCAAAGAAAGGCAAGATTTGTTGGGAAAGGTAAAATCCGTTATTGGGAAAATTTGGAATCGGCTTCTTGTAAGTAAAGATACAAACAAACAAAACTGTAGGCCTTTGGAGAAAGTCCCCTGTCACACTTTCAGATTTAGATATTCCAAAGTTCAGCCCCCAAACAGGAGCCAAACTTTGTCTTCCACCATATAAATATCTCATCACTGGAGATGAACAAGTGGCAGACATCATCTTTGCAGAAGCAACAAGTTACCTAAATGTGGTCATAGTTGTAGAGGTATTTATCTGACCTTGTTCCTAGAGTGTCTGAATACTGCATTGTCTTTAAAGACTTTGTCTTTGTAGCATCCTTATGAGATGAAACACACAGCTTTGCCTACTTTACAGCAGGGACACTAGCACATGGGGCCCTATGGCCTCACTGCAAGCCTTTAAAGGCATTGAGGTAATTGGAAACAGCCGGCACTAGGACTAAGAGGGAATTTAGGTCAGGTGAATCTATGCCTTGGCTAACTGAGAGATTTTACAGGTTTTGAAACATGGGGACATTACAGCAGTGGAGTATTTGCACAGATGCAGCCATATCAGCAAAATGTGTGCCTTAGGCAAACGATCCCTTTGAAGCCAAACAAGACATGGCAATAAAAGCTGGCAGAAGCCTCTAGCCCATGTGCAATTTTGCTGGGCTATTTTGTTCGCCTCCTAACTGAGCAGCAGAGTTATATCAATATCTCATTGTCCCTAGGACAGCTGTCCCAGTGTTATAGGCCGGCTGCTCCAGGGCTGGCTGTGCAGTGGGAGGATGCCCTACCCTGGCCGCTGAGACAGCGGGCATTGTGCCACTGGGCCAGAAGAAGGTACTTTTAGTAGCAAGTGGCTGGTTTTCTCAAGCCTTACTCTGAGCATAGCCTTCATGTTTTGACCAAGATCAAATATGAAGTTTCCAAGGACTTGGAAGTAGGTGTCCAGCTCTTCACATGCATGCTGTTCAAAACTTTTCACTGCACTGGATATGTTTCAGGCTTCAGCCTTATCAGACTAGCTAAGTGTTGCTCTCCAAAATGAGTACTGTACTGCCAGATCTCTTGGAAGACTTCTAATAGCACTTCATTTTTTTTTTTTTTAAAGTATAACATTTGTCTTAATTTATCACTTCTCTTGCATATGTTAGAGGGACATATTTCTGTGTATTAAACATGTAGTAGCCCAGCTACAAGGGATAGGCAATACTTATACATATGATGTGCAAATACTTATCAAAAAGCAAAGTTACACATTAGACATACAAATGATAAGATTATTAAGATAGAATTTGCTCTGACTTATTGGAAGTGTATTACTTCGTGCTTAGAAAATGTTTGTGCCATAACTCTCTTGGCAGCTATGACCTGGTATCCATCAGAGAGTGCAATGCTTCCTCGCAGTCCCGCCTCAGCTGTGCCTTAAAACAGAGCTGCTGCTTTTGAATGTGAAACTTATAAAGTGTGTGGTTGAGTCTGCATCAGCTCTCTAGACTGCATTTCTTCTGACTTCCATGGGATAAGTCAAACCTTCAGGGCTTGCAGAACCTTAGTTAAAGAAATTAAAACAGCTCATGAAAGACAGGACTGTATAAACAGTCTGAAGGCGCTCTGTTTGAAATTAGGCCAAAGCAAATGCTGCAGCCAGCTCTTCCTTTCCTTTCGGTTGCCTCTCCCCCCTCGGCGCCGCTGCAAGGGACACCTTCACCAGACGGCTCCTGACCTCCCCCATGCCCTTTTCTGACCCCCAGCTGCTCAGCTGGTTTTAATTGCAGAAGGCCATCGCCAGGTCCTTCAGCATGTACTTTAGTGGCATCTCTCCATTTCTTCTGCTGGATACATTTAAGGGACTGCTCAGCTGGCTGCTGGACGTGCCCCTCCACCTCTTGCCCTGTGCGCCAGGGAGGGGACTCCGCAGCCGTTGGCTTTCAGATGAGCATGCAATATCCGAAACTGGTTCTTGGGGAAAGGATATTTTACTTCTCAAAGACAATTTTTGTTTGCTTTTGGTAACTCTAACAAAAAACTAAATGTGTTAGAACACACTTTATATTAGACAACAAAACAGATTTTTTTTTTGACAACTGCTACAGGTTTAAAGCTATTAGAAAATAATTTGCAAAATGGCTTTTATCAAAGTAGGACAAACAAGTCTACTTAATTACAAAGAAGACAATAGAGAAATAAAGAAAAGGTAAAGCTCACCCACCTCTATAAGCAATTCCTTTGAAGCTGATCATAACCTGGGAGCTAGAGTTATAGGTGTGAATATAGTACCTGATAGTAGGTGCAGATTTCCCATTCTAAGATTGGAGGGAGCACTAGGGTGATTGATTCAATGAGATTTAAAATGAGATTACATGGTCTGTTGTGTGTTAGGGCTGGAGGATTTCTCTGTTAGACTGCCTAGCAATATTTTAAAATTCAGCTTTCATATGGCGACTATAGATTTCCTGTCTTTTTATTTTCTATTTCTTTGCAGCATTCACCTAATCAGTTCCTAGTGAGCAAAAATTACACTCAATATCATAACCAAAGGGATTCAAGATTCTGTGGGCAAAACTGTCGAACCATCTGGAGGATTTGAGTAACAAAATCTCATTACTTACAATGGAAATTGAGCAGTCCAACCACACAGAAATCTGATCCTTTAAAAGTATTTTTTCCTGAATGATTTTATGTCATTATCCAGGAACACAGCGGCATGACATACTGGCTTTGTTTTTAAGCTCCTAGTTCACTGTGCACAATATTAGGTTTATTTAACCAGCGTCTATAATGGTTATGGCTGGCTGCAAAGAAAAGGCCTGTGTCTGAGGAGAATAACAGGTGCAGAGCACCTGGAACAGTAGCACTAGGACCAGTGAACTGTTCTATTCATCCCAGTGAGCCCAAGGTGTAGTTTTACGATACAGCTGAGCCACTCCACGTGCAAACTGCTCACAGACTGGCTTTGCTCTCCTCCTCCACCATTTCCTTTGAGCCAGCTCTGGTGTCTGCTTGAACATGGAGTAAAGCAGACCAGGGAAGTGGCACAGAAGAAAACTTGCTTTCCAATCCATCTCTACCCCGTAAAAGAGGGAAGGAAGGAAGGAAGAAAGAAGAGACTCTTTTCCATGAACTGAGAGGATGAGGAGAAACAGCTTTGAAATCTGTAGCCTGCAAATGTAAGAGTCTGGCAGTTTATTCCTCTCCTTAGGTAAGGTTCAGCATATGATTCAAAACCTTTTACTCATAAATACTAGTTACCTTGTTAAAGACCCCTGAGGAAGCTCTGATGGTGCTAACATACCTATGCTGCACTGGAACAGGTCCCAGAAGCATGTTAGCCATGGTAGCATTTTGCTGCTCCCAGGCCCGAGAGCCTGCCTCCAGCCTTGGATGGAGGGGAAGAGGGATGCAGCCGCCAGCACAGCCATGCTGACATGGACCTCACTTGGGACTTTGCTTCCTTCTGGGCTGGCATGGAGGTCGCTATGCTGCAAGGGTGTTTTGGGGGTGACACGCTGTATGCTGCAGTTCCCTGAGAGGCTTACACCTGTGATCTCCTTCTCCCAAGCCGAGGGTGCCCACTGCTCTCTTAGGGAAATACTCATGCTCATTCCCATATTCACCCAGTCAAGATGCATGAGCCAGGGGAAAGGACAGGGCAGGACTGGACAGGACTGAATCGGATAGCTCTTTTTGGCACCCTTAGACGGGCTTAAGCCCATGAGAAATTTCTAATGTGCACAGATGCGTGTTCGCAGAATCATAGAATCGTTCAGGTTGGAAAAGACCTTTAAGATCATCCAGTCCAACCATTAACCTAACATTACCGAGTCCACCACTAAACCAATTAAGGGTATAGTAGCAATTTCACAGCATAACTATGCCAGAGACACTTTCTCGCCTGTACTGGCCTGTTTAATGACAATCACCTTCCAATGTGGTGTCCTACATTGCTGTCAGTTAGGAGACTGATTGCCCCTATTTGCTTAAGACCCAAGGCCAATGGGCCGACAGATTCCCTGGACCAGAGTCGTATGAGAGCCGGGTGTGCAGGTCTTCCATGTATCTCATTTCAGAGTCTTACATAGGCAGAAAATGAGAGGGGTCCACTATTTCCCCCCTAACTTACCCTTTGGGCTATCTGATAGGAAAGTTTTGCTGTTAAGCTCAGTTTTAATCAGAATCAATCACCCACCAAATAATAGAGTGAGACTCACTTGTCTCTATTATAAATTTCCTATTTCATTTAGTGACTTCACCACAGCATCTTCAGGAAATCAAATGCTGAATGAGAAGCAGCTGGCACAAGCTGAATCTGGCAGGAATGCAGTGATTCTGGTCAAGACTGAAAAAGAGAAATGCTTCAGAAAGTATGTGGTACATTGTCGTGGTTTAACCCCAGCTGGCAACTAAGCACCAAACAGCTGCTCACTCACTCCCACATTCCTCCCCCACCCCCCCACCCTGCCTCCAGTGGGATGGGGGAGAGAATTGGAGGAGTAAAAGTGAGAACACTTGTGGGTTAAGATAAAAAGAGTTTAATAATTCAAATTATTCTTACTATTACTACTACTACTACTAATAATAATGATAAGTTGTAATGAAAAGGAAAATAACAAAAAGACAGACAAATAAAACCCAAGAAAGACAGGTGATACAAATGAAAAACAATTGCTCACCACCAACCAACCAACCACCCTGCCCCCATGCAGTGTTCCCCCTGGCCAGCTTTCCCCTAGTTTTTCCCCTAGCTGAGCATGACATCATATGGTATGGAATATCCCTTTGGCCATTTTGGGTCAGCTGTCCTGGCTGTGCCCCCTCCCAGTTTCTTGTGTATCTCCAGCCTTCTCAGTCAGTAGAGCATGAGAAGCTGAAAAGTCCTTGACTAGTGTAAGCAGTACTTAGCAACAACTAAAACATCAGTGTGTTATCAGCATTCTTCTCCTACTAAATCCAAAACACAGCACTATACCAGCTACCAGGAAGAAAATCAACTCCATCCCAGGTGAAACCAGGATGTACATAAATGTTATCTTCCCTTGCCTCTATCTCTGCTCATGTCAGAGCACAGGTTCTAAGTCATGCTAATCCCATCATCAAGTTTAGAAAATCCTTAGAGCATCAGCAAAATATGCCTTTGACTTTCCTTGCAAGCAAAGATTTGATCTCAAACTGTTTCATTGTTCTCGATGCTAGAAAAGTGGGGGCAGTGGTGAAGAGTCTCATTCTGGCAGAAAAATGCAGTCTACCTGTGCTGGCAGCTGTACACGTCCCTGCTGTTCAGCCATCTCTTTGTCTTCCAAACATTGCTGGTCAAATTTCAAAATTTAATCTTCACGTTCCACCCTCACCTCAAAATCCACCTATCTCATTTCCCAGACTAATTATACAAGACCTAAAGAAAGCATTTTTCTTATCAAAAGGAGTTTAGTTCTCATAAGCAGAGACTGTGGAGTAAAGTTTTACTAGTTAAAATGGAATTAATCTACCCTTAAAGCATTTCTTATCATTTCCTTTTGGACAAAGATTTTCCCCTTTCATATTACGTGCATATTTTCATTACCATAACTCCACTTTTGCCCAAGGCAGAAAGAGAAGAAATTTCCTGAAGCACAAACAAAAAAATAAGTTCAAGAATGATTTCCTTAAGGGAAAGGAAAGGAACAGTGAACTGGGGCTTATTTACTCTCAGAAATCTGAAGAAAGCCATATAAGTTCAATACCATAAAAATCCAGGTATCCTATAATATTTCCTACGAACAAAAAATATGAAGGCATCTTATTTCAATCTGGAGGTGGACAGTGCTTTACAGGAACATGAGACCAGGTTTCTGTTTCACGAAATGGGAGACCAATTTTACATTAAGTCCATGTAAAGCGATGAGCTATGGTGGTAGATAAGCAGAATGACAGCATACCTTAGCTTCTTTACAAAGAGTAGAGTGTGCATTTTACTTCTTTTCAAAAAGAAGCATTACCAGTTTATATGTCTTTTCTCGCCTACGCTGTATGAATTAACCAATTTCTGTGAAAACAGGCTGACCTATTTTTCAGAAATGCAAAGCACAATGAAAGAAACCCATCCCAGGCGTTAGTGTTAGACACTGTCTAACCCACACTACTGTTTTTAAACAAAAACAACCATTGTCAGGTTTTTTTGTGCTTTTTCTGTTGTTCATTACTACTGAAGCAGCGGCTTTCCTAATGAAGAAATCAAACAGGAATCCGACACTTCAGAGTCAGAGTAGCTACAGAGAACAAAACTATAATGAAAACAATATCCTTCGACCGGAGTTTCACATGTGTTAGTGGTTACTATCGCCGCCTTTCTCAGTACTGCCTATCTACATAATCACGGTCTGCAAAGTGAGTTCAAAGGGCTTTGCTACATAGGAACCCGCGCTGCTTCAGTTACAGAACAGCCCATCCTCGCGTGGACGCCCAGCTTTAAAGCTGAAGAGAAGACCTTGGCTTGGTTCTGTCCTACAGAAAAGCAAAACTTGGCTAGCACATGCAGAAAGATGGACCAACACTCTTCTGCTGGCTTAGCTGCTTAATTATTTTGTCAAATCAGTATTAAATATTCCAACTAATTCAAGAATTCTCTGGGCCCCAGATTGCTTGTCCTGCTGTTATTTTCTTATGCAGGCGCTGCTACTGCATGGCTGCCACAGGCAGGATCATGGGCTGCGCAGGCTGTAGGTCTGGTATGATACAACTTCTTATATTCACGTGGTGATACAAATCTGTATTTAGAACAGGGATGAACACTTGGCTCTAATCCCCTAAATTATACTTCGCCATTAACTTCAGGTGGTCCAGGATTTCACCTCAGACCTTTAAAATCAAACAGTGCTGACTGGACATTAGTTTCAATTAAAAAAAAAATATATTCTAGACAAGAATGTTAAATAAAGGAGCAGATCAGCCTTATCCTTTAAAAATCACCACTGTCAAATCAATTCTGACCCAAACTATCCCACATGAGAAAAAGTCCCTCAGATGTTTCACTGGAAAGTTAAGTGAAGCAGACATAATAACTACCATACTGCTTCTTCTAGAAGTCCCCTAAAATCTATTGTGCCGTTACTGAAAAGCCGATGGCTTGTGCTCCCTCAGCTGGTTAATTCATGAACATTGCCCAGAGCTATGCTATTACTGATGGTTGAATTTTCTGCAGCTTGCTAATATCTTTACATGTGCAAAGATATTTGTCTCTACAAAAAAAAGTTTACAGTAATGATAATAGTACGGTGCGGAAAAGCAAAAAGACTGACTCCTAGGGCCCTGCATATTATCTTGAGTTGTCTGGCAATAGTATTGAAAGATAACAAATGAAAGTAAACATTGACTCTTCCTTCTCATCTCCACACACCTAATTAGACTTTACCCTGACAAAACCCTATACTTTAAATAAACAACACGAACCTATAATTCTGTGCTCTCGTATAGAACTTCATATGAGATTGCAATTAATTCAGGAAAACAGTGGTTTCTACTATGGAATTCCCTAAAGCACTTTTTTACTGTTATTTTTAATGGATTTTTATTATTTAAGCATTGTTGTCTCAGTGAAAAGCACGCAGGACTGACCACATGCTCTCAAATACGCAGCCTGTGGAATCCATTCACTGTAATAACCCAGCACAGGCTTAAATAGACAAGTAGCGAGCATCTCATCCTCCCAGCTGTGGTTCATTTGAGGTTTTACTTGGGATACCAGGAAATTCAGTTTTGTCTCTGTACCAGTTTTTTTACCAAGGAAAATTATTTGCCTTTATCTTTTATTCAATTATTTCCTGTACTTATTACTCTCTCTTCTTTGCCTTCCTTTTTAGGCAAATCTAATTGAAATGTGGTAGGCCTACTTTCTCTTATTAAGTTACTGTAAAAATAAAATGCAGCTTCAGTATGTTTAGTGAAAATATGTAATGAAGTGTCAGCAAAGGAAATTTAGTAATTCTTTTTAATTTACACCCCTTGGGTAGATTAAAGTGTTATATGCTTTCAGTGTAAGTGGAGGTTTCCTTTAGATGCCAAGAAGAAAAAGAAGAAAAAATAGGGCTTCTAGGAACTAAATTTCTCCAGTAAACAATTCTTCCATTATTTGTGTTTCTTTATAAATAGCCAAATATATTACAGGTTCCTTTCATGAAGAGCTGTGTTGGACTGTTTGGTCCTTGTTTTAGTAGCAACCTGATATTTGCCTGTACTAGACAAGTAAGTTGAAATAAAGTCATAGGAATCCAGTTATTCCATTTACCCATGCGAAACTGGCACTGAAAAATGCTTCTACAAGAGCAGCTTGCTCATATAACACCAACCTGCAAAAAGTAAGTATCTTTTTTTTTTTTTTCTGTATCTGAGATACAGGTAATATTCCACAGAAGTAACACAACATTTTGCTAGTAAGCGATTTGGTACAGGACTTAGAAACCAAATTAAGAAAACTCCATAGGTGCAACTGAATTTAGAGGACCGTAGCCATCTGCCAGAGATCGCTATGGAGACTGATTCCTGATTCTACTTATTTCCAAAGTCATCTTTAATTCACAAATAAAGAATTGAAAAGTCTTCAGAAAAGACTCAGATTCTCTTCAGAGTTTCCTGCAATGCCTTGAATTGAGGATAAGGCCAGTTTGGTGCAGGAGAATAATACAATGTCAAAGTGAATTGAGTGCAAGTTGAAAAAGAAGACAAAGTAGCAGCCCTGGCAAATGTGTTTTTCCATGGGTCTGTTGAGGCAGCGGTGATACCAGACCATGGTATCAGATGTGTCTCAGCTTTTGCCTGAAGCTCCTCAAGGAGCTTTAGTGGGAGATATTAGCTGCCAGCCAGCCCTGCAATGTGAGCCAAGGTGATGCTCAGGGTGCAAACCATGGTGGTTCATGGGGTGAAGGCCAAAAAAAGCTAGCCTTCAGCTTTTCACCTAGATTTCTGTCAGCATTTTTAACGTCGAAGAGTTCGATAAAACACCTGTACACCTCTAGGCCATCCTTGCATATAGTCGCATCATAGAGTTTCTCTAATGAGAGAAAGGAAGACCAGCAGAAGTCTCAAAGAATACATCTTCCCTGTGAGTGAATGATGGAAAATAAAAACCTTTCAAGTGGTAGAAAAAATTGTTTAGAGGAAATTATTTCCAAAGATAATGCCTAGCAACACCTTCTAGCAAGCTTCCAGATGACCTCCAGGACTTGGTTACAGGGCAATTTACTGATTTCCAAATACAGTTGGGAGCCTAGCTTTAGAAATCCAAGTTTCAGGATCCAAGCTCATCTAACAGCAGGAGCTGTTGCCTGTTCTACCAAAATGGGAACCTGATGAAAATCTGATAATCTTGTAAAAGCTCCAATGACAGTTTTGTGGACTTATTGTAATAATGCATCCCATGAAGGAGCTAAAATGAAAAAACTCTATTCCAGGCAGGTCTCTAATCTTAAAGTATAAACCCAGTGAGTACTGAATCAGTAAAGCAAAACTTTATCTAAAATTTATCTGTAATAAGTTTGGGGAACTTGGTTAACAATTTATCTCATATACTTTAAAAGTAATGGTAGCATCCACTGATAGACTCCTTCTCTGAAGTAATTTTCTGAAGGAACTGGGGAGAAATGTGTATAAATAAGAAAGATGTATGTGACTACTCTCCCTGTGAGGTATATAGAGAATTTACATCCACCCTTTTGTCAGGCGATCTTTTGTTCATCCAGTAACAAAACTGAAATACACCAATAGGAAACTTAAGAAGCGGACTCTGATGCAGAGAATTGCATTTCAAATGCTTCATATTCACCTAAGAGAAGGAATACAGGATTTACAACAGAAAATTGTTCCTAGCCCTCTTTACCATAGGAAGATCCTAAATCTTCCCTTTCATCATTCTGCTTACTGGTGTCTGTCACTGAGTGTAAGGCAATGAAGATTTATTTCTCAAGCTCCCAAGTAATTACAAAGTAAGATAGTTTCCAGGGACCATGGGCAGTGTTATCCATTTCTCCAGCAACATAGAAATAATTTTTCTGGTAGCACAGAAATCACCAGAAGAAATGGGTAAATGTGCTGGACTATAAATAAAAATACAAATCAGGCTTATCTAGGAAATGTTCACCCAATTCAAGCAACACATTTTAAGGTACATTTACTTGAAATACACAGCAGGGTTCCATATAGACTTTGCAGGACATGATTGTTTGGATTGGTAGTCTTATCATAAGAAAACTCATTTTGCTAGGTTTATGGCACTTTAAACGATACAACTTTCTCTTTACTTGGTGTTAAATATATAACTCCAGCCTGAGCAGTCATCTCATCCAGAATTCACATAGTTTCTGGGAAATGCAGCCAAAACTAAAGGACATCACAAGTCACAACATTTCTAAATTGACCTTTGGAGACAACAATTTTTTCGTAACGAGATGATATTTAGAGTTTCCTGGCTCATTTAAAGGAAATTTCCATGGTGTCTATGCAAGCATTAAAGTTGAACTAAGTTCTGTTTTCTTAATTCTATAGCAAGCCAGTAGATATCACTCAGTCTCAGTGGAAATGGGATATGACAGTTTTCATCTGGTGAAACTATAAACAGTATTGTTGAAGGAAACAGATCTCTCCTTTCAAGAAGACAAAGAGAAGGAAGTGTAGCTGGCTTTGGCTTAAGCCCTGGCCATAAAGAGGGCTGAAGTGCTGTATGTACCCCCCTGGTTACAAGTAGGCAGTAAACATGTTTAAGGCTGTAAGTGAGAAAAGTTTGTTAATCCTGGATGCAACCATCAGCAACGACTGAGTATTTAAGTGAAGGAATGGAGGGCATAAAGCTAAAAATGGCCTATCATCTCTTAATTTCCTGTAGCTAGACATGCCTTTCTGGAAATTCTAAACTTGCCTTTGCTTTTCTCTTGGTTCTAGGGAAGGGGGCTGTATTAGGAAGGGGGGAAGATGCCTGAAAAAAACGTGAAACCTATAAAGAGACAGCTGAAATCAGTTTTCTGCACTAGCATTTGATTAGCTGTTCTCCAGCTTTAAACCCCTGAAGCTAAAAGAACTAAAAAACCCAGCCATAAACAATGAATGCTTTGAATTAGCTTCTCTTCATATGTCATGCAAGAGGAGAGGAGTGACGTGCCCACAGTGAATAGCCACACAGAAGGTCAGCCGGAATCTGCAACAAAATCCAAAGGTGGAAACTAATAGCTAAAAGCATCTTCAGGACTCTTAAGAAAAGACACATTAAAATCAAGACATCTGTTAATTAAGCAAGTAAAACACTTGTTAATGTAGGAGAACAGTCACAATGTAAACCTCCCTGAACATAAGGTAGTGCTGGGGGCTCCAAACTCTGTCCCCTTGCAGCCCAGCACTTCTGACCCATTTCCTTCGGCGTTCAGCCTCCCTAAGATCGTATCTTGCTGCTCAGGAATGCAAGGAGACAACAGATCTAGAGGAAAGTAAATATATCTAATACAGGAAATTCAATCCATCCACTAGAAGATTTTGTTCCTCAAAACATCAGTAAAGCCGCAAAACAGCAGGTGACTATCTGCATCAACTAGGAATGAAAAAAACCCAAAAAAAGATCTTACTAGTTGATAACAGGCTATCCATTCTGAAGAAACCATTAACACTCTGAAATCACAGTCTTGTTCTGAAAGCCATTCAAACAGGCCTGTAAAGATCCAGGCTTCAAGTCCACAAGTGGACTTTTCACACAGTGTGTTTAGTTAAACAAAAAGATTAAGGCAGATGCTTGCAAGTGCCTAGTGGAGAATTTTTTTTTTTTTTTTTAAGAAAAAAGGAAGCATTTACACCAAGATGGTAGAAGAGCTTAAAGACATAAACCAGACAAATCTTAGGAAAAATTAATTATTTTTTTTTCCTAGAGATAACCTGTTCCAAGTGTTGTTTGTGGGAACCAGCTATTATGAGGATGAATTATGAAGCAAGTGATTTTTTTTTACCATTTTGAATCATTATTTAACTATCCACCATTCTTTTTCCCTTAAGTTTTCTATTTCTGATTTTCTTTCAGTTAATAATTTATATTACAGGTATTACAGACAATTTGGTGCTCCAGAGAGATTTCTTAACACCAGCGATTATCACTAAAAGCAGTAACTTCTTCATAGCCCCTTTTTACATAAATTTCTTTAAAATAATATAAAGGAGAAAAATATGAACTGAAAAGATTTTAGAAGTTGCCCAGGAGGTGTTAGCAGTACCAGCTTCTGGGAGTCCAGAGGGCAAGTGTTTAAAAAAGACAAATAATATAACCAAGGAAGCAGCATTTACCTGTACAAAATCCTTCCCACATCATCTTCATTTACCACACATCCTGTTGCATTAGCATAACTAAAGCTAATCCCAACCTAAGAATAAAAGAAAATCTACAACACGTGAAAAAGAAAAGCCTGCTCCTAGCTCTTCAACACGACCCCCTGCTTGTAGGGTTTTGCTCACTTTTCCTTTTACCATCTAGGGAAATAACATCATGTTGCTTCCTGAAATTAAAACAAATATATTATACTTAGGGCCACTAAATTTTATAGAGTCAAGATACACTTGCATCTTTTTTCATTTGGCATTCTACACAAGCCCAAGAAGAAGGAAATCCATATTTCATTTTATCAACCGTTTTTTAAAAAACAGAAAGAAAAATCCAAACCACTTTGGATCACCTGTGAATTTCTGTCTACTCCTTGGCCATTATGCTCACCATGCTCCAGGAATGAAGAGTCTTCCACAGGCTGCAGATTTGCATAGCTCAGGATGGACTTTTTTTTTTTAATAATTTCTCTAGTAAGAAAGAAAATGTATGTTAAAGTGACGTTGCTCATTTAGGCAAAGAGGTGCTCAAAACAATGGTTAGATGGTTATAAATAGATGTATACTTTCATAGATGCAAAAGCATATATGCAGCTGCCATCTTCCCTGTACACATGGTTCAGAAAGCTCTCTGTCTCCAAAGGTTTCTTTGTGTCTTAAGAGCCTATTGCTAAAGGGTAGTCGGCAAGTATAGACCATTTACTTTCAGGTATGAAGGAGGAAATACATATTCAGTGTTTGCATTTACAAGATTATCAATGGAAAGCATGGAAAACGTGGATGTACAAGGAAACTTGTTTATTCACTGCTAACAGATTTTTTTTGTCAGCCCTGACTTTTTTTAGTAAAGGCATTTTTCTATAAAAATGCTACTACAGAACAATATAGTAGATGTTTCCTGCTGTCCCCAAAAGCTAGATGTTTCCCTATTTTCCCTTACATGTGCCACTAATTTCAGCGGCACATGTTAGAAATAGCTATAATACCAGTGTTATAAAATGAATATGGCCATGGAAAATGTGCACAAGAGACACAGCAGCTACTGTATTTTCCCAGTATGTTCTGTATTATAAGTGTTGGACCCTTTCCATTATAAGACCTGTTTTCGGTTGCCCCATTTCAGCCACATCAAGTTGAAATTTTCCATGCCAGGGTTCTGACCCAAGACAATTTAGGGGAGAACTTTTTCAGTTTTACTTGTTCAATCATTTCCAAGAGTCATCTTAAACAATCCTGGTGATTTTCCCTTTAAACAGGTCCTGTATTTCTGGATTTTGAAGCAAGTACTTTGGCAGGATGGTTACCCTGTCCACAATGTGCCAGAGGAGATGAAGCCAATGTGAAAAGGAGTGAGGATGGGAGAAGATGGGATGGTGGATGGGGAAGGGAGAAAGAGAATACACAGGTGGTTGGTATGAGGACGGTCAAAGCAGTCCTTCTCCTTGCTAAGGCTGGATATGGAAGTGTCTTGGGATGGAGAACACTAAAACTGGAGGAGGAACTCCAGAGTGAGAGCTTGGGAAGGAGGTAGCAAGTGGGAAGGGAAAAGACTGGAAAAGGAATGATGCTCTGGGGGAAGGTGGAGGTGGCAGAACAAAGCTCGTGAGAGCAGCTGAGGAGCCCAGAGCATGCTGATATGAGACTAGGAGTACTGGGGGAAAATTTATGATGGCAGGCCTGGAAGGATTGGCTGCATAAGAAAAATTATACTGGAAGTTGGAAAAATGGGGAGGAAGATGCAAAGCCAGGGAAGAGACAGGTCTGGCACAGAAACAGATGGGAAGAGAAAGACAGAGCAGAAGATCAGACTTGGGGCTGGAAAAAAGTGTCAGAAGAACCTATGCCTCATTGGGGGGGGGGGGGGGGGCAGGGGGGGGACCTGCCTTTTAAAAGAATGTTTTTGTCAAGTGAAGGGCTCAAAAACTAGAAAGTTTCAGATTAAGGCTGCCTGTGTAATCTTAGCTCAGTCTTCTTTGGGGTATTTTTATCACAACTCTCACTCAGATTAGCGACTCTTTGCTTTCATGGCACCTCATCATTACAAGGAAATAAAAAAGAGGCTGAACAAGCCATAATCTATTTTGCTAGAAGAACAACCAAACAGAACAAGATGTCTGAATTTCTTTCAGCTTTAGTTAGTCTCCTGTACAATGGTACCTGTTCCAAAATGCACCCAATACCAGCTGTATCAGAAGATAAATGTTAATTTTCAAAAGACCTCAATAAGGGATATGAAACATTATAATTACCCATGTGCAGCAAAGAAAATACAGAGGAAATAACGTTGGTGAAAACATTTTTTGAAAGTGTAAAAGTAACAGAGAAACAGGCATTAGGGAGTTCATTGCAAAAAAAATGCTACAGTATACTCTAGGTAAGTGTAAGTCATCAATAACATCATCCTTTCCATCCTTTCCTGAAAATTATATACTAGGAAACAACCTGTATCAAACAACAAATAAGCAAGCAGCACACTGGAAGGCAGGCAGAAGCTTATTGCAGGGACATCTATTTCAGGGCAAAATGTAAGTGTGATTTATGTTGGACGCAGGAAAAAAAAATAGGTATTGCAGAGCTAGGAAAGTTTAACAGGCTACAGAAAAGTACAGAGAAAATATTTAAAAGCATTATGAATATTTAAGATTTGCATCAATAGCCTATCTATTTGGACTATCAGGATTTGGGGACACTACACAATCAGAAGAAAAAGTCCAGTCAAGAAATCCCAATATAAAACAGCAAGACCAGAAGTTATAGGGAGCATGGGGCAGTACTAACAGTGAAGATTCAGGAGAAGAAAGTGTAGGCTAACTGTTCTTCAGTTGTTCCCAGTCAAATTCACTATACTTACACTCACAGTACAGCAAAGAAATGTGGATACTACCAACAGTGCTGTTTTCTCCCTTATAAATGCAACAAAACCCTTCAACTGGGATTCCACCCTGAATGCTCTTTAGTACTCAAAAGCAGCCTATTTCAATATAAAGACAACAAAGGATTTTCTGAAATAGTCTGCCTTACTTCCCAGAAACTTTTAAAACCTTCTAAATCCTATTCTCAGTGGTGACTGAAGTATTTACAAGTTCCCTTTCCCATGGCCTTCTCTCAAAGTCTCTTCTGATAGCAAGACTTTGGAGGATGAATGTGGTTTAAAATAAACTCTTTCTTAGAATCATAGAATCATTTAGGTTGGAAAAGACTTTTAAGATCATCAAGTCCAACCGTAAACCTAACACTGCCAAGTCCACCACTAAACCATGTCCCTAAGCGCCACATCTACACATATTTGAAATACCTCCAGAGATAGGGACTCAACCACTTCCCTGGGCAGCCTGTTCCAATGCTTGACTACCCTTTCCGTGAAGAAATTTTTCCTAATATCCAATCAAAACCTCCCCTGGCACAACTTCAGGCCATTTCCTCTTGTCCTATCACTTGTTACTTGGGAGAAGAGACCGACACCCACCTTGCTACAACCTCCTTTCAGGTACTTGTAGAGAGTGATAAGGTCTCCCCTCCACCTCCTCTTTTCCAGACTAAACAACCCCGGTTCCCTCAGCCGCTCCTCATAAGACTCATGCTCTAGAACCTTCACCAGCTTCATTGCCCTTCTTTGGACACGCTCCAGCGTGTCATAGAATCATAGAATCATAGAATCATTTAGGTTGGAAAAGACCTTTAAGATCATCCAGTCCAACCATTAACCTAACATTAATTACCAAGTCCACACTAAAACAATTAAGGGTAGACTAGACTAAACCATGTCCCAAAGTGCCACATCTACCCGTTTTTTGAACACTTCCAGGGATGGTGACTCCACCACCTCTCTGGGCAGCCTGTTCCAATGCTTGACTACCCTTTCTGTGAAGAAATTTCTCCTAATATCCAATCTAAACCTCCCCTGATGCAGCTTGAGCCCATTTTCTCTCGTCCTATTGCTAACTACTTGGGAGAAGAGACCAACACCCACCTCACTACAACCTCCTTTCAGGTAGTTGTAGAGAGCAATAAGGTCTCCCCTCAGCCTCCTCTTCTCCAGGCTAAACAACCCCAGTTCCCTCAGCCGCTCCTCATAAGACCTGTGCTCCAGACCCTTCACCAGCTTTGTTGCCCTTCTCTGAACACGCTCCAGCACCTCAATGTCTTTCTTGTACTGAGGGGCCCAAAACTGGACACAGTATTCCAGGTGCGGCCTCACCAGCGCCGAGTACAGGGGGACAATCACCTCCCTGCTCCTGCTGGCCACACTATTCCTGATACAAGCCAGGATGCTGTTGGTCTTCTTGGCCACCTGGGCACACTGCTGGCTCATGTTCAGCTGGCTGCTGACCAACACCCCCAGGTCCTTTTCCGCCAGGCAGCTTTTCAGCCACTCTTCCCCAAGCCTGTAGTGTTGCATGGGGTTGTTGTGATCCAAGTGCAGGACCCAACACTTAGCTTTCTTGAACCTTATACAACTGACCTCGGCCCATTGATCCATCCTGTCCAGATCCCTCTGTAGAGCTTTCCTACCCTCAAGCAGATCAACACTCCCACCCAACTTGGTGTCATCTGCAAACTTACTGAGGGTGCACTCCATCCCCTCGTCAAGATCATTGATAAAGATATTAAACAGAACTGGCCCCAGTACTCAGCCCTGGGGAACACCACTTGTGACTGGCCACCAACTGGATTTAACTCCATTCACCACAACCCTTTGGGCCTGTCCATCCAGCCAGTTTTTTACCCAGCAAGAGTATACCCATCCAAGCCATGAGCAGCCAGTTTCCCTAGGAGAATGCTGTGGGAAATGGCGTCAAAGGCTTTCCTAAGGTCTAGGTAGACAACATCCACAGCCTTTCCCTCATCCACTAGAGCGCGTCACCTTGTCATAGAAGGAGATCAGGTTAGTCAAGCAGGACCTGCCTTTCATCAACCCATGCTGACTGGGCCTGACCACCTGGTTTTCCTGTACATGCCGTGTCATGGCACTCAAGATCATCTGCTCTATAACCTTCCCTGGCACCGAGGTCAGCCAGACAGGCCTGTAGTTCCCCACATCCTCCTTCCAGCCCTTCTTGTAGATGGGCGCCACATTTGCTAACCTCCAGTCCACTGGGACCTCCCCGGTTAGCCAGGACTGCTGATAAATGATGCCAAGTGGCTCAGTGAGCACTTCCACCAGCTCCCTCAGTACCCTTGGGTGGATCCCATCCAGCCCCATAGACTTGTGTGTGTCTAAGTGGTGTAGCAGGTCGCTAACGATTTCCCCTTGGATTATGGGGGCTTCATTCTGGTCCCCATCCCTGTCTTCCAGTGCAGGGGGCTGGGTACCTGGAGAACAACTGGTCTGACTATTAAAGACTTTTATCAAGCAGCCAGAAGAACCAGAAAAAATGCAGTGAAATTCTATCCTCTCTTTTAATAAAGCACATTCTTCAGCTTTTTTAATTTAACGGTAAAATACTTCATTTAAGGGTCGCTACTGATAAAGTGTTACAGTCAGAAAACTATGTTCAGTGTCCATTGAATTCTTTTGATGCCCTCTGCAGGCCATGCTGGATAGGAAGCCTAAATCCTCATAGGAAAAAACCCTGTAGGTTGTCTCATAATACCTATTTTATTAAGAAGTAGAGCTGCTTCCATTTTAGCTTTCCTCATGAACTTACTGATATGCAGTCCTTCCTGTTCCAACACGCACAAGTGAAATGCAAAACAGTTCTAGATTCCTTCTCGCTGACCTAATTAGGCAGAATAACGAAGGCTGACAGAGCAACGCAGCACAGAGATGTGTAACACCAAATATGGGGTTAAAATTGGAGGCAACTATGGTACGCAAGACTTGGAAGAGTCTGCTCCATCCCTGTGGGGACATGCAGCTTTGCTTTTTCTAACCTAAAGATACCAGTCTGTTATCAAATGCTCTTGCCTACATGTGATAGTGACTCATACAAATGAGCAAACTTCTGAAGTTAGTCAATGGCAGGGCTAATATGGAGTCAGTGTCCTTCAAAAAGCTGAGGGCTCCTCATTGTGGTGGCTTCTCCCAACTAAATGCCCTCCAAGACTTCATAGTACCTGCCTGAGAGTCAGTCACTGCTGGGCCCTCTTCTCCAACTTGGTGCAGAGTATCAGGATCCTTGGGGACAAATGTGATAAAACTGCACTAGCTGGTTATTTTTCATTATTTTTCTCTTTAACCTTGGAGACTGCACACATTATACATTTCTCATAAGGGATCTATTTTGCTAGCAGTTTGGAAAAGGCTGGCTTTCTGAGATGAAATATTCTACTTCAGTACTCAGGAGGAGGGAAAAACTGTAATCACACATCATTAAGTGAATCACCCCACTACCCTAGCAGAATGTAACAGGATACAGTGTGCTGTGAAAACCTGCATTAGAAAGTTAAAATGACTCTTTCTTTAAAAACCAGGATCAATCACCCGCCATTTTTTTGAGAAAAGATAGATAAGACCTGGAAGGCATGAGGCAAATATGGTGGGATAATTCCCAGCTAAAGAATATTAAGGGGACAGATAAAAGAAGAAACAGAAGAGAGAAATTTCTAAAGGATGTTTGTGAGATGAATTGCAGGGAAGAGAATAGCACTGAGAATAGATAATTAGCAGTGGGAAATTAGTACAAAGGAATGTAAGGTTCTCATAACCTTTTTGTTCCTGCTGTCATCTGGTTTTTAGAAAAAAAAAAAAAGCCCTCTGAGACAGGTCATCGAAGTTTGATGGACGCACACAAGCTGATCTGGGATCATTCTGAACCTCTTAAATCAACCTGCGGCAGTTTGGAGCCAACATGTGGCCGGTGAGAACATGATCAGTGGGAGACAAAGGACACGAGGTGCAAGAAAGCCTCTCCAGAGGAACCGCTGCTTTTATCTGGTCTCCATTACACAGATGTTAACTCCAAGCTATTCTGTGCACTTGTTTGATAGCTAGTGTCTAAGATATAGTGCTTTTCTTCTGAAATGTCATCTGCCTATTGTGAACAGTGAAAGAACTGCCATGCTGAGGTTTGGGAGTGGGTTGTTTTGTTTCGTAGGGTTTATCTCTGCCAGCCTCTCGCATGATAACTCTGCCTTGGCAGAGAGTACTCAGAAGAGATTGCTGTTTCAAGCCTTGCTCAGTTTAGGGAAACTGGAATAACTTTTCACATTTATTCCTTGGAGGGGACCAACCAAACTGAATTTCCTTCCCAAAGAGTGAGAGGAAATTAAAACAAGTATTTAAAAGGAGTGGAGTATATGCTCAAAATATTTGTGAGAAAGTCAGTTTTAGTTAACACACACACACAGTATTGTGATAAAGCTTTAAAGGCATCATCTATTTTACTCATACGCTGAAAATTCAATATATTTACAATTCAAAGCACTTCTTTGTACGCAACATTGTTCACCTCAAGACTTGTTCTGATTTATTCTGCTAACTAAGGTGACAGTGCTGATTCAGACTTCTTCACACCACAGAAAAAAGGCTGGGTGAGGAAAAACCCTGGTTTCAGCAGACAGTAAAGGATGGTTGTTCAGCTGTACAGGGTGCCAATGGGCAGATACAGGCCATTCTATTTAGTGAGTCTGTCATTGCGAGGCATAAACTGATGAACAGAGATTTCTTACCCATGATGAATGGAAGGAGAAGAATAAGAAGGGGATAGACCAATATCATGCATCCTATTCCCTGAGCAAATATTACAATTTGGGCACCCACACTTAAAGAAGCTGATCCTTTCTTTACAGACTGTAAAGAAATGGAGAATAGGGGAAAATCCACACCATCATCATCTTAATTTAGGGTAAGTGCCACAAAAGCTTTGTTTCCTGCTCCAGTCTGTGGGATGCCCAGCCCAGTGTGCAGTGCAAGATTTGCACAGTGAGCCCTTGGGATCCAGCCAAAACCTCCCCCAGGGAAAGCATGATTCAGGAAAGGTCCTGTCCCTCAAGGACATCACTGGACCACTGCAGTTATCCTCCTTACCTGGCCCAGCTCCAACTGAGCACACGTGAGTCGAGGTCCAGAAGGGGAATAGAAGTGATTCTGCCTTAAAACAGAACATGTAAAATATGGGGGCAGTGAAAGGAGAAGGTAGTTTAGCTTACTAATGCTCTTATTTCTTCTGGAATGAGGCATTTCACTTGAACTAGTTTCATAGGATCCTGGGTTTTGCTAGATATTTAGTAGTAATTTGGAAAATGTAAGCGCTTTTTAACTTGTTATGAGAGAGGATAAAACAAAAAACTTCTTTGGTTAATGCAAATTGTACTCTCATGATTTTGTTTTCCAAATTTTCAGAAAGTTTTCAGAGCAGAGGTCTCATGTTTCTAAGAATACCTTTAAAAAGAATTGCTTAACAGTGTGTTCAGTAATATTTCAAGCACCAGCACAGTTAATGAACTCTGCTGTTGCCATATGAGCTGTACATTAGGCTATATCATTGCAGTCTCATTTAATCTCTTGCTTTGAATCTTAATTCTTGCAGCTTCAGAAATTGGCAGTGACAGGGGCCTCCAGATCCCTAGTGAAGGCTAGGCAAGGAGTCTATAAAGTTGTTTTCCCTGTGTTGCCATTTTCAAAAGAAGGGGTAAGCAAGAGCAGCTGCCCTGGATCTCATCTTGATGGTTTGCAATCCTTGATCTCTTTGAACACAGACCACTGCTGACTTCTAAGGTCCCACGCCAGCTCAGCAAAGCCAGCAGAGCTGTTGCTTTAGACACTGTCATTTAATCATCCGAGGTAGGAAAATGTATCACAGATTTGAGACAAGAAAGGAATTTGCTGCTGTGCTTACTTTGCTTTGCTTAATGGTCTATCATGTCATTCCATTTTATCCCCATCTTAACATGGTATGAAGAATCCTCTAGGCACCCTTTATCTAATATCTCCTGCAGAACAAATTGCTTTCACTTCTTTAAGTTGTTCTCGCTTCACAGTAATACAGCAGAGGAAAAGAAAGTTTCTGATGACTTACAGCAGGAAGCAGATAATGTGCCCTCCTGGCATCACTGAAGGAGAAACGGAAAGCTTTCATAAACACATTTCTAACAGGCAAGATCAGAAACAGTACACTGCAACTTCAGAAAGGCCCCAGCTACAGAGTTTGCATTTATGTTCTGAACTTCTTGCGCTTTGGGATTGTTCAGCTCTCAGATACAGATCTAAGGCTGCTTTTCCATGATATTACAAGCTAATTCTGAATTTTAAAAACAGCACTTCTAAAAGGTTTTATGTGTTGATGACACAATTGTTTCCCAAACAATGGGAAACGAGAAGAAAAAAAGCAGCAAAGACTAGGAAGGCTTCAAGCTATTCAGGTCAGAGGTCTTTTCTTCTGTGTATGCAATGCCCTACAAACCTCTGCTCAGGACTTTGAGACGGTGGGAAGAATACTGAAGAAACATTTTAGCTAGAAAAAAACTCCCAGGAAAAGCCCCATGGACTTGGTAATACCAAAAAATTTTTCAAATATATGTTGGTTTCAAATAAATATTCACCTAGTACAGCAAAATAAGCTCCATCATTTTGTCATTATCAAAGGAAAAAAAGTCTAAACATAGTTTCATCTAAACCTGAAACAGTTTTTCTGACTGTTCAAGAACTTCCAGCAAATGAAAGAAAACACATACTTTGTGGAGCTTGGCTTCAGATGTTGTTCCAATAAAGAATAGATAATAAACTTTCCTTGAGGCCTTCTGACATTAGATTTTGCAGAGGAAAAGAAAGAAGGATTTTTCCTAAATTCATTTATATTTTTACACAGTTTTAAACAGTACACTGCTGCAATACCAGGCCCTATAGAAGGTCCAACATTTTCACAGCTCAGGGTTCAGGAAAAGGTAGTCCACAGATGGATATAGTTCCACAACAACATGTGTGCGAAGCTGGGAATAAAAAATAAAACCTGCTGTTCATTTGAAGACAGGATCTGTGGTGAGGTACAGCTGTTTGAGCTAAAACACTGCAAAATAAACCAGCTAACCAACATCACAAGTTTGCACCCACTCCCTAACAGCTCCATTCAAAGCTTTAATTGCGTTTATAACAAAGACCAGAAAATATGCTACAGGAGGGCTGGGGCAAAGACCAGCTTCTGTGACTAAGAGAAAACAGACATATGTGTGCTAATTCAAAGGGCCAAGAAAACTGTGTGAAGTTGGAGGGGATGGGAAGGAAGGTGGCAACAGCCTGAAAATAGTATTAAGACGGTTCTGTGAATAACTGATAGTCTTCTGGAGATTGCCTGAGTCCTGGGGAAAAAGAGAAGGAAAAGGTATTTGTTACTGTTGAAATGAAAATCTGAAAGAACTGCTTGGTGACAAGGTCACTCGGTGGTTTTGGACACAGGATAATCCATTCAGCCTCAACCCTTTTGGATCTGAATCAAGAGAAACAATCTAAAGAAGGAGCTGGAGTCACACAGTTGCTGGTGCTGTTTAAATGACTCATTAGTTAAAACTCCAAGCCAGCAGAAGAAAGTGCCAGTTTTTATCGATTTTCCCACTTTCAGAGACTGAAACCAGTATGGCCTGTTCTCCAGGAGATATCGGTTCTGATTTTCCTGCCCATAGGAAAGGGCTACAACAGGTGGCACTGAATGCTCCATGCTCTAAAATAGTTTACAAGCAAGTAGTTAAGTGAGAAAAAAAAGTCAAGGTTTCCTCTCTTAACTCCATGGAGCAAAGCGACACCCCAAAAGAAATAGAACTTCTTCACTCATCTACAACTCTAGTTTACTGAAAATCTTCACAATTTTACAAAATACTGTAGATGGAGCCTCATTCCTACAAAGGCTGAACTGTATTACAAGCAAAGCTGTTTCTCTCATGTTGTTCTTTATAGATTATGCTATAGGCCTAGACAGGTTAGGCAGAGGCCTTGGTTAATCAGGGGATTAATTTGGGTTCAGCACTTACGTTGGAACAGCCCTTTTTTGTGTTTCATAACCTATTGCAGAATTCATTTGGACTGTAAAGGCTGTAGCAGAAGTAAGTTGGTGGTTACACCTACAGATATTTCTCAACCATAAGAAGAGGATGAGCTTAAACTGTTCCCTTGATCTGCCCTTCCATTTTTAGCCTTAAAGAAAAACATTGCAGGAAAAAGCAGTTGAATTGCAACATCGCTAAAATCTGAGAAAAAGCTGCAGTTTGCTCGTGCGTCTGGATTAGTGGAAGTGATTCACACCCCAGAGGCAGATGTACAGCTCTCCCTCCCTGAGCTCATCGCAGCCAGGTGTGCAGGACAGGGGCAGAGGTCTGGGAAAGCTGTGCTTCCCATCGGCTTGAGCGCACACTGAGAGCAGCGTGCTGCGTCACTCGGCTACACATCAGGATCCGGCGATTGCTTTCCACTTTGATTTGTCTCTCAGAAAGACCAAAGTGGCAACGTGGCTTTCTTACGCCGGCAATGCTAAAATTCATTTATCATGCTGATTTCAGTTAGGGTGTTAGTCACTCTGCCAGGACAGTTGCCAACCCTCAGTCATTCTTTCTGTATGAGTTTCCCAAAGGCTAACTTTTCCACCATGCGCATGTGGGTCCAGTGCTTACTTTTGTTCTTCTAAGCATTTTTTAAATTCCTCCCCGGTTCAGCACGGTGATACCTGATGAAAAGCAGGTGAGCAGGAGACTGTTTAAAAGCCCCTCGCCCAGCCATGCAGCAAGGCTGTGCTACTTGCAGTCTTCTGCAAGTAAAGGAGATGTATCAGAAAATAACGCTAAACCGTGCTTTTACCACAGTACGAGAAGCACATTAGTTCCATCCATACAAAACTGGTCAACCTTCAGGAACAGACTGCCTGTCACTGGGAGTTTTTCAATGGATTTAAAGAAGGAAACGGTTAGCAGGAAAGCTCAGTCTTGAAAATGTGACTAGACAACCAAGGTGGTCCAGGGCCACTTCCAATATAAAATACCAGTGAGTCACTTCTTGAATATTCTTGATTTAATCTTGTGTGTGGCAATACAGTCACCTTGTATTGTCCTGAGCGCAGCACTCTGAAAAGCCTGGGATGGTTTTGTTTCATGGGCTTTGTTTTTTGGAGGCTGGGGTGGCTGGGAGGGCCACAGGTGGGACTTTCAAATCCACACCTGTGGAAGGACTTGCTGAAAACACAGGACCATACTGAGGAGTCAATGAATGCACCAAACCAGAAATTAGGTGCAGTACCTTGTTGGATCAACACAAGTTATAGACCTCCTTGCTTTTAATCCATTTGTCACTGCTGCAGCCTTTTGACTTAAGAAGAAAGGATACAGCAAGATGTTTCTGCTGAAGATGTTAACTTCTTATAAAGTTAAGTCCCTGATGCACAGTTAGGGAAACAAGTGGAATTCACATCAAAATGGGAGCCCTTGGTTCAGCAGTCTGCCTAAAGACAAGCTTTCTGACATGGGTAAAATGTGTGCCTCATATGTCAGCTAGATATTTTGACAGCATGGTGTTTGTGTGTTGTTTGTGTTTGAACCATCTGGTAAGCATCTCCTCCAGAGAAGGGAGAGAGAGTGACAAGCACAGCACAGATTTACGTAGTTTACATTATGGCTTTACAGCCGACCGTGAGGTCGCAGCACTGCACCCCTGGAGCAGAGTTTGGCAGCAAACACCACCACGTCAGAGGAGACCGGACACAACCCTTGCACTCGCAGGGACCACATTTCTTTTCCTCTCAGCAGCTGACATGGATTTCTGAGAAGCACAAATATGAGGAAAATAACCCTGAGCAGACCGTCTGTGGGAGGTGCCATCAAGGCTCTTGGAAGTGCTACCACAGCACACCACGAAGTGCCAGTCTGGTTCAATCACTGTTTCCACAACACAGTAGGAGCAATTCACAGGAAATTGTGTAAAAGGAGTAACAGCGTGGAGAGGACACCAAAACCAACTGTAATGTCGGTTAGGAGAAACCAACAAAAATAAAAGCTGGCAGGCTGTATCCAGCAGGGTGGAAGATCTGCTTTCAGAAAACAGGCAGGAAAGGTGTGAGGCAACATAACTTCCTTTCATAATTGTTGGTTCTCCTACCTTGGCACAAAAAGAAAGCATGCAGATTTCATACGCTGACTGACTCCAGGTCACTGGAAAAAAACATTTCCTTTAATTTTAAACACAACTGCTAAACAAAATTCTGCTGCTCCTGTAAGAGGTGCTGGTAGGTAAGCTTTCCCCTTGTCAGCTCTGAGATGGTCACAGAGGAATGCATCAGTCAGCATGGCTGGGGACAAGGCAGTCTCAACCTCTTTTTTGGCAATGAGTATTTCTGTCCTCCTCTCACTTAAGGGGTTTTAACCTCATTTAAGGTTTTGCATGAGGCAGAAGAGTTAGTCCCCAAACTAATGTCACCCCCTTCTAGCCATTCCTCTTCCATACAGGTAAGAAGACATCGTTGCAGCCTCGAGTTGTTTATCAGGTCAAACAGGTTCAGATGTAAAGGGAGGTGCATCTAAAATCCTTCACTGTGGTTTGTCATCACTTCCAGTTAAGGCAATTTTTGGCTTTGGCAGTGTCGCTTTAAGTCATCAGAAATTTCACCCCACTTCAGCAAAAGCAGCCAATTTTTTTGATAATGTGCACCAAGGTGACTAAACTGTTGATATTCAGGTTTCCATAATGCCATTAAGTGACATGTAAATACTCTGAAGCTTTGGTAGGCAGCAAGCTATGGTTTAGGAAAATAACAGAATTCCTCTAGCATAGGTCTTTTGGATGAGTGAAAAACAACATACTATTAAGAGAGTAGGTAAAAGGGCCATCATAGTCTGTCCAAAGTGACTGCACAAGCCTTTGTATTCCCCAAATTTTACACTTAAAGACAGTTACTTTCACTCTTGTTTTTATGTGACTGTATAGAGGGGATGGAAATACAACCCTGAGTGACATGTCTCACAAGCACTTCTGTGAAGGTGAAGAGGGTAAGAATTTGGCATTCAGAACTGTTCTAACTTTACAGCATATTTCAAGATAAGTGCAAGCCAAGACACTTCTTATTTATGTCAAAGTTGTTTCTCAGGAAATAATGAAAAGCAGAGGTCTTGCAAGAAGCTGGTTTAAGGAACTTCAGATTTTCTGTATCTTTCACCTACAAATAATAAGCTCACAGAGAAGTCCTTGGTATTCCATGTGAATGACAGACCATTAACTTTTAAAATGAAACTTCTGTTCAGAGTGGATGTGGCACAGTGAAAAATGGGTAGGCACGCTGCACTGCCATCAGTTCACAGCTCTGACATAAATGTCATTTTGTTCACTTCCATCCACAGTCCCAAATAATACAAAGGATCCAGCTTACAGGAACTAGATTTCTCTATAGTTAAATTCACAGCCCTGGAGTTTAATACTGTACTCGAAACCCATTTATTTCCTTTGGGAAAAAGCAGAGTATGAAATTTCATCATACATATTTGTTCCTGCAAAAGTACTACTATAATTAAGGAAGGATCTTGTGGTTAAGACATGTGACTAAAAGGCAGCAGCGATAGGGGCTGTTTACAGCTGCACTACAGCTTACATAAGCTCTGGTTTGAGTCTGCAGAATGAGGATAATTTAGCCATAACATAAAGTAGGAAAGATAATGTGCATTAAAATCCATCTGCAGAAATAATTCATAACTGTGCATTACACCATATGCAAACACAGTCAGAGCAAGAAGCTGTATTTTATTTTACTGAAAATGCATTTTACACATTTTAATGAATACTAGAAGCATCAAGAAGTTCAAGGCACTGAACTGACACTTGATTTGAAAACTTTCCCCTAATATTGAGAGTATTTCATTTAGAAGGTGTTTTGTTACGGTGTAAGCTAGAGAAGTTTATAGTAGTGCTGATAGCAATTAATACATTCAGATTGTGGAAACCTCGTGCTTCAATGTATGCTCAATAATCAGAAGGCCAATATCATCTCTGAACATGTTTCAACTCCCCTTACAGTAATTCATTGGATTTTAGGAGAACAAAGTTCAAATTCAAGATTTGGTTGTAAATCCAAGCATACCTGGTGGACAGAAAGCAAGTATAGATTAACATCAATTCAAGAAAAAAAAATGCTAATTCTCTCCTGCATAATATATTTGGGTTGTAGGCCTCTCCTTTGAACAGCTTTAACCAGAGGAATTCCATATTACTCACTTGCATATCAACTGTAGTGAACCACGACTTGCAAACTAGAATTTCAGTAGTCATAACAAAGTTAAGAAAGAAATCTTTCAGTGTAATACTTCAGCACCATTTACTCTTCCATTTTGTATGACAGCAGCTCTTGATCCCTCCAGGAAAGACTGAAATACTTCACTCTTAGTGGCCACTATCAACACACATGGCCAACTGACCTTCTTGACTGAGGACGCCACAGTAGCCAAAAAATCATTCATAAACACAACTGCACAGCTTTGTGTCCTCAGAATAGACCTTAAAGCCTTAAGCAATGAAATTATTGTATATTTCTGCAGCAAAATATCCTGACTAGTTTTGAATTAAGGTCACAATAACCAAATAGTTCACCCCTTGAGGACAACTGATGATATTTGTTCTTACCTGTTATTCTGTTTGAAAAAATCCATCATTTAAAAGCTCAGAAAAGTACATAGACTGCTGCTTGCAGGGGCTGGAGCTACAGGTGTGATATTTGTTACCAGCTTGCAAAACACATCCGACATGACAGTGAGAGTTCCAGAGAAAATAGCTAAGCAATGACTAAATCAAGTGCTTACAAGATGCCAATACAGTTGTTTATTCTTACAGTGTAGAACAGGCTTTGACTCCTGTGCAAGGCTCTTGCTCTCTACCCCAAGCTTGTACCCACTTTCCTTTACTTAAGAAGTCATTTTGGACAGTGGAGACTCTTCAACAGGAAAGGGCTTATCAACCAGTTTATTTTAAAACCATCCACTTTCTACAAAGTGCCAGGATTCTTTTCTGAAAAGTATCCCAAGACAGTGACATTAATGGAGAGACTCCATGGCAGCACCAGCTTAACCAGTGTGTTGGCTTCTAGGCTTGTTCCAACATATCTTTATGGTAAACTCATTTGCAGGCTATTTTTTATCAGGAGAAACTGAGAGGCAATACTCTCCCCTTAAGCTTGTAATACATTTGCATTCTCAGATTTATTTGCAAAGCTAATTTCAGCATAATTTTGGTTGGAAAGATTTGTTTGGCTTATATTTTACGTTGAATGCTCAAAATGCTAGAAACATTTCTTTTAAGGAAAACTTAAGATTCATTGGTTCGTTCTTTCACTTACAATGGTAGGAAAAAAGCGACAGGGAGCCAGGACTCCAATGATGGTGTGGCCGGAATTAAAGTGGAGAAAAGGAAATACATTTTCTCAAAACACATACCCAGGCCTGAGAACTCTTTGACCCAGGGAGCTTCACAAGACCTGGAGAGTACCTGAGAAAGTCCTTAGCAATGTCTGAATTGCAATGGCATTGAACTGGCCAAGACTGTTCTGCTTCTTCAAGTCCAAAGATCTCAGCCACTGCAGGACCCCATTTCACTGCATGGGGCACAAATCCCTACATATACAGATTTAAATAGATTAGGATTATTCTCAAGCATGGAAAGGGCTCAAATAGAGGAAATAAGACTGCACAGAACATATCTTACCTCTGTGATACTAAGACCATCACAGGGCAATTGCCTGAAACAAAATGCAGGATTAGTAAAGAGAATAGATTGGCCTAGTAAAACAAATCCCTCATTCTAATCCTTGTAAACCAAGTGGACAAAAAGCAGTAAACCAGATCTTATGTCTCTGGGCTAAAGAAGATGGAGTTTAATAAGATGGAAGATTTAGAAGAACATCCAATTTTTTTGAAACTCTGGGTAGGACTCAGTGCTCGATGGGATTCAGTGCCAGTAGAGCGGAATCAGTTTCTCTAAAATAGATACCTATTAGCTAGGCAGCTCTTTAAGATCCATTGATAATATTGACAAAACCTTGATTGACTCTAATGGGACCTAAGTCACTAAAGCATCTAGGTGCTTAAATGTAGGTGTCCTGATATTGTGGATCCCACCCACTATGGGGTGACTTGAATGGTTCATAGCAAGTTGTCTCAGTTGGAAACTCTCAAACAAGAGCACCCAAGGACCCAGAAGGTGTGTCGAACTCCAGTGAAGCCTGAGAGACATTCAGAAGTCTAATCAAGGAGCAAAAATAAATATCACTACTCTTCACATCTGTTTAGCCACAACCTATAGTTTTGACTTTCCGACATGTTTTGAGATACACTATTGCAATTAAGAGAGAAAAACTGAAAGCAAATCTGAAAAGTACATCTAGATATCAAAAATATTGTATCTTGTTTCAAGGTCATGAAGACATTCTGAGGCATATTGAATTTAGAACAAGAACCAAATTCCTATAGCTTAGGACAGCTAACCATAGTTTTGAGAAAAAATCAAAGTCTAAATAGTTTATGAATTGCAGTGAAAAACTGCTGTTCATGTTACTAAACACAAAAAGAAATAATACTGAAAGAAGATGCTGATTCTGGATTTTGGTAAATCTATTTCTTATTATACCTTTTCTTCTCTAATAGTTTGATTATCAGTTTTTCTCTGATAATACTGACTTGATTCCTGGGTCAAGTAACTCCACTGACTCCCATTTCTTCACTCCACCTATGGCATACGTACAAGTTCTCTTGGCTTCTTCACTTTCCTTAGCTGTAGCTTAAAACTGAGTTCACACAGGTTTTATTCAACAGAGTTCTGTCAAATTATTTTCCAAGACTATCTACAAAAGGTTTCTAATATTACAGAATCCCCCAGTCTCTCAAGTTGTAGACATTCACCCATCTCGCACCACTTCTGGGACAGTCAGGCAGATGTTACCAACACACTATTCCTCTTCTATTTGCAGATGCAGCTGCATCTCCAGTTCTGTCCTAGGAAGTTATAATGCTTAATCATTCTCTGCTACTGAGTGATCCATAGGGGATGTAGTTTCTAAGAAGATGGTCCAATTTGTTTGATGTCATCATCCCTCAAGGAATTGCATTTATGACTGAGTTGAATGTTAATGTTCAGCATTCCATATTCTAAAAATGTCAAAAGGTCTACGGAATAATCTCTGTAGCTATTTCTTTGACGCAATGTCAAGGATAAATATTAACAGGTCTACTATAAATATAAGCATTTGCCCTACAAAAAACACTTCAAAGAGTATAGAATCCATCCCAGCATCTTACATATACCAAATCATGCACAATAATGATTCCCTGTCTAATGATGGTATTAAATTGCAACTCAAATTCATGTCAGTGAAAATTAATTTAGTATTTTTCACTTACAGGCATCAGAGGAAAATGAGTTAAGACAGTCCTGATACAGGCTGTGACAGAAACATTTGTCTTCCAATGCTTGTAAATAAGAAAAAAAGGAAATAAGAATTGATTGATAAAAATTTGACTGGGTAAGTTTAGCCATTTATTAGTAGGAAGCAACTGCTACTCACAGATCTAGTCTGTATAATGCACCATACCGGGAGAAAAGGTTTTCTTATCCAGCCCAAAGATGAAATCAATAGTCACAAAACCATACCAAAACTGATGCTCCACTCAAGTTCTGACTGCAGCTTTTGACAACTAGTTTCTGATTCTAAAAGAAGTAGGATAAGGTCTTTTATTAAGAGGCAAAATAATTTAAGATTCATTTAGTGGCTAATGTTCTCTATTTCCAATACCATGAGAACAATAGTATGTGAACTAATTTTAACATGTGGAAAGAACATTTAATTTTATCAGAAGGAAACAATGAAGAATCTAATTTATTCTCCACATGTGTGCATAACCCCCATTGATATTAATAAGAGTTAAGCAGCCTATGGAGAGGAAAATAGGCACCCAGATGTGGCAAAATGTTTTAAGAAAATTATCTGCAGCTTTCTAATGACCACAGAAATTATTTCTTTTTCTATACCAGTGGAGAGAGAAAAAGGGCTTCATATCCAGCCAGTCATGAAATGTTTCTGGCTTTCCCAAGGCTGTATGTATGTGAGCAGTAGGACATACACGCACACTGACAGATGTGTATATGGGCGGTGTCTCACAGACTCACACAAGTACATCCTTCTCAGCTGTTGCCTCTTTTCCAACCAGGCTGATCCATGGCACAGGGCTGTCTGAAATTCTGCTACTCTTCCCACTGGCTGCTCCTCCCAACTAGGGATAAAAGAAGATAAATTTTGCTTAATTCATGTATTTTTTGAACCTGAGTGTTTAATGTGCTGTCAGGGGTAGCTGACAGGACCAATAAAGGCTGGTGAACAACCTTATTTAGCCTGTGCCACAGTTTGCCTTAGTTCTACTAACTTTGGTGAGTGTGGAGGGTTAATCTTGGTTAGTCACGGGCAAGTTTCCTCAGCTGCCCAGTGGCACTCCCACAGAGGGAAGTGCTTTGACTTCATCCTTAACATTTGTACCAGGCATTTCCATTTTCTTTTCAGGACAAACTTTGATATAAGTTGTTGATGGTTAGCAAGTAATTCCACCTAATTCTTCATTCTTCTGAGGCTTTTCCTTCTGAAGACATGCAAATACTTTGCTGTTCCTGTGGTGGAGCTCTTTCCCTTCCTTTTCTGAACGTTTTGAGAACGCAGTGCTCCTAATGCTCTTGGGCAAAGCCACCACGGCTAAATGGGACCTCTGCAGAGCCTGAAAAGGTCATCTCTTTATTGGTGTTCACAGCAGGAGTTTAACTGAATGACATCCAACTTTCTTTTCACAGCATTCCCTGGGGAACTGCCCAGGTCTTGAAATCCTGCACTGTATGTTCTTTGTAGCCAAGAACTTGCAATATTGAACCAAATCATCTTTAACACATTTACAGCCCCTATTCTGTCCAGCTAAGCTCATGATGTATTAATGTTATTTACACACAGATACTTATTTATGGCTCTTTTACATATCTTTCATCTGATTTTATCTTTATTTTAATGTGCAATTTTAGAGTCATATCATTTGAGGCACTCACCTCTGATAAAATTCCCTAGAATTTGCATTTCACCCCATGTTTTTACATGTTTCAAAATGTCATCGTAATAATGAGAGCAGGACTTCCAAGGTTTTGGTTTCTTTTTATATCTGTGGAATGAAAGGCAGGTTGGGCATGGGCACCTCTGTTTACTTTCTTTTTGAATCACAGACAATAGGATCGTCAGTCATTGATGAAAGCTCATTTGTACTCTGAATGTTTTCCTGCCCACTTAAGCTGATTTTATATAACATGCAAAATGAGTATTCAGTATTGAGTTAATTATGCACCAAATAGAGTAAGCCAAATAATTAGCTTAATCAAGCATTCTTTTTTCCTTAAAAAAACCCAACAAACCAACGCAACCAGAAACAAACCAGAGAAGAGCTATGACAAGTATTATGGATAGGCTCCTGGTTTGACTATCAGGAGACATTCGTTCCCTTCCTGGTATTGTTGTTTACCTCTGATGCTGATTTTAAACTGGAGACTTCACTTCGTCTTGGTTCACTTTGTCAGCTTTTTCCGTTGTCAGTTTTAGATAGTTTCTTAGCAAAGTTCTATTTATGGTATAAACCTTTTTTTTTTTTTTTTTTTTAATAGCAAACTGTCTATGGTATAGATGTATGCTTTACTACATTTTCATTAAAATGTTCCCTCAGTTGTGCTTTTATCCTTACAGGCCAAATATGCCCCCCAAATTCACAAATAACAGGTTTAGAAATACAGATTTCATCAAAGTATTACTGGGAATTTCACAGGGGGAGGCCTTGATGATAGTGAATTTGAAGAAGGTTTGGTTTTAACTGCACCAGGACCAAGACCTGGCCTTCCCTTCAGGGTCAGAGCTTTCACATACTTAAAATAGACCTGACTTAGGAAATCAAAAGTGGCCAACAGCCCAAATTTGAAGAGCTCCTGTCCCTACTGCTTGGTGTCTCTATAGATCTGAACTCTTTATTGTCTGCATACAAGATAACTTTATCCAGTTCTGAATCCGAGACAAAGCTTATCTTTTTTTCCTGGGAATTTGGACAAGAATTTGTTGCAGGATACAGGCAGTTTTATTTTTAACTTTTTGGTAGAACTCCATCGTATCATCCGTTATATATTTTGGACTGGATCCTTAAAACTACAGCAAAGGATCTCAGGCAGAATATAGATGCTTGGGAAACCTGAACACAATGAGCAAGGTAATCCATGATGCCATATCTTAGAATAAAGTTAAACTTACTAAAATGTAGGATTTCCCAGGATCATTCTTCAATACCGAAGAACTGCAGAACTTCTTTGATACTGGCCCCTTTCTCACAAACCCATTAGAGCTCAAGATCCCATTTCTAACCTTCTTTGCAACTGAGAAATGATAAGAATAGATTTGTCAGTAAACCTGAGCTTACCTGACAGCTGCCCTTGGTGGAATGGTACTAAGCAGGTGTGTGTGTGGGGGGGGGGTTATTGCTTGAAAGGATGTATTTTCATTTATAAATACAACAAAAACTCTGAACTTTGTCAGTAGGAACATTTGTCTCTCCTGGTTTATTTCCTCCTCCCACTACTACATAAAAATATATATTGACATTGCCTTGTGGCATTACAATTTTTATTGTGGTGCATTATAGTTTCCAAAGCACATCATTTTTTATGATACATGGTAGCTTAAAGGGAAAAGCAGTATCCAGCAGGGAAATGAAGGGTGAAACACTGGCCTCTTTGAAGTCAGTGAGAAAAACTATTACTGCCTTAAGCAGAGGCAAGGTTTCAGTCCAAGCATTAAGGGACAAATGTGGAGCCATATATTGATTTTATCTTAGGTAAAACCATAGAGAAGAGAAATGCCTTCATCTCGAATCTAGGATGCTTAATATCAGTAGGCCTTTAGCAAATTGCATTACATAGCTGAATGGTATGTTGGTCCAATGAAACATCCAAAATCTCTACATTTGACCTGTGATTCTATAAATGAAGAAAAAAGAACCCAACTGCAAAACCATTATGGCTGGTAGGATTTCCGTTTACATATGTGATGCAGAGCATCCATATCTGAACATATTTAAGAATAAAACAGCCAAGCTTGAGGCTACCCCAGCCTATATTAGTAAATTCAAAAGTACACAAAATTACCTCCAGACAGAATTTTATGAAGGGGCAGAAAACATTTATAAATTAAAAACACATTAAGATGGGATCTCTCCTCTAATAGCTGCCCCTCTATCATTTAAAATATTTGTAGCTAATTAAGAGAATCTGGTATCACAGTTAAACAGGGGAAATATTGAGATAAATAATTCATGAACATCTGAAGTAAATAACTTCTAAATATATATTTTGACTAATTTACTTTTGACAAATAAATGAGCAAAGCTTTGTTTTTGCAAGAGTCTGTTGAACACAATTTTCAGTTCTGTAGCTGAAATAAAATTTATTTTGGACAACTGCCGATTTCATTTCTAAAGGCTCATAACACATGACTTAGATAACAAATCATGCAGCTCCACCACTATTTGTGAATTTTGAGTATCCAAATACATTTTTGCATTGAACAGTTGTCAAACAAATCCATTAGCCAAAATTTGTCAGTACGAAGAAATGCAGTGAGGATGCTGGAACAGAAAAGAAATTAATTACTTAAATCTTCATAGGTTTGCATATAATTCACATGCAAGGAAAAAAATGACAGAAGAGTTAAAACAGCTCTGCTCTGAGCCCCGCTCTTTCTTCCATCTTAATGAAAGAGTAAAGCTGAGTCTTTGATATCACTGCATTGTCATGGTAATTGGGAAGCTGTGAATTCAACATGATGACTTTACCGTAGGTTCAAGAAAGAGGAAATGTTGAACTATGAGGAAAAGAATTTATTAAATATCAGTCTAGATAAAAGACCAAAGGTTAATAAAAGCTATGCAGTGTACGTCATGGAGTTTCGTTTTAAGTATGATCTACTTGGAACAATTTGGTAAGAAAATCTCAGTTTAGTACCAGTAGGCCCATATTTCATGCAGTGTTTGTTAGTATGTAGTAACATGAGAATCAGAACATTCAGAAAAAGAGACTGATTGTTGTTAAGTTCTTCAAAATTTTTTCTGTTCTTGTTTTTCCACCTCTCCATCTATATCAAATTATGTGGTAGTGCTCAAGAGGGTTCAGAGTAGCTTTTATACAAACATGACCTTCACACTGAAATGTGATCCATTCTGTTCAGAGAAAGGCGGTACAGAAACATGAAGAAAATTCCTCTTGTCCTATATATGTTGTACTTGTCTGATACTTCTGCCTGGACCAACAAAAGGCTTCGCTGTCCAAAATTATGAGTGTTTGTGGTTCAGTAAAAGATTAGATATCTGCTTAAATATTTAGTAGTCTTGGGTTTCATCCCTGGAAAAATTTAAACAAAATGCTGTTATGTTCCAAAGTAAAAGCTTGACCATGATGTAAAGCAGAACTATACTGCAAGTATTTTTGACTTTTAAATTCTGTTCTCTAAGGTGAAAGATTTGAAACTTGCTGCTTATTATTAAGAAAGGAAAAACACACTGAAGTTCAATTTCACCAGAAATTTTTCTGCACAGGTTTTTTTTCAGATCAGGTCTAATGGCAGTTACATAGTTGACTCTAGTAATTTCAAAGTCTTTATCAGCTTCCAATTACAGATTAGAGCTCCACTGTATAAAAAAAATTGAAAACAACATAACAAGGAAATTCTCTGCCCCAGTGAATGCTCAATCTGAGATTTAATTAAAATAGGATGTATGAGACAGGAAGAAAGATGAAAGGACAAATAGGATGAATGTTCATAAATTAGTCATAGCAGCAGATTTAGCACTCACAAGTGATGACCAGCCTATTTGCTGTAGGTTTTTTGCAGAGCTAATAAAATTCAATAGATACCTCTAGTTTGTTCACCAATTAAAGGTGCAGAGCTAAAAATTGCACCAGGTCTTAGGGGTCTCAAACATTCCTCTTTGGAGTATGAGGAAAAATGTGAGAAATCACAGAGAGTCTTGAACTACACCACCACCTGCTGTTGCAACCATTATGACTCACATAATTTATTCATACCCAAATACAGTGTGCGTCTGCTATTTATTGATATTTTGGTTTATTTTTCTTATTATGGCTTGTGCTTATATTGAGTAAATTTCCAAGTACAGTGGCAACTATATAAATATGGATTATATATTGCTTATAAAGGCCTTTCCCTTTCATAGCATCAAAGAATGAATAATGCATTTCCTCCCTTTCCAGCTAAGCAATATAAACATCAAAGGAAGGATTAGCATTTTAGGTCTTTGACAACACTAAATCTTTGTGTCATAGGTCTTGCTGTCTTGTGCAGAACATTTATATTTCTATACCTATTACATAATCAAAGCAGTGGGCCAAAATCTTTACTTTCCTCTAATTTGCATAATTAATTAAAACCCAGCATTTTCGCCAAGCTAGCTACACTCACACTGATATAATAAATGCCAACTTTTGTCCTGAAATAAATTTGCTAACTAGGTTTCAAACTCCTCTCCTCTCCACCAGGTTTATGGCGCAGAGGAGGTCACCACTACTCTGCTGTATTAACCCAGCAGTCAGATACAGCGGATTATGCCAGATTGCATAAAAACAATCTGAGATGCCATGACTGCAAAACCAGAAGGGCCTTAAGGATTGTACTGCAGCCATCTACAGAGGCTTGGCTGCTAGGAGTCACCATGAAGCTTGGCTGTAGTACGGGATGGGGAGGGCTTACGGCTGAGGAGACTCAAGGCACACTGATTTTGGGGAAGATTCTTTTAGGAAGGCTGTTATGAAATGGGTCCTGTATAACGGAGACTTCAACAGGTGGAAGATAGCAATATAAATGATTGTCTGCCTTAGATGAACTTCTTTCAGACTGAGTAAGCCAGGCTGATGCAGAGATTCATGTCGCTACAGGCCCTATCTAGTGACCTACCTGTTCTTTTTTCATCTTTACTTGTATTTCAGATCTCTTCTTCTGAGCAGGAAGCATTCTGCCAAGTCAGTAAAATGAAAGAAATTCTAAGCAGAAGTCTTTGCCTCCACAGGCAAAGTGCCTATTATGTCTAAAGTTGAATGAGAGGAAACCAGGATGTTAAATATGTGTGGATACTTAGATATGCAATAAGCAATTTGGTCAAAAGGGAAAAATCTGGCTTCTTGAAGGAAAGCAGTGCAGTTCTGCCTGCTTTCCTTTATTTGTTATTTCTAGGTTTTCATCCTGCTGTCCGGGGTAAGGGTGACTTTCTGCTTGCTTTTATCACATGGGAACATAAAAACCTATTTATCAGCTAGGATTTGCCTTGCCTTCACAAAGTCATTACAAATTAGCTAGGATACTAATGACTGTGCAGTAGGCAGGTGGCCTGTCTGCTCTGCAGAGCCTTTGTTTTGAAATAAGGACACAAACCAGTATATACCAGTTGGCTGGGGAGCCAAGGCCACTCCAGGGGCCACTCCATAGCACAAAAGCAGCACAGACATGTCCTCAGCTGTCAAAGTCACTATGGTTTGCACCGATGGCTCTCCAAATGCAGGTCCTCATCCTGCTCATACCCATAATTTTAGCAAAATATGTTGTTCCAGCAGAGTACACACGACAATGAAATTGTGCATGTACCTACACATCAACAGGTTCAGAATTACACTGTGAGAGTTACTTCCAAATGTAATTTCGCTTAGTTTTCTGTTGGGTTCAATAGGTCTTGGGTTGTAAGACTTATTATTTGCTGTAACTTCATGGTATTTACTCATTTTTGGTTCTCGGAGAACAAAATGTGTGTAAGCTCTAGCTTGAATAGGAATCCTACCATGCAGAAGTATGAGAGTGGATGATTAGGATACAGAAATAACCTAATACACTGGAAGTTTGGAGAAACTCTTTAGATATTTTCATAGATTTCTTTGGAAACAAGCAGCAATGCTTTTGGGTTCCTTTAATCTTCCAACTATTACTTTGGGCTTCCCACATCTGTTAGCTTTTGGAATACAACGGCCTCTTTCTGCAGTGAGTTTATTGTTATTTCAAATATTGTGTTGCTAGCTGGGCTTTAGCATGAGGCAGGCAGTCACTTCTTTGGAATTTAGATATAGACTGAAGACTGGTTTGTTCAATTTTTGTTCCTTGACAGATTCCCTAATCTCTTCATGAAAAAAAAAAAAAAGAAAAGAAAAAAAAGGCAAAAAACCCCACCCAAAAACCCAAACATTGAAACTGTGTCAGTAAAAACTGCATTGAACCAATCTAGAAGCAAGGAAATCTTCAAGGAGTCTTCCCCAGGAATGAAAACCAGAAAAGCTTTCAGATCTTTCTCATGTGTAATACAAAGCATTTGTTTGGTATTTTTCCTTTGCAAGTCACTGTTAATGTCAATGGCAGTGTCCATCCATAGGGGGTTTCTAAGGTCATATGCAGGGAAATGTGATTTTTCTGAGTTCCTCAAAACTTTTGGAAGCTGGGACTTCTCAGAAAAGTGCAGATATTGTGCAAGCAGGCACTACATTTAGTTCCACAGGGAGTGTAAAGTGGAAAATTTTTATCAGGCTTATATAAAGCATATACTTATGGAAAGCCCAGGAATAGTTTACATCAAAGAGAGTATCTAGTTTACAATTTAAAGTTTATTCTTGTTATCTGAGTATTTCCACTATTAGTAAAGTATAAATCCGGATTCTGCACAAATTAGACTAGGACAGAATCTGTTCACAGCGTCTATAAAATAGAACTGAGTTTTGATTGCAGTGGCTTCACTTTGCACTTTTTACAGATAACAAGGCTACTTTTGTTTCTTTTAAATTTGCTTCCCCTTTGATCTAGTAATTTCCCCTCTAATTTCATGGCTTTTATGTTCTTCGCTACTAACAAGAAAAAGGCCATCCTGTCTTGAAATGTGAAAGAGTTTCTTTTAATCTACAGTACCTTTCACTTAACTTTATTAATGTACCTTTCAATGTTGTGGAAATTGAGATTACACAACCTCATACCTGCTATTACCACAAAGATTATCAGCAGTTGCCTGTCCTTCAAAGGTATATGTGTTCATAACCAGACATGTTCAGACTCACTGACTTTGGACAGAAAATACTTCATTTGCAATTATTAGAATACCTGGAGTAGTCATTCTTTGAAGAAATTCCTCTCTTGCTTTATCCAGATCTATAGCTGCAAAGATAATTGAAAATTAATTATGAAAATTCTTTTCTGTCTGTAAAGTCTCAGCAGAGTAAGGGGGTTTTCTCTCTTCTAGATTATTTACCTCTTTCCCTGCAGATTCTGCCAGTGTTGTTAACACCACCGTATTTCACTGATCATAGGAGACAGGTTTCCGACAGTTGCTGGAGAGACACGAGGGCAAGACAGTGCTAGATCATGGAGGGAAAAATGAAGATGTAACAGACTGCAAGGAGGCAAATATTAGAAAAATATAGCAGGAGGAACAGAAAAACCGAACATGTAGGAAGCAAGCGAATACCACTTTGAAACATCATGTACTCTGTAAGTGGACAATTTACCAGTATAATCGCGATGTTTACCGTATTACTAGAGTATTGTCCTACATCCCAGGGATCAGCCTGGTTTTATGACCTAATCCAGAAGATAAAATAACTTTCTGCTGTTCTCATCTTGTTCTCAGCATCCAATCTTCAAAACGCGTGACATGAAATATTGGGCCAAAGAGCAGCGACACGCCTGGGCTGTTTTTATGTCTGTCACGTGGCAATTTTCAGATTAGGAAGAGTTAGCACTAAAGCTTGGTTTGAAGCTCGTTCCTTCTCATATGGAGCAAGCCGGCATTACAAAATAAAACCTGGAAAAGCAAGTTGACCTCAGCCGCGTCCTTAAAGGTCCTGGCAGGGATCCCACGGGGGGGTGTGGGACCCGGCGGCCCCGCTCGCCGCGGCTGCGGGGATCGCTGCTACCGGTGTCTCTGCCGCTAGAGGGGGTCTCGGTACCTGTTTTCCCGAGGAAAAAAAAAAGATGGGAACTGACTGGAGGGTCTTGGGGAGCCCGGGTTGTGTTTTGGCTCTGGGAGAAGGGGGAGGCGGCCGGGTGCGGGTTGCAGGGGGCAGGCGGTTTTGCACACTCGTTTGAGACGCTGTGTAGCTGGGTGGGTAAGGCTCAGTTTGCCAAAGAAACTTTAATGCGCTGCCTTGCTCGTCCTGAAGTAACTTCGCGTTACAGACTCTCTTACGAAAACATGGAAGGCTTTCCTAAATCATAACGGCAAATGGGCAGCAGGCTTCTTACAGACCCCGTGCCAGCAAGACTTTGCCACGCCACTGGCTTTTGACAGCCGCATGGCAGCTGACCACCTTCCCGCAGCCTTCTCACCCTCATTTAATAAAATGAAATGGAAGCTTTGGCTGGCGATAAAGCGCCGCGAAGGAAACACGAAGGGCAGTCAAGAGGAGGAAGCCTCCAAGTGATGCTTTCTTGGCGCTTCCTCTTTCCCACCTGCCCATTAAGACACGGGGCAGCGGCCCAGGCTGGTCCGCCGTGCCCGCTTTGGGCTGCTGGCAGCCGGCCCCGGGGGTACCCCTCGGGTCCCCCCAGAGCTGCCGGGCCCGGGGGCGTCGCGGGGGGGGGGGGGGGAGGCCCCAACTGTGGCCGGGCCGGAGCCCCGCAGCGCCCGCGGCCTCCGCTGCGCACCTGGCAGGGAGAGCCCGGTGTTGGTGCTGGCCTGCTGAAAACCGATGCCGGGAGGAAGGGGAAAAAAAAAAAAAAAAAAAAAAAAAAGGGAAGAAAAGTGAGGGTGGGAGGGTGGCCGGCGGGAGGAGGAGAGCCGCGGGGACGGAGGGCGACCCGCCGAGGAAGGAGGCGGACAAAGGGCGGCGGGGGGCGAAGCCCTGCCCCAGGTGCGCAGCCCCGCTCCAGCCGTAGCTGCGCGGCGGCGGGGGTCTGCGGCGGCCCGGGGGAGGGGGCGAGGGCCGGCGGGGCGCAGCCGAGCGCGGAGCCCGGGCTGCGGCAGCGCCGAGGGGGGCGGCGGGCCCAGGCGCTCAACAGGCGCTGCCGCCCCGCGGGGCGAGGCGGGACGGGCGCCGGCACATGGCAGGAGCCGCGCTCGCCGCCAGCCCCGTGCCAGGCGGCGGCGGCGGCGGCCGGAAAGGGGCTTGGCCGCCGCTCGGCGGGGCTGCCGCGCCGCCGGGGCTCGCCCGTGCGGGACCCACCCTGCCCGCTCAGCCGGGGCCGGCAGCCCGGCCGGCAGCGCCGCCGCTTCCTTTGTGTGCGTGAGGGGAGCTGCGGCGGCGGCGGCGGCGGCGGGTCTCCCCGGCGGGCTGTCAGCGCTGCCCGCGAGGAGGCGGGGAAGGGAAGGGACGGGAAGGGAAGGGAGGAGGCGCGGGAAGGCGCTGGCAGGGCGGCTCTCCCGTCGCCGTCACAAGGTAAGCCCCGCTCCCCAGGCGCGGAGCGGCGCTGGCAGCGCCGCGGGGCCCCTTCCCTGACCTGCCGAGCGGTTTCGCCCAGCCCCGGAGAGCGGCCGGCAGCGCCTCGGCGGGGGGGCGCCGCCACCCGCTCCCCGGCGGCGCGGGGAGCCGAGCGCGGGCTGCGGCGGCGGCTCGGCGCGGCGCGGCTCCGGCACTTTGCGATGGGCTGGCGGCAGCGGCGGCCGGACAGCAGCGGGGACCGACGCGGGGCTCGCAGCTAAGGGGCGAGGAGGAGGGACCATGGCCGCATCCAGTAACTCCAGTTTGTCCGGCTCGTCGGTTTCCTCCGGTAAGTTTCTCCGGCGAGCGCCGCGTTTCTCTCCTCCCTCCATTTTAGCAGGGAGCTACCTGTCTGCAGAGCGCCTCGCCGTCCCGCCCGCCCCGAGGTCCCCGGCCCCGCCGCGGTGGTCCCCGCGCGGGCTCTGCCCCGGGGGGCGGCGATGCCCCTGCCCGGGGCCGGCGGTCCCTCAGGCGGCGCCGGGGGGGGAGCCGGGACCGGGGAGGCGAGTCGGGCCCCGCCGCGCCTTTGTGCGGGGCGGGGGCGAGGGCAGCCCCATGCCCGGCTCCCTCGCCGGGGGAGCAGCATCCCTCCCGGCTCGGGAAGGGGAGCGCCCGCGCCCCCCCCCCCCCCCGCCCCGCCAGCGCCTCGGCGGCCGGCACGTTACCGGGATCCCCCGCCTCGGCGTTTTGGGTGGCCGAGGGTGTTCCGAGCCCCGCAGACGGGTGTCCTCTGCAGCTCCGCATCGCACCTCGGCGCGGCGTGCTGGGCGGGGAGGGCCAGACGTGCCCCTCGGTGCGCGTCCTGGCACCCAGGGCGTTTTGAGCACTTCTGCGATACTGGGAGCGATTAAATTCTCGGTCTGGATGAAAAAAATGCTGCGGGTGAAAAACCGCCGCAGGGTTTCGGCCGCGGGGGCCGTGCGAGGAGCTTGTGCTTGCTCTGGGTTTGGGGGATTTTGGGGGTGCTGGGGTGGTGCGGCTGGCTGCCCCGCCGGCGGGGAGGGCTGCCTGCCTGCCTGCCTGCAGGAAGACACAAAAGTTGCGGGGCATTTCTGAGCGAGGCAGCCTGAAATTCCAAGCGGTGACATAATAATACCACCGCCCGCTTCTAAGCTCACTGAGCAGTTATTCTAATATTTAAGTTATAAGAAATTGGCAGAGAGTAATATCCTGGCATTTTAGTGGGCTGAAGGAGTAAATAGAAGGATGAACAACTTTGGGGTTCAAGGGACTTGTGTCTCAGTGTTTTATTTGAGGTACCAGATTGAGAATTTGTAAGAGCGCTTCTTAAACATAGCAATATGTGCTGTGAAAAGCAAACTCCTTTGACTATCAATACAACTGTAGAAAAATATAAATAAATTTAAAAGGCAATGAGCAGCTATGGTTTTTTTAAAGATGGTGTATGTGACTTACACAAGTTGTTCTTTCTGTGTCACTGTTCCCGCGTGTGGCACTTACAGCCAGATCCAAAGAAAGAACTGGCTCCTAAAAATAAATACTTATTCCAGCTCTTTTATTAAAAACCACAAACATTGCAAGCCCTGATTGTCTTAATTAGAAAGCACCTGAAAGAAATAGGCATGAGAAATTCTGCCTTGTGCTCACGTTTGCGATGCAAGAGTCACAAGACCAGAAGGAAAACAAGCAAGAATCAGCTCAACTCAACAGCTTGATAGTTAAGATGCTCATTTGGACAATGTGATCTTTATTTTATGGATCACTTGTATATTTTTACATCAATGTTATGTGATAAAACCAGAAACAACCCTAAAAGCCCGGACTGGAACGTGGGGCTCTCTTCCTTGGTGCTCTAACCATTAAGCTGCAGAAGCATGTCCCCCACGTGCGTAGCGTACTTGCTCCACGAATCTCCAGGTCTTTCTTGCGTACTGTTCCAGCTTCTGAGGCAGGATGCTGAGTGCATACTTCTGAATCCCCTCTGGCTTTACTGAATGTGGGGTCCAGGATCTGACTCCCAAATTGGCAAATGTGTCTCCTTTGCAGTCTTGGTTGAAATGCCTGAACTGCAGGGAAGAGTTGGGAGTTGAGGCACATCCTTGGTCCGAGCAGCTGCTATCGGCTAACTCCGGGTGGCCTCTTGCTCAGCAGGTGAATCTAGCACCAAACGTAGCATCTAGCTGAGGAACTGAGCTCTGGGCTTTAGATGCACATTCTTAAAACTCAGGGGTTTTGGCACTTGACAGTACCCTGCCTTGTATGAAGCCCTTAGCTACAGTCTACAGCAGTTTATGGTTTATCTTTTGTTTTGTATTTTTGCAAGGATGATCACAGCTGAGCCTTGGCCCATGCTTGGGGCTCTTAGATGCCACAATAGTACAACTAATAAATATTGTCAACTGCCTCATAAAATAGCTGAGTGCCCTTGGCTTTCATAACTGACAACCTTGGAGTGTTTTTTTGTTTTTGTTCCACTGCATTCAGACTATGTTTCTTCTATGCACATACTAATCAGAAGTTAAATTTGCTGCAACATGATAAAGTTTCCAATATTAGCAAACACACCATATCTGACTGTGTGCAGCTGTATTTTGGCTGTCTGTGGTTTCAGTTCTCATAACTCAGCAAGTCTTACAGCATATTGTTTGCATAATCTAACCAAACAGTCTTGCTTTTAAATTTAATTTGGTAGAATTTGTATGTATGTTTAACTTACCAATGTGAAGACTTCCAAATAGTATAATTATTTCTATTCCACAGAAGAGGGAAGGTTATACAATACATACATTAGTATCACAATACATTTTACTAATGGAAAAAGGAGGTGAAGTTTGTGGTTGATAGCAGAACACCATGCTGCAGGACTCAGCTCTACCGTTGAGTTGATGCTAGGCTTTGATCAAGCCGTGTAATGTGTTGCTGGATCTTTTGCCCATCTTTAAGAGCAGTTTAGTGTTTGTCCATCTCATGGGGAACTTCTGAAGCCAAAGTGAAGCATTGCTCATATAATCCTTTCAGATCTTCAAATAATCTAGGAACAATTACCATATTTGCAAATGCATTTTAAGCTTCAGCAACACGTCTTTTATTTTTAGGTTTTTTACAAATATGCTCATATACAAACATTCTGAGAAGAAATAAAACTGTTTATCTTGAGACAATATAAATAATTCAAGTTTGAGACCACTGGTAGGGTTTGCTGTTGTTTTGAGGTAACAACAGAAGATCTGCCTCGCTTTTGTCCTTAAATTAGTGTCTGTAACATCCAAATATGTTGACTTGAGCACTAGGACATGATACTTGAGAAATTAGAGGTGACTTGTTTGTTTTAAGAAGTTCTGGGGGTGATAGCTGACATGTACATGCATCAGTACAAGTTGAAGTGGTTGATAGCCAGATTCTGGCCCATCTGAACACAAAGTGGTGCAGAGCAATCTACAGGTTCCTTCTATTCACAGCAAGATTTTGGTTAGCTTTTATTGCCTTTATGGAAGGGCAAGGGTTACTTAGAATCCATCTTACAAGGAGTAAAGAGGTTATTGACTGAGTGATAATAATGGAAATTCGAGTTTGAATGGCAGATGGGAATTTTCATTCACTTTTTTAAAGGGATGATTTCTTCCACCTCTTACTTGCCTTTCTTAAAATACAGATAGTTCTCCTTCCTTAGACAGTGTCCATCTCTTCTTTTGTAAAATCATGTATTCATTATACAGGTGAGCCCAGATGTGTTGTAGGAACAAAGTAGTTACATTAGGCCCCAGGGGGGAGGAAGTCTGCTCATGAATGCTGACTGCTGAAGCCTGAGAATGTTTCTGCAAGTGACCATGTGCAATGTAACATTTCTGTTTTGATTCCTGCCAACTCATATAAATGAGAAAAAATGTTAAACGGTTCAAATATATTTAATATGAGGAAGCTGCCCAAGAATTTTAAGGTGTAGATATTCTGCCTGTCCACTTATGTTTCTGTAAATGTGCAAGTAGGATTTATAGTCTTCACTTGAACTCGTGTCTACATTAAAGACCACAATTTGGTTCTGTCCCAGAGCAGTTGTTTGTAAGCACTACCTGCACAGTAACATGGCAGGATGGTTAGCTGTAGCTGTTGTACAGATGGGGAGCTAATGTGCATGGAGAGCGGTGACTTCAGCTATCAAATAATGGTAAAGCAAGTATTAGTACGTAGGAATCTGTTGCTCCTTTGCTTTCACAGCTAGAGAACCTGTCCCTCCTTCAGAGCTCGTGTCTGTGGTCTGTGTAGGGGTCTCAACAGCCACTGTGAGGCTGCTAATTGTAGGTTCAATAATATTAGGCACTTGTCACGGGCCCCATCTGACAGGAGCCTATGAAGAAAATTTTTCAATAAGCTAGCACTCGCTGGTAACAAAATCTACAGGAGAGCCATGGGTATTTGTATTGTATTTCTTCATATATAGCTTTCTCCCTTTGGTGACAGAACTTAAGCTGCTCTTTGACTACCAGTAGTCATGTTTGAAGGTGGCTGGGGGAGAAAGGGGTATGCTGTGCTGAGGGAAGAAGGTGGTCATGATAAGCAGTTAAATTAAGCATCATTCTTTGGACCTTGGGTATATGCATAGCATATGAAGTGCTGAAATTATAATTACTTCCACTGGGAATTCCACTTTACATCCTGTAATCTCTTCTATAGCACATGTCCAGGTGATCTACTAGCTGTATTCCTTGCAAGCCCCTACATTTTGTTCTTCTCCCTAGATGAAGTGCTGATTCAACCACAAGCAGCATCTTTTCTTTCTCTCCTATCCTCCAAAGAGGACTGTACATGTTTCTATGCTTTCCTTCATGCTGCTTGCTCCTTAAAATAAATATATTCCCTTGCCATTCCCCATTTTACTATTGACCCTCATTCTCACCCATTCTGATTTTTCTTTTTTTAAACTTTGTTGTCGTTGTTGTTGAAACTTGTCAGCTTTTTCCTGGCAAACAATTTACTCTCCCACTTTGTCACCAGCTCCCTCCAGTTTCCTCCACCCAGTAGCCAAATACTGATCGCATACGACTGACGGACTTGAGGCTCTGCTTGCTGGAATGTAAATACAATCCTGAGTGAAAAGCCATTTGTGGCTGTGTCTGCTCTGCTTGTCTAGGGAGCAAAAAATCCAGCATGCTTCCTAGCTAGGCTCCGTGCAGCGGTATTCCTAGGTGTCGGATGTCCTAGCCTCTGCGCAGTTGTGCCATGCAAAGCTAGCACAAAGTGGCTGTAAATCCCAGCTGCCTTTAAGGCTTTGAGCTCCGCTTGAAAAGTCTTCTGCCAGATAGCTTCCCTGTAACGCGTGGATAGGTTAGATAGCTTGGGCTATCTATCAGGTAAGGGTCCACGCTGAAGGTAAATGTAAATCCGAGTCTGCTGAATGATAGCGTGTAATCACGCTTTCTACTCCAGCAGGACTCGGACTGTGCCAAAACCTTTGCCTGAGTCTGAGCCTGTGCTGTGAGAGTGGTAACAGTGGGAGAATTTGGATGAAGACCCAAGGCAAACATGTAAATCTATGTGCCAGTGTACCCAGTATTTTGCATTTTCTATGAGCTCCAAAGATAAATTTGCAGGTGTTAGGCTGAAGGGAGAGCTCTGCACCTTTCTGCTTCCCATCTGAATTGATGCTTCTTCATGTGCTGCGTGCATTTCAAGTAATACCTGTTACTAGGCCAAACGATGGCGTTGAAACACATAGGCAAGCTTTCTGCTACAGGCCTGGGGAAGGGCTTGTGTGTCTTATTGGGGTGGTTTTACTTTTCAGCTGTGTCCACTGCTCTAATAAAAGATACCGCTTCTCCCCACAAACTCCCTGCTTTTGTAAACTCAGATACCTACGTAGAAGATGACTGCTATAAATTCTTTTAAAATCACCAATTATTGATGCTTTTTTTTTTAATTGCAAATCAAAAACTTTTTCTGTCCTGAAGCTCAGGGGAAAAGGCCTTTAAGTATCATTTAAGCATTGATCCTCGTTTAATTAATAAAATTTATGGTTCATAAACTAATTCCTTTAATAAATTGAAAGGCAACTTTTTTTTTTAAATAAATGAACAGAGATATGTTGTTTAAAGGCAGCATAGCTCTTAACTACGTGTTTTCACACGTACTCTGCATTTCGAGAAAGGTAAAAAAACCCTTAACTGGGGGAAGAAGAAAAATCTTTGACAGTTCCAGTAACTTAACAAGGTCAAAATAAAATATTAAAGTCTCCTGACTCTCTGGGGGTCATGAAGGTGCTATGATGTGAAATAGGCAGATATATTGTAAAAATGAAAGTCAACATAGGCTGGTTTTAATTAAGATGCAAGCAAGTGAGAAGAAATGAAATTACTATTGTACACAGATTCAGAGAGATTCTAATTGGGAAAAAGATTAGTAAATGAAAATAGATGTTTATTCTCAATGATTTAATAGAAATAGTGTTGTGAAAATGGCACATAAAAGCTATTTAAATAATGCTGCCATTATGCTGATAAGGTGCTACTTTTGATTTTTAGAAGGGCAATAAGAGTTCTTTTTATTTCTGTTCCTCATGCCAGGCTTCTGCTGGCCAGGGTGTTCGTGCTCTAAATTAAAGCTGAAGTCTTTTGTATTTGATCATTATATAGAACTTGCCATTCTTATTAAAAATAATAAAAATTCAAAAGGGAAAATGCCCAAGTACTCCATTCTGATGTAGTGATTGGTCCAACAGTTAGTTACTGAATGTGTAGGCTGTGATTACTGAGAATAAAATAGCCTGGAAACTGGTACTATGCTTGTCTACTTCACAATTTATCTTATATTGCTACTCTGTAAAGCAAAAGTCTTATTCTTCTTACAGATCTGCTTGTCTCAAAGACATATGTGGAGGCTCAGACAAACAGTCTTTCATGCTGTCATGATGATGACCTTTTTGGATACCAGTTCAATTGACTAGTTCTCGCCTTCTGTTTGATAGTTCTAAGGAGGCTTAGATATGCCAAATGCTGAGCGATTGTAGGCAGGAATATTTTACACTAGTGAGTGTTATATGCAGTCCTCCTGTATGCCTGTGCCCATAATGTTTTATATGTTTCAAATTATAATAATTTGGCTATTATAGTGCATAGGTAAATCTTAAACCCTGTGTTTTAGACAAAGAAATATATTTTTTAAAAGTTGCTTTGTGTGTATACAATAAAAGCATACCTTTGGCTAAAGGGCAGCAGGGGCTGGATTTGCGTTGCTTGCAACACTGAGTGCTGGCAGAAGGTGTTCCCATGCTGGGGAGCCAGTCTGTTGTCACTTGCTCTTCTCTCCTGCAAAAGGAGGAGATCCTTAGGAGATTAAATATTTGGGGAACTGTGTGTTAAGGAATGGCACATTAATATTGCATGAAAAAGCTTTTGTTACAGGGAAATGTAGCAGGGTTTATACAAGAAGCTATAAATCTGTAATTCTGTATATATCCCATTCTTTACAGGTGTAATCACAGTTCGTCTAATAATTATATACAGTAGCTAGTGTAAATGTATAGTTTTAATTGCTATGAATAATAACCCATTCTTGCTGTCTTTTTCTGACCTTTGAATATGAGAATGTAAATCTGAATTTTACATTTGGAGGTGGTTATTACGAACTATGAATCATGCGCAACTCAGCAATAATAGTTTCATCATCCTGTTTTACTCAGCAATAATCCAAATCCCGGGGCTGGAGAGTGAGCGTATCCCTGGTAGAAGGAAACTGGTGTTGCAATAGTGTCCATTAATGTGCTTTAAAGTTTGCTGATGAGTAAGTTCAAACTTGACAGCACAGGCTGATGCATTTGGTAAGGTAAGGGTTTTTAAAATTCAGAAGAACGTGCAAGTGTCGCTTGCCTTGCTTCTGGTATTATTGATCAAGGTCATCACAAAAGAATTAGTTCAGTAAATAAGACATCTGTTCTGAGGATATCTTTATCAGGCAGTCCGATTCCCACGAGACAAGATGTCTCCGGTATGGTATTATTACTGACAGTGTAGAAAGTACTCGGTGAGCCCTTTCTTATCATCAGTAAATCACGTGTCACCTGCTGCGACCTCTGTGTCACGTCATGTTTCTCAGTTTCTTCTTACAAGCTTGTCATGTAGCTATTCCTCTCCTTCTCACCTTCTTGTTGGCTGTTCAAACAATTCATGTAGCTTTTAAAAAACATGTTATGAAGTGCGTTTGAGGTGTTAACGCTTTTTATTTCATCAAAGAAGAAAATTGAATGTTAGAAGAGATGGAGACCTCGGTAAATGAGACTCAGCTTGTTGAGCAGATGTTTAATTGCTAAAAGTTTGTCTTCTCTTGACAGATCAATTGGTTAAATGTTTGGCTTCGTGTTATGGCAAGGAAGAAAAATGGCAAGCACACATCATGTACAGGCATACTGGGCACAGCTACTGCAAAGGCAGGCAGAAGTTCCTGGGAGAAGGTGGTTCTTCTACCCCAGCAATGTGCGGTATGCCAGAGGGCCTGTGCTGTGTTCAAAAGCAAAAGAAGTCCCATGGCTCTTTCAGCATTAAGTTTGCCATCAAAAGACATGGAGTTTCTGTTGTAATATTTTTCTACTGCGTGGAGCTGCACTTGATTCCGCCTTAGTTCCCCGATAAACTAGATCAGAGTGCCCCAAAGGGAAAGAGGAGCGGTTGAGGGGATCATGAAAGACCCAGACAGATCCTCCTTTTTCAGCTTTTCCAAGGCATCTGTGTGGTTGCTGTTAAAGGCAATTGTACGGGTTTTTTGCGTGGCTGAACCCTACCTTTGTGTGCATGTAGCTCTGTACTATTTCTGCATATTATACAGTGCTGTGGCCCCGCAAATAGTGCCAGTCCTTGTATCTCCCTCCCATTTTCACAGAATCATGGAATGCTTTGGGTTGGAAGGGACCTCTAGAGGTCATCTAGCCCAACCCCCCTGCAGTGAGCAGGGACAGCTTTAACCAGATCAGGTTGCTCAGAGCCCCGTCCAACCTGACCTGGAATGTTGCCAGGGATGGGGCCTCCGCCACCTCTCTGGGCAACCTGTTCCAGTGCTTCACCACCCTCATTGTAAACAATTCCTTCCTTATATCCAGTCTAAATCTATTCTTCTTTAGTTTAAATCTATTATTCCTTGTCCTGTCACAGTTTTGAAGCAGTTATATTGTGTGTGAGCATGTGTAGCTTAATAGTGAACCATATCCTATCCTGGTTAGGAGTTCAGGGTTAGGTACTTCCTAGCACAGAGGCATATATAAACGGTGGACCTCTTTGGCATGGAGAATTAGGGATGCTAGTGGCTGACGCTGTTAACACATTTAGATAACTTCAAAGGAGAAAGATCCACCCACTGCTGTTAAATGCAACAGTATCGCCTCTGTCTAAAGTCCCTGAGCTGTATGTTGGCTGGGAAACTGGTGAAATATATATGCTATATGCCTGCTGTATCCTTTTACACTTCTTTAGGTATCCACTGATATGCACTGTAATCTACCCATCTGACCTGTCGTTGCTGTTCTTAGGTATATAGCTGGTACAGTTACTGCTCAGTCAGCACGCCGTGACTTCTAGGTCCTGCTTTCTACAGCCAAGAGCTCCTAAAAGAGAGGAAAAAATTGGGGTGGGTTTGAAATATGGGCTGTTTATATTCTGTGTTGCACGTTAAAAACAAAACCAAACCCCACACCTATGTTGCAAGGAGACCTGGTAAGAAAATCTTAATAGCGTGCTGTGTAGAACAGTATATAGATTTGTCTCAAACCCTCTTTCTTCCTTTGATTGAAAAGCTTTTTTCTTCTTCTCCTTTGTGTTATGAATGTATGACCCAGCTGATTTATGATTTATGTAGCTGGATCACATTTCATTCTTTTTTATTCCAATATTAAGGCTAGCAATTAATAAACTTTTAAGAGCTAGAGCAGAGTTTTTCGTGTAAGGTTCCACAAAGTTCCAATATTTAGGGCTTTACAAAAAACCTGAATGTTGCAATCAAATTTCTGTAGTGCACAGAAGTGTCTTAAAGCTGAATTAATTCTTTGTGAAAGATTTTGGTTTTTAAATGAAAAACCCTTTATGAACACAAGGTACTAAGTCCTGACCCTTCAAGCTGCTTGGTACCGTCTGCTCCCACTGCACTGAGGTAGTAAATCAGCAGCGTGTAGGACCGCATAGTTGCTTATTGGAGTATTTTAATACAGTTTCCATTAAAGCAGCATCTGCTGTTATGATGGGGCAAATTATTATAGGCTACATGGTAAACCTCCCCTCCTCCAAGTACTGGTACATGACATATTTAATATTCAGTGCATTTACATCATACATATATATATATATAAAACATGTCGATTCATTGGTGATGAATTTCCAAGGATTATGTACAAGACTTAAATTATAGATAATTTGTATAAATACCTGCTTCTTGAGAGAGCATGCTCTCCATAACTCCTGATCTCCTGCCAGGCAAACGAAGATGATGGACAGCTTTTAGCATCATGCTGTGATAGCTCTGTATTTGTTTTATTTTGCAATCTGAAGCATGTAGTTAGGTTGTTTTGTGTTGATGAACTTGTTTACTGAAAGAATATTGAACCCTTTGATGTCTTAACAAAAATGGAAAGACAAATTTCAGCTCTAAGCTTCCTTGTGCTTATTTGTGTCTAACATCGTTGTACGTTGGAAATTCTGCTTAAGTTTAGAGAATAACAGTAAATGATAGGAGTGGCTGCCATGGATGAAACTTTAGTGCTCCTGAATGAGCACTTGAAGCTGGGAGACAAATTAAAGCTATGGAAATACTGATTCACAGGCATGTTTTTTTCTCCTCTTCCATTATGACACTAAACCAGAGTTAGATTGGTAACCCATTGAGAAATAAAATGGATGAGCTGGAGGATGGAGGTAGGCAGATGTCAGATTGGTGAGAATTTATGAAATTATGTAGACAAGAAAAAGAGATGTTTTTATTTAGGTTGTATAGAGCGAAGAATACAGGATCCTGAACTCTTTACAAAGTAGGTTGCTGTATCAGACCATGGTATTTAACAGAGGTGGAATTGTATAGATTTTTAATGTAGAACCTCTGGTCATTTTGGTAGTAGATGAGTACGTCCCAGTGTGTGAGAGAGAAAAGCCTGCATTGGCATGCATTGACGCTCTGTTACAAAACGTTGAATGTTGGGTTCAGGCCTTATCTGGTGTTTCTGAGTGAGCGCATGAGCAGGGCAGCTCTAAGGCATACCTGAAAGCATCAGTCACTGGCCGTGAAAAATTAGGTAATAACCTTTTTTCCTCTGATTGAACCAACGGTTGGCTGTCAAAGTGAAGAAACATCCCATGCTATGGTAGCATTTTAGGTACGCAGACAGTACAACACGATTTCTGGGCTAGTAGGTTTTGGATTTTTATGGAACTCTGCAAGAGCTGTGTTTCCATCGACACAGCGCCTGGAGTGACCAGTGTGGTGGCTTTCCATATTGCAGTTTGAATGATTTCTCCTGCAATTTGAAAAAGTATTGCGAACATAAACCGAAGAGGTTTTCTGGGCATGCTGTTGGGTAGTGTTGCTGGGTAGTGCTATTGCGCATTGCAAAAGAGTTGTTTTATTTCCTTTCAGAAGTGATGGATTAGTTCATCCAGTAAGCTTCAAGAAAGAAAAACCAAGAAATTCTCCTCCCAAATCCATTAAATCGCCTTATACCACTGATTTTAAAAATAAACCTGAAAAAATGAAGTTTAAGTGGAAAACCAAAGAGTTAAGTTTATTACTCTTAATGATTAGTGTAAGAGTAAATCTTTAAGCACTGGCACCTTGAGAAATCAACACACACTGTGTGATTTCTTCTAGAACTACAAAATTTGGCAGATGTGTACAGGTTATATATGGGCTTGTTTGCCTGTAAAAATTATTTCAAAAAAGGTCTTAAGAGCTATAATGAAAAAAAGTGTTCAGACATGGAAATATTATGGAACAGTTACTCTGGAACAGCTATTTCTGAACACTATTCAGTTAAGTTATAGTAATGTAGATCATTGACTTGAAAGGTGTAGAAATATGGCATTAATTAGTCTCATTTGTTGACTAATGCTAAGCTGCTCTTTTCTTTCTTTTTCCTTTCACCTTGATGTATTCTTGAAAGCTCGTTGCTCCCTTTTTTTCAGGGACATAATGCATTCTTGACATCAGAAACTTAAATCTGAACCTGCCATTTTCAAGGGTTTTTTCTTCTTTTATTTAGTTTTGTGTTGTTTAGTACAGGAGCTGATCACACGATGGTTAAACTATAAAAGGATAAAACAACATGAAGATAAGGATGATTTATTTCAGAGTAAAAGTTTGCTAAACAGAGTAGGTCATTATGAGTTAGAAGCGTTCATATCATGCATGTAAGAGGTGCAGTCAGGATTGGAGGTCTACTTTGCTGCATGTTGTTGAACAGGATATTATAATTACTGTTGTTTCATTTATGCTGACATACATTTATACACAGATTGCGTGAAAAGGCCACAGGGAGGTTGGTAGCTGTATAAATATAGAATAAATGACAGTTTGGGGCCCAAAAATCTTGTAACTTGAAGAATGCTAGAAACACGAGGATAGTGGGTATAAACTACAGTCAAAATGGTGAAGAATTGGCACGCTATTATTAATTACATGTATCAAAACGTGCGTGTATGTTTAAGAAAATAACAGGAATGAGAATGTTTAGGAAAATAGCAGGCATTTGCCCCCCGCCCCCCACGAGCTGTTTCTCCTTTAATTCTGTTAACTAAGAAGGAGGAGGCACATTGTCTTCGAAGAATTGCTGCAGAGGGCTTTGGCTCATGAAAGCCTTTTCTGTCTTGTATTTGTTTCAGATCCTTTGATCTCTTTTGGGTTGATGAGTATGTGTCATCACTTGGTATTGCAATTGCTTCCTCTTGCTCAGATATGACAGAAATAAATATATTCACTGAAGAGTGTAATTTAAAATTTATATTATTCACAGTTATTGGCAAGTACTGTAGCCTAAATGGTGAAAATGAGGGGGAGGCTGGTTCAGGTTGATTTTTTAAAATAATTGGTCCATCTTATCAATATGCATAATAAGCTTATCAAAACAGACTTCTCAAAAATTGAAGAAGAAAAAACTCAATATAAAATGATTGTACATGTAATTGAGTAGTGTAATTTACTTTGACTTCACAGGAAAAGGCTTTCAGCTTCACCTCTTAAGCAGCTTTAGAAAACTGTGCACTGACTCCTGGCTGTAGGGTATTGATTGAAAGCATCCAGAGTGTCTAGAAAACATAAGTGTACACAAATTCGTCTGAAAGGGATGTGTTTTATAGAAAGAAACTCCATCGCTGTCTAAGGTTTGTAAGAAGTATGTTAACTTCAAAAATACTGGATATACCATATAGTAAAGAGCTTAATAATAGCAGGACTTCTAAAAAAATCCTTTTTTCATTGTTCTGTAAATACTTAACTAATCTTCATGGCACCTGTTTCATAACTGGGAAGAAATTGGGCAGAAAAATGGAATTGCTCAGCTACTACCAGGGACTGGAAATTAAAATCAACATGGAGTAAAACCAGAAGATTTTTCAGGGAACATTCTCAATTCATTAGAGACTGAATTGAGGTCCCCCCTGGGGCCTCACTGGGAGCTTTGGCCCATACAAGGGATGTATTTAGGACTTCTTTTTTTTTTCCCCTAGTATAGTTTACCTTATTTTTGTTTTATATAATAGTGTGTCACAAATTTGTCCTATACATTTTTGGTTCTCTTCATAAAATAAGTTTAGGACATGCTTTGTCTCAGTAAAATTTAGATAGATTTCTTTTTGGTTTTCCCTCCTTCCTCGTATGTACTCTCTCCCTCCACATGTAAAGCTTTGCTATGCTTAAGCTTGGCGTTAGGTAGACTTATGGTTAAACCAGTTAAGCAACTGCGAATAACGTCAATGATATGAACAGTGTTATCCTGGATTTAGGTTCTGACAGTTACTTAGTCTGATACTGACTTTCCCCATCCTTGATGATCAGACTGTTCTCTAGTAAACATTACAGAACAGATTTATTCACTGCTACGTACTTAAAGAAGTTGATGCTGTTCATTTCTGGGGCTCTCGAGCACCATTTGGAATAGCAGCTGCTGAGGTAACGATTTGGACGTGTCCCTCTCCACCCTTGAAAGGAGAAACATCGTGGGCGCACAAAACCTTTCCAAAGTATCAACGACATGCAAGCCTGAAAGCATTTGCATATTTTATCTTTAACAGATTTTTTCCCACCATTAATATGTTTATCTTGCTTGCAGATACTGAGTCTGATTGTGTAATGTCAAGCAGGAATGACTTTGGGATTTTTTGTGTACCTAAGGCTCCCATAAGCACTTGAGCAATGGCATTTTCTTTCTGATTGCCTGCCAGGTTGTGACAAACTTAAAGAAATACGATCTTATGGGTAAGACTCGGTAGTCAGCTCAGTTTACTGTATCTTGTGATTTATTGGAGCCTGCAGTCCAGGTAATGGGAGATGCCAGCTCTCATTTGAGGTAGCTCTAAGAAAGAATGAGAAACTCACCTTCAGGTCTGGACCAGCTTTCTGAAATACTGAGAAAAAAGGAGTTTTGTAGTGAGGTTATTACTTGAAACCAAACCAAATTTTAGGCCAGTCTGTCTTCATCTCATTCCCGCTGCTCCTCCCAAAACAACCCTTCTGCCCAGTAAACACACCAGTCTTTATAATCTGTGATCCTAAGGAACCAAAGCTTGGGGAAATTCAGCCAGGTTGCACCATTGGAGAGTCTGGCTTTAAGTTTTGTAAGAGAAGTTAAGTTCCAGGACTAGCTGACCTGTCAGAGCAGTGTCAAGTTCCCATCACTGCAAATGGGAATCAAAACAGAAGTGCTACTAAGTAGAAGCAGTCATCCTCTTGGGTTCATCTAGTCAGGGATAATTTTTCTCTGGACAGCCTTAGTAAGAGGAAAACAAAAATCAGCCTTACAGTGGTACAAGTATGAGGAGACTACCTCCAACCCTTAGCATCACTTTCTCAAAATGCCTCACTCATGCTGGTCCTTCCTTGCCTGCCTTTGGAAATAGTGGAAAAATGCCGCAGAAGGTAGGTGAGCTGAAAAAGTATGAAGGGGGACAAACAATATTCCTGTAAGATGACTTTGCGGCCATTGTATTTTCCCTGTTCTTGGTCCCTTGCAACGTATTTGCCCGTGCTGGGCAGCTGGCTAAAGCACAGCACCCAGAACAGCAGCTAGAGCACGTTTACCTAGGAAGACCTGTACAGCATTGGCCACAAGCTCAGCTACAGCCTCGTGTCTTCTTCCCACCTGCAGCCACCAGCAAATGCTGAGGAGAGAAAGAAAAGGAAGAACGCGCAGAGTAAACTTCTGCAGAATATTCTGTTGGCATCCAGAAATCTGTGGCTTGGGAGCTTCCTGAGACAAAGAGCTGGATTCTTAAGTTTAATAGATACACTTGTGCCCTCAGCACAAGAAGGACATGGACCTGTTGGAGTGGGTCCAGAGGAGGGCCACAAAAATGATCCGAGGGCTGGAGCACCTCTCCTACGAGGCCAGGCTGAGAGAGTTGGGGTTGTTCAGCCTGGAAAAGAGAAGGCTGCGAGGAGACATTATTGCAACCTTTCAGTATATTAAGGGAGCCTGTAGGAAAGATGGGGACAATCTTTTCAGCAAGGCCTGTTGTGACAGGACAACGAGTAATGGATTTAAACTAAAGAAGAATAAATTTAGAGTGGGTATAAGGAAGAAATTTTTTACAGTGAGGGTGGTGAAGCACTGGAACAGGTTGCCCAGAGAGGTGGTGGAGGCCCCATCCCTGGCAACATTCCAGGTCAGGTTGGACGGGGCTCTGAGCACCCTGGTCTGGTTAAAGCTGTCCCTGCTCACTGCAGGGGGTTGGGCTAGATGACCTCTAAAGGTCCCTTCCAACCCAAAGCATTCTGTGATTCTGTGATATTTCATTTCATGAATTTGGTTAGTTGTTCTGTGGACCTGTGTAAACTTGGAACATCCTGTGTCAAAAAGCTCTGGAGTTTGAATGTGTTATGCAAAAAGATACCTTTTTCACTTGCTTTTGAACTTGCCATGGGCTAGTTTCATTTCATACACCCTACCTCTTTTGTTGGAAAAAAGAGTGAAAATTTTTTTTTATACATATGTGAAATCTTAAGTGGCATAGGGTCCTTTATCATAGCGACACAGTCAATTATTTTCCAGCCTGAAGAGTCACAGGGTACTTGGCCGATCCTTGTATGGAATAGCCTGGATATCTTTGGTCATCCACCTTGTCTTCTATTACTCTTTTCCAGTCCTAGTGTAATCTTATAAAAATGGACCAGAAATGAAGACAGTCATCAGGGGATGGATGCATCTTATATTTATTGCACTGGGATTAGGGTGTTCTCGTTTTGTTCTCTGTTCCTTAATATTTGCTTTGCTTTTTCATTCATGGTATTTTCAAGTTTTTATGAGAGCTGTGTTGACTTGCCTGATATAACATATTATCATGTGTCTGGTAGTGTTCTTTTTAATAGTTTCTACTATTTGCCCAGTGCAGATGTCAGGTTACCTGGAATTTTTTGGCTTTCCCTTGGGGCCCATTATAAAATTGGCATGATGTTAGCGATTTTGCAGTCCTCTGATACTGAGGCAGTTTTAAAAGAGACAGTCATACTGCTGTTTCATCCGTGAGTTCCTCAAGAACTCTTTCAAAAATACCATCTGCAAATTGTTATTGTTCATATGTTTGTTCTGTAGCCTCTTCCACTGAAACTTCCATTTTAAATGGATGATCCAACCAGTCCCTCATAAAGAAATGTTCTGATGTGGCGGTTTCTCCAAGCTCTGTGTTCTCTGTATGCAGAACTCCGAGTACTTGATCATTTTCTGCTCTGGCCTGTAAGTGCTGCTTTTATGCCTTGATCATCTATTGGTCAGACTGGCAGGCTTCACATTCAGGCATGAAAAAAGGGTTGCTGTTGATTTTTATGTCTTCTGCTAGTCATTTCTCAGGCTGTCGTTTGGCTTGCTTTATTGTGGTTTGAGTTTGCTTTGGGTTTTGTTTTTTTATTTATTTAACCTGCAATAATAGCTCTTGAGTCTTTCTGCTTCCCTGATTTGGACATGACTCCAGCTTTCAGAAGGATCTTTTCTTGCTTCTGATAACATCTCATACACTGCTGTTCAGCTACACTGCCTTCCTTTTCCACTTGCTGAAATCTTTTTTTGCTATGTGGCATGCATTTGCTCTCAGCCTCCAGTGTGGTATCTCTGTTTACCATACTGCCTGGGAAGGTTTAACTCTCTGAGCTTCCCCATTTAGCTAGCTTCCTTTTAGCAAGATTTAATGTATCCTCCAGGGTGACTTAAAAAATCAGATTTCCAAGGTTTCATCAGTCCTGTCAAAATTTCCTACTATGTGTATCAACGCTACTTACAGTTACAAACCCATTAAAAATGTCCAAACTGTAAAAGCTGTGTGTGAATGTGTAAGCACATGTGTCTGCTCATCGTAGATAGGGAACAGATAATCATTCCTGACAGGAAGAATAATTCTAAATGTAGAATGTAGGCAGTCGAAGCTGGTTTTTGTTTGTTTTTATCAGGCTCTAGACTAACAGAAACTGTCCCTTCAGATGTAATGCTGCCATCTTCGGCACCTGTGGCTGCTTGAGGGCCAGCCAAGCTGCTTTTGCACCCAAGGAGTCTGGGAAGTGAGGTCTCAGTTTTGAGCTACTGCGGTTTGGAATTTGGATGGAGATGGTTTAGCAAGGCAACTTGTACAATTAAACATCTTTTTTGCAGCCAAAGTAGGCAAACTTTATTCCTGGAAGAATCTGGAGAACTGCCCCAAAATTGCATGTTCTTTGTCACAGCTGACTGTGACAGATGCATCTGAAGAGTCAGTAAGTGTTAATGAAGGGCCTTAATAAGTGTGGACTGATGTGGTCTAAACAACCTTAGTTAAGTCCTGTCTCTTAGCTGTGGTATTGTTTTTAATCAAGCGTCAGAAAACGTAAGGGTAGTTGGATTGCATCATAAGACATCACTGATACTCTGCTGCTCAAAGGGAAGAAAAACTGAGCAGGATTAGTGATTTTTAAATATTGTAATAGAAGAAGGTAAAAGAATTTCAGAAAAGATGAAGCAGCGAGCAGACATTCTTTCTTTAAACCAAAATGATGCAGTTTGTTTAAATTTGATAGTAGAGTCAATATACCTATACATGTACTCAAAAGCTGTCACATTGCCCGGCCATTAAGCTCGATCTGACCTGTTCCAGGCAAGAAGCATGTGCTCTGTGATTTTTTTTCTTTAAACTTCAAACACGAGCTCTCTTTATGATAATATTTTCCATGCTGTCTTCCTGAACCTTTCTCTGTGTGTTTGAATTTTACAACCTTGAGCTTTATCTGAAAGCGAATTTATTTTTAGAGTGTGCACGAGAGTAGTTCAGCTGCATGAGTAAGATGCAGAGACCACACAGCCTGGAAATACCTCTCTCTGAGAAGCACCTCTTCTTGGCTGGTCACACTTGATTACAGTTTGCCCATTATATGAAGGTGTACAGAGCATGTGCTGAAGTCCTCGCTTGGTTTCAGGTTGTTTATTTATAGTTTATTAATATTTTTAATATGATTTTAAGATGAGTAAGGAAAAGCTCATACTGAAATGAGTTCCTGTTAATGGCTAGGGAGGTCTGCTCCAGAAGCAGCAGAGGCACCAACCCAGAGGCTTTCATCCAGCTGGGATGGTGTGTTCCCACCTCTCCTTTTCCTGAGGCATCTCCCTGGGGAGTATGTTCCTCTTGCGTGCATCTGCCCTGCTTTGTGCGGCTCCCCTCCGCCTTAGTAAGCCCTGCACACTCGCTCACCGTTTCCACTTTGCTCATGGTAACCCCCAGCGCTGGGAAGATGTGTAGGAAAACAGAGGGAGCGTTTATTCAGCTTGACTTAGAGCGGAGTCGGAGGGTGAAGATCCAGGAGGCGGCTTGAACAGACTGAACAGCTTGTTGCTGCCGGAGAGAGGGGGTGTCCCAGCCTGCTGCCTGCTCCCGGTCCCCCCTCTCGCTGCCGCCGTGCGTGGCTCTGGCACTGGTCTCGTCCTTCTGTGAGCTGGCAGCCGGCGCCGTTTGAGAAACAGGGCTGACAGTGAAAAGCAGAAATCTCATTCTAGCATTTGCTTAGCAAGGTTCTCCTCTCCTTATTCCAGTATCTGTCACCCGAAATCTGATTTTTTTCCTTCTTTTCAAAGGTACATGACATGTCAATCACTTCTTACACTATGGCTATTCAGAGGCTTTCCAAAGTGCCCCTGCGTTTCTCTTCAATTCCTCCTCTTGCCCTCCTTCATGTGTATGTTCTCATCCATAACTGTAAAACCTTTCAGTGCCTGTATCATTCCATGCCTTTCATGTAGGAAGCAATATTAATTGTATTAATTGTGCATGGGTTTTGCTAATTCCTTAGTATCTGAGGCATTCTTAGGTTTTGATAGAGCATCTTTGGGTGGGTTTTTTTTTTTTAATTTTAGCATGGCTGACCATACTGGGAGCTTTCTGAGAAAAAAGGACAATATTCTGTACTACAAACAAAGAAAAAATGGTGCTAAGGAGAGTCTACTATCAAGTGATGAGACGCCATAAAATTCCAAAGTTGAGAGTCTAGGTGCACATTCTCATAGGCTGCTGTTGACATCAATATTAAAATGTAATTGTCAACCATATGATGAAACATTACCTTTCAAAAAATAAAATATAACATATGGTTTGTGCTTACGATGTTGGCACATCTCTGAAACACTGTGTGTTTTATTAGGTGCGTGAGCTGGAACTCAAGAAAACTATTTAGATGAAATGTGCTTATTAAACAGAGATAGCAATACCCCCATAATGACAAAGGATTAAAAGAAAAAGGGAAGGGGGAAGAAGTGTACTCATACATGAACATTTTAGAGTCTTGTTTTGTTGTCTACATGAAAAGACTTGATTTTTTTCTTTTAAGGATGCAGTCCTTTTTCCTATCTTTTTTTTCCCCTGTTCCTTTGAAACAGTGGACTGGAAATGGCGATGTTCTGTGACCTATTGTATTGACTTGGGATAGTGCCAAGAAAACTTTTCTGCCTGGAGAAATAGTGCCAATTTTCAGGTTCAATATTTCATACTACCTGGGTTATAAAAATACTGTGAATTTCTGTGCAGCTGACAATTTGTCTTTCCAATTCAATAAAGCTGTTACTAGCAACTGGTTAATTATTAATCCTTGGATTCAAAGTTTTCTGATTGTTTTGCTTTCTTTTTTTAACCTAAACTGTCCTCTTGAGCAGCTCTAGATAAATAACATCTACAAGGGGGTATATTTTACCATGAGAATTTTTAAGCTGCAGCTTTCAAATGCTGAATGAATAACTTCTTTCATATATGAAATATTTTACAACCAAGACTAAGATAACTTTAAAAGCAGAGAGATTATCAGTCATGTCACTTTAGGAAATTAAATTCTAACTTAAACACATTCTACAAACATTTTGTTGTAATCTGTCAGTAACTTGGTAAGTTTAAATTTTCAGATGCATGATGATCTTAAGTGACATGATAATAAAATAAGGAACATAAAATCATTATTTACATGAAACACTTTGGTCCCCTTGAATATTAGGAAACAACTCATTGTACATCAAATAGCCATGTAGGGAATTTCAGAGATGACACAGATGTTAATTTAAACTATTTGGAAAAATAGTTTGAAAAACAAACTTTTAAATCTTTTCAACAGGGAGTAAATGCCCCTTACACTTAAATCCCTGGAACATCTTTGGTGGAACAGTAGAAATGCTTTGGAGAGCAGTAAAAGTGGTATTGGCTCCATGGTTCAGAATATTAGATTCCTGCAAATGCTCAATAGCAGATAATGAGGATAAGCGAGAAATCCAACCAGGAGTGTAAAGAGAGGCTCATTCGTGCAATGAGCTCCATATGGATAGACATTTCTGCCTTTGCAGAACATCGCTTTTATCAGCAGGTCCCCCACATAGTACATGGATGAACTGTGTAGAGCTGATTGCGTCATCAAAATGAAGTGACAGCATGTCTCAATTGGTCAGCTAAATGTTGTGTGATATTCTTCATGATGAGGATAAAGCCTGTGATTATGTTGTTTCCATTAGCAGTTTCAATTATGTCTTTCATCCAGCTATTCTTACAGTCTTTATTTACTGTCTGGGATAACAGAGGCATAGGCTTTGATTTGGATTGAAACTGCTTAGTCCTAACAGCAATTTCTAGGGAAACTTGGATGGGGACTAAAATAAGGAATTCTGTGAATAGATGAGCATCTCAACCCTCTTTATCCCAAGTCCTCAAGACTACCCACTGCCATGACACGAGGTCCCAGTTACATCCTCCGTGAGACCCCAGCCATAACGCTCCAGGCGCTGTCCCTATCTACCTTCCCCTCACACATGCTCCTATTTTCCCCTCTATCCAACTCCCTGCAGCCCCCCCTAATTTTGTCCACCTCCTCCCAAATCTGTAAGCTCCCTGTTGCAGTACACTCTATATTATGGACTTCTTGGTTCCTTTTGGTAGTCTGTAGTTACACATGCGCTTACAGGTGAGGAAGTGTGTGCATACCCATCTGGCAAGCAGAAGGGATGTCTGTCTGTCTGTCTGCAGAATGATGTCACCGGTGGGGTTTTTCCCCCTTACACCATCAGTGGTGTTAAAGCTTTTGAGTTCTTCCTGTCTCCTGCTGAGCCTTTGTCCAGGTGTGGAATTTCACTGAACCTACGGGAACTTCATGTCTTTGAGATCTTTCACTCTCTGTTAAATTGAGTAATAATTGGGCGATAAGTGACAGTAAGCCTCACTTGCCTGTGAGAAAAGCAGGTACTGTCATTTTGGAACTGATACTAAGTCAAAACTCAACTTTGTAGAGATGTGAAAGCTGGTTTATTGTGTCTGTATGAGTGACTGAATGTGATCCCTTTCAGTCTGATTAGTTACATACATTCAAAAAGGGGGGAAATGTATTCATTAGAATTTGAAGTATGTCTGTGGATGAAACGATATCAGTATTAATAAACTTTGTGATTAATTAAAACATCGAGAAACTTCAGCTTCCTGTGATTTCAAGTCAGAATTTTTCCCTTTCATCTTGAGACTCACCCTAGCAATAATAAAATATCTATATTTTAGATAGATCTAAATTAAAGTATCTATAATTTAAAGTACCTTTAAATTATATCTATTTAGCAAAGTGATCAGTTGTTAAAGCCATCCATTCATTTCCAAGAGAGTGCCAGTTTTGGGGCCAGGTCGGGCACTACCAGCTGGTTTGATTGATGGTGCTGATACCTTATGTTCGTGGAAGGCATTTAATCAGTCAGGAAATTAAGGCACTTCGCTGCCTTGAATACACTAGAAGAAGAATTTGGGGGTTAACTGCTGCCACAACCTTGCAGCACAGAGCAAGGTCAACAGGTTGATGGAGGAAGTTAGGAAGCATCTGCTGCTGCATAGGAGTTTGTAGGTGAGCGGGCTGCAAGCACCCCGAGGGGAACTTGGCACCAATACTGAAGTCATTGATGCCTCTGGTGTAAAATAAGTCATGAAATGAGCCATCTAGTGTGCTGGTTTATGGCTTTCTCTAAAAGCTGCCGCTACAGACAACACGTGGGCTTTGGACACTGTGCTGGGAGATCAGGTCAGCGCAAATCCGGAGGATGACATTATCGTCACCTTCAGACCAAAGCACAGACTGGCTTCTGACTTGGCACTTCTCACTCCAGATGTTTCGTGAGCAGCTGTGATTATCATCAAAGTCTATCACACAGCTGCTATATTTTAAGACTTGAGAATGCATTGACTTAAATGGCGGAGGTAGAATCTGCCACATTTTACTGCCTAGACGTGCTTTTATCTGCAGCATCTTGAAATAACAGAACATAGATTTGTAAAACTTGAAATACAGCAGATAGTGTCTTGATATCATGGTGGGAAGGGACTGCGTAACCATTTGATCATGACAGGGACACGTGAAACCAGAACCTGGTGGCTGATGCTAAGGAATGGGCTGATGCCTTCTTCCCCTGCAGCAAAGCTGTGCTTTTACAGCCTATACTTCTTGCTTGTAACATATTTGAATGATAAACATGGGCACTGAAGCTCCCAATTACTCTTTTTACATACATTTCTGAACTCTTAATACTTGCAAACACACTCAAAGCATGATGTAATATAATCCAGAGAGGGGTATTATTTTATTCTGAAAAGAATTTGGCATATATTAGTTAGGATTTTTCCTTTTCTCCACCCCCCCCCCCCCACCCCCCCCCAGTTTCTGTAAAGCACTCTGGAAGTTTTCACTAACAACTTCTGTCTTCTTAACCGACATATGGAGAAGCCACGATGTTGGCATGAAGTTATCTCCCAGTAACAGTGCCAGTGGAGTGTTATTTTGCAGCATTGTTTAATACAGGAAACTGCTTTACATTTTGTCTGTAATTTCAGCTTTTCTGAATGTTTGGTTTTGGATTCATAACGTTAATATTGACAGTTTCTTTTGCATTTTGAAATGCCTAATAAAAGGGATAATGATAGCATGAAACATTTCTTGGTGATCTTGTATTTTTTTTTAATTCCTTCTCCTTTATGTGTCCTTAATGAGTTCTTTGTGGCAGATACCAAAGGATAGCTATTCTAGGAAAAGTTGCAATATAGAAATGCCAACTTTTTGTGTCTGAAAGCCTTCAAGTTTTATGTGCATTTTTCATAGATAATTCTTTGCAGTTTTCTATTAGTGCTGACATTAAGATCCATCTTAGCTGCATAACAATGACGTGGGTGCTTCTCTGTTAACACAGAAAGCAAAACTGTCAGTTCAGGTCAAATCCTGATCTTTGCTCGCAGCAGCAATAGGCAAGGCAGGAAGAATGGAGTGGGATTTCCACATCCCCACTTGTTTCCTGACTTACAGGCTGAGCAAATTTGTTTTGGGAAGTAACTGAGACTAAGTATAAAGGTTTCAAAGTCCTTTTAAATAATAATAGCCAACATTTTTATAGCAAATTGTAGGTGAAATCCTGGTGCTGTTGAAGTCAGCATTAAAAGTCCCACTGGCTTCTGCAGAGGCTGGATTTCAGACACAGTGTTTGAAGCACTGTCAAGACATGGATTGATTCTCTGTTGCCCTGTCCTTTAATTTGCAGACCACGATAGCAAAATGAAATAACTTGGTCCTTCCTTTACAGACAGTTGCTTAGCACTAGGACAGTAGTTTTAGGTTTCCTGGATCTCAGCAGTCAGTTCATGCCTGATACCATCTTTTACAGAGCATTTTTGCGCGGTATCCCTGCATCTTAATTTGATATTCCATTCTTTGGCCTTGTTTTTACTTGCTCATCTTTTTACTAACCGTTTCATTTATCATATATTTCTCTAGCATTTTTTTCCCCCCTAGTTAATTTACAGTGGTTCTATTTCTGGCCCTCAGATTTCCTCTCCTCCTTTTATGGCCGTAACAGAGCACACTTGTAAATCATTCTTCGGACTGCGTGCACTGGCTGCCGCCTTGTTGCAAAACATGAGCAACTCTACCCTGTCACTATTATGCACCAACATTTAGCAGATGTATTGCCAGTGTTCCAGAAGTACTATTTTCTTAACATTTTTAAATGCTTTTGTTATTGTTAGGTGCTCAACTCCTGAAAAGAACTTTACTAGACCTCAGTGTCTCTTCATAAACTTAATCAATGCATTCTAATATGTGTAATTATGTGTTGAAGTATTTTCCTTTATTTGGAAATAATCTGTACAAGCTTAATTTTTATATTACCACCAGGTGCAGACAGTTCAGTTGCGTGATGTGAAATTCATTTATCTGTCCTGGTTGTATATTGTATTCTGCACAAAAACTTAAATTACTTTCATAACAAAGACATCATCTGAACAATGGTGGACATGCCTGCTGTATCCAACATCTTACGCTGTGCTTCTGGAAACAAATAATACACTATCTTTTTAAATTTCCTATTCATTTCCCCAGTCTGTTCCTTGTTGTACTTGTTCTCAGTTCAATGCTGGTTTCTTTCCTCTATCAAATGAGATCTTTTGGAGTACCTTGGCCTGTATTGTGATTTAATAGTCATTAACTGGGTTTTTCTCTATGGACAAAGAAAGGCTGGCACAGCCAGAACTCCTGGGGTCCCTCTCTTCTTTCTCTTCTCCCCTCGAGCTCCGGCTTTTTAACAGCTGGGGTCTCATCCGTGTTCCCTGGTATTTGACGTGAGGGTTCATCACTTGGTAAAAGATGGTACTCATTTCTTCAAGAGCTGTGTTCAATGATTTTGTAACAGCATCAGATGGCTTGGGGTAAGTGAGCTAAAGCCGAGTTTGAACACAAATTTTTTAGATAAAGCACTCTTTCTGTGGTTGATAGTCCTTATCGTTTTGTTTTTCACATGTACAGCAAAGTTATGCTGAAATTTGCAAGTTTAATTCTTTATTACAAAATGTTAAAATGTGTCAGCTTGGTAAGTGAATTGCCACTTGCTTTCTGCTAAGCATTATAATCAGTTTTGGCCCCAGACTGAAACCTTCTTCCCAAGTACTCCTGCATTTCGATCTGGGACAAATCCAAAATCCATGGAGTATCTCTCTCTTGGTTCCGGCTGGGAAGGCATCAGGCTTTGCCAAGACCAGCGATTTTTACCAGATTTCAATGCAAGAGGTGACGACGTCTTTGGAGCAAATAATTCTGTGAGATTTCTGCTAATGCAGTGGCAGCTGGTTTTCGGATTTGCCGCCTTTGCTAGCACCTTGGGTTGCTCTTGCTGCCAAAGCGGTTGCTTGATCCATACCTAAACTCTAGTGTAAAATTCGCCAAAGTCTGTATCCAAACTAGTGCTTCTCAGTGTACCTTTGCCTGGGTTGTCACATCACTAGTGATCTCCTGTGTTTCCAAAGTGGAGGGGAGGGAAGGACAGAGGAGGAACTGCCATCTGTGTGACCAGCTTAATTCAGTATATGCTCAGTAATGCATTCTGTGACTGCAGCGGGCTATTAATTTTAAATGTTATTATCGCTGTTCATGGAGGCATAGCTGAAATACTAGCTTGAGCATTGGATCATGTATATTTAAATGCTAATAGTTGTAAAAAATGGTAAGCACTTAGTAGCTGTGTAATTTTTTACTGGAAGGATCGCATGGATTGGTATTATTTCCTTATGTGTTTGAATAACCCATAGGTTGCTTTGACTAAAAAATTGGAATACACGTTTGTAACCTGAGTATGCCTAGGGTAATGCCAGTCATGTATTCCTCCAGAAATTTTGGAAATGCATCCAGATAGGTACAAACTCTAATATTCAGTGATTCTTCAGGTCCCTGAAATATTGACTGATATGTAACAGAAGGTGATAGTAGGGTTCATTCAAAAATTTTTGAGTATTCATTTAAATCTGAGAGTCCTTGATTCTGTAAGCAATTACTGAAATCCAAGCGTACTTGCTTTTTATAAAGGAATTCAGTATTACTGGAAAACCATTTACATCAGCTCTCACTCTTCCTGCATTGTGCCTACATTGTGAACAGGCCCAGATGGTGCTTTGCTGCATGTGAGCACAGCAATAATTGCAGTTCTCAAAGTGAATGACTACATTTTGCAGCATGACACCAATTTTAGATGAAAATGAGGCCCAGTGTATTGACAGACACAAGCGGAGTGAAGCCGTGGCCCACAGAGTGGGAGTGGACTTGCTTTCTGGCTATTCCCTGCTATTATTCCTTATGTACATTAACAAATGTCTGTGTAAATTAGGGCTGTTTGAAGAGGTGTTTGCTTGGGGTCAAGTTTCAAAAATGATCCCCATCCTCCCCAAGCCTGTATGTTTCAGTATCCTGACAGCTTTCTGACAGTATTATGAAAAGGTATTAAGCGTAATAGGTATTCGTCTGTGTTTTGAAATAAAAGGTTTCATTGGTAGAGCTGGAGATCATTTTGCTGCCATTTACCCTTTATCACCTGGTCCAAAACATTGTTTCTCAACTCTACACAGAGTTGTTCCCAGCTCCCAAATAATTTGACCAACTTTACTGTTAAGTGCATTTTTGCCCCCCTATTCTGCCAGCAAGCTCATCGCTAGTCTTCTGATCTACTCAGAAATTAATAAGCATCCATCCTCGCCTTCCCTTCCTGCTCTTCTCTTTTCACTTTATCCCTCTTGCCAGGGTACCTTTTCTCCTCTCTCTCTTCTCTTTGAAATCGCAGTGTTCAGCTACGCGGTCCCTTTGCCTCCACTTGCGGTCCCAGACTTGCCTGGCCTTTGAGGATGGGAGAGGAGGAGATGTTGGAGGCAGGTTGTCAGCTTAGCAGGTCTTAATAGGAGAGGGATGGAGAATCGGGGAGGGGAAGGGGGCTGGGGTGGGAGAAGGTTGCTAGGGATTAGGTTTCCATCTGCCACTCTCTCATCCGTCCTTACCCTGGTCCTGGGCTGCCAGCGTTCCCCTCCTTTTCTGCTCTTGAAAAGAAGGAAGAAAGCATGGGCTTTTGTTTGTTTAAAAGCATAAAAGAAAGAGGGAATTAAGCTCATTAGTCCTTCCTTATTAGTCACCATTGACTATAGGGAGTAAGCTTGAGTAAATGGAGCCTTGCAAAATTGCGTAAAATCATTCAATAGCAGCAGTTAAGGGAAAGCTGAAAGTCCATTTTTCTTTTCTGCAAATTGTAAAAATGCTGAAAGTAGGCGATTCTATATCAGTATCAAAATTAAAATCTAACATATGAACAATTAATTGTATCACCAGTTGCTTGTTTCCCTCTTACTGAATCTAAACACTTTTGAAACAACAATTCCGATTCATGCTTGGGTCGGCTCTGCAATATGTGTTACACGCTTGGATTGTATATTGCTTGTATGACTTCTAAGAGCAAATTGATTACTTTATATGAGTGCTCTGAAGTAAAGCATATGAATACGTATATCTGAAGTACATTAACGTTCTCAAATCACTATTTGTGTTTAGTGGGATGTTGTTTTATTTGGGTGACAAGTTTCTGTTTTCCTGCTCTTGGCTTTATCTTTGATCAGTACTGTGCTAGAAAATAGACCTGATTCTGTGTTATCTGCTCTGATATAAAATGATTTCTTGATTTTAATCATAGAAATAGAATTCCTGTTGACAAGTTACTGGTTTGACCTTACTTAGAAATAGGCTGGGTGCTGCAGGTGCTTAGTTAACATAATCTTTATGATACAGAATGTCTAAATACAGAATGTAAGTCATTTGTTAGGATATTTTTGACATACCAAATAGGCAGCATTTGACAGTGAAATAGCACAAGTCTTCAGATAAATGCAGAAAACAGGCATAAATAGCCTAAAAATTCACAGGTAAACTACTGATGCCTGTTACTGCTGCTACTGTTTTGGTGGCTGCTGCTACTAGTAACCACTGTGCAAACTGAAGATACTAACAGGAAGAATTATCTTGGGAAAGCAGTAATTCATACATTCTTAGCACATTTACATGTTTGATGAACACAAGTGGTGTAGCAACCAGAGTGATATATCGCTAGTATTAGTAGTGGCTTGGGACTGTTCCCCACTCTGGCTTTCGTCATGCCCACACGCTGTTGTGCAGGGGGTTCGGAGGGATGGGAACACTTTCTTCGAACTACAATCCCTCTGTTCGCCCCAGCCATTAGATTAGAAAAGCAATTGTGCAACTTCAGTGAAGTGCTGTGTGCTTGTAGCTTCAGCAGTGTCACAGCACTAGGGCTTTGGCACCTCAAGCAGGAAGCCGTGCAGGCCTGGTGTGATGAACAGCAAGTGCAAGAGCTGGGCTGCGGGGTCACCATCACGGGTATCAAAAGTTCTACTAACTTTGGGATGGCGGTGGCAGATAGAGGTGGTCTCTTGCAAGTAGGACACGTAGAAAAGGAAAATGGGTACTAGATTTCATCCCATAGACAGCACTACAGTTTTCCTCGTTTTGTTTTGAACGTAGTCACTTCTACAGGTTTAGTATAAATGCAGTAATTGCTCCTGACATTCTTTGACATTATGAGCACGAGTGTGGATCATTAGTATGTCTCTGTGAGCTTTATTGTATTTTTACATGATTTGCTTGCTCTTGAAGGAACCAGTTTTGGTGGAGACATTTTCACACAGGGCTTTAAGACAGATAAGAGAAAACAGACAGTTGTTGAGAGTACTTGTAACAACACCTTCATTGATGTGTCTCATTTTTTAGTATCCTTTTATCTGCATGTCTAAAATTAAATTAGGTCTCCATTACTAAAATTAGAAGAGTCATTGGATTAGAAGTGCATTCTTTCGGATACTTAACTGAATGAAAGGAGCTTCTTTTGATAAAACTGTAATAGAATTAAATGCTCTACATCTCATCTCCTGAAATCTTATGGATGGAGTATTAACTTTATTATATCCAACAGACTAAAAACACCTTAAAAGGTGGGACAGAATTTTCTGAACAGGGAAATAAGGTTTATGTGAGCAAGAGAGACTAGTTATTCAGCCCGCAGTATTACCCTCACATACTGGATTTTTGTTCAAGGTAGCCTTTCCTCTCCACCTTACACGGACAGAACTCCTATTGTATTCAACACAAGTTTAGCTTGTTTGAGGCAACATGCTTGTCCTAAACTTCAGTGGATTACACTGATACTTAATACAAAGCTTGTGCGTAAGTATTTTTACTAATTGGGACCACAGCGTTCAGCATCATTGAGCTCTGGCATCTTAAGGGCTTCAGGATTAAATCTACTTCTTGGCACTACTATGCAATATGTGCGTTTTGTATGATTGAGTACTTGTATGTTTCCAAAATGCTTTCTTTTCCACTCCAGAAATCATCCATAGCTGAATCCCAGCCAGGTTCTTTTCTGCTGAGGTCTCTGGCTCAAGAGGCATTGACTGAGTCTTCAGTAGAAATACTGTAGGGGAAGAGCAGCAATTCCAAAAGCACCTATGCCTTTAACAGGTCTGAGCTTGAGAATTGAACGGAAACATCAGAAAATAGTATCCAAACTTCACATTTCGCAATGAGATATGTCCTGTTAGCTGGCAAGCACTTATTCTAGTATTAAAAACCAATTTCATCTTTCTTAGAACCACAATAAATGGCTAAGTTTTCCCATGATTTAAAAGTAGTAAGACCAAACGCCTTCAGAGCAGTTTAGCGTAGCTTGCCCTTAGGAAGATGCGAATCCTTCAAGGTTGTTGCACACTATGGATTCATTTGTGTGAAATGGCCTTCTACCTGCTGCCAGGAGGCCCCGGCGGTTGGCATTGAGCGGTGGGTGATTGAAAAGTGACCTTTTTTCGAGCACTTTGACTCACAGTCTATGCCAGCCCTACTCTCCGAGGTTATTGCAAGACTGGGATGATGCAGCAGGATGTAGCACGGGAAGGAGTTCTCTTTGGGAACAGTTTAGTTCCTTACGTATGGGCAATGGCATGGGACCACTGTTGAGCCCAGTTGAGTTTCATCTGGACCAGCTATGTTCAACAGGTGCCTGAGTTCTGCCCACTTTTTTACAAACAGAGACTACTGCTGTGGAGTGCCAGGTCTCATTTCTAAACTATTCATCCAATCTTGCCAAAGAGCTAGGGCTCAAGTTAAGAGAACTACACTTTTGTGTAGATAAGCCTATTATGTAGCTGTATCTGCCGAATTTTGCATGTACCCGAACATTCAAAAAGTGAAAGTAAAGAGAATAAAAAGTCATTTCGTTGACACCATTTCAATTGTTGAGTGTTTGTTGGGGTGTGAAATTTATATGTCTTTGAATTTATCTATGAACTTGTCTTTGAGATACCTAAGCATAATCAGCATTTGCTATTCTTCTCACAAACTCAGTGGCATAGGAGGAAAAGGGGGTGTTTAAATTTCTTTCCTATAATTGGGTCATTTCTCCACCAAGAAATTTTCTGACTGCACTGAGGTTATTTTAGCATGATGCAGTGTATTCTGTAATGTGAGAAAGTTTCTTTCATGTCTAATGTGTCACTTTTAGAAACAGAACTACAGAGGAGTATCTTTGAAAAATGCTAAGACAATATTTGCAGCTTTTGTGACCCTTTTTTATTAGTGCCTGTTCAAGCTGATACATCTTTTATGTCAGCAGTTCCCAAACTTAACTGCTTTGGACTCTTTTCTGCCTTCCAGCCTTGAAGCACAGTTTCCAGCTGCAAGTTGCAGTGCTTTTCTGGAGTTATGACATCCCTTGTAACCCTGTTTCTGAGTGTCAGGATCCCACCTGGGCTTGTGGACCCACATTCAGACCTGATGCTTTGTGCAGTAGTGTTAAAGCCTGGCTGGCCTTGCTTTAAGCTGGCCTTCACAACAGGTGACAAATGTGAGATTTATCCGGCATAAGAAGGTCCAGGCCTGCACAAAGAAGGCAATTTGTTGTCATTCAGAGAAACAACAGGCATCTACTAGGAATATGGAGAACCTCTAAGGAAAGAGTTCATAGGGAGGTGCTGAGTGTGTAATGGTGTCAATCTGCTACGGAAGAAACCCAGAAGAGAGCAAGGAGCGGGAGCTTTGAGATAAAATCCTCATCTGCAGCAGGACAAATGAACTATAGTCCATAGATCAGGAGCAAGCGGGCCTGTAGAAGTCATGCTTTACAGATTACATAAAGGAAGTCTTCAGAAGGGTTGATAAGAACACACTTGTGGTGGAAAATTTGTTTAATGTGAAAAGCAAGCAGACCTAAACATAGATCAAGCAAGTGTAATACTTGAGGTTATGTAGGCGGAGTGTAGTCTTAGACTGGGTCTGCCTTATTCTAATTTTACGTGTGGTTTTAAGAAATAAGCTAGGTTATGGCTTAAATCTTAGGCACACTGCTAATTACAGAAAGTGTGTAAAGTAAAAATGCTCCTATCTCTTTTTAGGTTGGAAGAGGCATGAAGTGGTAAAGGCTAGTCAAGTTCACAGAGGGGCAGGATGTGACTGGAAACATTTCCTTGTGCGCAGTGGAGCACTGATCTGAAGAGGAAGTGTTTGAAGGGTGGATAAATGTCTGCGTGTGTATCTAGCCAAAACCTCTGTGACAAAGGGAAGCAGGGACTGGAAGGATTGCCAGGATCTTGGCACGCAGCAGTGGTGGTGGAGGAGCCAGCTACCTGGAACAGGCAGCACCCAACCTTCTGTCCAGGCTGGGTGCTGACAACAGGCTCTGACCTCAAAAAAAATTCGCTTATGTGCCCAGTGTTGTTTCAACATCAGTACAAATTAACGATTTAAATAGTACTATTTTTCCCATATATTCCAGTGAAGGCTATCAAAGCCTTTGCAAATACAGCATTTTAACTGACTTGCAAAATCTGTGAGGTCTGTACCAATACACCCGCTTTACTGAGTTAATGAGGGACATAAATGTCGTGATCACTTTTTGAAGGAAATGAGTGTTGGAACTACAGGAGGAATTAAAAATCCAAATTCAGTTTTGTTAATTCAGGTATATAAATAGGACTTCCCAAGACAAAGGGGTTGAAAAGGTAGCCTGTGAACTAAAACCTCTGTTTACAAATACAATGTTCTGTTTATTATATATGAAACATATTTTTAAAAAAAAACTTTCTGACTTGTTGATTGTTTATTTGTGGGGAAAAAAGATAACTCTAGCTTTTTGGAAAATGCAAGGTTTTCTGGAATGCTAGGTTCGGCATACATAAAACTGTTTTTTGAGAAATTTATTCCACTTAACTCCATTAAAGGAAATCTGAGCATGTGGCAGTGTAATAGTAAAATCTATAGTGCATTTCTCTTCACATGCAGCTGAACGTAATCTTCCCCCTGATATTTCTGTTGAGTATGTGATAGCTCTATCACCTATTTCTACGTTACTCATTCTGACAGATTAACTTTTTGATGGGAATTTTCCATGGAGTGAATCCTTTTGTAAACATGTACTTAATAAATTAGAAGTTGACTAACAGGCAGTGATGACTAAATTATAATGTAGGAAATATTAATATGACAAGAATTCATGTATTTTAAGAGTGATTTGAGTTTGTGGTCTGTTTGCATATGTTGCTGTTAGCAGCAATCAGCCAAGGAACAAACAATCTATCCCCTCATTATATTTTTGCTAGTTTCCAGAATAAGTAATGTCAAGTGAAGAACTGCACACTTTTGTTTTGTAAAAGCAGCTTTGCCCTCCCATGGGGAAAAAGATATTTTGGAAAAAATGTCATTTAATGTAATGGATATATCACAAAAGAAAAAAAAAATGGTAGCCATCAGTACTTCTGCTAGTTCTTGTATTTCAGTCTTTAGTCATTTGTTGTCTTTCAAGTATCATTTTCCCCATATATAGATCATTTCTCCTCTTAGAGCACCAGGAACATACATATGCTGAAGGCAGTACCTGACATATAAAAGTTCATGTAACGGTAAAAAGCTTAGCAAATTAAACCAGAGCTCAAAAATGCTAAGGAATGATAAGATGTTGCATTGCACTTCAAAAAGCAAAGAGGTTTGGGTTTTTTTTTTTAATAACAACCATATGTCAGGCTTTTTTCCTGTTAAAACCTATAGTAGGATTAGCAGAAAAGGTAGTACCATTCGAGCAATGTATATGCTAATTTCTGAATGCTTGAAGTTTATTCTTTTTTCCTCCTTGCTCTGTCTTCTCAGTTGATTAGTAATAAATCACTTTTAAGCCAGGGCACAGGGGACTATGGCACACAGAAGAAAATGCAAGGATGACAGGCTCATTTACTGGCTTAGCACACAAACATGTTGGGCATATTGCCATTAGTCATCTTGAGTTTGGAGTTCAGTTCAAAGAGATGCTTGTCAGTGCATTTCCAAAAGGATGCGTTATTCATTTCCATAATGATGATGGTGGTGACTGCACACTCAGTAGAACCTATGAAGAAACTGGAACTTCCTCTTTGTTCTTGTTTTGACACGGGACATATGGTTTATACAAACTAGGTTCTGTGGTATTAAAATTAATGAATAATTGTATGTTGTTTTCTGGCTAGAAGAAAGTTGAAAGCACTTTTCAAAACACCCAGCTTTGCCCAGACTTTGTTGGGTACATTACCGAGGAGAACGTGTCCTGATTTGTTGGGTGGATCAGCCTCATCTGAATAAACTTTCTGGGGCCACAGCTGGTCAGAATGCATGGAGGAAACTGGCATGCTGAGGAAGTAGGTGGCACAGGCCCTGGCACATCTGTTGACTACCCTTAGTGCTCTCCTGTTAAAGAATCATAGAATCACAGAATGCTTTGGGTTGGAAGGGACCTTTAGAGGTCATCTAGCCCAACCCCCTGCAGTAAGCAGGGACAGCTTTAACCAGATCAGGTTGCTCAGAGCCCCGTCCAACCTGACCTTGAATGTTGCCAGGGATGGGGCCTCCACCACCTCTCTGGGCAACCTGTTCCAGTGCTTCACCACCCTCATTGTAAAAAATTTCTTCCTTATACCCAGTCTAAATCTACCCTCCTTCAGTTTAAATCCATTACTCCTTGTCCTGCCACAACAGGCCTTGCTAAAAAGATTCTCCCCATCCTTCCTGTAGGCCCCCTTTAAGTACTGGAAGGACGCAATAAGTTCTCCCTGCAGCCTTCTCTTCTCCAGGCTGAACAACCCCAACTCTCAGCCTGGCCTCATAGGAGAGGTGCTCCAGCCCTCGAATCATTTTGGTGGCCCTCCTCTGGACCCCGCTCCAGCAGGTCCATGTCCTCCTTGTGCTGAGGGCCCCAGAGCTGGACGCAGTGCTCCAGGTGGGGTCTCACCAGAGCAGAGTAGAGGGGCAGAATCCCCTCCCTCGACCTGCTGGCCACGCTGCTTTTGATGCAGCCCAGGATACGGTTGGCTTTCTGGGCTGCAAGCGCGCATTGTTGGCTCATGTCCAGCCTTTCATCCACCAGTACCCCCCAGGTCCTTCTCCGCAGGGCTACTCTCAATTCCTTCAGCCCCCAGCCTGTATTGATACCGGGGCATTCTTGTTCATCGGGGGGGGGGTACACTTTCTTTAACCTTCCTTTTCTGGTTGACGTACTTGTAGAAGCCCTTCTTGTTATTCTTGACATCCCTTGCCAAATTCAGCTCCAGCCGTGCCTTGGCCTTCCTGGTGCCACGCCTACAGAACGGGGCAGCATCCCTGTACTCTTCCCAGGACACCTGTCCCTGCTTCCACTGCCTGTGCAGTTCCCTCTTGCTCTTCAGTTTGACCATCATGTCTTGACTCAGCTATGCTGTTCTCTTCCCTTCCTTGCCTGATTTCTTACACCTGGGGACTGAGAGCTGTTGTGCACTATGGAAGGTGTCCTTAAAGATCTGCCAACTCTGTTCCGTTCCCCTGTCCCTGAGGACCATTTCCCAGGGGGTCCTTCTGACCAACTCCTCGAAGAGCTGGAATTTTACTTTTCTAAAATTTAGGGTCCTGACTATATTCCTTGCTTTTCCCTTATCCCTAACGAGTGTGAACTCCACCAATGTGTGATCACTGCAGCCCAGGCTGCCTCCAGTCTTGACGTCACCGATGAGCTCACTTGCATTGGTGACCATCAGGTTCAGTATTGTATCCCCTCGGGCAGGGGTGTCTATCACCTGGCTTTGGAAGTTATCCTCAATGCATTCTAGGAATCTCAGTTGCCTACAGCTCACCGTGTTACTTTTCCAGCAAATGTCAGGCAAAAGAAAGGCAGTGTCAATGAACTGTCACTGAATGATGGCTCTGAGTAAGCCTTGACTGTGAGACAGTTCCAGAAAGGTTCTAGAAGAACTCCTGAAATGTATGTAAATGCATGTCATAGGGAAAAATCTGAAACCCCAGAAAATTAATTTAATCCTGCCCGCCCCCCCCCCAGGAGAAAGTGTTCTAGCTCCTTTTCTGTCCTGCTTGCCAGCATGAGGTGTTCTGATCATTCTGCAGGAGAGTGATCAATCTTCCTTTTAAAGAGCTATTATGGTCAATGGCAGGAAGTGGTGATGCCATCAGAAAGCATTTAGTACATGCTCTTTCAGGAAAAAACACAACTTTAATTTCTCAGAAGAAAGATTCCTTGCCAAGGGAGAGGAAGGAGTGGCTACAGACTGAGTAGATTGAGGAGGAAAAATCCTGATAAAATCCTCGCTGTGTTTTCTTGAAGGACATTTTAACAGATCTGATTCAGCAACTTCTCAGTGGCCATAGTACTCACCTGAAGTTTTAGCCTCGGGGCCCTGAGTATTGCCGTGAGTTAGAACTGAGCAAGCCTGTATATGCACTTTACGTGACCTGTGTACTATAGATGATACTTTAATAGTTTTATTATACTTGCAAAAAGAAGTCTTGCTAAATGAAGTAGACTTTCTAATACTTTTCCAAATGTGTAAAATTAACTTGGTCAAAATCAAACTCTTTTTAGATAAAATTCTATGTCTATGAAGTCTTTTTTCCAAAGCACTTGAAAATCAGATCAAATTCTGCCTTCTCCTAATCTTGTATTTAGCACTTCGTATCTTTGTTTGTTTTGACGTCAACATTTTACTACCACTGCGCGTGCAAACATTTGCAACTTCCCTAACAAAATTAATTTCTTCTATTAATGAAAATCTTTTTTTTTTCCCCAGTAGAAGTACATAATCAAAAATTGATTATACCAAACTGACTAAAAATTTCCATGGGAGCTTGGATCTGAATAATTCCCAATACAGAGAATGGAAATCAAGTGCAGCTAGATCAATGTGATTCCTGTTCGTAGTTATTTATACAAGTAACAGGAACTAGGCTATGCTAATCAGCAAGTCAGCCTTTGAAGTACAAAGTGTATGCAAATGTGTTAGCCAAAATTTGGAGTTTGGAATGTAATTAAGGGAGCAGAGGAAATACTGAGGATGCAGAAAAGTTACAGGCCTATGGCCCACTTTCCAAGTGGAATTTACTGCATTTTTTGAAGTCTGTCTTCATGCCCCAAATCTTTTTCATTCTTCTGATTGTAATTTCAGTTGATAAGTGGTATTGTAAGCTATTGCAGTTCATGGATAGATGTTCTGCATGTTAATGTTCATACATTCTTCCTGCTGTTTATGTAAATAAGGGACTTTTGCATTTACCTTTGCATTACTTAGATCTTAACAAGCACAGCGTTTTTGGGAATGCTCAAACTTAGGTAATTTTGCTCCTTAATTTCTCTTAGCTTCTTTCCAGCAGGAGCATTCAGCCAATATGCTCACCAGCTTTAAGAGGAATTTAAAGGGAAATGCTGGTACAGACCTAGGTGTATGGAAAAGTGAAAGATGAACTGTCGTGGTTTAGCCCCAGCCAGCAACTAAGCACCACGCAGCCGCTCACTCACTCCCCCTGCCCCGGTGGGATGCGGGAGAGAAACGGAGGAGTAAGAGTGAGAAACACTCCTGGGTTGAGATAAGAACAGTTTAATAGTTGAAATAAAGTAAAATAGTAATGATAATAATAACAATATAATAATAATAATAATATACAAAGCAAGTGATGCACAATGCAATTGCTCACCACCCACCGACCAATACCCAGCCAATTCCCAAGCAGCGATTGCTGCTCCCCAGCCAACCCCCCCCAGTTTATATACTGAGCATACCGTCATATGGTATGGAATAGCCCTTTGGTCAGTTTAGATCAACTATTCTGGCTGTGCCCCCTCCCAGTTTCTTGTGCACCTGGCAGAGCATGGGAAGCTGAAAAGTCCTTGACTAGTGTAAGCACTACCTAGCAACAACTAAAACATCAGTGTGTTATCAGCATTCTTCTCCTACTAAATCCAAAACACAGCACTGTGCCTGCTACTAGGAAGAAAACTAATTCTGTTCCAGCCGAAACCAGGACATGAACACATAGAATTTGAATATTAGGAAAATGAAAAAATTTACTTGTGAATGGATATAACTATTTGTAGAAGAAAAAGCCAACAGAGAGTGTATAGAAAAGGGAAAAATAGCAGGGCAAGAAGGGAAATTTTGAACACTTGAGTAGTAGCAGAAAGGAGTAAATGAAATTAAAGAAAAAAACTATCATTTTAGTGGTAGGAAGCTAGTATGTACTTCAAAGCATCCCAAGCCCACGCTGGCTTTTTCTGTTTGTTTGGGGGCTTTCTACATTTTTGTTTTCCCTTAAAATCTACAAGTGCTTTAGCTGAAAGTTTTATATGTTTCCTAGTGCCCAATTCTGAATTTTTAGGGAACATGCTGCAAGAGGTAGTTGCAGAGCGGCCCTGCTCTCATAAATAATGCAAGTTAATGAATGAAGGTGAATTAGTCTGTAATGTGGGATAGAGTTCATTGTTCACTATACGGAAGATGAGAGAAGTTATTCTGGAAAAACAGTGTTTGCAATATGCAAAGCCACTAGTGGTATTGTTCACATGAGCAGCTGTTGCAGCATTAGACTGTACACATATAAAATCTAAGGATTGGGTTTGAAGTAGCGCTATGAGAGTCATACCAGGTTGAGTCCAAATAGGTGCTTGGATGCTGACATACCACTTTAGATTTCTTTCGTGCGTTGACCCATACACCACTGGTAGAGTTTAGTGACAGATTTTGAAGGTAGCACCTGACTGCAGTGAAAGGAATGGCTGGGGAACTATGCCTTTGATACCTTAGTCATCTTTGTTTTGCAAGACTGTTGATGACAAAATACTGGTGTTTTGGTTTACGCTATAAAGTTTCTTATAACACAGATGGAACTAACAAAAAAAAAAAAGAAAATAGCACCTTATCCAAGAGTAAAAAACTATATGGAATACCTTGGCACTTCCCAGGTTGTTTGCTCTTTCTTTCTTGATAAAAAAAGAAAGCTTTCAAAACAAATTTGAAAGCATGGATTAGCATTTGTGCCCCATGTACATGTCTCCTACTTGTTTAGTAGTAGAACATATAATAGTAGTAATAGTATATATAGTAGTAGTTGTACAACGTGAATTACAGATTAAATTCTAAAGGGAAAATCCTCCATAATGAAAAGAATCTTCAGAAACATATTTGGTTTACTGAAACTTAATTATCAGATGAAAATCTTTTTTACCTCCAGAGGAGTCAAATGTTCCAAATTCATAATTTTTAGAAAGACTTCAACAAGTACAGAAATCATACAAAACTAGAAATCTCAGGTTGTAGAAAAGCATACATTTTTAATAATATTGAGGGCAACTTACAAAATACTGGAATCCAAGACAACTACATTGGCTTTGGTATTTATTATTAAAAATCTGCTTTGAATTCTGCGTAGTGGAACACTTCTTAGCATTTCCTACTTCTGATTCTTGCTTAGCACGGGTCACAGAAGTAGCTGGTGAAGCCCAACAGGAAATGATCATGTGCAGCCCCGCATGCTTTCACTCCCCTTATAAACTTTGTTTGCATCCTGTTTTTTAAACAGGTAATGATTAAATGTCTCGCAGAAAAACATAACTTGGAAGGTGTGGTATTTTAGCTTTGCTTAAAAATATCTTAACGTGCACGCTCTTTTCTGGGACTGGCAAAGGTTTTGACTAGCTGTGTCTCATAGTCTGATGTTTTACTTCTCTACTGCCCATAATGTTTGAGCTGGGGTTGGGAACCTCGTGAGATAATCACTGCACAAACCACCACTTACCACTTCAGAAAGCCTTATTTGTTCTTAGTCTGTGTGCTGTGTAGTACAGTAGACTTTTGTTGGCAGAAGTGATAGTCAGACTTCAGGACGTTAACACGCCATCTTTAAAGGTTACCCTGTCTCGTGGTTTAACCCCAGCCGGCAACTCAGCACCACGCAGCTGCTCGCTCACCCTCCCCCCCGGTGGGATGGGGGAGAGAATTGGAAGGGTAAAAGTAAGAAAACTTGTGGGTTGAGATAAGAACAGTTTAATAATTGAAATATAGTAGTAGTAATAATAATAGTAATAATTTAAAAAACAGTGAAAAGGAAAACAGCAAGAAGGGGAAGAAAACCCAGGAGAAACCAGTGATGCAGCTGCTCACCACCCACTGACCAATGCCCAGCCAGTCCCTGAGCAGCGATCTCTGCCCCCTGGCCAACTCCCCCCAGTTTATATACTGAGCATGACGTCATATGGTATGGAATAGCCCTTTGGTCAGTTTGGATCAGCTGTCCTGGCTGTGCTCCCTCCCAGCTTCTTGTGCACCTGGCAGAGCATGGGAAGCTGAGAAAGTCCTTGACTAGTGTAAGCATTATTTAGCAACAGCTAAAACATCAGTGTGTTACCAACATTATTCTCATGCTAAGTCCAAAACACAGCACTATGCCAGCTACTAGGAAGAAAATTAACTCTATCCCAGCTGAAACCAGGATACCCTTTTTATGCAATTTCTTGCTTCCATTTGCTCTCTCCTCAGCAAAACCACCTGAGTGTGAATGTACAGTGTGGCATCAGTCAGTCATAGTTTTTCTGCTGAGGAAAGAGATTATTTACCAAATGCTTCAGGTTTTTCAAGAATGCGACTGAAACCAAAGAATATGTTGTTGAGACTTCTGATCATATGCACAAGCTGTGTATTATTCCCCCATGGAAAACATTATTTTTGTATGTTAAGATGCTATTTAGAAATGGCTCCTGTGTTGCCTGTACTCAAGGATTGACTGTGGATGGCAGTAGGAAGTTTGGGAGTGCAGGGAATACACATCAGAACCATTCTGCACGTATCTCATTACAAACAAAGTACGTAAAACATTGAATCAGATATCCATGGACAGAAAACGCTGAAGGTCTGTGGAAAGCTGCAGTCGTCATTGGCGTCCTCAGAATTAGAATGAGGTTGGAGATCTGCTGGCTTAGGCAAGCTGTCTAGTCCACATGGATGGTATTTAGGTTTTGGCCTTACCATTTTTTGGCAAATTTAGTCTTGGAAAAAATGTTAGATGGGCTTGATGTAATTAGGTAACTTCATGTATAAAAAAACCACCAGTGATTTCTGAGAACATTTATCCAATAGCAAGTTTAAATGCTGTTAGAGGACAGAAGGCCAAGATAAGTTGTTATAATCGTCCAGCCAGAGGTTGTTAGACCATTGGAGACCCCTGGGCACTACAGAAATCTTTATGCTGAAGCAGCCTTCCCTCATATGGTCTAGGTAGACCTACAGTTGTTGACTAGATCAGCAATAGAGATGGGAGCTCGTGGGATGTGAAGAACAATTTTCATCTTCTTTTGGAAAGGAGATGATCCTAGAGACATTGTGAAAAAGTAGCACTGCATGAACACTGCTTGGACAGGGGAAGAAACAGAAAGCGCCTCTGGCTTTTTGAACTTAATTGATAGGGCGGCGGGTGACAGTGGGAAATGGCAAAAGGTATAAAGCAGAGAGAGTTTAAGAGACAAGAAGTTTTACATTTCAAAATAGAAAGGTCCTTTCTGAAGATTAATTGTCTTTTAGGACCTGTTAGAACTGGGTGTGTTAAAGACTCTATCTTTCTTTTAATGAAATACGACCTGAATGTTTTATACAATAACATACATTTGCATGCTGTGGAAAGTGATTTTTATGTTGCATGTATTTATTCCATAAGTTCAGACAAATGCCTTAAGGAATGAGGCTGGTATAATCAACTTCAATATTAACAATATTTTCAGCAGGGAGGGGCTGCTAATGCAAGCTTAAAATGACAGTTTAGAACTTTTTTATTAAGAATTCAGAATTCACCACATATACTGTACACATTGGTAGAAAGATACTTCATTGTATTGTGCTGTACTTAAAAAGATCAAGCTTTCCAGATTCAATAACGCAACTCAAAATAGTTTGGCACAGCCTCATCCTGTGTTCAGGGATGATTTACTGATGGACTTGCTTACTGTTTTGGGGTACATGAAGCCATAACAGTATAGCTACCATGGGTATCTTGCACAAGGTGCCAAGACCATGACAAATCCCCAGCTGCTATTAAGTAATTTTCTTTATTGGACGTGAGAAGTGGAAATAAATGCTTCATTCTTGGTTTAAAATTTAAAATCTGGGTAATCTATGTTATAATAATTTGCCAAAACTGGGTCACACAAATTCTGCTTTACCCCTTCATATGATGTTACTGCAGGAGTGAAGTTTTTGTTTCCCACCCTACTTGCAATGCAGTCAGGAGAACACTTTTTATAAAAAATTGATTTCCAGTTCCATGTCCCTGTGCAACTATCATTTGCATTTAAGTCTATAATTTGTTCTCTAATGTCTATTATAAGGAAGCAAGACATGAGTATTTGACTTTGAGAGATCAGAAGTGTAAAATCTCGTGAAATAACCAACCCAGAGCTATTAATTGCATTTCTTTATGTCATGCTTCCTATGTTTTTTTTTTTATGCTACACATGAGGATTTTTAATAGGAAGCTTAATTCTGAAAGCAGTGGAGCATATCAACAATGAAATAATTGTTTTAAGAGACACTGTAAAGGCTGATAGTCCCAAATTTTACTTACATGTTTTTTGTTTACTTTATGGGTGTGATGCGAGTCTAGACCTGCCTCTAATGCTGCTAGCTTCAAAGCTTCTTAGGTAGAAGAGGAGCCTCCCTCTGCCTTCTTTTCCTCCGGCAGTGTGGTTGTTTGAAGCTGCTCTTTGTTTTCAGTCTGTAACATCTTAATGTTAGTCTGCATATAACACAGCCATTCAAGTTCTTTCAACTCTGTGTAGAGATCACATTTATGAGAATGTTATTAGGGTTGTAGTCAAAATGGTCATTGATAGTGCAAGAGAATGCTGTTACCTTACCTGTAACTTTCAAATCACCTCTCTTTAAGAGACTTGAATGGTGGAGACTGTCCCAAATAATTCAAAATGCCCAAAATACAAAGTTGAAAAGAATCAAAGCCAAATGCAGAATACATTTTGAAGACTGTAATTGAGTATGTTTTGATAGTGTGGAGCATCCAAGGCAAGGCATTTGGCGAGCCTGCAGTGTTGCATGGGTATGTCGAATAACTAAGCAATTGAACTTTTAGGGTCATCAGCATGTAATGAAGAACTTCAGTGCTAAGCACTGAATGTATATGGAGATTTTCCCTTGATGAAAAGGGGATGAAAATTTGACATAAAGCCTTCAATAACAACTGACGATTAGTGTATCCTAGTGTATCCTAATTTTAGCTTGGTACTCTGAGAGCACCTGGTTGGAAGTTTCTAAAGCTGAAAAGTTAGGACTCAGAATCGCTTTTGAAAAGAGGGCCAAAGTCCCAGCTCAAATTTACAGTGCTAAATCCTTAGTATTTGAGAAATATGAACAGTTAGCATTGTGCCAATGCTGATAGGAAGACACAACTTGGAGCAGACCTCACTTTTTATACTTGATACCTGAACACAAGTATTTACATGTATTTTGCTAAGTAAACACTCATTCTTTATAACACAAGCTTTTTGGTGAAAGATTTGCATGTTGCTTTTCCTTTATTTGGTTCCAAGTTTTAATTAGTTCTTAAATGCCTTTTAGTATCTAATTCAGATAGTCTGTTCTGTCATAGGATGTTGACTTTGTATCTGAGTGTGATAAGAGTCACTTGCTCTTAATAATCGGGTGTAGGCTAGAGACTATATAGAATACCATTTAAATTTATATGTATTTACTGTATCGTCATTGCCCAAACAAAAAAAAAAAAAGAAAGGAACCTGGCAATTTCTAACCATGAGTAACATGGCTGGCAGGTTAATTGCAGGCTTAGGCATGAATATGTAAAAGCGGAGATGATTCACAATTGCAGGAATAAAAGGATAATGAATGAAGTCTTTGGCTAGATGTACAGTTACGCTGGTGAGGCATGGCACCAGAGAGGATGAATATAATACTTCCTCGATTGGGCAATCATCATGATCAAGAACAAGTTGTTCCGTGAGCAAAACTGCAATGAAACCTGGTTTCCTATGGGTTTGTAACATACCCACTGCACTGCATGACTTCACCTCCTCACCATGTGCTTCACCCCAATACCTGCAGCTGCAGTTCCCCTGGTCTTCAGTGCTCCCTTGCCTCAAAGCAATCTCCTGTGCTCTCCCCTCAATAGTATTTCCTCCTCCCCTCATGCTTCCTTAACTGGCAGCTGGGCTGGAGGCAGTATGCATTGCTCTTAAATTTAACAAAATCTTAAATCCCTGCTGTGGCCTTTCTTGCATTGATAATTCACAAATTTTACCTTTGTTCTTGAGAATGCAGCTGATAAAATGTAAGGGTAATCTTAAGACCTATTTAGTTGGGAAAAAAAATTGAGATGTTCGAAGGCTGAATTCAGCCTGAAATTTTGCAGCTTGACACCAGATTTTATATCTATTGGACTGTAGGATCTCAGTGGCTTTTAAAAATCTCTAGTCCTTAAAATGCAGAGAGGCCCTTGACTAACTCCTGATTAACTCTCACCAACTTAGGAGGGAAGTGAAGAGTTATTCTTTGTATCAATTACGTATTTATTGATGGGCACTTCAAGTTTTACCACTTCTTTGGTAACTTGTTTCCTTTGCTACATAATGGACTAGGAAAGTTCTTTTAATATGCCTGTGTTGGATAATATGAGTGGTGCACTTTTGCGGTTTTGTGACCATAAGGATTTGCAAAATGCTCATTTGCAAGGTGACGGAGTGCTAAGATGAATCTGGACAGTCTTCCCATACAATGTGCTTTTAGCTGCAGTAGCACTTCACAGTGAATCTATCATGAAAGGTACGGCACTGGCAGCATTTGCTGTTGTTTCAGTGCACTACAGCTGCATTTCTCTTTCTCCCTGGTTTTGCTTTATGCTCTGTGACAGTTGAGTCACTTGGTGAGTGTCGATGAGCTCTGCTTTTTTTTTGTGACTTTTCAAATAGCTTGAGTGATGAAAAGAGCTGGAATGAAATGGGACATTGGCCCTCGTTTTGCTGCTTTGCTGATTTCCTGCAGATTTTTTTCAATGGAATTTCAATATGAAACAGATTATAGTGTGGTAATCTGAATAGGTTTGAAAAGTAGTATGACATTTACCACAAATTACTTGTGAGGAATAAAGACTGAACTGGGTTTATGACTGTTTGGGTTGTAGAGGAATCAAGCTTTGATCAATAATCTTGAAGTACACAAAATTGCTGCTGACGTCTTTAGTGGATGTACATACTGAGGAAGACAAGGCAGTCGTCCAGATGAGTATGCTCATCTGGACAAGCTGAGCCAATCCAAAAAAACCCTAAAGTAGTTTCTGCTTTAAACGGTGATCTCTGATTGACTGTGTCAGAATGGGGTTACAGTGTCCCAGCAAGCGGTGACTGGTATTTTTTTGAAGGGTAATAGTGAAAACGCAACTTGAGAGAGGCTTTGACAAAATGAGCTCATACGCTCTGAGAACACGTAAGTAGGGCAGTAACCATCAGGAGCACACGACAACTTACAGTGTGCGTGTCACTGGTGGAACTGGTACTAGGGTACTGAGTCAGTCCTCCTCATCTCCTTCGAAAAGGAAGTTGTAAAAGGTATCAGCAAATCAGACAGACACCAGAATGATACTGGGCCTGAGTAATGAATGTGTCTTATACAATAAACATAAAAACCTCATCGGGTTCATTTTATCAGAAAGGAATTTGAGGGAGAGCTTGATTACAGCGTACAAATTCCTCCACAGAGAGGAGACAGGGAGTGCTAAAGGGTTTTTTTAATTTAGTGGAAAATAAGTAATAGTCAGAAACAGAAACCAAATAAAGTCGAAGTAGAAATAAGATACTCGATTTAAAGTGAGAAAGGATGAATGAGCGAGGGAGGTCGTGCAGTCTCTATCCCTTCATTTCTTCCAGTCAACACTGAATGCTTTTCAAAAAGGTGCATTTTCATAAGACATTAGTAAAAAAAAAGGTGTGATATATAGGATGCTATACAGTCTCAGGCCTGGTGTCCTGTGAAATAATAAAATGACCAGATCACTTTGGCTGAAGACACTAATATAGCTGTTAATCCATAAGAAGCCTGTATGTAAGTACAGTTAAGGTACCTGTTTTACACACTGACCTATTTCAGTGCTGAAGTACTTCAGTGGTTAAGCTCATGGTGAGAATTAGTCGCAAACTGATTTAAGTGTAACAATTTCTGTTTGTCTTTTAAGCGTCTTACCATCTCACACCACTTTTATTTGTAGAGCAGCATTACTAATTAGTATACACATGATACTGACAACACTGGTAGGCAAACAGTGCTGAAGAGCCAAGAGAGGAAGGATAAAATACTGTTTTATTTGCAGTTCACAGTAATTACTTGCTTTTCTTAAACTGAATGAATGGCAGTGGCCTTGTGGATGCAGAGCAAAGTGTGTGATGCCATTTTTCTAAAAGTTTATGGCTTTAGGAGTATCTCAGGATTGGAGAAGGGGAAGCAGGAGGGAGATGGGCTTTTCAAAAGCATAAGACAAAAACATTTCAAAAGGTATTTTAGGGTTAGATGATCACAGAATTAATACTGATGGTTGTTAGAGCAACTGCAAGAACTTTTTAAAATTTCACTATTTATTCTGAGTTCATTTTCTTCTGAAGGAGGCTTTCAGGAAAGGTTACAGGACTTTGAGGTGTAAACGGATAAAATTTACTGTACTGTTTTTAGGAGTGAGGAAGGCTGTTTGGTACCAGTGCAGAGACCAGAGTGATTTCTGAAATATAATTTAACTTTTTGTTATTGGTAGGGTTTTTTTGCTTAGCTGTATGGCCTTTTCCTTTCTTTAAAAGGAACTGCAAGGGAAGGTCAATTGAGGGAGTACAGCTGATGCCTGCTGGGAGGGGGACATAGCTTGGCATACAAAATACCTGGTCATTAGGACACTCCCCAGAAGGATCTCGGTGCTGTAATTAAAAGCAGTACTATATTTTTGTATGCAGCTTCAGTTCTGGTAAGTGCTAAGTGCCCTCAGTTTTAACTGTACTCAGATCTGAAAATGATCAGTCACGGGAGCAATTCATGGTCTTACATGTTCTGGACCCTGTACCTTGTTACTCTTTTAATGACATCTACTCCACGTCTTGACCTCTACCCCTTGCACACTGATCTCTACAAAAAGGACTAAAAGACTGTTCTATTTAATAGAAAGGGCATAGCAAGAAACACTACATGGGTCTGAAAGAAGAGAGCTGTCAGTAATACATGGGATTTGATTCAAGATCAGGCACAGTTCTCTAGTATTTTATTTTTTCTATTTCTTTCTTGCTCCAGGTGTTGTACTGTGTTAAGTGCCAAGTGAAGCAGCACGTCCTTGTTCTTATTTTTGCCATCCTAACCTTAAAGCTAAGTTTGGGTCAGGAATGAGAATAATCTTCTGTTTCCTTCCCTGTCATTAGTGGGGCTTTGAGCGCTGAATGGCTTTTCAGGAGTTATGCATTTCCTTTTGTTTTCCTCCCTGGCAGAGTGGAATAAGCTACAGGCTGGTGAATTTTATTTCACTGAAGCGTTCCTCTTAAAATAAAATGAAAGCTGTGCCACAAATCCAGCCTCAAGTATCCAGTCTGGGGAAAAGCCAACGTTTGATAATGCTCTTACGGGATCTGATGGGTTGTGTGGCAGTTCCCATTTGCTAGAGCCATCTTTGTGAGGGTAGCCTGACCTTCTGCAGACTTGGGAACGGAGAGGAGAACATCTTCAGTAAATGTGTATCACATGAGAGGAAGAAGTAAATGTATACCAGTTATTGTCACTGTTCAATTCATTTGAGGAAAAAACATGTTCTGATATCAAGCTCGGTGTTGCTAATTGTGAACTAGAAGTGTCACCCTTTTCAGTTTTCTTTGTTGAAGCATGTGCCCACTAAAAAATGAGCAAATGTTCCTTGTGAAGGGAACTTCTTAAACTCAGGATTTAGAAACTAAAACAGTGATTTCCTGTCTCTCTGTCAAAAGAAATAATTTTAATTATTTACAATTCTGTTCCCATTTCCTACCTTTGTTTTAAAAATGGTTGAACGAATTCTTAATTGAAATAAGTACAGATACAGATAATTTTTGAGCAGAGCTATACAACAGCCAGCATCTAATTTATAAAATGCAGACAGTGGGGCTGAGTTGCAGAAGGCTTTTGAGGGTTTTCTTTACATTAGGTACGTTAAATTCCTTTGGCATGTTTTAGAGGTCCTAATGTTAATAGGAACTTTGACTATGTAGCAACAGCAAAATATGTATCAAAGTTTTATATTGTGGATTGGAAATTAATTTTCCTGTGGTGATTTCACATAAATTAAAATTCTTGAGGGGCAAATTTTGCACTCTCCTGATATCAGTTTGATGTGTGTGTATTCATCCAGGGATTGAAATTGATCCCATGAGATCTTTCTATATCAGTATTCTCTTAATTCCTGTGGGCAATAGGATTTCAGTTTTAGACAACTGGAAGTGCAACCTTGCTCTGAGCTATGTAGATAAAGTCGTGCATATGCATGTATGTGTTGTGCATCTCCTTTGTGCATGGACACATTCAGGACCTCTTCATAATCTTGGATGAGAAATTCTTGACTTCAGAATAATTGCCCTTCCAAAAGTCTGAAAAATTTAGTTAGGCAATATTTTTATCTAGTATTTCTCTTTTATCTTCTCTTCCAGCACACAGTCACATAGAAGATTCTGTGCTGTAGAGGTAGAGGTAAAAATCCTCTCAAAACTTCCCCCTTGATGGACTACTTGCCATACTGTTCTGAAATGGCTTCTTCCCTGTGGTAGGAGTGGAGAGATGTAGCTGCCTTGGTGAGAAGGGAAGGGAGCAGGAGAGGGGGTTTATTCCATCCACCCTACACAGGACTTAAACACACCTGGAAGCATGTCTCTAGACTGGTAGTTAAAGTAGCCTAAATGACTAGCTGAGATTAGACACACAACTTCTAGATGGCTAAATTGAGACAAATCCCTAGAAATACTTCATTATGCTCCTTCTGTCCAGTCTTTGGACAGTCCAAGGCCTGACAGAGGGACCAAACCAGTTTGTCTCAGCAGTGTACCAGTAACTAGTGGGTGTGTGGCCAGATGTCCCAATGCGCGGGCATGTCTTAAGTGTGGTAGAGATTGGATCAGATTAATCTGTTTTAAATAAGTATAAATTACATGCCAGTCTGACCCATCATTTCTTTGGCAGATTGAGGCAGAAGAAGTAATGTTGATTTTATCTGCTTTGGAAAGAATATACCAAGCACTACATCCCGTGGTATCCCTGACTTACTCTTTGTGGCTTTTGACAGGCTTCCAGCCACTGGATTCTCTCTGCCAGTGCCACACCATCAAAAGCTATTAGCTGAAGTTTAGGGTGTTCTTACCTCTTCGTCCACCATCATGATACCACTTTACTAGCTTTGCACTCTGTATACCTATGTGCATTGGGTCTTGTTAATCAGCTTCTAAACTGCTTTTATTGGAGACTTTTAGCTGAGATGTTAAGACTGTGTTCAGCATGGTTGGCATTTCTGCTTGGATGTAGCGTGATAAATTTTGAACTCCAGATCTGATGAGTTTCACTATTTGAGAAATGTAATGTGTGTCAGTGAGCTGGACCTGCCTGTTTGGTTCGAAATCAGGAAAAAAGAGGACAAGACATGAAACTTCTTGCAGCTGTTCGTAGAGCCACTGCTGGGAGGTATGGAAGGTTCTTAGTGTGCTCAGGGAGCAATCCTGGCAGAAGCTAAGAAGCGTGCAGCTACTTACATAGCAGCTATTGCCAACACTGAAACGTGTTGCAGCTTTTTTTCCAGCCCATCCTCAATTGCTTATCGTGGCTGTCTTGCTGGAAGTAACTATTTTCTCAGATCTTCCCACAGATATGCTTGTTTAAGATGTTTCCTGACCTTGTTCCATCCAAAACAAGCTTGGTTAATTTATGCAGCCTAAAAAACATGGCTTTGTTTAACCCTACCTGCTACAGTTTTGGGAGCTGAGACATCTGGCAGGGTGGCTGTGCAAGGGAGCTGGGCAATAATCTTTTCACTGAATCATAGAAAAGTTGGAAGGAGCCTTTGGAGGTCTTGAATCAAGACCATTTCCAGTACTATATCTTGTGGCTATGGCTTTGTCCAGCTTAGAAAGCCTCCGAGAATAGATATTGTACCATCTCTCTGGGCAGCCTGTTCCACTGCTGCCCAGAATTTTGTTTACTTAATGTTTGTCCAATCTGAACCATCCAAGCTGTAGTTTGTGATGTTTGCCACTTGTTGCATTGTCTGTTGCTACCAAGGAGAGTTTGGGTCTGTCATCACTCCAGTTGCTTTTTAAGCAATTGTAGGCTGCTATTAGATTGCCTCTTGGTCTCTTCTTTGCCACACTAACAAAGCCCAGCTCCCTTAACCTCTCATTGTGGGTAATGTGCCTTCTGTATGGTGTTTGTATTATTCATGAAGAAAGCATGCTGTTGCTTCATATTCAGTTTGGAGTGTACCATGACCCCCAGGTCAATTCAGCAAGGGTGCTACACAACCAGTCGATTCCCAGCCTTCGGTAATGTATGGAGTTAGTCTGCCTCAGACACCGAACTTCGCACTTCTTGTTGAACGTGATGAAGTTTCTGTTGTCCCAGTCCTCAGCTTATCAAGGCCCTTCTGAACTGAATCTTTCAGGGAGAGATTAAGCTAAACAGTAATTTACTATTGTCCACAAAGTTGCTGAGGGGTCTGTCTTATCACTCAGGTAGTTGATGAAGATACTGAACAATATCAGCCTGCTATTGATATTGGGGTACTCTGTTCATTACCAGCTGCAAAGCAGTTGTAAACCATTGATTATCACCCTTCAGGACTGGCCGTCCAACCAATCAATTTTCAACTGACCTAAGAGTGTGCTTTTCTAGCCCTTACTTCCTCAACTCCCAAATGAGTATGGGAGGGTCACAGTGTCGAAAACTTTAATAAGTCAAGGTATATTGCATCCTCCTCTCTCTCTTCATCCGCAGCGGGTCATTTTGTTACAGCAAGCAGTCAGCTTGATCAAGCATGGTCTGCCTGTGTTGACTGTTCTTGATTGCTGCCTTCTCCTTTGTGTATCTGGAAGTGGACTCCAAGGAATATGTTCCCTGCCCTGTCCAGGGACTGAGACAAGGCTGACCAGCCTGTTGTTCTCTTGGTCTTCCTTCTTGCCTTTCTTAAAATAAGCATAATATCAGCATTTTTCCAGCTGCTGGGGACCAACCCTGATCGTGTGCGGTTTTTTCATACATAATGGCCATGCAATCACATCAGCCAACTCTTTTGGCACCCTTGGATGAATCCCATCCAGCCCCAGATATTTGAATAAATGTCTCTAGTTTTGCTGACAAGTCCCTAACCAGTTACTTCCCCACTGTCAACTGCCCGTCCCTTTCCCAAACTGTAGAGGTAGATGTGGAGGTCTGGAAGCAGCTTTTCTATATTGCCCGTCAGTGGGTTGTCTGCTCCGTTCGTCTCTGGACTTACATTTTCTCTGAACTTCCTTTTGCTGCTGGTGCTTGCAGAAGCCCTTCTTGTTTCCCTTTGCATAGCTGGCTAATTCAGCTGTAGCTGGCCTTTGACCTTCCTGATGTTAACCCCTAGTGACCGAGCAATGTGTTTATACTCCTTCTCTGTTGCCTTTTTAGCCAGCAGAACTGCTTCTTGGAGAGGATGTGTATCTGCAGCTTGGGTGTTCATTAAAGCACGGGGAAGCTGGAAGTGCACAGACGGTGTTCCTGTCACTCTCCCTCCAAGGCAGAGGAGTGCCTGCTGAAGATACCATCTTAATATTTACATCATTTCAGCCACCTGCTTTTGTACACATGTAGCAGGTCATGAGAAACTATTACTTTCCATGTCCCTGATGGCTATTTACAGTATGACTAATTTATCTCACCAAGCACGCTATTATAAATATGTATTATATTAGGATACTGGTGTAAATGGCCATGTTGTTCAGAAGAATTGCTCTGGTTCAGCGTAACACTTTTACAGTTATACTAGAGTGTTACTGCTTTTGAATTCAGTGCAGTTAGTGTCTCATAAAATTGAAATATAGGGAGTGAACCTGTCTACATTTTGTGTATTTTTTATTTCAGAGACCAAATAATGGCAGCTGTCTACATTCTACATTTTAAAGTTAAGAAAAAGCAATATGTAGATAAAAGTTTACCCATGGTTATTCCGTGTGGGTACTGATTTATGCTGCGGGACTGTTTATGTCCAAAGCACTCCGGAGTGAGTGGGTATGTTGTAGGTCTGATGGTGTCATGTGGGAAGGAACCTCCTTCAGCTTGGTTGTCCTGCTCTCAAACTCTTCCCCTGAGACAGTGTTGTTGGCCATTGTTGGAAATGGTGTGTTGGGTGAGATGGGCATTTGGTCTTCCCTTGGTATTGCCACTTTTTTGTTACTACAACTCTTATATCTTGCTACTTTTAACTTTCTCTTACATATATTTAGTTCAAGTTAATGTGTTTTATAGTACCTTTTATTAGTAACTACAATTTGTCAATAGGATGGATTAAAAAAAAAACGTTGTGAAAGCTTTTTCAAGTCAAACTTTCGGCACATCTGTTTGGTTTTTAATGCCTTAATGGCAGCACAAATGTCCACTATTTCATTAATTGTATTTCTTATTCAAGCTGAAATGGCTTATTCTTGGGTTAGCTGCTAGTACCAGAGAGTAACAAAAGAGCAGTTGACTTTGACCTTAATTCAGTTTACTCAGTGAGACATCAGTGTGCAAGGTCTGCTGCACAATTGTATTTCAGAATTATGTTTCTTTTAAGAAGGCATCTCAAAGGTCACAAGAGACACTTCTTGAAAGATTTTCAATAACAGCTTGTTTGCAAGATGAAATTCCAAATCAGTAAATGAATAATGAATAGAGCTGGAATTGGATATATAACAATAACTTTTATAAGTGGGTAAGGTAGACATGTCCTTGTCCAGTCTGAACAGGAAAAGAAAAGTACACGACTTGAAATCAGGAGACACACCTGAACTGCACAGCTATTTGAGATTTGTTTTTTTCCTGGATAATTCTGTCTGTCTCACCATTCTTGGATTTTTCTTCTTTTGTTTGTTGGTAACTTTTGTCTCAGTAATTTAGCTACTTCCTGCACTTATCTGCTCCTTCATGGAGTTAGGGAGTACTTTTTTATTCATGAGGAACTAAATCAATCATCACTTTCTCATGTCATCTTGCATTGCATCAGCTTCCTTTTTCAGATGAAATGGGTAGGTGTAGTTCTCTGTGGAGTCTAGCAGTGCTGTTTGCTGGCTTGTTTTTGGGTGGTAGTTGCTCAATAGTAGCTTAAACATTTAAACATCACAATTTATGTTTGTCCATGCCAGTGCAAGGTTTGGTGTTTAAGCACCGTTGAGGTAAACGGGCATTTTTACTGCAGTGATGTTGTACCATTATCCCTGCAGTCATAATTGTAAAGATTTGCATTTTCAGTGGAGCTGGGTAAAGATTAAGAGCATAAGTAGGAGAGAGGTGGGTTGTAGAGATACTACTGAGAGCATAATTTGTCCTGCCAGCATCCTGTAATTGCTAATGATGCCTTAGAAGAAGTAAAAGAACTTGGGATTTTTGTTTTCAAGATTGCCAATTAATTTGTTTACTGTGGGGGTTGAAGGAATATTTTATGGAGTATGAGAGCTGCCACGTGGCAAAAAAGCCCATATCATTTAAAGTTTACTTTTCAGTCTGGAGCTGCATTCAGGTTTGACTAGAATTGAAATTCTATTGAAACAGAAAAACTGAGACTTTCTCCAGTGCACTGTATGGTCTGTTCCACTCTGATTTAGTTCCCTGATGGTGTAAGACTCTGCTACCGAAGTTAATACATTAATATTCATTGGGTAGATCAGTATTGCACTGTTGGAGCCAATAAATTTTGGTTTAGCTTAAAATCAGAGATGATATTTTATACATTATGTTAGCATACAATTTTTATTAGCATATCAGACTGTGAGAGAGTGATGCATTGCAGTAAAAAGCCAAGTATTTCAAGTTAATTGCTATTCCATTAAGTAGAAGTGGTGGTTTCAGCTTAAAAGAGTGTAGAGAAATGTTTGGCTAATGAAAAGAGTGCTCAGAGTGATAATAACCATTTGATGTAGTGAAGATGCCGGCTGAAAATACTCACCTCAGCGGTCAGAACTGAAGGCCCTCAGATGCAGGTGGTGAGATGGGACTAGTCCAGCCTGCAGAAGCACTTAATGGGATGCCCAAGAGGCAGCGATGTCCACCCAAGGCCCCATTGTGCTACTAAAAATAAAGAAAGAAATAAACAGCCGCCAAGATAAACATCCAGCAGCAGGTTTGTCTGACTTGACCTGCTCTTTTTGTCTGGAGCAAGTAGTGCAAGAGACCAGAAACCACATTAAAGTGCTCAGAGGGTAGCTGGTAGGTGCAGGTGTGATCCAGTAAATTGTTCTGCACCATGCTGCCGCTGCTGGGAATGCGCACTGCCGGCACGCTGCCAGCCTGCACGGACAAGCGGCTTTTCTCACAGGGGCCATGGCGAGGGCAGGGAATCAAGGCAGGCTGTGTTCTTATTTGCTTTCCTTCTCTCCTGGTCAGCCTCCTGTGGTGCTTTGGGCAGGTGTGGAGCCATCACTTTTTGGGATGTGCTACCAGGTGTGAGCACAGCCACTCAAGCTCCTTCTTGATTTCCTTCCACATCCACACCCTACAGCTTCTTGCTTCCTCTGCCATGGAATCACGGGGGTTGCAGCTGAAATCAGAGTGGAGGGAGGGAATTCAGCTCCTGCTACCTGCTACGGAGATCTCCGTTTGGAAATGTTGAAGGAAAGCTCCTGAGAGTCATTTCAGCTCACAATGCAACAGCAGTTTTCTTCCCTGTACCCCTCTTCAACCATGCTCTCAACAGCTACCATTGATTTCTGTGCCCCAGCTGGAGCACTGCAGCACTACAGGGCTATTTTTGTTGGGTTAGAAATATTTACTGCACTGAATTTTGCATTGAAGATTGGATTTGTTTACTTCTGTCTCCCTCTCTTACTACCCTGCCCCTACTTTGTGCCAGTGTGGAGAGCCGCTTGGTTTTGAAACATGCTCTGTTGCTTGAGGTAGAAGACGTATTTGTGGCTCTTTTTACCATGACGTCTCAGGGCCAGATTTGAACTGGGACTCTACTGCTGCACGAGAAACCTTGCACCTTGGGGCAAGGTGGCTCCATCCCCAGGAAAGCTCAGAGAGGCTGGGAGAAAGCCTGTGCTGTTTTTCTCTCTCTTATAGGGATGGAGAGTAACACAGGGAGTATTTGGAAGAGTTGGGAATTAAACTCAATATCTGAAGTTTCAGTACTGTCCTTCAATTGCAAACCCATCCTTTGTCATTCCTAAATATCAGGGTGTTATATCGTGATAACATCCCTGAGCTGTGTCACTGGTTTGTCTTTTCTCTAGCTGGACCTGTGAAACACTGAATAAAAAATCAGTAAAACCACAGAATTTGTTTTGGAAGTCAGTGCGAAGAGGGAAGAAAATGTACCAAACATTCCATATACTCTTTTATGAAAAATCAACTGGAACCTGAAGTGACAAAAAGAGTTGTGGTGTGTGTGTGAGATGGAGTACCCAGACCATACTTGTAAAAATAAAGACTGATTCTTAGTAAGTATATAATGTAGAGATATCTACATCTATATATGCTGGTAAATGTATATGAGCATATTCAGAGAAAAGATGGACCTTGCTGAATTCTTTCAGATAATTTAGGATATAGCCACTGGGACTCATCCATTTTAAAATCTGATTGTGTAGTGCTGGTCCTTCTTTGGTCAGGGCTGCTGTGTTTCATTTTTGTTATAGGTAAAGATACAAGTTTCAGTTCTGAAATAAGGTTATCTTCACAATATTTATGGATGAAGGAATTGGATTTAAACAGGCTTTGAATTAAAAAGTGTTTGATACTGCTTCTAGCCTGGGATTTTGGTAGTTTTTTAGCTTAGCTTTTAAAGAGGTTTTTAAAAATCTTTTTTTTTTTTTCATCAGGTTAGATATTTATTTCAGTGATCAGCAGAGTCTGTGTTCATCCAGTACCTCTGTAGTTCTGTAGGTCATTTTAATCTTTACTACTTCAGCGGTTCATGTAAATTTTGCCATAGGAGAATACTTCTCTCGATCTGGACATGGGTGCAAAAATCAAGCGCCCTTTTAGTGGCAAGAGTTCTGGACTGTAAGGGATAAATCAGAGAGTCCCTGGCTTTGGCTACTCTTCTGTAGGGTATGAGTAAAATTATTGTAATTGATAAACTTAAATTCTTGATACTTCAGTGTTAGTAGAGTACATTGCAGTCATTGGTACTGAGCTTACTGAGAGGAGCCTAAGAACCATCTGCTGTTAACACCATGGCCACTGGGATTTCTGAGCTCACAATGCTTGTATATGATTCTGGACAGCTCTTTGACTGAAATAAATCACTCCCACCTTACTGAAATCAGCAGAGCAAGGGTAAGTTTTGTAAGTCAAAGTTTGGCACTCTCTGATACTGAAATTTTTACTGAGTTGGAATATCATGGGGATTTTACTCAGTTGTAGATTGCATTCATTTTTTACCTCGTAGATGATGTGCCGTTAGTACTGGTTATGCTACTGTGTTCCCACTTATATTCATTTTTTGATAAATTTAAAGCTAATACGTATTTTGCAGCACCTTTGAAGTAAACCATGTGAGTATTCGTCAGCTATTGTACAGCAGACAATACGGATAGTGATTTAGATGCAGAACAAGTGGTGCAGGAATGTAGTACACCAGTCTAGGATATGCAAGAAGCAGCATGCATGCTAGGCTAACACTTCTGTAGAGCAGCAGGAGCAGTCGGGGCACAGCTCTGAAATCCTGGTTGGAACTGGTGCAAAAAGACACCTGTGCTTTAAAGGACATTGCAACTTGAAGTTGAATCTGTTTTAAGAGAAATCATAAGAGCTGCAAAGGCTTTCTTCAGAGCTGGCATCAGACCACTTTGGCACCTAATCAGTCGTCTCTTCCATTGTTATAAAACCATTGGAGCATTTTCAAGTGAGTGTTTTGAGATTAGCATTTGTGTAAGGCTCCCCTGCTATATTAAAAGTGCCTGCAGTACATTTCCTGGGGAGGTGTGATTTGCAGCTCATGAAGCACCACCTCACGTTGATTTTTCGTTAGTGCTTTTGCACACGACCACTGGCTCGTTAGATGGAAGCTCACATTTCACAGCTCCTTTTAGCCAACGGTTATGTCATTGTAAATTGTCTGCGGCAGAACTTGGCGTTCTCCTGAATTTCACTGTCTAATGGCCTCGTGGACCTCATCAGATATACATGACTGCTCTCAAATCTGGCCTCCTCACTCCGGTGGGGACTGAGTTTTGGACCCTAATGAGTGAGAAGCTGGGAGGAAATGTGGTTTTTCTAGACAATAAATTAGTTTCAGAAAAGAAGCATTTCTCTATTGAAAATGTTTACCATTTGGGGACTCTGGACCAGACTTTGCACAGCAGTCGTGTAAGTAAATTGACTGGCATCAGATAAAGTGATGCACTGAAATCAAACTGCCGAGCAGTAGGGTGTAGGCATGTCTTTGAAAACACAAAAGGGAAGTCAGGTGCTGTTCTGTGGTGCAGCTTAAGCAGGGAAAGGAGAGCTGCAGTTTGCTTTTGAATAATTCACTCTTCAGCAGAAATAAGTTATTACAAAACCTTGATCCAGAATAATTTTATTATTTATGTGATGTGTCACTTCAATAAAAATGTAACATAAATGTGTTGAGGTTGTTTTTTCTCATGCTCTCGGAAGGAACTAAATCTCCACCATTTTTCTTAACATTTATAAGCAAAGCTTCCTAATGTAATAATAAATCAGCTGAAGTTATCCCTAGGGTGTTTCTGTGATGCTCCATGGTTCTTAAATTTTTTTGGTTTTAACATCATCTTCTGTTTTCTAGCTATCTTTGTGTTGCATTCAGATGAAACTGTTCTCTTAATAGTTAGGGGAGGATGCTGTGACTGGTTCTTAGGACTCTGACATGGATGGTCCTCCTGTTACCCTTTTGCTTTTCCATCCCTTTTCCTTTTATTTGTTGGATCCTTGCCGCACACTATAATCACAAGCACTTTTAGGTCAGCAACTGCGGTGTTTCATTTTTAAACTGTACTTGTTAGCAGTTGGACATAACACCAAACCTGGTTTTGGGTTCCAAATGCTGCCATAATGGGAATATTTAATGATAATAAAATGTTTTGCTTCTGTCTCATTCGGAGTTCCACCTAATCTGACTAAGCAATCAGCAGTTAGTAGGCAGACCTAAATGTAATATTATTACTCTATAAAACCATTTAAATTTGAATAGCCTTTATTTAAGATGCATAAGCATTTTTCCAACAGTTGGTCTGTTAGGCAAAGTATAGGCTGTAAAAGAAGCATTTATTGCTTGCTTGTAAAAATAAAATACAATATTGGTAAGTGAGCTGGAAGCTTGCAGATATTCCAAAAAGATGACAAGGTAAGATAAGCAGTAGAGCTAAGCCGAAATTGCTCTGGAGGTCTTTCTGAATAGCTGTCAGTTTTATGTTCCGCTAACACAATAATGGGCACTCCCGGGAGGTGGGAGTCTCATGGGATAATTATTCCTCTGAGGTTTAGATTGGTTTTTGCTATGCCTTTTCCACAGATGGGTAAGACTGCCTTATAATTATTCTCCTCCTCTTTCAGTAGATTTTTCTGGTATAGAAATTAATAGAATTAATTTTGTATACATGCACTGTACTCACATTACCTAGCATGTTAATGAATTTCAAGCAATATTGAATGCTATCAGATGGCAATAGTAAGTGGTCTGGTTAGCTTTTATCTTACAAATTGGATTTAAGTCTCACTGTGCTTGCCTTTTGAGATGTATTTCTTTTTAATATTTGGGTGTATTTTCTGTTGTCATAAGCAGGCATATTTAATCTGTCAGCCTAGTTTGCCTTTAACTATCCTTGAAAATAACAAGCACAAGAAGTAAAAGTTTAAAATAAATTTATATTTTATAATGGTAGAATATTTTTATAGTTCCTGGTGCATGAACTCTGCAAGCATCAAATAATGTTGATGAAATGAAGCAAAAACTCGGCAAAAGTTCAGCTTCATTTGGGGTGGCTCATAGGGCAGCCCACTGTCTCAGTCATTAGCCACCAACGTTTGGTGTTGCCAGTAAACCCACAGACAAACAGCAACCTCAGCCTCTGAATTCTCAAGGAAATCTATATTTTGGGAGGTTTAGCTACTAGGATGATCTGGCAAGCTCTGACAAACTTTTCTGTATGATATAACAAACATATAAGAAAAGCAAGAAAATCTTTTAAAAAAGTGTTTCACATTGATTGATGTATTTACAATATGAAATACCCATCCTAGCTCGGGTGATGTTAGAGATGAGAGCATTAGCTCATCTTTTTACCCAGCTTTCCTGTCTCCCAAGATGGGAGCTGAACTGCAGAGCGGTGGTTGCTACTAAGACTTGCAGTTCTTGCTTGGCACCAACCCCTCCTCTTAGCTTAAAAAAAAATGCATCATATCGCTTTGGAGATTTGCCAAATCTTCCCAAAGGAAAGGCTTGAATTTGTTTTGTTCTCCCCTCTCTGTGCTCCAGAGCAACATTAGTCTAACTATGCTGACAGTTTGCAGTCTTCGAGCATGTAGACACACGTTCGTTCTTTGGGAGTCAAAAAATACTTGAACGTGAACCTCATTTTGTTAGATGAAGACTGGTAACGTTATCAGAAGAACAAAGCTCTCCTTAGTTTCATAACTAGGAAGCAATTGATGGAAAGCATCTTTTTGCGTCCATAGCTATTGAAATTCTGACTCATACGCTGTTTAGAGGCGAGCCTGTGCTGGGTCATAAAGATCAGCTGCTGATTTTGGCCCACAGAAAAAAAAAATAGGATATTTGATGTCTAAACTTTATCATTTGGAGTAGAAATCACAGTCGAAAGTGTACTTGCTTACTGATACTGTGTTGAGTATTGGTTATTATTTAACTGCTGGAAGCTTATAGCAAATGGATTTGCTAAGCTTTTGATGAATATTGCTTCTTCTCCCTGCTCCTCTGCCATGAAATATAGTAAATATGATTGTGCCAAAACCGTAGCCTTATCCATAATTAATTGACCTTACACAAAGTGTTTTAGTGGAATGAGTTAGAGGGTTTGTTCAAAATTGTGGCACCTGTTTGTATCTTTAAAAATAGCTCCAAGGAAGAGGATTTTTTTTTCTTACTGTACTGATTTTATGATTAAAGATCTGATGGATGAGCTTTTAAGTACTGGCTTGACTGTCTTCTGAGTGTATCTGCAAGATAAGTGGGGTATAGTGGGGTAAGAAACAAATTTTCTTTGTGACTTCTACAAGGGTGAAAACCAATTCCAGAAAAGTTATTGAGAAAAATCATGCTTTCTACTTCCTTTGTAATTTATTTGTGTAAAAATAACTGGCCTATCTCTGATTATAAAATCCATTTTTACAGTAGGAATTACTGCTTTCACTGTACTTGATTTACTTGTCACATACAAAGAAGCTTCATGTGTTCTAAGACACTTAAATACAGTATTCTTGTGTTACATGCATCTTTAAAATTTGCAAAGTAGGAAATCAGGGTATTAGCCAGGCTGCAGTCACATTTTCCTTTATATACCCCGGGTGGATAAATTCTGTCCTCCCACTCAGTGCTACTGGAGACTTGTATATCTCTCCTATGAGCACTGGTTTGGATGCGTTTTAATTTGACGGTTAAAATGTTACAGAGACGTGCAGTGTGCCTCATATGACATGCCATTAACCACAGTGTTTATCTAGGGAAAATGCAGTCAACGTTGCAAGTTGCAAAGCTGCAAAGCAAAATTGTCACTCCTGCCCAGGCATGGGGATATTTTGCACGGCTCTGTTGGTTAGTTTGCTAAAACTTGTGGAAGACCTAAGTGTATTTTAAATTTTGTAGTGTTTTATACAAGGCGTTTTGCAACTATATGATACTGTAAGAACTCATTATCAACTGTAGAAGTGCCAGGCTGTACTAAAAAGCTCCTGGAAGAATTACAGACTTCCAGAAGGCAATTAAAATTCCTCCTGAGTAAGAAAACAATACACAAACCATATTCTTCTGAGAGGAAATAGTCCATGATGGTTTTCTAGCGATTTTAAATATTGGTAGTTACTCTTTTATTGCTAAGATTGCAGGAAGGAAAGTGTAGTTACATAGACCTTTCTAAGACATAAGAATCTTGTCAGCGTAAAGTTATTGTTATGGAACCTCATTTTAGGAAGATAAACATTTCTCTGTTATTTAGAGGCAAATTAATAACTGTAGGAACAGCAATACTAAGGGAGCAGTTAAATGGTGGGTGGCGATATAATAGAAAAGACTGTGAAGTGTTTGTCCATTTGTACAACGTATTTGAAGAGAAGGTAGATGCCTTATTAATATCTGATGTTGATTAATACAAACTATTTTTTTAAAAAAAGATAGGTTGAAGGTCCAGAAACTAACTTTGCATAAAATTTCAGTTGGCCTTGAACGTAATTGACACACTTAGATCCAGCAAAGACTGTAATTAAAAGTCCACCTAAAGACTGTAATTAAAAGCAAAATGTCGTGGTTTTGTAACAGAGAAAGTACACAGGTACAGTATTGCCTGTTACCCTAGGAGCCCTGATTATTCAGTTTTATCAGAGAGCTGTGGGAATGATTAATAATGCTTTGCAGGTGGGTGGTGTTTTTCCTTTTTTTCATGCTTTAATGTATAGAAGCAAATATTGCAGCAAATACTACAGGACCTGTAAAGGAAGTCAAAGAAGGGTCTACTTATTTGCTAACCTTTTATTCTTCTGCAGGTCATTATGCATGCTCTGCATGGCAGAGTAGTTCTCATCTCTGATGTCCGAGCCCTGACATTGTGTTTAGGCTGCAGAGTTCAGTAAAGTCCCTAGCATATAAGTAGCTCCTAAGTACATCTCAGCCCCCCCGGGTACAACTAGTTTTGTGATCTTTGTAAGTTACCACCGTCAATTCTCTAAATCAGATGGCTTTCCTGAGCGGTACAAGTTACTAGGCTTCCACTTGATTCTGAGTCTGCAGTTTCCGCCTTCAAAAATACTTACATGTCTCTATCCGGAGAAGGGCAAATGCAGGCCTAGATGGGGAAGACCAAGATGATCTTTGAAAAGCTGTTGAATAGCCTCCGCAGGGACGAGGACCACCTCATACCCTTGAACAGTCAAAAGCAAACACCTGTGCCCTTGGTTAGAGAGATGATAAAATGACACATGTCAAAAATAACAGTTACCAAAAGCAATGATTTGGATTTTGCGAAAGGTTAATAAGTTTTCAGGGAATGTGCTGGCTCCTTTGACAAGCCAGATAAACGGGCATCATGTCAATGTATGAGTGCATTTCTGGAATGGGGAATGTGCTGACACTACTTCAACATAAATGCTCTAATTGAAATACTTCACAGTGACCCTTTAATGCCATTTTTTGGCATTATTGCCGTTATTTCAGTCACATGCTTTCTCATACATGAGAGTATGCCTGGATATACAATGCCTGGACTGCTTTGCTCTGTCTAGGGATCATTGGCTGGAGGGTTGGGTTTTTTTTTTTTTCAGGATGCAGTAAGTAGATGACTGGCAATGCGTTGTCACACTCTGCACAGTGATAAAATTCTTTCAGCAGAACTATTCTTATATATGCCAATTGATTATCTGGTCTTGATTTTTAGCCAGGAACTAACTGGTCATTAGTTAGAAGCTAAAGTATATCTGTGTAAGACAGGAGGTCTGCTAATGTGATGTGATTTAACTTATGTCATGTGTTTATTCCTACCAAAGAAATGTCAATCTCTCAGTCAGGCAGAGCCCTGGTTGTGCCATTTTAATGTCTTGATACCTCTGGTTTATAGATTACAAACATGAAAATGTGAAAATAACTGTGTTACATTTTAATTACACTGGCATTAGTGTTAAAATAGAGAATGGTAACAAGCATTGGGGCGTAATTTTTAGTGACCGGATTAAATTTAATGGAAGCCATTAACTCAAACAGATTTTTGGCAATTGAGCATGAAGGAGATATTTTGTGATTTTTTTTTCATTTTCTACCTTTCTAGTTTTGAGACACAAACCTTTAGTGGCTTACATGAGGAAATTCTTCATTGTTGCTCTGTGAACAAAATATTTCAAAGCACCTAAATCACGGGGGCTCTTAAATGCCATCCAAGGTCAAATAGATTCAGTGTGATTCAGCAATAGGAAGGACCCACCTGCCTAAGATTAGGCAGTGAGAATACCCCTCTGCACTCTTAAATCTTACAGATTTCCAGGAAATATTTAAAGCATTGGGAATATTTGCATCAGCTTACTTAGACCCCTGTTGGGTTCTTGGATTTGCTCTCTGGGAGAGCCTGTTTAATTTTATTTTTTGGGCCCCGTGCAGTAGCCCTAAGGAAGGCTAGTCTCCTAAAGAGACTTCTAAAACTAGAGTTGTACAAATGCCCTTCCCTTTTACACATCTCCTGCTGCTATTGAGAACCCTGCTTATTCCTTCTCTCCATTTCCAAATTTTGAATGGTATTTTCAACGCTTTTAATTCTCTTTAAATCTGTGCAGAATAGAAAGGCAGATTTTTTAATTAAATGGGATATTGCTCCAATTGGATGGTCATAGCCGGCTGAACACCCCTCACCAACTGCAGAACATGGCTCCTTAAGCTTTTGTTCTATGAGTTTAGCTGTGGAGTCAAATAATTCAAAGCTCCTGTGATCTATTGCAGTAGGTCCCTAATAATTCACTTATTTCACAGTCATATTTTATTTGATAACTCTTCTAAATTATTACATTTCCCTATTTGCACGATCTTTCATCTGCATTTTAGTAAAACAGACATGTGCATTAAACAAAATTATCCATGGACTGACCACCTGTCTCTTAGTGGAAAGGTACTGTTTTGAAATCTGACGCAAAAGCAGGAGAGAGCACAATTTGGAAAGACTCTGATTCACAGAATGGACTAAATGAGCTACCTTTATAGCAGTGGCTTCTAATAGCAAGTTTATGGTAGGCAAAAGCAAAAGATATAAAATAGCTGTAAATCTATATTGTGCTTATTAAAAGCTTACTGTTGCAGTCTAATTGCTGTGTAAGAGAGAGCTCCACCCCTTTTGGGAGCATTTTTTGACATTTTAAATTACACACTATTGCTGAATTTCTTTTAAAAAGAGAGTAGCGCAGTGGGAAGCACCCATCATCTGAATTAATACACCAATTATAAACTATGTTGCAAATAAACAATTTGATCATTTCTTTTTCTGTGCCTTACGCTGAAAGTTGAAGTGTCTCATTAAAACAAAAGCTGAAGTCTCATTCCATGCTTTAGCTGTCCATGTACCAATGACGAGAAAGTTCAGCAATAAAGCTGGCAACTACTGGCTCCTCCATTGGCAACTGTGTGTTCCGAATGAAGCATTAAACGGAGCTTTTGACGCGCTGAAATGTTTCAACAGCTACATCACTAATTATTAACTGCAGGAGAATTAATTTTGCTCTTCAGAGGAACGGTGACTTTTCAGGAGGCGCTCATTTGACAGTATGATTATCTGCAACTAAAAAAATAAGAATGTTCTTTCTCAAAGTGTAGTCAGACATGGCTGCAAGGACAGTTACTGGATGCAGTAGAATTAATCATAACACCCAAAGGTATATGGCAAATGACAATCAAACATAGAAAAAAGTGCCTATTTAAAATAGTTTGCAAAATGACTGCAATGTGAGGTAGTTGTGTATGCATGTGTATTAATTGGTGAGAGGGCAAAATAAATGAAAATAGTCCTTCACCATCCACAAGATTAGCTGTCAGGGGTTCAGATAAGATGAAGATGAGCTTCTGTAATAAGTTTTAAGCACAAAGTGGAAATTAAATAATGCAGTGACGTTTTAAGTGTTGAAAAAAACCTGACCTTATCAAAGCGGCCCCCTTAGTACGCTTTCACTTCAGTCTCCAGCCACCAATATATGCTGAGGACCGCCCGGCTGGAAAGCAGCTTGGCAGAAAAGGACCTGGGGGTCCTGGTGGACACCAAGCTGAAAATGAGCCAGCGATGTACCCTTCCCTTGAAGAAGGCTGATGGTATCCTGGGCTGTATTAGGAGGAGCGTTGCCAGCAGGCTGAGGAGGTGATCCTTCCCCTCTGCTCAGCACTGGTGAGGCCGCACCTGGCGTACTGTGCTCAGTTCTGGGCTCCCCAGGACAAGAGACATGGACATACTGGAGAGAGTCCTACGAAGGGCCACGAAGGTGATCCAAGGATTGGAGCTGGAGAGGTGGGCCGGTGTGAACCTCATGAGGTTCAACGAGGCCAAGTGCAAGGTCCTGCACCTGGGATGGGGCAACCCCCAAAATCAATACAGGCTGGGGGCTGAAGGGATTGAGAGCAGCTCTGCGGAGAAGGACCTGGGGGTACTGGTGGATGAAAGGCTGGACATGAGCCAACAATGCGCGCTTGCAGCCCAGAAAGCCAACCGTATCCTGGGCTGCATCAAAAGCAGCGTGGCCAGCAGGTCGAGGGAGGGGATTCTGCCCCTCTACTCTGCTCTGGTGAGACCCCACCTGGAGCACTGCGTCCAGCTCTGGGGCCCTCAGCACAAGGACATGGACCTGCTGGAGCGGGTCCAGAGGAGGGCCACCAAAATGATCCGAGGGCTGGAGCACCTCTCCTACGAGGCCAGGCTGAGAGAGTTGGGGTTGTTCAGCCTGGAGAAGAGAAGGCTGCGGGGAGAACTTATTGCGGCCTTCCAGTACTTAAAGGGGGCCTACAGGAAAGATGGGGAGAATCTTTTTAGCAAGGCCTGTTGTGGCAGGACAAGGAGTAATGGTATTAAACTAAAGGAAGATAGATTTAGACTGGGTATAAGAAAGAAATTTTTTACAGTGAGGGTGGTGAAGCACTGGAACAGGTTGCCCAGAGAGGTGGTGGAGGCCCCATCCCTGGCAACATTCCAGGTCAGGTTGGACGGGGCTCTGAGCAACCTGATCTGGTTAAAGCTGTCCCTGCTCACTGCAGGGGGGTTGGGCTAGATGACCTCTAAAGGTCCCTTCCAACCCAAAGCATTCTATGATTCTATGATTATAGTCAATTGTCTAATATAATTCCGGCTGTATGGAGAAAAATATGTGCCTAAAGAGTACAAACACTGTTCATCTTTCACATAGTCTTTTACTCAACAGTTATATGTTATTGTTATAGATATAATTACATATATAAAAATAAGAAAAATGTATTTAATAATGTACGCTAACTTAATGTTTTGGAAACAAAGCTATAAATATGAAAGTGTATATGGTAAAAGTGAAAAATCTCTGTAAAGGAAATAGACAAAAGGCATTAAAATACTAGTAATTATTAGTCTTTGTCCTGAAAATAACAATAGAGGATGAAAAAATTAGTAACTAGACTTGTTCATCCGGTGAGTCATTTATCTGCACACTGCCAGTAAGCCAGTGGCTTCCAAATGGGCTCTTCCTCACACACGTGTCTTTTCTTGCACATGCAGGTCATAGTTTTAAAATTAGTTGTTACTGGCCAGGAAGTCTGAACTTCGGACAGTGGTGGCAGAAAATCCAGGCTGAGGCAGTTCTTCCAAGGTGAACTGCAGAATATTTTTTATAATCCTTTTGTAAGGACAAAGGCAAAAAAAAAATCTTTTCTCCTCTTTCATAGTGGCTATGGAGAAATTAGCAAAGAATGATGGTCCCCCTTTGGTAGCTGTCTTGCTACTACTCTGCATAACTCTTTGCCACCATAGGAATCATTAAGACTTTTTAGGATATCTAGATCTGGTATGGATATTTGTTACTGTTCCCCTTATAATTAGAAATGCCACTTATAAGTCAGAAATATTTGATTCATGTGACATAATTTGTGATCTTTCCTGCAAAAACAGAGTTTCCTCTTCTCAGTGCATTACGAGTCTTGGTAGTCAGAAGAATCAAAGTTTTAGCTTAATCTTATTAGACCTGCTTTAGCTAGGTCAGACCCAGTGCTGGTAGCACAAGCCCACAAGCTTTGGCATTACATCATCATCTTCATAAAGAACAAGGAAGTAGTAAAAAGCACTTCAGTCATTCTAGTGTTTTTCACAACTACATCCAGAAAGGTGTCACCTTTGGTACAGAGCCAGGCATGGTGAAGAACGAGGTTTGAAGTCCACGGATAACTTTACTTACTGTATAATTAATGTAAGCCCATTTCTCAGAAGTTGCTCAAGAATAGCCCTAAGTAATGTATTAACCATTTACCACCCATCATTTACAGAAATACTGTCTTCTGTCTTCATGTCTCTTTAAAAAAAAAAATCTTACGTAGTTTTACTTTTTATCTGTCTGCTTAAAACTTTGCCAACTGTTCAGTACTCCCTTTGCTGTAGTCTTTTTATACTTATTCAGCTTTACAGTGCTCCATCAGCTTTATGAAAATATTTTATTCCTAAACTCTTTTCATCCTCTCTACTCTGTGAAGAGTAAAACAAATTAAGTGAAGAACTAACCTGCTTTTCCTTACTCCCACTTTCCAATTCCACAGTATCATTTTTGGTTTGACAATTTTCTCCAGTATCTTTTTGTGTCAATTATGCATGCAGTGAGAAACCTGGTAGCTGTAATATTCCCCAAGAGTCAGCATTCACCATTCCTTTTGCCTTTCTGTTTAGCATACAGCTAACTTCTAGCTACTTTTTTAGGTCTAATAAATATTAACCTTCTCAACTGGTATGTTTCAAAGCTTTTAGTTAACACTATTGCCTGTAATATTATTTGTGGAAGTCTCTCATGCTTTTTTGCCAGTTCTAGTCTTTCCAGTGAGCACTCCTTTTCTGGTTTTGCTAAGGTCATTTCTGATACAGCATTGGTAAGACTTGATACAATAAAAAAGACCTAAACTGGGAATTCTGTAATTCTTTTACAGTGAGTCTCTCTAGATTCAGAAAGGTGTATCATAGCTGGCCCTGTGACATTTTGTTGAATTTTTCAGAACTTATACTCATCTTGTGCTCCAAGTTCTTCCTGTGACAACTGCTTTCAACCTTAGCTGGCTCAGTTTCTGCATTTAGACTAGAAGTCACTGTTGAAAGTGTGAACCCTTCAAGAAAACAGCAGTAGGAGAGATCCTGTCTTGTCACCTAAAAATACGTCAGTGAATCCTTTTTCTCATGCTGCCAGTTACAGTTGTGATAGGCATTATGATCAAAGTTTGTATTAGGAATATCATTTAATGAGAGCTCAATGTGGGGCACTTGTCGTTTGTGCCAAGTCTGATTGATTGATTGATTGATTGATTAATTTTTGCTAAGTGGCTCAAAACTGAGATCTGTGGTCCTTGCTGAGACCATTACCAGAAGTGAAAGCAGGAGCTGTGGGCGTTGAGGTGTCATGTAGTAACTGAGCCGACCACCCAAACTATTATTGGCAACTTCTGTGAACCCGCTGTGTTAAGTCTAGTGGTGGAGAGTGGAGCACAATTTAATGAGTAGAGCTACCTCATAATAAAAGAGGACTAGTAAAAAAAGAAGCAGAACAGAAATGTCAAAAAAGGGAAAATAGTAATAATCCAGTCTGCTCAGGCAGGATTTGTCTCATTTGATCACATACTTAAGAAGGGCTGAAGTTTAGTCTGATCTAGTCATCCAGGATGGGATGCCTAAGACTGTATCATAAAAGGAGGAGAGTCAGTGTATTTCTCTGGTGACTCAGACACAGTAATTGCTGTCCTAAGGCTAATTTCCATGCCGACAGCTGTGTGGAATGGCATCTTCGGCTGTACATGGCCCACATTTAGACAGGGGCCCAGTGGCCTCCTTCCACAAAGGGAGCAAGAGGTCTGTATCTGGGCTTCATTAAACATCTTCCCGATCCTTAAGCATGACCTCTGTCCTCAGGTGGTATTTAAATTAATTGTTCTTTATTTCCCTACAAATGTATGCCATCAAATGTCATGCACAATAGCTTGACAATAAACACTATTAATACTGTCACCTACACGGAGTTTTGTTCTCTGTGATTTAGGGATGTGTTATCAGCTGAAGGCATCACAGAGGATGTTGCAGTGCCTCATAGGGGTGAATGTGGAGCCGGTGACCCATGGTTTTCCTCCAAGTGTGCTGCCCTTAAGAATTATTTTAGCTATTGAGGAATGGTTCTGTCCACTCTTTCCTGGGCTGACAGATTCATAACCGTGACAAATCTAACATAATCATCGGGAGTTTTGTTTTATGACTATGTCCTGGATGATTGTTCTCCACCTAGGCTGCAATGTTTCCACACCGCCAGTCTGTCTCAAGCTAATGAAGCACTTTATGGCCACTTGTAGATCGGCTTTCGCTGTTCAATTTACTGTGCTCTTTCTAATTAATTTGGAAGACTAAAGCCGCAACTGATACTTGTTGGCTTTTCATTGTTTCTCCCACTATTGCTTCCTTTTCTGAAGTCACAAGTATAGATAATCAGATATTTGCATTACCTCAGTGTTTCTCCTACTGAAAAAATACATTGTGAACAAGCAAATTCAGAAATTTTCTTGCAGTAGTGCATAAGTATGACAGAGGAATTTAATACACAATATTATGGTGTTATGGTAAACTATATGTGGAGCAACAGCTGTCTAGGAAAAAAAAGAGTAATGTATTACCATTATAAAGTGAGAGGAGAAAAAATTAGTCAGCTCTTGCATGCATAAATTTCACTGGTCTCATGAATAGCTTCATATAATTTAAAATAATCCTTCTGTATAATGAACTTGCAAGCTAATTACTCTTGAATTGCCACAGCACGGTATAACTCTGTCAGTCTGGAACCATTTTAAATTTTGCCAAAGTTGTGGAGTGGATACAGTTGACACTGGAATTGAACGGGTTTCCCGATCAATGTATCTGCAAATTGTTGCAGGGTATTATTCCAGGCAGTAACTGTGATCATTGCTAGATTTATCCTTTTATAGAACAATAGAGTTAAAAGCGGCAGATGGTAGTTAATGATTAACATTCCTAGTAAACAAACTTTTGTGGGGATATAGTTGAAGTGGTTGTGTGTATATAAATAGACAGGGAGCATGAGCTATGCAACTATAATTGAATTGCATTAGCATAACTTAAGTAGAAGTTTAGTAAATACCAAACACCTTCATTAACTTGCACAGTATTAGGAGGTTAATGACATAGCCCCTGTAAATGACTCTTCAAAGTGTTTGGCAACATAGCAGTGTAGAGCCAAACTAGGACGCGGTACCCCACCCTTTGTGGCTGGTAACTTATTTAACTCGTACCGCTCAAGCTTGGCCTCTGCGGGGATTTCTGGAGGCTGAAGCCACAGCCTTTCTTGCAGAGAGCTGGAAACCTCCCTGTGGAGTGGGACCGTACGGTCTCCATGCCCTCCAGTCACACCAGTCTGCCTCCCGGCCTGGAGAGCCTTTTGCTCGCGGGGCTCTTAAAACAGGGATTTTTTTTCAGTCAAACTCTACAAACTTACATTTTTAAACACAGAAGCTCTGCTTCCCCTGCCAAAAATGTACCCAGCAGCACTGTATAACTCTTGCACTAGGAGAAGATGCCAACTCTTTGTGTGCCCCTTCAGTCGATAAGGGCAGCAGTTGTCTGTTTCCAGTTGCAGGTTTTGCAGTCTTTCCTTTTTCTAACTTTTTATTATTATTTTTGCTGATGCAGTTTCTGGGAAATAGGCCAATTAGATATTCCAGTGGGTTCAAGAAGTGTAATTGAATCTTGTTGTTGGAACTGTCAGGTCTGTGCATCAGAGTCCAGCCTGAGCTGTGCATCTTTTTAGCTAAAGAGTGTGTTATTCATTGATGCTCATTCTAAAATCTTAATAGTGCTGTTAGAAGCCTGATTGAAAAGCAGTAGTAATTTGTCTGTTTATCATGCCAAGTAAAGTAAATAAAGAATGTAGTTACCAGTCTAGTTAATTATTTTAAAAATAGTGGTGAGTCGGGAAACTATATGCAAATTACTAAGAAATTAATTCCTGTTACATTTGAATAATTTGGAAAAAGCACATTGGTTCCACAAGTGGTTGAAATTTATATTCTTCTCTCATATAGGAAACTGTACTGTAAATGAGGTGGCATCTCTCGGGAAAGAAATGTGAATTTTGCTGACAAGCTGAGGTCTCAGCAGAAAAATGCGTGCTGACAGTTTGACCCAGTGGCCAATTGACTGATTTCTTTCCCCCTTTTTACTTCTCTTTTAGATGCTGAAGAATACCAGCCTCCAATATGGAAATCATACTGTGAGTAAACCAGAAATTTGAATAATCTTAGTACCTTACCAGTGTGTCACTGTTAGGTCTTTTCTCTTTGTTTAGAAAAAAGACATAAATTTACTAGATGCTTGTAGAAATTACTGTATGGGACAGCAGAGAAACCTGAACTTTTCTGGTTTCGGTGGAGCAAGTGCAGCAGGGTTATGAGTGCCAGACTCTCTGGGTTGCCTTGCAAGTGTGCAAATCCTGGGTTTCATGGTTTCTCTGCTGAGATTTTCAGGAAGGATTCCAGAGGTAGAGGTTAATGCTTCATGTGTTTACTAAAGGTCAGGCTTGATTTTACTTGTCTTTTTATATGGGTCACCTAATTACTTTAAGATAATAATATTTTTGATCCTTAGCAAAAGAAGCTGATTTTTGAAGTGGTGGTTTAGAAGTTGGAGACACCATTATCAGTTCTTTGAACCTTCCTGTCGGCCTTTAGAAAAATCATTTACATTGAGTGCAGTGCAGAAGTGCATATTTTATGCTCTTTTTGCTTTATTCCAAATGTATTTTCTAATAAAGTAGCACAGATCTGAGACAAAATATTGGCTTTTAGAACTGTTATTAAAGATGGCTTTTAAATTTGATCTCTTGATTTTAAACCCTTACTGAAACTTTAATGAAACTTTAGCTTTGGGTGCAGAAGCAGGGGGGTTTGCTGTTTTCAGATACAGAAGCAAAAGTCGTCTCTTTTATTGTGGCAACTTCAAATTCAGTACAGTGCCATTACCAAAATGGAACTACAGAAAGACAAGGATCACAGTAGTTACATGCATGTACATGTATAATTTTGAAGACTGGAATAAACTTGTTGACTTCACTTATATGCACATTAAACTACCTTGCTGACTTCAAAGACATCACCTCTGTGTTACTTGAGAATGACATTCTGCCTCAGAATGGACTGGGATTTTTTCAACCAAATTTTGAGTATGCCATTAAATTACAAAAATTGCTTCTCAGAACACTGTTTTCTAGAGACTTTTGTTTTTTGGTTGCAGTATTTTGAATGTATAAGAGAAATCTCCTTAAAAGTCAGTAAGAGTCTAATGATTTGAGTTGGACCATTCCAGCATACTTTGCTGGGTACTTGGAAAGAAACGGACACTTGAGTGGGTTTTTTTAGAAGAGGAACCTGGCTTACTCAAAATCAATGGGAAAGCTCCCATTGACTCTGACGAGACCAGGATTTGAAATGACAGATGTTTGCTTTTTTGCAGGAGGTTTTCATTAAAAAGTCAGGGAATAAACACATGCCTTTACTTACCTTCTCTTAGTTGCCCCACTCATGCAGCAGACAGATCACTGCATGCAGTGAAAAAAATTGGTTACTTTTGCCTCATAGCTTACACATATTACAAGGAAACTTTTTTAAAAATTAAAAAAACACAGAATGAACTAATAGAATATGAATATATAATTTCCTATTAAGATATATTAGGATGCCAGTATTGTGGTAATGACAAAGTCATGGCCTCAGCATCTGAATCCCACGCATGAATGACCTTGGAAAAAGTTACACAGCTCCAAAATGCAGAAAATAGTTTAAGGTTAGAGAGATTTACTGCTGAGGCTGCTTAGCCACAGACATACGTTTTTCATTGCAATGTTCGGTAATGTATGCTTCTTTAGTTTGGTAGAAAAATCCCAGTCTGGTAAATTAATTATAGGGGTTATGTCCAACGATAGCATTAGTCTATGATGCAATCTACTTCCCTGTCTCATCACAGTTTTAACTTAGGTTATGTATTTCACTCTTAGCAATTTGTGTTTACTGCCTATTTAACAATTATTTTCAGTGTATTTTAGCTAGTAACTTTTAAAGTTTCCTGACATACTATTAAGATACCTTGCATACAGTTTTGATTTCTTTTTTAAGTCCTGGATAAATTTAGGTGCACTATATTGCCTTTTATTGACATCATGATCAAAGCTTCAAACCTTCTAGCTTCTCAACAAAAGCAGATTTTCCTGTTTATGCAGGCAAAGTACTCAAATGAACAGTATTGCACATATCCATGGGCAAATGCCGATCAAAGTGGAACAGCTTTCGGAATCCAAGCCTTACTCTTTGGCATAACGTGCGAGGTTGTTTCAGCTGTATTTGCAAAAGGTGAACACTTCTAATGCAGAAGATCCTCACTTGCTTATGAAGAATTGTTAGAAGGTACACAGGTTTCACAGATTTCAAGGTTTTCCAGGCTTTTATTAATAGCCCTGGGGCACAGAGGATAAACGAAATGGCAAGAATGATTTTGTATTGCCAGGAAGGGACTTGGGGGAAAAAAAATCTGGAAAGTTACTAGCAGCCAGCAGTCTCTAGGCAATGGATTTGATTGCATTTATAGCTGAGTAACAGATCAACAAATAAATATCCAATAACAGATCTCTTTTTGTAGTCTGCTGTATGTTAGGAATATTACACAAAATGGCATTTTGCCTTTTACCATCACTGAGGTAGGAAAGAAGGGAAGACAGGAATCACAGACATGGGTTGGCAGGCACTTCTAGGGTGAGCTGATCCAGCTTCCCACTCAAAGCACAACTGGTGTTGGCTCTAGAGCAGGACAGCCATGGCTTTATCTAGCCGAGTCCTGAAAAATTTCAGGGATGGAGCCTCTGCCACCTTTGTGGGTAACCTGCTCCAGTGCTGCACTGCCCTCTTAGAGCAGAACCAATGATCTTAACTGCTTCATGAGACAAGTAGGCAATTTGTTTGACTGCTGAAACAGTGTAGTCATTTTTGACTTCCAGCTACAGCACGTACGTGCTTGCGTTTTGAAGAGATGTAAACCCACTCTTTTTTCCTTTTACCACTGTTGAGATTGGCATGTGCTAAGCAATTCTAATGTCAATGCCACTTCAATATCTATTTGCATTATTTAACATCAGTACGCTGGTGTGAAGCAGTGTGGCAAGACGCAGAGCATCAGCTGATGCCATGCTTCAGCTCCTCACAAAGCTTCCCTGCCTTCTGCCCTTCATCAAATAATAAGCACAGTGTCTGAGACTTAGTTTTGTTAGAAATTAAGGCTTTATTTCAGCCAGGCATTTAGGTTCCTCATTAAGCATGTGAGTAATCCCACAGAAATAGGACAGATCATATTGTTCAAGCTCGGCACATGGATAAATGCCTGACTGAGATGAGGCCAAGGAGGTAAAACTGCAGAACTCTGTGAAACATTCTTGGAGAGAAGGCAGTATGTTTCTTTGCTGCTTTAGAAAAGTGATGATAGGAATTTTTCCTCTCCGCTGGAGCGTCACTGCACACTAGTCATAGGTGAGTTAAAGGAGAAAGCTTGAGTTCCTGACACACTGCAGAATGAAAAAAGTATGAAGAAATTGGTGATAGTCCTTCTTCCCTGGCAGAAAAGGAGTAAGTGTTGATTTTTGCATGTCATCCCTTTGTTTCTTAGACAGATCAGATTTCAGAATTAGACGGTTCTTTCTAGAACATATTGTAGAATTTCCCTTATTCATCCCACGAGACAAGACTCATCCTCTAGCAGGAACAACAGAGAGAGATATATTCTAACTAGTTACTTTACACCTTGAAGAAATGTTCCCCTAGAAATTCAATAATAAATTAAAGTTTTGTTAACTTTGTAAGTTCCCAGGTGATTATGATACTACAAATGCTGGCAAACAATCTGAATTATGACTGATAAAGACGTTCAAGGGCCAATTAAAAGCTACTGCATTTTTTTATTGCAGTGCTGCATTTTGGTCTAATATTTAGTGTGTACTATTACTGTGCCTTTCATTTGCATCTGGTGCTGAACAAAAAGCTACTCCCAGTCTGATGCTGTTCTCTAAGCAGTAATAATACATTTTCTTTTTGCATGCAGTTGACTTTTTATAAGGTTAATTTTCTCAGGGCTAAAATAATAATGCATCATTATGTTCAAGTGTCATCTTTTTTGTGATCACAGTGGGTTTGTCTCCAACCTGACTGTCAGTTCTAAATGCTGGAATAGACTGGGTCAGATGTCAATCACTGCTTACCACTGTATCTAAGTGTGTTTTTCTATTATTTCAGTTAACCATGCCCTTATACATTGAATTCTGTTTTAAGATTTTCAGAGGTGGAGGGGGAAAATGAGGCAGAAAGGAAAGGCGTGTTTGTCATTCAAGCAAGTAGGTGAGGGGCATGTGCTTTGTGAACTTCTGACCATCCCCTGGACTCTGCTGGGGTCTCAGCAATGTCAGCCAGAGTGTGAGTGCCCAGCACTTTGGAAAAAATATATAATGAAATTGGGCAGAGCTGCAGGATGTTCAACACTTCTGAAAATGAGGTCACTTAATGAAGTGTCTGTGCTCATTGGAACTTAGCTGTAGGGCACATTTTTCTCAAGTCACCTTAGCCATAATATTGCACTTGTATTCACAGCCCATTAGCAGGCTTTCATGTAGCAATCATTTGAAGCAGAAACAGGAGAGAACCTTTCTAGAGAAGAACACAGCTTTTGGTAGGGTCACCCTGGCTTTGCTCCTTAATACCTTAGTGTGTGTGATACTGCCTGTTCCTAGTTTTTCACTTAACTCCACTTTCACTGTTGTTTTACCTCCTCCACCCTTGCCTTGCCATGTGTCTTTTTTGGGGATCCTTGGCAGCTGTGTGCCTATCTGTCTCTTCTCTGTTGTTTGTCTCCCGTTGAACTGCTTGGCATCCCTTACCATGATGCCACTGGTGGTTCTCAGTCCACTCTTTCTGTTCCCGATCTGTCTTCTCTCCCTCCATCTCATGGGTCTGCATCTCTCTCCAGTAGTTCCACTGGGTTGTCTTTCTGTCAGTTTAATGTCTTTCAATTAAAAGCTAATATGGCCAAATCTGAATTCTTTATCTTTCCCAGGAAAGCATTTCCCATTCATGATGTTCGCTGTGATTACCACCATTCACAATCTCAATCATGCTTGTTACTTGTGGCCGTTTTCGCATCCTGCACATTTAAGGCAGCATATAATTTTTATTATTATTATTATTATTATTATTATTGTTATTATTATTATTATTTATTCGTATAGTAATAATCTTACTACATTTTCCTCTGATGTATTTCTAAATCACATGTCTTTCTCAGTTCAGATTATTGTGCCGATTAATTACACGTGCCTCTCTGAGAATGACAGCAACCTTTTCCAGTCTATTCAAAATACAGTTGTTACGATGATTTGTCTTCCTTGCATTCATCATGAACCCCTGCACTGATTCATCCCACTGTATCCTATCAGCATCCAGTTTTTTGTGTTTGCTTTCAAATCTTTCATATATCTGCCCTCTCCTGTTAGTCATTCCTTCCTTTGTTGTGTGAAACACTGTCTCTTCTCTCCACCCTTGTTTCTCCAGTGCTATCAGCCTCAGAGATCCTTTTGGTGATTTCAGAGAGCTCTTTGCTTTTCTTGTTTCTTATAAATGCATCATAAGATAGGCTTCCTATGTGTTCTTCGGACCAACTTGTTTTGCACCAGAGCTATGAAGGTTATCTTAGAAACAGCTCCACTAGCTTAATTTGCTATGTCAGTAATAATTAACAGATTTGATTATTGAAAAATAGGATTTTTATGAAGTATGATTTTTCAATTAAATTTCAAATTAATAAATTGGGGGAATAGATCTTTTACTTTAATTGGGAAGCAATCAGGAGGAGTACAGGGATCTTGTTAGGTCCTGCAGGGAGGAAATTAGAAAGGCAAAAGCCCAGCTAGAACTCAATCTGGCCAGTGCTGTAAAAGACAATAAAAAATGCTTTTATAAGTACATCAGCAATAAAAGGAGAGCCAAGGAGGATCTCCATTCTTTGCTGGATGTGGGGGGGAACATTGTCACCGAGGACAAGGAAAAGGCTGAAGTACTTAACGCCTTCTTTGCCTCTGTGTTCAACAGCCAGACCGGTCATCCCCAGGGTACTCAGGCCCCTGAGCTAGAGGATAGGGATAGGGACCAGAATGGAGCCCTCATAGTCCAGGAGGAAGCAGTTAATGACCTGCTATGCCACCTGGACGCTCACAAGTCTATGGGGCCGGATGGGATCCACCCAAGAGTACTGAGGGAGCTGGCAGAGGAGCTTGCCAAGCCACTTTCCATCATCTATCAACAGTCCTGGTTAACAGGGGAGGTCCCTGATGACTGGAGGCTTGCCAATGTGATGCCCATCTACAAGAAGGGCCGGAAGGAGGACCCGGGGAACTACAGGCCTGTCAGCCTGACCTCGGTGCCGGGGAAGATTATGGAGAGGTTCATCTTGAGCGAACTCCACAGGCAAGTACAGGTCAACCAGGGGATCAGGCCCAGCCAGCATGGGTTCACAAAAGGCAGGTCCTGCTTGACCAACCTGATCTCCTTCTATGACCTGGTGACCCGCCTGGTAGATGATGGAAGGGCTGTGGATGTCATCTACCTCGACTTTAGCAAAGCTTTTGACACCGTCTCGCATAATATCCTCCTCGGGAAGCTGGCAGCTCACGGCTTAGACAGGCATACTCTTCGCTGGGTAAAGAACTGGTTGGGTGGCCGAGCCCAGAGAGTAGTGATAAATGGTGTTAAGTCCAGTTGGCGGCCGGTCACGAGCGGTGTTCCCCAGGGCTCTGTTTTAGGGCCAGTCTTGTTCAATATCTTTATCAATGATCTGGATGAGGGGATCGAGTGCACCCTCAGTAAGTTTGCAGACGACACCAAATTGGGTGGGAGTGTCGATCTGCTGGAGGGTAGGATGGCCCTGCAGAGGGACCTGGACAGGCTGGATCGATGGGCCGTGGCCAACTGTATGAGGTTCAACAAGGCCAAGTGCCGGGTCCTGCACTTCGGTCACAACAACCCCATGCAACGCTACAGGCTTGGGGAGGAGTGGCTGGAAAGCTGCCTGGCCGAAAAGGACCTGGGGGTGTTAGTAGATAGCCGGCTGAACATGAGCCAGCAGTGTGCCCAGGTGGCCAAGAAGGCCAACAGCATCCTGGCTTGTATCAGGAATGCTGTGGCCAGCAGGAGCAGGGAGGTGATTGTCCCCCTGTACTCGGCACTGGTGAGACCGCACCTGGAATACTGTGTCCAGTTTTGGGCCCCTCACTACAAGAAAGACATTGAGGTGCTGGAGCGTGTTCAGAGAAGGGCAACGAAGCTGGTGAAGGGTCTGGAGCACAGGCCTTATGAGGAGCGGCTGAGGGAACTGGGGTTGTTTAGCCTGGAAAAGAGGAGGCTGAGGGGAGACCTTATCGCTCTCTACAACTACCTGAAAGGAGGTTGTAGTGAGGTGGGTGTTGGTCTCTTCTCCCAAGTAGCTAGCGATAGGACAAGAGGAAATGGGCTTAAGCTGCGCCAGGGGAGGTTTAGACTGGAAATTAGGAAAAATTTCTTTACGGAAAGGGTGGTCAGGCATTGGAACAGGCTGCCCAGAGAGGTGGTGGAGTCCCCATCCCTGGAGGCGTTTAAAAAACGGGTAGATGTGGCACTTCGGGATATGGTTTAGTCTGGTCTACCCTTGATTAGTCTAGAGTGGGCTTGGTAGTGTAGGTTAATGGTTGGACTGGATGATCTTAAAGGTCTTTTCCAACCTAGATGATTCTATGATTCTATGATTCTATGATTCTATATTCTTGCAATATTTTGAATCCTTAGAGTTCCTTCTCTCTACTGGAAATGTGTGGGGGAAGAAAAAAGTTGCTGTTTTCCTCTTGGATATGCTTAGTATTAAGAATCAGTAACTTGCTGAATCAGTGGTTATGCTGATTTCAGACATTCAGAAATGGACTCTAAAATCATGATACTGGGCTCCAGAATAATCAGAGTTTTAAAAAATTATCTGTGATTTTTGAAGCAAAATTTTCATGCTTTGCTTGGCAATTCTTTTGGATACACAAGTCATTTGATCACAAAAGAGTAAAAGGAAGGCTTTGAATCTTAGTCACACAATTGCAAGAGGTAAGAAAGACCACAAGTTATCATGAATCTTGTGCAAAAGTAGTGGGAGATCTGGCAGTGCTGAATGATGCAGGTTAAATCCAAAGCCTTAGTACAAAGCCAGAGCTGGATCACATCCATATGCATGAAAACCGATAGGGAATATAAGAAATCATGAACTCTCTTTCTGTGCCCCTCCAAGGAACCAGGGATGAAGGTTGGGTTCAGAAAAGGAGAGATTATGTTTTTTTCCACTTTGACATTAGCAAAGAACAGAAGCCCCCAAAGCTTTCACATCCCCTGAGTGATAAACTTGGGTGCAAGCCGAGGGCTTCCACACTTCACAGATGTCATTGCTCCTAGCCCCATTTAAGGAGAAGGTGCAGGAGGTGGGAGAAGGTGCTGAAGAGTAACACCTACCATTTCAATTCACTTTCTGCAACAGGGCTGCTGTTCAAACATCAAACCTACAGCCATTTATATTCCTCCCATAATCTACCACCTTTTGGGGCATAATTCTGAGCTTCACAAGCATTATTAAGAGCCCTGTCCTAGAAACTCGGTCTTTTAAAAAAATTCATAGACACGACATGATCTTTCCAAATACAAGAAGGTCAGCATACAGAAGGCCTTTCTCAAGGGAGGCAATCCAAACCTCTGGGATTTTTACTGGAGTTACGGAGAGACAGTCTGTCTGCACTGGAATTGATTACTGTCATTGCATGTCAGCTTCTTCTCATGACTCTGGAGTGGAAAGGAAGACGAGGATCTCATTAAATCCATGCAGTGAAGAGGCTGGGGGCCAGGGTTCAGCGACTACCCCTAGCCTCAGGTCTCTCTTCTCCAGCCCTCAGAAGATTCGCAAAATTGATCCAGGGCCATTTGAATAGGGCATAATTGCTCTGAAAGGAATGTTTGCTTGCTCGTCAGTAATTGCCAGCAAATCTTGAAATAAATTACGAGATTGTGGTGAACCCTTTCAAATATGCTGAACTTTTTCTTGGCCTATCCAAAAAACCACTGGTGTTACTGGTAAGCAATCTGTTCTTGAGTTGTTATGGCATGGTATATGCAAAAGTGAGATTTTATCCTGAGATACACCTAATAAACCTTTCTGGCTAGTCTTCCCTGGTATAGAAATGTAATAACAAGTACAAAAGGAGATAATACTTCTAAAAGTTCAACCAATGATCACTTTAGTTAGCTTGCAGGTCAACAACCGATTTTCATATAAATGACTTAGATACACTGAAATACCTCCGTTTGCTCTCCTTTTCTTTACATTTGCATTTTTCTCTGCAGCCTCTGGCTAAAAAGACTCATCTGAATAAAAGTTTATGTATGTTGCCATCTGCTAATGATCTGTATGTACATTTTTGTGTTTGACAGTGTATCAATTGCAACAAGAGGCACCACGTCCCAAGAGAATCATCTGTCCTCGGGAGGTCAGTTCTTCTTTCCCTCTACCTTGTTAAATCTGATGAATTGTCAGCAGCATATGATTACCAAAAAATCTTTTGTACAGTGTGTGGGTAGTATTTGCTTTAATTTTTCTAAGCCATTATTTTATATAATCATTTTTATTAAGGTTGATTAATTAAAGCAGATTAATATTTGCTAATTAGGCATGGAGGCCTCATTCTACCACTAGAAGCCCTTTCATTAGACAAATGCTCATTAATCATTGCTTTGTGTGCTTTTCTGTATACTAACTAAAGTTTTGCGTTTCCTTGTCAAAATGAAGGTGTATTTTCTTCCTGCATCTGTATATTAACATCTGCATAGGTATGTTTCAACATGATACATGTAGCTCCAGTTTGTTGAATGCATTCTGCCAAGGATTATGTTCAAGTTAAAATACTGAAGTGATAGCCAGAGAGCTCAGTTCTGTCACAGAAACTTTAAAGATTATAGGATATTTAGAAATCTATAGGGCTGCAGGTTTGGCTTGGTCATAGTGTCTGCCTGTTCTCTTTTTCTCTGTTTCTCCATATCTACTTAGTTAAATATGTCAGTTCCTCAACCTGCATGGCATAATAGTAATGGAAAACATATGTAGATGTCTGCTCAATCACTAAACTGTGATAGCTTTATCTTCTGTAATGTCAGGGACAAATTTTGTGCAAGTAGACATGTAATACTAGTAATAGAAATACTAAACACATGAAGTGATTGCCCAAGGTATAAAAGATGATGTGAAAGAAGATAGAAGCTGCAGTTCATCGGTGTGATATATAGCTCTACTCTCAAACATCATCCTGAGCTCTGACCTACTTCCCACACTGTGTACCCATTGATGCAGAGCCCTAGCACAGCGTCTGTCAAATATTAACAGATACAGTCTCAAAACAGTTTTGCATGGGGAGGGAGGTTTTGTACCAAGGCACAGGTAGCTGCCCAGGGTTGTGAAGAAGATCCATACGAAGCCAGGAATTGAATCCAGTTTTCCAGAGTCTGCCCAGTGCCTTAACTAAAAGGCCATTGCATTTTTCCTCTCAAGTGCCATCTACCAGTTGTTTCAGGGCAGGGAGAGCAGGGTTTTGGCCTCAGGTGGGAAGTCTTCAAGCCCTGTCAGTTCAGGATGGTCCCAAGACGTGTACACAGGATGCTAAGGAGGGCAAGCAAAACACCAGAGTGGGCAAACCCTCTTTTCATCCTTTCTCCCTGTCAAAGACAAGGCTCAGGGAGAAGGAGCACACTGTAGCCCTGTGGGACTTCAGTGCATGTGTGCTGAAGGGTTTTAACAAGACCTTCCTCTCTGAAATTCTCAAGCAACACAAATGACAGGTAGGTCTCTGTGGCTGGTATTCTCTAAAGGAGAGGACATTAAATTTTTTACTAAATGAATATCACATAACAGGTATTAAACTAGTAGAGGTATCGTTGAAAATAGTTGTGGGGGAGTTTCTCACTTTGTGTGAGATAATAGTTTATCTAATACTTTATTTATCTATTTCATACTGGAACTACTTAGAGGAAGAACTGGTCTTGAGAAAATCTGATTAATAAGCATTGAATGTTTAGTAACCCTTGTCTACGATTTGAACTCATCTTTGTGGGGATACAAGTGACTTAGTCTGAATAAGTTTAATCCAAAATTTATTATGCTAACTCAAATTAAAGCATTTTTTAGCTTGCCTCCATGAGTGAAAATTTGAATCAAGGTAAAATGTGCTTTTAAAGTGGAATAGCAATTGTATTCTTATTCTAGAAACAAGATTATCTACACAAGTAAGAGCAGTAAATGTGCAGCTGTGAACTCTTTACCAGTGTGCTGTATTGAGCGTATTTCCTTAGACTCAAGGACATGTTATGTACAACTGACGTTATTTGCCTAATGTTTAAAGACCATACATATTTAGTGCCTATTCAGGTCACTTCCAAAGATTTGCAGAAAGAAGCTAAGATCATATTATATTAACCAAATTAATACATAATTGGCAAAGCAGTATGTAACAAAATAAATAAAAAATGTCTGACACGTAATACAGGTTTGGTTCTGACTGATGAACCGTTTTTAGGGGCTCACTTCACAGACTGAAGAGAGTCCTATTTTGATTTGGTTTGATTTATTTAAGTTTAGTTACACAGCTGAAAATAAGAGACTTTATTCAGAGGTAGGTAAGAACAAGAGGCTTTATTAATAAAGCAGTATGAATTCCCACAAATGTGATCTTTGGTTGATGTCTTGTTCCTTGGATTTTGAATCTTTGTGTAGCTCAACTGTATGTGTTCACAAGCTGATTGCTAGAAACACAGATTCTCTGACACAAGAGCCAAAAAACACTACAACACTGATGATGTGCTTTATTTTTACATGTAGTTGGGAAGGTGGGAGTGGATGGGGTGTCCTGATACCTAGATAGCAATCTAGGTATCCTTGTGGTTCATATTATCAGTTTTATATAAAGTAGAACTACATACCAGTTCTATAGAGCATCACACATTATTTCAGGGAGAAAATTCAGCACTATGTTCCTACAGCACCTATTAGCTTTTCCTTAGCACGCAAACTATCAGGTGGGTGTTTTGGGGTTGGTTTTCTTGGTTCTAGTTTGACATCAGTGTAATCTGATATTTATATAGGCTTGCCTCACTAAAGATGGTGTCTTACGAATCCTAAATTTCTGTCAGTTACATAGAAAGATCTCAAAATCTAATTTTGTGTTATGTATGTGAAAATATATTAATTGGCAATACAATACTTACTTAGTATGCAATGTGATGCTCATCCAACATCTGGAGAGCAGGTGTCAACAGGATGTGTGAATGACAGGGAAAGATTTACCTCTCTCTGTGCATATTATAGGAACTGGACTTTGTTGAGGGTGTTCTCTTGTTGTATAATTTAGGATTCAACCTGCTTCAGGCAAATGAAAAATTGTAAATAATTTTAAATCCTTCATGCTTATGGGAAGATGCCTTTCATTCATAATTGCCAAATTCTGCACTGTTCACAAGGAAATTGAAGCACCTGCTGCAAACAAAATCTGTAACACCAACATATAAACTTGTGAAGGGTTGGAGTTTTCTTTTTGCTCTCACCACTTGGCATTTGCATCATTCCTCCATCTTTTCCATTGCTATCTTCCACATTCTCTGCATTCATTTGCTCTTCCATTACCTCTCTGTTACTCCATAGTCACAGGGGTTTTAGCCTCAGATCTCTGCAGTTCTGCCATCTGATTTGTGTGGATTTCTTGATTAACTATACTGTGCAGACAAAAATCACCTCTCCTGATACGCAAACCACCACACTAAAAGCTGAGACTGTAAATAAAATGTGAACATTTGTATCTTTGTGTTTTTGAGCTTTCACGATTTTCCTTTTCTTTTCTTTTTTTTTTTTTTTTTTTTTTTTTTTTGCCCTGCATAAATATCTTGTCAGCGAAAGCAGGTCATTCTGCAATGGGAATCATATTGAATGAACTGTTAGGGCTTCAGGTATCTAACAGTTTTTGATTAATCACCACTGGCAGCAGGATTAGTGTGAATATCCTACCTTCCCAATAACATTGGATTTCTGCCAATATCCTCATTTGTAACCATATTCCTTCCAGCAATGTTTTAACGATTTATTTTTTAAATAGAAGAAGTTTCATTTAAAAGTGCCATTCAGGTGGAGGAGTAGCTTTTAAATATTGTGCAAGTGTGATGATAGGCACCAAAGAATCAGATCCGTGTTGTGAGGAAGTCATATTATAAAGCATCTTTCAGGGTTTATTCTACAGAAATGCTGGTAAGAAATCACATTCTTAAGAAAATAATTCAAGCATTCAACTTCCTGGGTTTATTCAAAAGTAACATTTTAAAGAATTCTTAATTTTAAGAAATGTTTCAGGAGTATACTATTCAAAGTTAAAATATCTTTTAAAGAAATGGAGGCTTTAACAAAGTAAAAGAATTAAGGAAGGATGGTGACATTATTTGGGAATATTTTTGGTAACAATAGGCTTGTTATAAATTTCCTTCAAAGAGGGAGTGAGTCTTACCCATGAGCTTTTTTGTTATTTGTGTAGAGATATTCATACCTGTGAATGCTGTTCCTGTTCTGTTCCAAGAAAGCCTTAATTGCTGACAGCGATTTTTGAGGCTGGTGAGTTTGTCTGCATGAGACCTTGCATATTCCTAACAGTGCCTTGGCCAAGGCAGTATCAGCAACAGTGAGAAACTCGTCTAAATTTCCCTAGTGTAGACAAAGCCTTAGAGCCCTAACTTATATTATTATGTAGAAAAATGTCAGTTAATTGCCTTCCTTGTCGTTCTGAATTTCAAATAAGTTGTGTCAGAAGCAGTAGAAATTATTGTCTCTGCCTTTAAAGCATCAAAATTATGGTTCCTTGATTAAAAGCAGATACGATTACGAAAGGGAGACTTTTCTCTGGAGGAAAAAAAAATCCCTTTTTCTTTTTGCTTAAGTGATTGTAAGAGGCTAAAATAATGATGGCATATACAGACTGTACCACTGAGAGTCTTTCACTCTAACCATCCAGACGGTCAGGAACTGTTTTGACCCTCTGGGTATCGATTACCTAGATTTATGAAAACAAGTGTATAGATAGTGCCATTTCATAGAGCATAACTGTTGAAATGGTCACTAGCAGGTTTATAATGGTATTGCCGTCTTGTACATTACCAGCAGAGAATATACAGGATCATTGCACATCTCCAAAACTGAACCACTGCAAATTATTCTTTACTCAGTTATCCTCAAAGTTTCTTCTGAAGCATGGGATTCAGGCTAAGAACAATGCAGTTAGCAGAGTATCATTTAAACAACAGCAATATTGAAAAGAGCTTTAAAAATGTTCCTTACTTATGTCAGTCCTTCTTTCAGGTACAAAAATGTTTTATATTTGTACGTAAGAAAAAGCTTGTGATTAGGTAAGCTTGAGCAATGTTGTTAAAATTAAGCCTTAGTAAGATGTTTGCAGAGTGTGTCTGACTGGATAATAAGTATTTAATCATGGTAATAAGTCTTCCATGAATTCCCTTATTCTGCTCACTTAGTGACCTTTACAAGCTGAATATTTCCTCTTTCCCTCTGCCCTCATCTTTCTAAGAACAATGTCTATACTGTGGTAAAGAACTAGAGAGCTGTAATAGGCATGGAAATTGGCCATAAAATTGGTGGTAAATAATGGGAGTAAATGGGAATTTTCATGGCACTTGTTCAAATCACTCTGCTGCAAAAAGTCAGGCACTACCATGAGAAGGGGTCTCTTACTGTCAGTCCTGAGAGCTTATCTAAGGTAATTCAGATTATTATATTATCTTTTCCTTAGAAAGAAACCTCAGAACACACACAGAGACACACCAAGAGACTCCATTAGCCAGCAATTAAGTGAAAATGAGCAGAATTGTTCTGAAACCTATTTTCATTAATGAAAATGTTTGTACATGTAAGACTTAATGGAGCCTATATCTTCAAATTCTTATAATATTGCTGCTGCTTTAATTGTGTTTTTATAATCCTGTCTTTATGACAGAAACAGAAAGAAACGAGGAGGAGACAGCAGTAGTCTGTGAGTTGCAAATGAAGCTGAAGAGCAATTTTGAATAGACATTGACAAAAGGAGGAAAGTTCTTCAACTGAAATCCATAGCAAAAGTAGAAAGCCTGGCTGCTCTAGAGGGGGCTGAAAACAGTTGAAGGCCAGGAAGGATCTTTGGTTAAATTGGTGCAGAGGATCCATGGAATGTCAAAATGTATTGTATCCAGCATCCTCTAAACTGGCCACATACAGGTTTTCCTATTAGGTTTAAAATGTGTGTTTACACCCAGTGTCATTTTTCTGTGGTATCTCCATAGGGAATTCTGTCCCACAGAATGCCTGTGATTTGCAGCAGTGGATGAAAGCAACAAGGGAGGCTGGAATATCACTTGCCCCAAATTCCCTTGTATTCATCACATCAGAGAAAGTTGCCAGGGTTTTTTTCCAAGGGACTTGAAGGACTGACAGGACATCTCATATCTCCTAGAGTCTGTGAAGTCTTGTCCTGCTGCAGTAGTAAGGTGGTGGAGCACTCAGACAAAGCCACATCATCTTCATTTTAACAGTCCATTGACTACTGAACAGAGGAGAAAGCTTTCTAATTATTCTGCAGACACAGTAGTAAATATTTCATTTAAGTAGTTACCACTAAACAAAACTAGAAGAGGTTTGTCTGTTCCACTTGAATTTCATCAAGTTTGATTTACTAATGTTCTAGGTTATGATTTGTAGATTAGACTGGTGTTCATCAGAGGAATATGGTATGAAGCAGCTGGTGCGTTTATTGATCATGGCAAAATGGAATGCTTAAAGCCATCTTTTTGGAAGACAAGATGGCAACTTCCGATTAATGAGCACAAACTGTGTGTAGCTGTCTTTCTGGACTGATGAACTTGCTAATTATCCCTCTGGTCTTGGTTGAAAGCTTCTTTGGGAAGTTCCACCCTCCTCTCCGTTTTCCCTTGGAAGTGTGTGATGTGTGTATGTGTGTATATTTATGATCTTGCTATTCTAATTTTTTATTTCCTTTTATCTTTGTTACAGATTAGTCTTTTCATCAAGTTCTTTTTTATTTTGACATGATGTCACATGCAAGTAGTTTTCAAGCCAAAATAAATGAAAGCCTGTTTCATATCTCAACTTAGATAAAGTTTATCAATAAATCTATGTGTATGTGAAAATGCTGTGTGCTTGTATAGATTTGTGTATCTGTTCTAATTTAGGCCAGTATTCCTTGTGTCTGGTTAAAATAATATGTAGAAGTGGGTCTCACTGCCTCTACTGTGTGACTGATACTTTGTGAGGTGTCTGATGTCTTTTTTCAAGATTTAAGATGAGAACAGGAAGTATTGAGCAGTTGATGAATTTGTATTTCTTAGTATGAATAAATATAGAAACTTCACACATCTGTCTGGTTCCTATCTTCCTGTACATGTATGTATATACCTACACACAGAATGAACACATCAGCCAGTTACACAGGTCTTTTTCGAACACCAAGTGGGCCTGAACATGGTGGAGTTTGTATTGTTTTTAAACAAGGACTCCTGAATTTCAGGGTTCAAAATGAAAATTCAGAAGGTTTGCAACATAGATTTCTATTTATCCTTTGTTTCCAAAATATTTGCATATCTGTTTGAAATACCATCTTGACTAACTAGTATGTACTAACACATGTCAACTACCCTGTACAAATAAGAGTGTGTGTGTGTGTAACAGAGATGTTTTTATGAATAGGATATCTCATAAATAGGCCTCAAAATATTCAGCTTTGTTGAAATGAAAGCATCTGTAAGTTACCAGATTGTTCATCATTGGGGAAATATTCTCCTGCTTAGTGTTTTGCAGAGGAGCTAACAGGTTCTCCACCTTTTCCAGGCTTGGGAAAAGTAGCTAGCACTGTCTAAGCTCCCTTACTCCTGTTCAGACTTTGCAGATAGCCTGACGTAAAAGAAATGTCTGCTGTTCCCAAGTACAGAGCAGTAGTATTCATAAAATCAATGACAGGAGATTAAGTGAATGAATATTATTATTTCTCCTTGGATTTTTGCTTTCATGGTTCCCCTGTCCCCATGCACAGATGTTGTCCCAGTGTAATGAAGCGGCAGCATGTCTCACCCCCCACAATGCTATGCAGGGGCTTGTCTAAGGCCCCCTCCTCCTCATTTTCCGCCTACCCCATCCACTCTCAGTTCTGATGAGTTGTTTCCCCATTTTCCTTCCACGCCTCCAGCCCATACTCGAGTTTATAACCAGTCTCCAGCAGATTGGGTATAAACGTTCACTTGGCACTTCGCAAGCACATTGACTAGGCACCTTGCTGAAGGGCTACATGTTTACATTGAGTAGTAGCAGTGAGCTGGTTAGGAAGCATGGCTTTTGGGGATGCATTAGGGTAGGTGACATAATGCCAGTAGGTTTGTGCAGATATACTGTGGACTGTTGTGGCATGTGTCACAGGAATGTTTTAGTGCTTCTCACTGGTTACAGAATTGCAGAAATTACAGAAAAGCAGCATTTAGAGCCTTGATATGGCTTACTGCATTTATTGGCTTCTGCTGGGGATATTTTTCCTCCCTTTTAAATGACTTAACACATCATTCTTGAAATAAGGGAGCACAGTTTAAATACTATATTCAAATTTTTCATCTTGCATTCAAGGTAACATTGATATTCCTTCTTGCATTCAGTCATGCCCTTACTGTGTGAATGGAAGCTGCATAACAAAATAGATGATTCCTGCTTTTGTTGTTGAAGTTGTTTGAACGTGACCCTGTCTCCCCTGACTATTTAGCAGTAGCCTCCTTGATTACGATTTATTTCAATTTATTTTAGCTCATGTTCAGGAGCACATTATTTTCTTTACTAGGTCAGAAAATATTTGGGTTTTCTTTTCTTGTTCCATCTTGTTCTTTTCTGTTAGAGATGAATATATACAGAATATATATTCTGGTTTAGTAGGAATAGCAGATGTGCATGTTGGGGGAGACTTTTGTTACCTTCTGGAGTTTATAGTGTTTTGTCTGATATATTGATTATTGGCTGCTGGACAGTTTGCTCAAGGTCATAGATAGGAAACAAGCCCAAGTTAAAATTACCCTCATAAAGGATGCCTTAGAGCAGCTCTTTTGAAAGTTTGGTACAAGCAAGTAAGCAAACAAACCAACCTGATTATTTTCAAATTCTTTGTCTTTAAAGATGATGGAAATAACCTTGATAGAGTGGAAATCAGCCTGCAGTAAGTGCCACAATAACAGTCAGAGTTGCTGAGCTTCTTGCATTTCTTTGCAATGTGTTATCCTTCTGCAAAAGGGTTGTTATGCATCTTACCTTCTCCATAGGTTACAGCATGCCATCAGAGCAGAGAATTTGTCCAGCTTTGAGCAGCAGTTAATAAAAGCATTCTTTGTGTTCTTCACTTCTGTCTTTTATTTTATATTCTTCTAGTAGTGAGGAGTTCCACTCCTACCTTCTCCCCAGCGCTGTAAATTTTACTGCAGAATATTTTGTTAGAAGGTATCAAACACAATTTGGTGCTTTGCTATGCTGATAAATTTAAACTGATTTTTGTTAGTTAGGTAAGCAGTGACCAGTTTATCACTTGAAGGTTTGGCTTTCTCCTCTAGAACAGTACACTCGGTCCACTGCCTTCTCCCTGCTGCCTTCTCTCCTGAGAGCCTCACAGAGGTGGGCAGAGACATGGTATTATTGTGGTTTTATATGTGATGTATACAACTTAGTCTGCTTCCTGCTAATCCCTATCTACTGAGAGCAGTCCAGGCAGAGATGAGGAATAGGCTTGTGGTGGGTTGACCCAGGCTGGATGCCAGGTGCCCACCAAGGCCGCTCTTCGCTCCACTCCTCAGCTGGACAGGGGAGAGAAAATGCAACAAAAAAGCTCATGAGTCGAGATAAGGACAGGGGGAGATCATTCACCAGTTACCATCACGGGCAAAACAGACTCGACTCAGGAAAATCAGTTTAATTTATTACTAATCAAATCAGAGGAAGGTAATGAGAAATAAAAACCAAATCTTAAAACACCTTCCCCCCACCCCTCCCTTCTTCTCAGGCTTAACTTTACTCCTAATTTTCTCTACCTCCTCCCCCCACGCAGCATCGGGGGACGGGGTGTGTTGGAGTTGCGGTCAGTTCATCACACATTGTCTCTGCTGCTCCTTCCTCCTCAGGGGAGGACTCCTCACACTCTTCCCCTGCTCCAGCGTGGGGTCCCTCCCACGGGAGACAGTCCTCCACCAATTTCTCCAACATGAGTCCTTCCCGTGGGCTGCAGTTCTTCAGGAACAGCTCCAGCGTGGGTCCCTTCCAAGGGGTGCAGTCCTTCAGGAGCAGGCTGCTCCAGCATGGGTCCCCCACGGGGTCACAAGTGCTGCCAGCAAACCTGCTCCAGCCTGGGCTCCGCTCTCCACGGGTCCACAGGTCCTGCCAGGAGCCTGCTCCAGCGCAGGCTTCCCACAGGGTCACAGCCTCCTTTGGGCACACCCACCTGCTCCGTTTTTAATTATTTTGAACATTTTCCTAAGATCTAAGCTCTATCTTCTTTTTTGCAATTTAAGCCTATTACTTCCTGTCATGTCTAGTAAGCGCACAGAGAACAAATTATTTTATTTCCTCTTGAAAGCAGCCTTTTTCGTACCTGTCTGCTACAGCCCCTCTCTGTCTTTTCTTTAGGCCAGTATCTTTTCATGTCTTTCACATTTGCTAAAACCCTACTCATTCCAATTATTTGCTCCAGTCTTTCTTGAGAGGTGGTGCCCAAACCCACACTCGGTATTCCAGCTAGAGGCTTTCCGAGTGGACGTTGCAAGGAGACGCTTACTCTAAGGTGTCTTGTTGGCTGCACTCTTGGTTTTATATCCCAGCATGGCATTCTGGCTTTGGCAGTTTCTGCAACAGACAGCATCAGTGATTCCTGTTCATTTTATGATCTGTAACGATGCCAGGATCCTTTTCTGCAGAGACCTATCTAGTCATTGCTCCTCTGGTATTTTGAATGATTTTGACATCTTGCTCCCAGCTACTCTCTTGTCCTGGAGGCACCGTAGTCCCTCCCTATCATGTGGCTGAATGTGAATCCATTGAGTGGCCGTAACACTGGCATCCCCGTGGCTCTGTGACGGAATGACAAAAGGAGATGCAGACTTCCAAAACTATTCATGTGACCTTTCTGGAGAGCCTCAGAAACATGGGCATAGCAGGTGGAATATATTCTGGGGGCTTGTGCATTGCTAATTTCTTTCTGAGGAACGTCTCTGCTCCTCCCTCACCACACAGCCAAAGTACGTGAACGTACTCATGAAGTTAACATGTGCTGGATAGGCTTGCCATATGAAGCCTGGCCCATCAGTCATGCTGAATGCCATTGACTGAAAATCTTAGGGGAGAAGACCATCTTTTCATTATGTAGGTACATAATGAGTGTCTGTAATTGGCCTGTCCTTGGCCCGGGGATTACAGATGTTACATTGCTGCTACTCTGACTAACAAAATTAGGAACAGGCTTTATGATATGATACTTTTTGCAATACCAGGAGTTGCTTCTCTTAGAAAGCATTGGTGCCAGAGAGCCTGATAAGGGAATAGTAAGAAAGTGGTAAAAAGCTAGTAAAAAAGGTAGGTAAGTATTTCCCTTCAAAAAGAATGTTCTCCTAATTTAAATTGCTTAAGAGTCATTGATGTGAAATAATCTGTTCTATTTGGAGGGAAAGTTAGACACGCTAATTGGTCCAAGTAGAAATTTCTTTAAGAAAAATTTGGAGGCAAAGAAATTATAGAAGTAATGAAATACAACATAGTTTGTTTTTTTTACTTTATTCCATTTAATGAGGGCTTACAGTCTTCCTTAATCCTTTTTGGTTGTTGATTGTAAGGCTAAAGTTTGCAGTCGGCTTATGACAATTCTGCCAAAAGCTGCACAATTCAGACAACAAACTCCTTTTCTGTACAGTCTGTTTTTACTGGGCTTGAAAAAGCTTCTCTTCCAACTCTTCTATGTCTCTATGTCAAACTGAGCTGAAAAATGTATTTATATCTAGTCAACTAGAATTACTGAAAAATAATTAGGGTTGTTCCGAACAGAAAATATATCAGATTAAACTTCCTTTGGGAAAATGCCTCACGGCCTGCTCTGAGTGAACACACCGATGTTATTAACTCTTGGATCTTGTTTCTCTGCTCTTGCTGTGTACTGGAGAGAAGAACAGAGAGGCAGGTGCAGCTACCCACCTTATTGTTTCCCTTCCCCTTTTATATTCTCTTCGTGGATGTATTAAGGCAATGGTTGAAATAGGTAGATATACAACGTTATGCCATGCTGGCCCTTCTGAATTACAGACAGATTGTTGTCCTAGAGGGATTTCTAAATTGTCATTCCAGCATTTCTAGATTTCAGCTTTGGTCACTGGATAAGGAAGTATGTCTTGTGCAATGAAGCTGAAGAGAAATGAAATTTGTCTGAAATTAGGGTTATCTTATTTCTGTGGTAATACTTACGCAGAAAGAATTCTTCAGCGTATCTTCAAATCTTCAGTGCAGTGTGGCTTGGATGTCAATGGCTACAATGAAAATCTATCGCATTAGGGGATGCTCACCTCCTGCCTGCATGATTCCCAGTAGTTTTGTGATGAGTTATCTTACAGAGTGGTGTAGGATTTTAATACAATAATCTGTACATTAGCAGGAGTATGTCATGCCAGGGCTAAACCATCCTGGCCAAAAGAGGAGCCACAAATCCCAGGACATTAAAATTCAGTAAACTTAAAAATCATGTAAACGTAATATATTGAATAGGCTTAGATAGCTAGTTGTCCTGGTTTCAGCTGGGATAGAGTTAATTTTCTTCCTAGCAGCAGGCATAGTGCTGTGTTTTGGATTTAGTATGAGAAGAATGTTGATAACACGCTGATGTTTTTAGTTGTTGCTGAGTACTGCTTATGCTAGTCAAGGACTTTTCTGCTTCCCATGCTCTGCCAGGTACACAAGAAACTGGGAGGGGGCACAGCCAGAATAATTGATCCAAACTGACCAAAGGGCTATTCCATACCATATGACGTCATGCCTAGTATATAAACTGGGGCGGGTGGGGGGTTGGCCAGGGAGCAGCAATTGCTGCTTGGGAACTGGCTGGGTATCGGTCAGCGGGTGGTGAGCAATTGCATTGTGCATCACTTGCTTTGTATATTATTATTATTATTATCATTATTATATTGTTATTATTATCATTACTATTTTACTTTATTTCAATTATTAAACTGTTCTTATCTCAACCCAGGAGTGTTTCTCACTCTTACTCCTCCGATTCTCTCCCCCATCCCACCGGGGCAGGGGGAGTGAGTGAGCGGCTGCGTGGTGCTTAGTTGCTGGCTGGGGCTAAACCACGACACTAGTGTATTTTTTTGAAGACGACTTATTTCCTTCTCAGTGTTGACTTCAAACCCCAATAGAACTAACTCCACACCTTGAAAAATATGCTGTAACACTGTAAAAAAAAAAAAACTTGTAAAACTAGACTACGTGTACAAGTCAGTTGTTTTTTTTTTTTTTTGGCGTGGGGAGAGACAATCAGGTTTGGCAAGCTGGGAATCAAGGTTGGAGTATGCAGAGTCTCTCAAACATGAGCTTCCAAAGGCCTTTGGAGAGTGCCAGGAGAGCTCTGCTGGGTTTCATTTCTTTTTGAGCATGCTTCAAGATTAGGTGTCATTGAAGGTTGCTGGCTTTGTAAGAGTACTGGATTAGTAGTGATTTAGGATGTTTCACCATACTTCTTACTCTCTGCTCAACCTGACTTTACTTTTAAACAATTTTGGCATTTACTGCTGATTCATAATTTATACAACAATGAATTTCAGTAGTAATTTTCAGCGTTTTCCCATGGTTTCTGGACCAATGGCCAGAAATGCCTGCCCTACAAAAACATTTTTTTTTTTGAGATTGGCAATAATACCTTTTTCTAAGCTAGAAATTTCCATCTCACGTTTGAATTGAAAGCTGCCACTTACTTTTAGTGGAGAGAGAGAAGCCATTTAATTTATTCTCTATATGGGAGTAGTAAAAGCAAGCTGTGGAGCTCTAAGGCAAAATATATTTTCACTAGTGAAGACCTATTATTTGCCTTACACAATTTTCCTCAGTTTGCTACTTTGTTTTTGTCTATTAGCATAAGAGTCCTAAATGATTCAAACCCTCTGATGTCTTCCCTTGCTCAATGTCCAGGGTGATGGGTCAGAGTGATGGATAAAACCCGCTGGTCACCTGGGAAAGGTGGCCCTTGTTTCAATAAGGAAATTGTGAGGGCTATATGGAAAGTGATGAAAGTGTTCTTCATAGCATTATCTATGAAAAAGACCTAAGTGTATGTGTCCTCAGAATAAAGCTGATTATTCTGGGCTCCTACCACTGGGAAACAGTCACTTTTCGACCTCGAGATTTTTGGTTCTTTCCACCACTAAGAATTCTCTTAGGCAGATCTGTCTGACTTTGTGTGTGCAAGCCCATTTATAGCAGGAAAGGGAAAGCTAATCCCAACGGAATTTCAGTCACCTTTGCCTTCTGGGATATATAGAGTTTCCCTTGAAGTTTGTACAGAGTCTGTGGTGGGCACAAAACAGACCTACTGGCTCCTTTGATACTTTTAAGCCTCTGCTCCATCAATTGTGCAGGCTTTTGGTTTGTTTCCAAGTTCAGTCCAACATTCTGGTTTTGATCTCGAGACCCTGATGTTATTTTGATCTTTTATCTTGCTGTAACTTTATTTCCTTGTGTTTGTTCCTAGCAGTAAAGTTGGTTAGCAGTGAAATGATTATTTCAGCCTAAAGGTTGCGGTGAGCACAGGAGAGCATTTTTAGATTCTGGGGCACCTTGGACGGTCTAGCAGATCTGGAGCTTCATTTCAGGGAATACTACAGTATCTTTCTTGCCTAAAGCCAAGTGTTGACGTTGTGACCATTTTAGACATGCAGATGCTGAAAGATGTTGGAGTGAAGGTTTCTGTTTAATGGAGGAGGGAGAAGAATATAGGATTTGATGGGCTTTGTGTGGATTCTCAGAAGAACAAATCTTTTAGCTCATGAACAGCAGGAAAAATGGAAACCACAGTGTCCAGGGCAGTTCAGTCAGTTGCTAGTTAAATGAGAAAAATTTCACAGATAAATTTGTATTTTTGCATACATGGTGTTGTGAGAGGGATACAAAATGTGCCTCCATTTGCTCAAGGAGTTGTTTCCAGATTGCTTTTATACTTTTTATATATATAGTTATTTTTTTATATATATGTATATTTTTGTGGGGGAACTTGTGCTTACAGGTAATTTTGAGGGTGAGTGCTAGTACTGTTAACTCTTTTGTCTTTCTGAGGTAGATTGAAAGTGTTGGGTTTTATGCTGTGTGTACACAAAATCAAGGCAAATCTATAGTTTTAAAAATAAGCAGATTCTGAATCCTAGATGAAAGTCATGCTTTACCTTCTGAGGTGTAAACATTTTATTTGGCTTTTTGTGGGAATGAAAGTTTCTCTGTTTGTTCCTTGTCACCATTTTCATGTACTGAGTGGCCTTTGTTTCCATGGAAGAGAAGATTGTATGTGGTGGTCTCATCCAAACCAGCTTCTGATACCTATTTTTTAATTAAGTTCCCAGCTAAGTATATGCTTTGGGGCATCATTAAGGTCTCTAAGGATGACAGGAAGGCAGCACAGTTCCAAGATAATAAAGTCATGTAGCGTTCCTAAAGATGAACAGATGAACAACCTCCTGTCTGAGGTAATGTTTTTTTCTTGGGTTTTTTTTTTACTTATAAAATATAAAGTTAAAAAAAATGAATTCATACACTTTCTTCTCTCAGTTGCTGTGTGTGCACATAGAAGCACAGCACCTGCACTTGACAGTTCCTCTGATTTTGCTCTCTTTTCACTTCTGCGTTTGCTTTTTCCTCTTACTGCTGCTCCTCAGAGCTCAAAGATGTTTGCATCAAGGTGTTATTCCTAGGCCTAGGAAGGAGTTCCAAGGGTATGATACTGCTATTGTTAGTGCTGTGCTACAAAAGAAACGCCGAGCTGGGAAAGCAGCGCAGTGAGGACTTGATTGAACTCCCATAGGTCTTCCATTGAAGATTCTCATTATCTTGTACAGACTTTCATTCATCTTGAGCTATGTTGCAGCCATAGTGACTGCAGGGTAGAAAGTCAGCGGCTTCGGTTTAGTACATGCTGTGTAGATTATTGAATCAAAAATGTCACATTTATGCATTTGCTATTCAGAAATTAAAAACCTTTATCCATGTAAAGTTTTTGTGAGTGAAATAATGAGACCTAATCAAAACAAGAACAAGGGTCCTTGTTTCCAGTCAGATAAAATGGTGAAAATTCAGGGGGTTTATCCTAAAGGATGAAAGAGTCTTGAAACCACAATTCTATGTGTGTGTCACTATGTATGAAGCAGTAATTCCATTGGTATGGACAGCTTTACTCAGGTATGCGCTCACTCAGGTTTTTGGTTTTTTTTTTTTAATAATCCAGAGGCTTTATGTATCTCTTGTATTAAGTTCTGTCATGCTTATGCATGAAAATGCTGGCTGAAGTTGCAGGCTGGTACGATGACACTATAGATAAGTGCCATAGCTGGAGAGAGAGTGTCTCTTTATAAAAAGACACCGAAGTGCAAGCGTATATACAAATACGTCTGAAAAATCTGACAAATTAATTTGTGATAATCAGGTATGTTAATAATCGAACAAGCCTGTGTGCACGGTACGGTAACTCTGCACCAGCCCCCCTGTGAAAGCTTGGGCCACCGTGCCCCCCACTGCAGGAGACCGCCCGGGTGCCCAACCTGCCAGGCAGGCGAGGTGAAGACACAGGCTGAGGAAAGATGAAATCAGGGGCCGGGGAGCTCCATTTTTTGCGAACTTGCCAAAAGATTGGGGTCTGAGAAACAAGTCAAAGTGCCAGACGTAGCCAAAGTTTCTGGATAAGAACATGACATTCCTAAAATGTGGTTCAAACCTCTTTTAAATAATTGGGAGTCCTTCCAGCAACTTTCAGTGTACTTTGGATCAGGCCCACAAGTTCTCGAGGCTTCAAGGAATTTAAGACTAGATGTAAATCCAGAAACCTTGTTTCCCCCAAGAATATTGATTTTTTTTATCTTTGGTTAGTTGCCGTATATAGGCAAAAAAATTTTAAGAAGCTAAAGGGTGTATAACAAAAATAGTCTTATTTTATAGTATAAATATTAGATTGGCAAAACTGCAGTAAACTATTCTTTATCCATTTGATCAGATTTTAGAAAATTATATGCACTTTTTATACAAGCATGTCTATTTTTTTCACCATTAATATGTGTTATTCTTCCCAGAAATCCATCAATAAAACCACCTCTTCTGTTTTCATTTTTCTGTTCTTCTGTGTAGTCATGTTCCGGTCACAGTTTTGAATCTGCAGAATTTCATCACTTAGATGGGTGCAGTAGTCTTCATTAATAATCAAGCATAATTTATTTTTATGTAGTTTATTTAAAACGGAGTATGTTTTTAATATTTTTTTCCTTTCTTTCAAATTTAGGTGGAGAACAGACCAAAGTATTATGGAAGAGAGTAAGTATTTTCCTCTTTTAAGTATCTGTTGGGTATATCCAAAAGTTGTTGTTCTAGAACTAAAAAAAAAAAGACACAATGGAGGTCTGATAAAATATTTTATTTTACCTTTCACTTCAGCTGGGAGCCAGATTTATTGAAAGCCTAATAATTTAGCTATGTTACAGTCTAGTACTGCTGCTCACAATCCATCGACTGTGCTGCTGTGTGAGCCTGCATATTTATTTTGCTTTTCTCAGGACAGTTTGGGAAAAAAATATTGTCTGGAGTATTTCTTGCTCTTATTTTGGTTGTCACTTTAACCTCCCAGCAGTCCTGCAATTGCCTGGGGAGGAGAGAAGCAGCTTGCCTCTCTCACTGCCTTTTTGTGTGTGTTCCTACATAGACAGCCCTATGTGGTTGTGGAAGTATGCATGTATACCACTGCATGTGTAAATGCTGTTCTCCCTGCTAAAGTTCTGAGGTCCCAAATACCCAAAGAAGAGGTGTATTTTTGTTTTGAGAAAAATAATGGATCACTAGAATATAGTTCCTTTGTGCTCAGCAGTCTTGCCAATAAATAGCTTGAAAGGGGCTGGATCCTGCATTGGCATGGAGATTTGGGCAGGTGAAGTTGAAGGCCATAGCCACTGCAGCAACCACCCGGATCTGGCATTTGGCCTTTACTAGAGTCATCTGCTGAGGCCCTAGCCCTTATCGCTAGCTAAATTACTTAGAACCCATGCTCTATTTTTTCTTCCATCCCAGACACATCATCTGTGTTTAATGATGCTTTTCTACCATCAAAAACCTCAAGAGCCTGTAGCTTTGCCCCTAATTACTAAAGTTTCATTTTTAAATATTATCTTTGACAACAGGGAATTCAGATCTAGCCACTAGAGTGCAACAGAGCTGAAAACAGTGCCTAGCTGAGCAACCCATCACACTTCCTACAGCAGGACTTGTAAAACCATTACTGCAATATCTTATCCAGGAACCTGCCTGGCTGTTGACATACTCTGGGTTTGTGGAGCAGCAGGGCTGGCGGGAACTGTAAGAAGTCACTTGGGTGAACCTGCTCAGGCAAGATCATGTTGGTTATTATCATTCAGAAAGAAGATTTCAGAACCACTGGGACAGTCCTATAAAAGCCATTGACTCAGTGCTCAGTAGTGCTTGGAAAGACAATCAGGAATTTCTAGGGAAAGAAACAGAAAAAAACCCATAATTATATTACTATATACATCTATGATGTGGCTGCATTTTAAATAGTGCATGTAGTTCTGGTCCCTCTCTACCCCTTCCTCCTTCCTCCCTTTTAGAAAGGTTATAGAAGAAATGAAAGGTACAGCGAAGTGCAACAACAGGGGAGCAAAGGGATGCAGCTCCTACCGTAGGAGGAGAATGAACAGGTCTTCCTCAGTGGGTGTCCAAGAGAGGGACATGCACAGTGTCCCTCTCAAGTTCATTGCCGCAGGGTGCTGCGGAGGCCAAAAGCCTAAAGATACTAAAGGGTTTACAAGTGAGATTCTCAGATTCATGAAGGGTAAGGTCACAGCTGATCAGACACAACTTCTGGCTAAACCAGTGATGGATGGACAGGGATGTGAAGTGAAAGAAACATGTCACTGCTTCCTGTACTCTTTCTGTAAGCATTTCTTGTCGGCTGCTGTCAGAGGCAGGCGTCTGAGCTCAGGGGAGCTTTTACCATGTACAAGCTGGTTTTATGCCCTTATAAAAATGTACCAAAAATATCCATGCAAAAGCTTGGATTACCCAGTGCTTACCACCCATGGCTAAAGAAATTTCACAGGTGCCCTGAGTATCCTGTCCCAGTGATTTCTTAAATTGATCACCAGGAGAGCTTTTTTCCTAATATCTAACCTAAAGCCTGCTGTATTTTATAATGAGCTTCTGGTGGCAAATAGCTTATGCTCATTATTTTTAACTAGAGTTATGAATTGGCATAAGTTTACTGGTAAAGACATGCTTAAATTATGTCATCTAAGGGATGCTTGTTTCAATTTGGATGTGGCAGTAAATGAGTATGTCCCCCACCAGTGCAGACAGAAAGTATTAATGAATTTACATCATTTTGAATAGAAAGTCACTCTGGAAAGATCAGCTAAGCCTAGTATTTCCAACATGTATTAGTTGTGAAAAGACAACGTAAAGAGACGAGAACAACAATTGCATTTACATCCAATGTGTTTCTCTTCTCTTTCACTACCGAGCCAGAGGCAGTGTTAGAAATGTGCCACTTCGTATGTATTGTCAGAAAAGAGAAAATGCTGAAGGCAAGTACATTTTAGTGCCTTTTTTCAGACAGCAGCAAAACCAGAAACTTTCAAAACCTCTAAGGAGACCCTAGGAGACCTATCAGCTAGCAAAATATGCGTAGGAGTTAAGACTCAAACTGCTGTAAAGACTGCATTTGTACTTATGGAAAGATCACTGCTAAATATTGATTATCGTAAGGTTAATTGTGCATCCTAGGGCCTCTTTCTTTCTTAAAATAGCAATGACAAAAAAATCAGAGACGTATTGCTTTTTTCCAACACTGAATGAGGAACTCATTGAAATGAAGAAAACAGTATTTTTCTCAAGGCTACTCTGTATCTTCTTCTACTTTAATATATGCAGAATAGAATTTTGAATAATTGTTGCCATTTTTTGTCTGTTTCCCTTGCAAATTTGAGGAATATAAAAATAAAGCAAACTGATAATAAGAATGACCTCTCATTTTAATTTTAAGTCATCTCCATTTAAAAAAAAGATAATGCCTTTGTGCCTAGTTCTCAATTCTGTCATAAGGCCTCTAGAAAGGAAACAAGGAAGAGGGGCATAGACTGGTAGAAGAGAAGAAGTTGTGAAAAGATGAGGCACTTACAGAAAAAAATTTTTGGGTGTGGTTGAGTGTTGTACTGACTGAAACTGCATATACAGGGTAATTTTTGTTTTGCCTCTATGCTGGACTTGCCCAGGCTGGATGACTGTGCTGCCACTTTTAAATGCTTGGACGCTGTCCTGGTGGCTTAGACCACGATGCTCTGCAGTGCAGAAGTTTCCAAATGCTTTCTGGGGTGGAGGAGAAGGTATTTTGGGTTGGATTGTTCTGTAAGTCACTGAAATGTCTTTCTTTAGGTTTCATGGGATCATTTCTCGGGAGCAAGCAGATGAAATACTTGCTGGCGTAGAAGGAGCATATATTCTTAGAGAAAGCCAGCGGCAACCCGGCTGCTATACTCTTGCTCTCAGGTAAATGCTGTTTTAATAGAGGCTTACAGTTCAAATGTAAATGTATTTAATGGAGGGGATTATATCCGTCCCTTTTGAGTGAATTCTATGTCCACCGTCACTTAATACACTTCATGGTGTCAGAGTGATTTTTACACCCTCTTGCCAGCAGTTTGACCATGGCAGTAGTGCAGCAATTCAGTCACTTCTTCAGCACTTGGCTAGGAAGTCCCTTTTCAGAAGCAGACTGTGCCCGTTTTCAAAATTTTTGCTACCTAGAGTTTGGTGTTGTAAAGATGGAGCATCTCCTTGAAAACTGTGTAAGAGATGTGAGTGAGTACAGAACAGGAGAGTGGCCCGACAGAGGACACAGCCACGTTGTCCTCTGAGCTCAGTGATGCGTTGTACACAAACATTGGCAACTATTGGTGATAATAACCCTGGATAAACCTGGAAAACCCTGAAGTCCAGTGGCTGACCAGCTGTCAAAGGCAGCATACGGGACTTCAGTTTTCTCCCCTAACTGGAATTCAGGCTTGCTGTAGAAATACAGTGTGAAGCATAGCATGCTGCTGCTCAGAGGAGTAAGAGTCTGCTATTCAACTGAACAAAAAATTCAGTGGGAGCCCAAGCTACAACCTCACCGCCCCTCACATGTGCCTTTCCTTGAAAATATGGCCACTTCTGGCTTAGCTGTGCCGTTCAAAACCTGCCCACGCAACAGTCTTAAACCTGCTGTGGGTTAGTGGCAAGAGGACAAGATATTCTATTGGGTTTGACAAAACAAACTCCTTGGCAATATTTTTCAATTTTTGTAGCATTATTACTTCTGTGAGATATACACAAAATAAAAGTCTGCATTTTTACCCTTCTGCTGGTAAGCCAGAAGGAAAAATCCTTTAAGGAGTTACCCTAAATAGCTGTGATACAGTGCTGAAATCATCCTCAGAATTCCTATTGATGTGCAGATGGTAGAGCTGGAAAAGCTGGTGAGTCATGCAATTGAAGAGTGGTGTAAATTAAAAGCAACTTTTGTCAGCTGAAAAAGAACAAACGTAATTTTTTAGGGTTTTGGAGACAGATTTCAAAGTAAAGAATAAAAAACACTACTAAAGGATGGGGATTATGGCAAAGTGCCTGTTGTTTTGACAGAACAGCATGATTTCTAAATCCATCTGGATAATTATTTGTAGAATCAAAAACTGAATTTGATTATAAATTGGGAATTCATATGGAAAATGTGGGCCAAAAAATAAGAGGCATACACACTTTGATTTGAATGCCCAAGCAAGTATGCAGAGACATGCACATTTGATGCAATATAAGGACCATTTAACCCCATGTCATATTTTTGAATCCTTTAATCAAGAATGGGATTCCAACCTCGGTGTTATAAACCGAATGTGCTACTGTGACTTTGCTTTTCAAAACACTTTTAAAAACCCCCATAGATCACACCTGCCATAAATAGGGCAAGAGTTATCCCAGAGAACTTTGGGTGTTTTATTGGGCCCCTGAATCAGGAGCTCGGTCTCCCTGACTTCCTGCCAGAGGGTGATTCAGACCCTTAAGATTTGAATTACTTGCCAGAGATGCCATCTCTCTTCATTGACTGTAAATTAAGTATCTGTAAATTAAGCATCCACTTTCTGCACCTCAAAAATGTTTCAGGATGGAAGAGCTGTTAACACAATTAGGCATCCCAGTGTAAGGTCTTGTCAATGCAAACATCCCTTTCCAATTGCTGCAGTAGTCCCTTAGGATTTAGATTTAAACCACGTACGTCTGGGTCGCGTAGCTTGTTGTGGAGACTTGGCCTCAGTTCTATAGCCCAGTCTATGTGATGCAGTCAAGTTTGGGTTTGAACTTGAGTTGGTCTCTCCACAGAGATCCAGTTGCAGCCCTGTGCATATTCCATATGTAATCCAGACATATAGACTCGTCAGCAAAATTACCTCCTGAGTGTTTTGCCAGTATGAATTCCCTCTCTCACGCTTCCCTCTCTTTCTTTCTTCTCTCCCTCCTTTTTTCCTGGTATTTGCAGATTTGGTAATCAGACCTTAAACTACAGGTTGTTCTATGATGGGAAGCACTTTGTTGGGGAGAAAAGATTCGAATCAATCCATGATCTGGTTACAGATGGCTTGATAACATTGTATATAGAAACAAAGGCTTCTGAGTATATTTCAAAAATGACAACAAACCCCATCTATGAGCACATTGGATATGCCACTTTGCTTAGAGAAAAAGTGTCCCGGAGGCTGAGCAGAACAAAAAACGAATCAAGAAAAGCAAGCGTAACGAGTGAAGAAAATACCCCGGTTGAAAAGGTAAGTATTCAGTTTACAATTTTGGCAATTAATTAGAAGTCTTTCTATCAAATCTGAGAGAAAAAAGTGTTTTGTCTAAAGACCTGTTTCGATTTTTCTATACTTCATTAAGTATTACTATCCCACTGAAAAGTCTATATCCCGTTAATGTGATCTTGGCTCCAAACTAATATTTGACTGGAGCTTATGATGAAAGCTTTCTAATAAGTACCAAATGCAAATGTTTTCACTGTGTAAATATATATATATATATATATACACACACCATCTAACTTGGGAACTGCATCTAAAATTGTTCACAGGTTATGATTCTTTGTCCATGTATACTCAAGCATATTCCACAGTAGGATTATGAAACTGGTTCCACTGACCCTTCACCACAGCTCAAGTTTGTTATCTTTCCATTCACAGTCCAAAGCTCCTCTTTTCTGCCAAGTCTTTGGTGGATGGGTCTCAAATTGGGATATTGCATGTTTTCTTCCCTTTCTTCTCGTGGGTCTGAAATTGGGATATTGTGTGTTTGCCTCCCTTTCTTCTCTCTCTTCTCATTTGAAGTGGGCTTTCCTTAATCTTCTTCTCTCATGCGCCCATATCCCATAGCGTTGTATGGACTAGGACTCATTTATATGATGATAAATTGATAATTCCATGCAGTTAGCAGCCATCTGAAGAGGTAAAATTAGAAATTCTTTTACATATGAGAAACAGTCTTGTAAGCAGTGACATGTGGATATTTTCATTTGCCAGGTGGTAAGGCAGTAAGAACTGTCAAACAAAACTTTTTTTTTAGTCCAGTGTTTGTGCTGAATTGACTTACTGACATCTGTAAGCATACTTCTGCAGTATGACTGATGATTTTAGTGTTCAGTGTGCTGGCTGGCTAGTTGGGAACTGGAGCCGGTTTGTATTTGGGAAGCAGGGAGTGAATTTGCTGTCATACAGTAATACTGAGCATGAAAAGAGATCAGCTTTTTTGTGTGTATCCTCATCACTCTAGGACATTTCTAGCATAATTCTCTCTTGGGTTCACATATCTGCATTGGCTGATTATATACTGGTTTCATTTCTCAATAATAATAATAGCTTGAGTAACTGACCTGACATGTAGACCTATTCGTCCTTTATTACTTCCATTAACAATGACATTTTTTAGGGAAGGCATACTGTTGCAGGAAAGTCCTTTGGAGAATGGCACAGCAACAAGTCCTCCATTCAAGTTTTATTTCAAAATGAATCCACTGATGACAATAGGTTTTCGTTCAATTGGATGGTATTGAAATATGCAAGAGGAGTGGATGCCACTGAGACAGGTTTTGTGCTCATTCAGTTCATTCCTGTGATGGGACACTGGTTGATTTTGAATGCTGTAACAGGGATGAGAAAACAAGTTTCAATTTTATTTGAGGCACAATAAGAAATAAACATAGTCCAGTGTGACCGACTTGTTTGTGTAGGGGTGTGTGTGTAGCTAGGAGAATGGTCCAGAAGGTGTTCTGGAAGAATGCCTTTTATAATGAGAAAATACTGGACCATCATTGGGATGACTGTAGTGTAATAAAGCAGTCATGACAGTTGAAAAATCATGCTACATTCTCTAGGAAATCAGGAGAATTTTTTCTGTACAAGGAAAAACACAATTTCAAAATTGTGTTCAGTTTTACTTACAGTTCTTGCAGTCGAGGAGCAATGGTCTTTTGCATCTCTCAAAGTGCTCTCAAAGACTTCAGAGGGGTTTGTTCCAGTACTATATATTTCCTAACAGATTGTGTTTTCTGTTGTGCTTGGGGTTGGATGTAATTTTTCAGGCTGGGAAGTTTTGAATAAGTACTGTAAAAAATCTTTTAGACCAACAGAAGGCAAACTGTTGCTGAAGGGGCCCCTGCCCTTGCTCCTTCACCACCTCCTTTTTGCTGATGTACAGTTTTATGTAGCTCTACACAGTAGGTGACACTAGAAAAGTACTCCACATTAAAACTAACTCAGCCAGAAGAAAAAACATGTGAATTTTCAGCCAGATCTGCTACCTGATCCACCTCATGTGAGTGGATCACACTCATATGAGCACAAAGTAGAGGGCAAGACTTTCTTCTGATGACAGCTTAAAAAATGGTGACATGGGCTTAAAGTGACTGTAGAGCTTTGTCCTCAGTTCCAGGTACCTGTGCTTGAAAATGTTTGGTCTTGATGTAACTTGCTGTCAATAGTGAAAATACACCTCTGGACCTCATTAGTGATTGGATTAGAATCATAGAATGATAGAATCATCTAGGTTGGAAAAGACCTTTAAGATCATCGAGTTTAACCATAAACGTAGCACTGCCAAGTCCACCACTAAACCATGTCCCTAAGTGCCACATCTACATGTCTTTTAAATACCTCCAGGGATGGTGACTTCCACTTTGCTGGGCAGCCTGTTCCAATGCTTGACAACCCTTTCGGCAAAGAAATTTTTTGTAATATCCAATCTAAACCTCCCCTGGTGCAACTTGAGCACACTTCCTCTCATCCTATCACTTGTTACTTGGGAAAAGAGACCAACTAGGTCTTCTTTTGTATTGCAGCTGAATGAAATTAAAGTGTGTAAAGTATTATTTACCTCTGGGGTGGTTCATGATGCGAAAGGCAGTACCGCAGGTCCTTACCCTACAAGGATTAGTGCTCATCTAAATTTCTGTACATGCAGGCAATAGCAGCCTGCAAGACTGGGCTTCATAGCTGCGCTGTAGTGTAAAAATAGCTGGCTTCAGCTAAGCCATTACATTGTTGGCAACCCTCTCTGCCTTCCTCCCACTAAGGGGAAGCAGCAGAAGGAGGAATAGCAGCTGTTTCTAACATATTTTTCTTGCCAGAAGGAGTAGGAGCAATCACAGCTACAAGAGGAGCAGGGCTAAATAGGCAAGGTGATGTGCTCACAGGCTGAAGACCCGCTGTAGCAGCTGAGGCCTCATTATTGATGATTAGGATTCCTAGTGGGCTTCTCTACTGGTAGCAGTAGTTTTGCATCATCTTACGGAAATCCATGTGAAAAAAAGGTTACTTCAGCTCAATTATTAGCAACTGAAAGAAATTCACAGAAGTCTGTATGGTGAAGCCTACCATGGTTGCTTTTGCTTCATATGTTCCTGGGAGAAGCTCATGAGAGGTTGGGTAGCAGACAAAAACTCAGAGGTCATCATTTCCATTTTTTCCTCACAGTAACCTTGGATACAGTATGGACTGGGCTTTGGAATAAACTGGTGAAATACCAAGCATTTGTCAGTAATAGCATATGGGGACAGAGGAGGATAAAGGGAATTTAATGTTTGCTTTTATATAAACTTTAGAAGTCCTCTAACATATAAAAATAATATGGGGAAGTAGTAGTTCAATGGGAGTTGTATCAGATGTTTTGCTTGAGGCTGCCTTGTGTTGTACAGCATTTTAGACAAAGGCCATGGTCTGCCCACAAACCAAAACCCTCACCCACTTCAATTACTCCAGTAAATTTCAGACCCCTAGAAATAAGTGAATGAGTATTCAGTATTCTTTGCTGCATGTGTGAAAAATCATTGCATTTTTTGTAAGGTGTGTTTTCTCTGGCCAATTGAGCAGGTAAAATGTCATTTTTTTAATAATTGAGCTGGTTTGTTTCAAAGTGCTGCCTGGAGTGTTTTGAATGTTTCAGAAATGATGGAGGTGGGGGGAAAGCCGTACATGCAGGACAGAAACTTCCATTTCTCAAGAGGAATGTGAGAATTCAGTGCTCTAAGGTTAAGCATCAGTACTCCTCTTACAAATCTGTAAGATTGTAATCTGTCAGATTTTGTTTTATACTGAAACCAATACCGGAGTGTGAAAGTGCAGCTGAAGGCATTAGTCTCCTTAGCGGGTTTGTGAACGCCATCCAGGGAGTCTGCTCATCTGTCGCGTCCCACGTTGACAGCGGGGATTACTCAATGTCTCAGTCACTCCAGCGCTGCCGCTCCCTGTGGGGTAGGTCGATGGAAGGGGGCCACCAAGGCACGGGCTGGCGGGAGGAGCACGCGTTCGGATGAAATGTCTTGGTACTGCCTGGGGTACCTGTCTGTTCCCATAATGATAATTTCTTTGAGGTTGTAATTAGTGAAGTCATGCCCATTCCAGAAGGGGGGTGTGATGCATGGGCTGGATTAAGCTGTTGTTGTTCATGCCTTTTTATCCAATGTTTTTTGTATCAGGCCTAAGAAAGCGTTTATGTTTTAAGATACTTGATGTCAACATTGCATCCGAAAGTTATTTCCATCTAACTTTAAAGAGGTGCTAGATTTGTAGACACAGATTCCAAATTTTAGTCCAAATAGCTTAACAGATCTTTAATTTGAAAGGAGCCACAATGATTTTTAGGAATGAAATGTTGTGGGAGAATGGCACGCTGCAAACACTTTCTTAGCAGTGTAAGCAATTGTCGTTTTAATGGGATCCAGCTTCAAAAAGGATTTTGGACAGAGAAATAGTTTTTTGTGCAAAGAACTTTTGAAGATTGTGTGTTGTCTGTTTAGGGTTGTAATTTAAGCTTGGGCAAGTTGGGATCGCCTGCTTTGTATTTGCTCTGCTTATGAAATGCTGTACTTGGGGCAAATGAACATATACTAGAAGATGTAGGGCAGATAAATACCTGGTACTGGTACATACTGTAATTAATTATCAGTAATTCACATTACTGTGAATGTAGGAGAAATGTAACTTGCTGTAAGCAATTCATCTTCACATGTAGGACAGAGGAAATTGTAGTCAGCAAAATATGTAGTTCTGAAACTTTTATCGCTATCACTTACCGTGTCATCCTGCAACTGCTGCCTTTACTGCGTCAGTGGTCCTTATGTCCCAGGCTAGGAGAAAAACTTCTTTCTTTCTAATCCTACGTCAGCAAGTGTAATTTGGGAAAATATATGCAAAGAATTGAAATGTTGGAAGTAAATGCAAGCTGGAGTTTTGTGAATGCTCTAAGGAGGTAAAAGCTCTTACAGTTGCTGATGAGAAACTGTCCTGGTTCCTTGCTCTTGCAGTTTCATTCCCACTCTTGTGACCTGCCCTGTGCACTACTGCAGCCACCCCGTGCCTTGGGTGGGACCTGGATGCTGGGACAGAGTACGCTGGGTCAGGCAAAGGCTGTGCCCTACACCTTGTGTTTTTTCTATGCTGGCCTTACGCAGGAGCAGTTCCTCAGTTTGGGTTGCCTTACAGTTTCTCAAGTATTCATGTTAGCACGGGGGATGTGATGAGAACGGCAGGCTGGAGTTAAAGAAAAGCTTTGGCAGCAGTTGAGCTGAAAGTATTTGCAAAAAGAATGATCTTAACCTATCTGACAGAGGACAAACTGTTGGTAAATGCAGTAAAGATTAAGGAAGGTTTTGTCAGTGCCAGGTCTCCGCTTACTCAGATCCTGGCAAAGCTCCCATCAACTTCTCTCCAAGTAGGATCTGGCTCTGTCAGTTCAAACATACCAGTTGTACATGAAATATGAGTTTGCTTGGAGCCTGGGCTGGAGTGCCTGTTCTGCTCTCCAGTTGTACACACCAGGAGCAGCAAGAGGCATTTAGCAACAATGGTCTGTAAAGAATAGTGTAGCATTTTGAGCTAAACGAAGAGCGAGCTGTATGCGGAGTTTTCACTTAACGGCAGGACAGTGCAGAAAACTGTGTATTGCTGCTTGACATGGTAACCTCTCTATCTGTTTTGCTGGAACTCATTACCGGGCATTCAAGTGCAAATGACAGAGCCCGTAGTTAATACTGCAGCTAGAACTTACGAGCTGAAATGATAAGCATATTAGGGAGTCTGGAAGGTTGTAGATTTCCTCGGCAGAAAATCCCACACAAATAATAGACAGATAAGAAAGCTATTCCCATTAAGGCAAAGGTGACAGAAAAGGAAGAATAACTTTGCCGGAAGTAGGAGTTGGTATTACTGTCCTCATTAGTCATGCTGCTCACACACAGTTTCCCACAGAAGAAAACGCAGGAATTCCAGGAAAGACTGTTTCCTAACATCCCTTAATTGAAGATGTAATCTAGTTATAGAACTAAATTTTTTAGGAGCACTGCAGTTTTCCTTACATCAAAACTGCACAGGAGAGAGCCAATTTTAAGAGAACCTCTGGTTTGGTTCCATTTTTCTAAGTATTTACACTTCTACATTGTTATTCACACTACATCCCTTTCTGAAGGCCTTTTAGCCTCATCTTACCACTCCATTTTTGTCTCTTCATTAAATTTTCTACAGGTACTGCTGTTAGCCAATGATAAAGAAATCTTTTCAGTCTTTCATTTATTCATTATTCTTCCCATTCTGCAGCTCCTCTGAACCTCTAATGATCCTATTACAGGTTGCTAGCTAGCGTTTAACTCTCTGCTGGGATGTCTATCCAGATGTTGAGCATTTCCTTCCACACGAGGGCTGCAGGGTACTGTGCTGTCCTAGCAGCAGATCACGGGCTTAAGAGGATAGCGAGCAGAAATACCTGTTCCTGCAGACTCTGGGCTGGAACCACACTGATAATTTGACCTGGTGTGTTTTACATTGCCTTCAGCTCCCGGGTTTCTGCAACATGCTTGGTCAGAACAAATTAAAATTTGTTCTGCAGGGACATCAGCAACCCACCAGCTTCTTTTATTAGGGCTTACAGTTTCACTCCCGTATGCATATCCACAGAATTCACAAGGGATTCCTCCCCGGCTGATTTTCCCTGGAAGATGCTCAGACACCACACTGATAAGCAACAACATAAAGCCTGTACATGAAGGTGGCCTTTATCTGCAGATTTCAGTAATACATGCAGTGATAAAAGGTGTGTGGCATTTTTGCTGCTAGAAGCAACAAACTTATACATCAAAATGACTTTGGGAGTAATTAATTCCTTTCATCAGGCACTTAGGCTTGTCCTGCAAGAGCAGTAGTCTACACACAGGTTACCACATGTACGTACTTAATTGTAGCATGTCCTGACGTGAGTACTTAACTACATACCCGACTGTCTTCTTTAAATAACTGTTAGCAATTCAGCACTGATGTCATCCAGAATACTCTTTGGTATTGTACCACAGCGAGGGGGAGTTTATATGAATACAGTAGATCTACCAGTATATGTATTTTAGTAAGCAGTTTCATATTTTGAGTGACAAATACCATCTTACTGAAAATATAGCTGGCTGATCATTTTCTTTCACCTGTCAGTGTTGGCATTCTTTTGTATTTTCCAGCTGTGTCTCTTTACAACTTCTTTTCTGTTTAAAGCGTCATAAATATGAAATAGGCAATACATAAGAAATAAAAATAAGAAAGCTACCAAAGTAAAATCATGGAGAATATCTGCTTCAATTTCTTCCCTCTGGCTGTCTGTGTTTATGCACAGGAAAAGGGACGCTGCTTTGTAGTTGACCGTGGCATTCCTAACTAATATGTAATGTTTTGCCTGATTAGGCAAGGATTTTGAGAGGAATAATTTGGGCTCATTTTAACAGTAACGGAAATTGAGGGAATCGAGAGAAAGAGAGGTTCCATTGCAAAGTACTTGCTTACATTGCTTCCCTGAGATGTTAACAGCTCTCCAGGTTCCTGGTTTATGTTATGTTATTACCATCAGCTTAGGATTCATGACTTTTGCCTTAGGCAGAATAAGTGATATGATTATGCCTGAAGAAAGCTTGTTCAGGGCACTGCTAAGCATATGGAGGAAAGGTGAATATGAAGTTTGTTACCACCAAAGTGTTTCCCAATCTGGTGTTTTAGAAAGGCAGCCAAATGGAAGCGGTGCAAAAGCTTCATACCTGAATACCACAACTGTAGATTGAAATTTTCTCAAATGACAATGTCAGATTAGTACTAAATGTGATTAGATATACCAGAAGTGCTTATAGTAGTCCTAAAGCAAACGCCACTTGGCTCTTCAAGTACAGTACTGTATCTGCAGCTAGGCTCTGCTGAATACATATATTAATCTTTTCCTCTTGGGTGTTTTCCTGTTATAAGCATATTAATAATTCTAATAAAGCTAAATGTTTGTTGCATAAAACCCATGCTTAATTTGATCTATTAAAAATAAAAGCCTTATATGAGTTTTTTTTGTCTTGTCTCTTATACTCTTTACATAGTTTGATGGTATTAAATTAGTATAAACAAACTTCCATAGGGATTAAGATGGAGCCTTCAGCATAAACATTTCATTTTTCTAGTCACTGAAAAATGAAAAGCCAGTTTTAAGTAAAAAATCTATACTTGATTATCTCGCATGAATCTTGAGACACTGTGTAGGAATAGACACTAAACTTTTACAAGCGCCTCTAAACTGCCGTGTTTTGATCTTGGAAGACAAATGTTCAACTTCTTAAGAATAAGAGAGATATTAATTTCTGTTAGTGGAGGACTTGGAATTAGTGTCAAAAGGAAAGTGTTTAAATAGTGAGTAATATTTATCCTTTATATTTTGTTTAGAAAATAAGTGGGTTTAGTGATGTGCTTGTTTAGGTCATACATTTGCTTGGCTAATTATAAGGGAAAAAATAACCTGTCCTCTGTGCTCATGCTGGACTTGACAAGAGATGATAGGCCTGAAATACAGTGATGAATATTGCAGGTAGCTATTAGGGGAGAAAAAAAAGAAAGAACGGTGAAACACTGGGATGGAGTGCCTGAGGGGATGACAAAATCTCCCTCATCATAAGGCATAGAAACACGTTAGAAAACATCTGGGAAAAATGGCACAGGTAGCACTGATACCTGAGGCAGGCAGGAGAAAAACCTCCTGAAGTACCTTCTAGTCCTATTTCTCCATGGTTTTCTGTGCCTGAAAAAATATTATTTAGGCTCTGATTCATCCTGTCTAGATGAAGACATCTTACCAACGTAGCTAAGGAGCAGATATTTAATTCCTCCCCATGGGAGAGGAGTACATTCCAGCCTAGAGAACAGAAGGCTCTAGTGAGACCTTATAGCAGCCTTCAAGTACTTAAAGGGGGCCTACAGGAAAGATGGGTAGGGACTCTTTATCAGGGAGTGTAGCGATAGGATGAGAGATAACAGTTTTAAACTGAAGGAGGGTAGATTTAGATTAGATACTAGGAAGAAATTCTTTATGGTGAGGGTAATGAGACACTGGAACAGGTTGCCCGGAGAAGTTGTGGATGCCCCTTCCCTGGAAGTGTTCGAGGCCAGGTTGGATGGGGCTTTGAGCAACCTGGTCTAGTGGAAGGTGTCCCTCCCCGTGGCAGGGGGCTTGGAACTAGGTGATCTTTAAGGTCCCTTCCAACTCGAACCATCCTATGATTCTACGATTCGATTCTGAATCGTCACTTCACTAGTGACAAATTAACTGCAGGTACGATCCTAATGTCCGAGGCTTCCAAGCATGAAATGCTTAATGCTAGCCAAGATATGTAAGTTCCTCCTCTTCTGTATCCTTCGTGCTCTGCAGACCTTCTGCCAAGGAACGTCTTGGCTGGCTTTCTATGTCCCTACACGCTGACTGGCACTTGTCCCATCATGCTCTAGATATTATCCTTTCTGAGCATAAAACGTACATGTCATCCACTGAGCATCTTTTTCCATACTCAGGGTGCAGAAGGTCTCACCCCTGAGGCATGTGGGCACTCGAGTGAATTTCAGAGCCCAAGCAAATGTCCTCTGTTTGATCTGGGCTCTCACCATGGAGAGCCAGCTCAGCAGCCTGCACCCTCACCCTGCAGCTGGGATACTGGGAATCCAGGTGCAGGGATCTCCCTGTCACTTGTGGGCTAGCTCAGCAGCTATCAGTCGGCCACAGTCTCAGCCACAGGGCTAGCAGAGCTCGCTGGATTTGCCAGGCAGGAGAAGGCAGCAGTCTGGGCAGGATGAGAACTAGCAATGGCCACAGTGAAGCACATGCTGTTGACAGCGTTCTCAGCTGAGGCTTGACTACAGAGGTCAGGAACCAGTGCTTTTTATAACCGCTGATATTTGGAAAAGAGGACACTGTGGTGTGAAAAGTACAAATCGTAACAATGGGCTCTTTCTTGTAATGTATTCTCAGCCCTGGAGAACAGTGGGACTGCGCGCAGTCGTCAGCATGGGTTATATAGAATGAATACTGCCAGTTAGACTTGATTGCCTTTTTGATAGATTTACAAAAGTACTGAATGAAAAGAATGCAGCAGATGCAGAATAATTGGATTTTTAGCAAAGTAGTACAATGTCTCATGAAATCATACTCTTGACGTTAATTCAAACTGGTTGGTGCATGAACACGGTCACATGGACCAAAAATAGGTAGAGGAATTTCAAGCAAAGAATAAAGATAGTCAGCAGCTTGATAAGCTGGGGAAAGGTAGCTGATGAAGTACTGCAGGGACAGGAGTTTCATTTAAGATTTTTATTGATCTGGAATAAGTGCAAAGAAGACATTACCAAAAACTCAGGTTGTTTTGTGCTATGATGTGACTCAGTTTCGGAATTTAATCCCTGGAAACATAATGGGTGTCCATGATAGAAACATCAAGAGAATCTCAATTAGAAAATGTAAGAAGACAATTTGGCATGTTTTATACATACTTGGAGTATCTCTTCTGTCCAGAGTGAGAGGGTTGCTTGCATTTAAGACAGGTGTACCACTGTTAAGCAGGGGCTGGAGGCGAGGAAGGAGAACTTTGATGTAGCCTCAGGAGGAATTATGTCTCCACTGCTTGTCAAGAGAAATAGTTCTTGTTATGCTTCAAAAGCCTCTTTCCCTGATTTTCTGTTGTTTCATCCATCCCTCTAATCAAGACCTATTGCTGTGGTAACTGACTGTCCCGTTCTGGGAAGCTGTAAGCTGGGAATAGTGCTTCTGCTTCTCAGAATGGTTGTCCCCAGCAGCTGTAGGCAGGGAGATGTGGAAAGCCCTGCTTCCTTCACTCCATGCCCATGTGCTGGACCAGATGCCATTTGGCTCGTGGTACAAGGCAGCTTTTCTGAAGTCCATCAGGCTTGTTTGGGATCTTTACAGCAGGGGTGACCCTCCAGGGTCAGTTCACGGTGCCTGGATTGCTCATGGCAGTCTGAGGTATGGGCTCCTCAAATGAGAAAGATGGGCTGGAGGTGTAGCTTGGCCATTTGGCAGAGTCCATCAGGAGCTAAACAGTCCCTGAGAAGGAAGATACTTCTTCAAAGAGAAAGCTGTAGGGTGGGTTTTTTGGGGGGATGGAGGGGTCGAAGGTGGAGAAGGCATCTCCAGATACCTCTGCCAGACTCTATACCACCTAGACTTGCAGGGAACAGCTTGGGAGGAATCCATCAAGATGATTTGTGAATGAAATTGTCCCAATTAAACACTAGGTGGCATATTTACTTAAGAGTTTCCAGGGACTGTATTAGGGCATCTTACGCTGCTGACAGCCATTTGTGCTTGTGCAATGAGAGTAGTTTCATTGGAACATGACCACCTGATGCCTTTTTTTAACAAGCATTCATCTTATTCTTAAAAAACTTGACACAAAGACACCATTGCTTACTTCAGCCTTTAAGTTATTCTTTAGCTTCAAAGTCACTTCTATATTAATACACAGATTATTAAATGCAGTGTGGTAAGGAATCGGTGTACATGGCAGTGGTCCTACAGAAGGTCCAGTCTCAGAGGAACTGTATAAATAGTGAGAGAGGTTAATATGCAAAGACATAGTATGATTTACTTATTTCACTTGTCTGAAAGGCTGAATGTAGGAATATATACGCATTTTAAAAGTCAAATGAAGGAAACCTACCCTTCCTCCTTACGTCAATGTAAAGCACAGCTTTTGATTTCAGAGCTGGTATTTTAAGGTAATAGGGTCCAATGGTTTGGGCAAAATACCCAAAGGCAGAAAATATGCCTTTATTCTCTGTCTGCGTGACACCTGTTAAGTCAGCCAGGCTGCAGTTTTCCATACGCTGCTGCTTCTCCATTGGTGAAAGAATAAATACACCTAGCTTACAGAAATGCCTTTTCACACGCTGCATCCTCGAGAAAACGCAGCGCCACAGCCATCAGCGGGGCAGAGCACTTAGCCTCTATCAAAAAATACCATGTTTAGTATGTCTGCTCTAAAAATTCTCAGTTCTTCCTATGGACATTTTAAGAAGACACGTAGATACTTTGGACTAACTGCAGATGCCATGAAGATAAACTTCCCTAGTGCAGGAGATATCCATAGCGCTGGTTGCGCAGGTTGTTGCAGCTGTCCCTGGAAGGGAGTCATAGGTTGCTGACCTGTGTCCACCACTGGCTGGATTTCTGAGATTAATCCTGTCATCCGTCAGTCTGCTCTGCTGTAACTCATGTATGGACCTCTGAATCAACAGAACTGATAATAGCTGTTCAGTGCGAGCTCTTACAAATGAAGTGGGCCGTATAAAAAGGGAGCTAAATATGTAGGTCTGAACTGGGGTGTGCTCATTATGCCAGTGCCGAGGAGTGTGGAAAACAGACCTTGCTATGAGAACAGGACTGTGGGGACAAATCCTTTCCTTGCCTGACACTGGCCATGCCCCAGCCATGCCTGTCTTCTTCAAGGGGAGAAGGAAGTCCCACTGCCCTTCCCTTTTCCGTCCTATCCTCACACACAAGAAGCAGTCTGTAGCTATTGCACTATCTGATGCGAGGGAATGTGGTGGGGCAAAAGCTGGTCATCTTACAGCTCTCCTTAGAACACCAAAAATGTGTCCAGAGCAAGTGTGCTTTGGCATCAGGAGAATCTGGTCAGGTTCATACCACAGAAAGGGAACTTACACCTATTTTCATTTTCAGTAGTATCTGTTTATGCCCATATTCTGTGAAGGTTTTTATGTCTGTTATTTTCCCAGCTCTCAGGAAAACACTAGTAGACCAGCATGTAATTCAGACAGTGAACTGAGTCTGCTCCCCTGCACACAGTGGCTGGATCCCTGGCCACTGCTGGGCTGCATTCACAAGGCTGTGTTTTACAATATAAGTACACAGACACCTGGCTAACTCTTTCAAATAAATTAATTCTATTTATTTATATATTTGAGGAAGTAGAGGGAAAAATCATTTCCTTTTATTTCCCTCTTCCCCTCCCTTTAATTTGATTAATCCAATCAGTGCAGTTTCCTAAATCCATCTAGTCTATAATGCATTTCTGAATGTCAGGCCAAGTGAATTTGCAGACAAAGCTTAAGGCACTTCCAGAATGGCTGAAAATGAAGTATACTCGCACAGACTGGACTAAAAAGAGTGTATTTTCAAGGGCATTGTTCACATCATTTGGTTTCTTGTAGACCTCAAAGCACTAGGAATTAAGGGGAAAGGCTGGATTGTGGTTTCTTTGTGGCCTGGCAGAATCCCAATTGAATAAAGTCAAGTCATCATTTGATATAACTTGCTTTGTATGAGATGTTCCGTGCAATGCAGGGCTTGTATAACTTCCACATGATGCTTTGTAGGGAATTTTTGCATGTGTGTTTTTTCAATGAGCTCTCAGTTCAGTGGTTGAAGTTTCATTCTCCACATGTGAGCAGTGTACAAGCTCTGTATCATCCAGCTATAGACATTGAATTTCATGAGAAAATACAAAACCTTCTATAATTTCCCTTGTCCTATTCCTCATCTAATTTTATGTTGCAAATTAAACAAAAAAAAAGTAAGTAGTTAGGGTACATGTAGCATTTTCTTCCTTTGCAGATCACAGTATATGCTCGACCACAAAGGCACGATACTGCCCCAGTTGAAATGAGAGCAAGCCTACATAGCCATGGGTCAAGGCATGTAGGTGTTCCATTAGAGCTGCCCAAAACTAGAAATGTGGACAAGTATGTGGTGATACACACCACAGGGTCCAGTGCCTTGGGGCTGTGGTGAGCCAGCCTACTGAAGAGGTACAGCGTAGGCAGCTCGCGTTTCAGGCGGCTTGTTCAATACATCAGCTCAAGTGCAGTTCACAGAGCGCGTGGGCTAGTGTTCTGACCAGGTTACCTGGAGATCTTGGTATATACATCTCACTGGATGACAGTAAATGGGGAGATTAAAGCACTGCGCATTAGAACATGGATGGAGTTCAGACATCTGCCTGCTCAGTGTCTTTCAAGTAAAATTTTGTAACGGGACTAAATCAGTCCATTTAGTTCAAGTTAGTATCTAGGCCTTCTACTACACAAGCAGAACATCTCGCAGCAAAATTCAAGATCAGACTTGGGAACAGAGTACTGTATCAGCTAGTGCCTGAGCTATCTATGGAGTAATAAATATTCGTTATCTTCTCTAACTCAGAAGAACCCTCTTTGGTGCAAACAGATGGGGATGGTGAATTTGATTCTTCTGCAAATTATATTTGAAGTAGAAGATTGCAAATAAAGGGACAGTGACTGAAATGTTAATGCTTGCCCATTTTATTGCCTGTCTATTTTCCTTTTAAAACGTGGTTCAAATTCTTGAATAAAGGTAAGAATCATGACATTAATAAGAAAGAGGAGATTAAAAATTTCAGCTATCAGCAGCCTTTCTGATTGTATGTAGATTGGGTTAACAGCTGTGGAGGTTTGCACTCTACCACCACCACCTATTTTTATCTTGCCAGGTGTTGCTAAGAATAATTTAGTATTTTGAATAGTTATATTTTTATAGACATGTGCAATAATCCAGGAAGAGTTCCTGAATATTTAATATTCCAATAATCAGATGAAAAAAGAAGTTAATTCAGTATTTGATAGCACTTCCAATCCAATATAACATACTCAGAGCTAACTGAGAAAAGAATATATTCCTATAGGCTTTTGATATTTTTTCTTTCTGTAAAAATTTAGCAGCTAAATATGTGCATAGAAAATAAGACTCAATATTCCCATCTTCATACTACTTTAAAAAACGCAAGTGCTCAAGTTCTGCATCATCTTCAGAAAAACAAACAGATACGATAGAATTCAGTGACAGTATAAAAGAGCATTTATTACAACAGGGGAGATGTATTTTTCACAAGACTTCAAATATCAAAATTATGCTAAAAAATGGGGGGGGGGGGGGGGGGGAGGTACTTGTCCCTGCAAAACAGAAATCAGCAAATAGGAAACAGTTCTATAATAACCCATGTGGGACCATGGAGCATTTCAGATTAGCTATGCACCACAGGTAATCCTAGTTTATCTTTTTATTATTGTTGTTCTGTTCACAGTTCAGTGTATTTTAAGATGCTATCTATGGCCTTTTGGGGTATAATTACATTTTTCACTTGATTCGTAATTTAGTAGCTGGAACAAGAAGACCAAAGGTTATTTGGAATCAGACCTGACAGCCCGGAGGCTGAAGTGCTGACATTAGTCTGCCGCCTGACAGGTCTATGCCTCACGATTCATCTGTGCGTGTGTTTGTGACATATTTAAAAAAGCAAGAAACCTAGCAGAAAGGATTCTCAGCCCTTACATAGGTGCAGGCAAAATGCACAATAATGAGCCTCAAACTGTCTGTTTTATTTTCAGCAGGATGCCTTTCTCTTTTTTTTTGGCTTGCTTTCACTGAACCTAATGAAAATAGTTGTCACACCGAGCATCAGAGGATGCCTTTTTTGCTCCCAGAAAGCATGTCATTGCTCTTTGTCCTTCTCAATTTTCCTTCCGTTAGCACATACTCTGTTGAACTTGAATCCATGTTGTTGAGCTGTTTGTCTGCCGCACCATTTTTACACAAAGCAGTTGGTCCATCAGTGGTCATGTTGCCTGGTGTAGTGAAAACCCACTGTGTTGTTGCGTTCAGCATTTATCAACCAAAACCACCGCAATATTCCTTTGCAGTTCACCGCTGTAGGGTTAAGTGCTGTACACAGTTGAATTAAAGTTTGTATCTCAGCAGCTGGTGAAGTCCTTTCCCCTGGTTTCCACTGGCTCCTTACCTCAGCTTACATTGCACACACAGTGCGTTGCACGTGTGGCTTTACACACAGATACTTTCTTGCTTTGATTCTCAGATAGGAAGGTGAAGATGCACAGGCAGCAAATTTAGGACAGAAATGCAGATCTGTCTTGTTCAAGAATGATGTGTCAGTGGGGTGGCTGTGGTAATTAGGGTTGTTTTGTACATACGTTCTCATGATGATTTATTTGGAATAGTAATACTGATGCACAATGTACTTTGTATACCTAACTGCCCTCAGAAGTCACTTTTTAAAGGAGGGGGTCTGGCGGGAGGATGTTAAGGAGGCACATTTGTGCTAGTGGAACTGTCACTGAAGGTCAGGGTTGTGCCTGAGCGTGTGTCCATGACAAGACAAGACTAGGCCTAGTTTGGCATTGTAGTTGAGGCCAGTGAAGTGTTGCAGCCAGGGCCTGGGATAAATCCCAAACAGAAAAGTACAACCTCCAGCAGCTTTTCTTTTGATTAACATCTCTTTAGTGATCTCAGTGGCAAATGCAGAAAAGACAGCTATTGTGAAGAAACCACAGAGCCAGAAGAGACAGAAACAATAGCAGAAATGGCATAAAAAGCATTGAAAAATGTGTTTATTCTTCTCAATCATGAGCCTTTTTCCTTGAACATTCTTCTGTAGCACAATATCAAAGACAAAACATTTTGCCTTAACCATACATTTATAGAAGGTGTCTTGATAGTTGAGAGTATAGGATGTAAAATTTGCAGAATTTTTAGTACATCTATATAGCTAATATTAAAACAAATACAGAGAAGATAGTGCTAGAAATTTCATCAGATTCAGTCTCCAAAGCCTGAATTTTCAATTCCCCTAACTTTAATGAATCTTCACTCAGATGAGTAGATAAGCATATGATTTGCATCTAAACATAGCAACACAGGCACCTGGTGAGCCATTAAGTGAATTGAGTGTGGACAGTGAGATAGGGGCAAAGCCCAGGTTTGAACATAGCAGCTCTTGGTTCTTGGTTTATTCCTCGGTTCAATAGGTCCCACTACCTGAGCTTTGCAGCCCTGAGTAAGATTTCACAGTGTGTGCTTAGGAAAGACTTACTAAGTAGTGTGTCCTTTTCCTAAACACTTTACAGCTTTCTCATCTATGACTTTGCTAACCCCTCATGGGTCTATCTCCGGTAATGGTGCTTCAAGCTTTACCTTCCTTAGCTTTGGGCCCTTCTATTCAGTCTAATTTTTTTGCTTTTACAGGGCTTTACTTTTTCTCTCAAAATCAAGCTTGAGAACTTTTGGTGGTGTAATAAAGGAGTCCAGGGAACTTGTTCTGGCAAAGGAGACTGTCCAAGCCAGAAACTGAGGAGAAAGGTTTTGAAATGCAGCCTCTAAAAAAATTAAAAACGTTAATGCAGTTAGATTCCACATCTTCTGAAGCAGACGCTTCAAAACAAGGAAGTATCACTGAAACGGACAGTGTGGTCTGTATAAGAAAGTATATGTCCTACCTCAGTAATCAATTTTGTCTCTATTTTAAATCTGTGTCGCTAACTTTCTAAAAATGCAGGTGCTGTGCTGTCACTTCAGGAGAGGTTCTGCTGCTCTGCTCGAAGAAAGCAGCAATAAAATTTAATATTGTCTTCCAGTACTGCAGTCACCTCTGGCTATGCTTCAGCCTCTTCCACCAGGCCAGAGGGATAGGAGAGGCAGTGATTTGTAACTAGCCTATCTGTACTTCTGAGCTGGTGTGCAACAGGAATATGCAACCAACAGGTGCTTAGAAAGCCCCATATATTAACTGCTACAAAGAGTCACCACCAGTTTGCCCCAGGGTAAGAGTTACTGCCATTGCCACCTTCAGCAGAGGGGAAACTCCCACAACAGGCCATTGCTAGAAGAAATTCAAGTGCTTGGACCTTGGGAAGAGGCAACACCAAGCTCTGTCCTACTGTCCCATCCTTTGCTTGTCCACGGGATGACCAAACACGATAAAATCGTAGCTGTGTTGTGTCTATCCTAATCCTAGAGAACAAGTGGGTGTAGCACCAGCTCTTATTTATACCTCTTCCTATTGGATATTTGCAAATCTTTCCCACCGTTTGGATACCACCCTGAAAGGCAGGAGGTCAGCCTCAGTCCCTATTCTGCAACATGAATCTCTCATATAGGATGAAATTTTGGCAAGAATGGGACTTGAGGTTTATCCAGATTCTGTTGCAAAGAGAAGCACATGACAAGAAATGTGTCTTCCTATTGCTGCTACTAAGAAACAGAGCATTAATAATTTCTTCTGACAAGTGACATCAATTCCAGAGAAGCAATGAGAGAAGCAAACATAAAAAATATGAAATAAAGATCTGTCCATTGGCAGATCTTAGTTCCGTTGACCTCTCTTTTCATTTAAACAACATAGACACATTTCTAAACAAACTATGACGATCAAAGTTGTAAATTATAGAGGGATTTACAGAAATTGCCTTCTTATCTGTCTTTAGTTTTAAGTGACATTGAAGGCACACCAATGAGTGGAAAGAAGTCTTCCAAATTCAGAACAAAATGGCCATATCTTACAGATACATACATAATATATAATAAAGGGTTGGATCCAGCTAATATGTAATACTAAGCTACAGTACTCATTTTTAGGAACAGTCCTTTTAAAAGATCTGAGAATGGTAATGAATGCTCTGCTTACCATCATTTGAAAGAATGAGGTTATGGAGAAATAAAATGAATTATTTTTGGCCTCAAATATATAACATAACTGTTACATGAATATTGAATATTGCTAATATGTGAATGGGAAAATTACATGAAACAAAAGAAGTTCTGGATTAAGAAACTATTGGATCTGGATCTCAAACAGCTTGCATCAGCTTGAAGCTGATATAAGATCTTCTGCCTGCCAGAAACAGGCATTGCAGGATTGGAAGCGTTATTTTTATGGTTATGGTAAATACATATATAATTATTTTTCCTTATAATTTTTAAGGAATTCCTGTGTCCATAACATTTCTCTTTTTTCTAGAAAAACAACCCTTTTTTTAATGTGTGTTCAAGTGCACAGATACTCAGGGGAAAAAGCATTGGCACTGTTGTCATTGCCCCTTTTTAACTTCCCCAGCAAGGTCGTCCAGACTGATTGTGCAAAGTCCTCACTGGGGATTATTTTAATATTTTACATTAGATGTGTTGCAGTGTCAGCTTCTCCCTTATTAGCAAAGGGAACTATGGACATCATACTGTGTTGGCCATAGCAGGATTAGTCAGAGCAACATCAGAACAGACAGTCTCTACAAGGTTGCTCAGTCCTCGTGGGTCAGCCCTTGCTACCGTCTTTCAGAATTCAGCAGAAATGGGGTCTCTCCTGAGAATCTGGAGAGAAGGATGCCCAGGGAGGGTATAAGAAAGGCTGTTTTCCCCCCGTACATTATTGGTTCTCCTTCCCTGAAGCTGAGGCTCATGAGGAGGCATGCTCAGCCACCTCCATGCTCCTCTATTTGTAACTTTTTTGGAAGAGGAGCATGGAAGGGAGAGGAGGGGGACTGGTGACAGCAGGGATCCAGAGGGAAAAAGGCAATTCGGAGCTGCTCCATGAAAAAAAAATAAATGCATCTGTTCTCTGTGAGCCAAAAAGATTGGCACGGCTAGAAACACAGAGTGCTTTGTGTTTCTCCTCAGCCCTCCTCATTCACTGGCAGCAACCAAACATATTGAGCCCCAATACTTGCACCTTTCCTATGAGGCCAGGCTGAGAGAGTTGGGGTTGTTCAGCCTGGAGAAGAGAAGGCTGCAGGGAGACCTTATTGCGGCCTTTCAGTACTTAAAGGGGGCCTGTAGGAAAGATGGGGACAATCTTTTCAGCAAGGCCTGTTGTGACAGGACAAGGAATAATGGATTTAAACTAAAAAAGAATAAATTTAGAGTGGGTATAAGGAAGAACTTTTTTACAGTGAGGGTAGTAAAGCACTGGAACAGGTTGCCCAGAGAGGTGGTGGAGGCCCCATCCCTGGCAACATTCAAGGTCAGGTTGGACGGGGCTCTGAGCAACCTGATCTGGTTAAAGCTGTCCCTGCTCACTGCAGAGGGATTGGGCTAGATGACCTCTAAAGGTCCCTTCCAACCCAAAGCATTCTATGATTCTACTTCAGGTCTCCCAGGCAGGGTCCTACAGTGGGATTCTGCTTGCAAAGTTCTCAGGTGTTGCTCTGAGAAATCTTGGAGAAAATTACACTGAAGACAACTTTTGCCCCAGTCTTCTGTGAGAAAATGCAGCAAAGGTTGCAAATTAAAAAATAATAATTTGCTAAATAAAATTATCATCTCTCAAAAGCATCCCCCAGTAGGGATTTTGCCTTAACACTCTAAGAATTTAAAAAGAGGGATCTTCTCAGTAAAAATGTCACTTGAGAAACCAACAGACTCATCTCCAATCCGATGCACTGGAATATCTCCCCATCACCCTGTGGTTTTCCTTCAATCATTTTTTTCTTTTATTTAAGCGATCATCCTGGAAACCGCCCTACGCCACCTTTATTTTTCCTCATTATTTCCCCTCTTGCCTTCCCAGGACAAGAAAAAGTCTTTCTTTTGGCTTTTTCCCACTTTATGCTTCAGAAACCCCAACACAGATACCCTGGTTTCTACCTATGGAGCATCGGCACAGCAAAGGAAAACGGTCACGTTCTGCCGCAGCACAGAAGATACAAGAAGGACCAGCAGCAAAGGCGTTAAAGGGAGTCCCATAGCAAAGATATGCAATGCCTTGAAATTTTAAGCGCTAAAATCTATGAATACATAAATATGAATAAATCTTTGCAATTCCAGATATTTCTGGTTGACACAAAATACTTGGAGCCAGTTATATAGGGGGTTTTGCCTTGAACACTGGAATCGGTGATGCCTGGTTCCCTATGGATTTGCGCTCTATCTTTCTGCACACTTTAGTCCCGCTTCAGTAAGGCCATCCATCCCTCCAGACCTTTCACACATCCTTCCCTCACCCCCATTTCTCCTACCCTCTTCTCACCTCGACAGGCAGCAGGCCTTGAAGCTCCGCATTGGGCTGCCAGGCCAGCCAGGAGAACACAGGAGCTCAGACCGCAGGCTGCATCTTAGTCCGGCTACCAAATTTCATGAAACTCAGATGTCTGTTGCTCCATCAGCTTCAGCTAGAATTAGCCAGCTGGTTCAAAAGATAGTCAGGGCAAGTGGCATGACAGATCAACACACACTGCAATCACGTTTCTGTAGGCAACCAGACTAATTTGAGACCAATATTACCTTTAATTTTAATAATAATTTTTTAAAGCTCCATAGGTAGGGTTTCCAGGCATGTTCTTTACCTTCCTGTAAGTGTAAATGTAATTATAAGATCCACCTCTTCCTTTTTTTTTTTTTTTTTTTTTTCCCCCCTCCCCATGTTTGTAAACATACCTCTTCCACAGAATACCTGGCTGCAGGGGCTCCACTGGTTTCCACCAGTGCCATGCAGACTGCTTCTGGGTGGTTTACAGCAAGGTAGCCAGGTACCTTGCAACTTTCAACTTGCTATATCCCATGTATTGGCTTCAGGTGACTTTAAAAAAAAAAAATCCAAAATTTGCCTTCTCCTGAATGCCACAGCTGTAGCTGACTGCAGTTTCCACTACTTGATGGCTGCTGGGAGAAGATGTGGCTGTGGGTGAGTTGAGCACCTCACCGGCAGTGTCTGTGACCTGCTTATTTGAAACTGCAACTCCTACCTCTCTAGAAAGTGGCTGGTGTTTTTTTATGGGATGGAGAAGAAAGAGGTTTCGCTATAGCTGTTTTTAATGCTTTTGAGTAACACGTTGCTCCCAGTCTTCTCCTGCCTTTTCAGGTGGACTGAAGGGAGGAGGGCAATTGCTGTTATCTTTAGCACCTGGGAATAGCAGCTTTGGAAGTGGCAAAGTGCTGTGATCTCCACCTACAGAGCATAAAATGGAGGGAATCTCTTACCTTGTCCTTCTCTAGCAGAGATCCCTGAGAAACTGCCCATTTTTACCTCCATCCCTCAAAACTTGGGGCTCTGGTCTGTGGACAAGGGGTCTATGATGCAGTTAGATCCCTGGCTGAGGATTACACAGTGTGTCCTCACTGCAACAGCAAGAAGGGCCTCCAGAGTGGGTCATGTCTTTGTTCCTAGGTAGATTCTGTATCATTCAGGACAATCTGTTTTGAACCAGTTTGCATCATCCAGTTCCCCTGACTGTGCTAGGAGTTACATATGCTCAGCAATACTAAAAAATTATCTCACAAACACATGCATCAGACAGTCTCGTCTAGTTTGGTTTGGTTTAAATCTCCAGGTTGGCAACTTCTAAAACATGTTCTCCATTTTTTCTGACTGCTCAGATTCCAAGAGAGATTGAGTTTCCTTCACTGCTTTAATGAGACTGTTCCCAGTAAGTTACTGTCTTGGTTGCGCAGAGGGATAAATGCCTGATTTTCTTCATTTGAAAAAGACCCCAAAAAAGTGCTTCTGCTCAGCCTCAGCCATTTGTCTGGGAGGTTTCCACATCATGTGTCAAGCTGGTTTTTCTTCTCTTGACCACAGAAAACTGCTCAGATGAGGTTGAGGGGAAGTACAAGGTTTTGACAGCATATAGAAGGTTCCAGCTAATTGAGTTCATTGGGAATTTTTCTACACAGCATTTTTTCTGTGAAAATCATTGAAAAATGCCAACTCCTTGTGGAGGAGGGTCAGCTCCAACAATTGACTTACTTTAATGGAGACAGCCTGAAGGAGCCCAAGGTAGAAGACGCCAGGCTCAGGCTGATGCCTGATGGGATGATGTTGCACCCCACAACCCTCTCCCTTATAGGGCTTAAAAATTCTGTGTACAAGGTCTCATTGTTGCCCTGCTGTCAGCAAACAATTGTGAAAATCCATTAATGTCTCGTGCTCTTCCCATGACTGACCCAACCACGAAGTCATCACCTGCTCCTTGCTGATAGTCACCGTACTGGCTCATACTACAGATGTCTGTCCTTGGGTTTTTAAGCTTTGGTCCAGTCTGGGTGATTAACAATGTTGGGGTCACTGGGGTTCCATTTTTAGCTTGGGAAAGGGGTTCACATTGCTGCAGGAGTCCAAAGAAATTAGGGATCATTAGAAGTCATCATTAGAAGAGCTTTGAAGGTACAAAGTTAAGCATTTGGAAGTTAGGGAATGCCAAACGGAGGGTTGCCAGTACAACCCCAGCTGTGCATTTACATGATGGTACTGTTTTTAGTTACAGGATCCCATTTCTTTCCTGTGGGTCTCCTGCCTCACTCAGTGCACTGGAGAAACTTTGCTCAGCTAAAGCATGGTTATGTAGTTAAACATGCTGTTGTCCGCAGGTTGGATTCAAGTGGTTTAAAAAGAATTCCCAAATTTTGCCTTCCCCTGAATGTCACAGCTATAGCTGACTACAGTTTCTACTGTTTCCACTTCTTGATGACTGTTAAGTCATGGCTGTGGGTGAGTGGGTGGCTGTGGGCAAGCAGCTTTGCCTTGCTATTTATGGAAGTGAAAGGCATGTGACGAAAAGGGGGAAAAAAAAAAGTCTACTGCAGTGATGAAACTGGTTGAAAGTTGAAATGGGCTGGATTACATCCCTGCTCAGAGCCCTCATTTCATGTTGGCAAGTAGCTCAAACATGTTCAGAGGCTAATGAGGCTACTTCTGCTACTGAGTGCACAAATTAGATTCTGCAGAAGTATTGAGTAAATGCAGGTGAAACTAATGGGATCTGTTATCTGAATATAGAAAATAATATACCCTATTAAATGTTATTAAAAAAAATGCAAGCTGCAACTCAAATTAGTTGCCAAAAAGAAGAAAAGATTAATATAACGAGTTAGCCTCTTGTCAATGAAATGGGAATAATACCAGCCTTTTGATGAAAATTGTTGTACAGCATCCAGACTGCACAGCTTCCCGATTCCCTGGCGAGCCGGGGGGTGAGGGAGGGACGTTAACATTCAGGATTGGGAAGAGAGTTTGGGAGGAATGTGCATGATGTGAACTGGCTTGGAGAAAAATAGTCTGCGCTCATGTAAACACAGTCGGCATCATAAGACTTCAAGGGTCAGAGCTCAGCTTGAATTAAGACAGATCTCTCTTGTTTAATATTTAGTGTTGGGAGGATGAAAGAAGTATTGCCCTAGAAAAATCAGTTTTAAAATTCTGCTGGATGCTGGGACTTCACTTTAGAAGTAAATAGGGACGTTCTTTTCTTTTCTTTGCACTTCAAAGATTTACATGCATGACAGTGAGTAATCAGCTGTTTGCTGAGTGCAAGTCAGTGTGATGGAAAAATAGCCACCAGTTTGTTCCATAAAGTCATGGGAAGAAACAAATAAAACAAATGACACAGGGAGTGTTTGATTTTTTTTAAGAGCATAATGTAGCTGAGTTGAGCATTTCTTACCACTAAGGGTAAGGCAGCAGTCTGTCAGCTTTGTAGTTGTTATAAGAAAAATTTTTAGTCACAATATTGTAATAAAAAGAAAGGAAAATGAATCAGACAGCTTTTTTCAGAAAATGCGTTGGAGGCTTTCTCCCTAGACCACACTCACTCCCTCAGTTGTCACTTGCTTTCTGTCACCCAGAAGCAACTATCTGCTCATCTCACAGATATCCTGAGGATTACTATTAATATTTTCTCTTCTTATTAATATCTATTTTGTACAAAAGCACTGATGTGTACTAGGCACTTTACAGACAAGTAAGGAAGTGAGTTACTTTTCCTAGAAACTTGCAATCAATAGGGGTTTGCCTGAAGTAGCGTAAAATGAATCTCTCTGGGCTGTACTTATTTATCTATTACTTGTAACAATTTATCTTGCATGCCTGGCTGTGACAGCTCTTGTTTTACAAAAACTAGAAATGTGGTAGGTGATCCACAGCAGAATCTAAGCATGGCCTGCAGCTGGAATGATATTTTAAGAAAAAAAAATGAAAAAGAAGAGGTTCACAGATCAATCTTGCCTGGTTCTTCTTCTTCAAGTTCACCCTCAAAAAATATAGCCATCTCAGAAACTTGGCCAAGTAGATATTTGTGTAGCCTGCCAAATTTGTATTGTAGAAGGAAATGGGAGAAGCGAAGTTCCTGGTGCTGATGGAGAAGCACTGGGGAGAAGGGAATCGCAGGGAGCTCAGCACCGATGCTGGGTGCTCTGAGCATCCCGTCCCCACCAAGGAGGCAAGCAGCTACAACCTGTGTCATGCAGAGCCTCTGGTGGGTGCTCCAGGTTTGATCCTAAACAAACGGCGTGAAAGTACCTTCACCCTGAAGATGATAAAGCAAGGAAGTCTCTTGCAAAGTCTACATGAGAGAAGAAAATGCACATCCTCATTAGCATTTTAAATGATGTAAGGCACTACTCTTCCCTGATAGCTGAGAAGGGATGCTAGCTCTAATAAATTCTGCTAATTGCTGGTATCATTTTAGGGAAAGATGATTTATCTTCCTTTGGTAGACAGCTCAGGTTCTTATTTACTGAACACACTCGTTGACAGTAAATGTACACAGCTGCTCAAGATAGAAAGCTATTTTAATAGTATACTTCCTAGCACAATCTTTTTTTCAACAATAACATTTGAAAGGTACGCAGGAAGAAGAACAGGTGGCACTTTTTGCTGAGAATAAAAGCTTTCCTACTTTGATTTGGCTATGAACTTAGATCCGTATGAAAAAATGTGTTCAATCTTTCTAACTGCTGTACTTTTTCCCTGTATATCCACTACTACAAAATGCAGTCATGTGGGACTGTAGATGCAAAATTGTGATTCCAAAAGTCTAAATATTTGTATATTTCTGATGAAACATCCTCATAGTTGTATTTTACCAGTACACAATTTAGCACAATTACGTCTGGTTTAGAGACAGACTTTGGGTACGTGAGGGTGGTGTTTACTGCGCATGGCTCCACTTGACGTGCATACTCTTTCTGTTGCCTGTAATACATTTTTTCAAATATGGCCAACTAATTAAATTTAGATATAGAAATGCTTCCATATTGATGTGCATATTATATGCATATATATAGTGTGTGCATAGCATATTAAAAGATATATACATATGCAGATGTACTAAAGACAAATAGTGTAATGTTATATTACGTGACTATAATAGATTCATAAATATGAAATACTCCCACCGTTCTTTGGTTTCTGTGCAGATTTATGGTCTATCAAATGGATTAAAGCCTGTGGCTGCTGCATAGTGAAGTAGGCAGCTGCTCAATATTTATTTTTATCTTCACTGCTGAAAAAGTAGACCCACTGCTCATTAAATTAGTCCTGGTTCTTCCAGTAAGCACAGTCTATCTCCTTCGGCAGGAGTCCAGGTTAGAGATATTTGGAAGTTTTCCAGCAACACCTAGTTTTTTTCCTTTTTATTTTTCAGAAAATGTAGGTTTGAGCCTGAAATGTTTCATTAAAAAGAAAAAAATATTTTACTGGGTCCAAGTGACCATATGTATTCACACATCACACCTCCATCCTCAGCACTCACACCTCAGTACTTCCCTGGATTTCTTTGGGTGTCCTCAGCCTTGGTGTAATCTGCCTGATAGATTGGCTAATTATGTTGGAAGTTAATGATTCCCAGGCCTTAGGCAGTCTGCCATTAAGCTGAGAACCCGAAACACAGTCCCCTGGCTGGCTGGCAGATCTTCCCCAGACACAGCAGACCTGAAACAGTGTCATTTTTGCCAGAAAACTCCTTTCACCAAATGCTGTTTCCCCTGGGGTTCAAAATTTTGGAAAAAAGACAAGAAGTTTTACACAGAACAAACCCCTTGTTTTTCAGCCAAGTCTAGTCCACACACATTCTGTGATAAATCATCATGTTAATCCACAATACCCTTCTCTTAATATTTGCCTCTTTCCTATTATGTCCATGACAGACTCTATGAATACATACATACATATATATGTGCATGTATCTATATATATACACACACACACACAAAATTAGACAAAATATGTTGTCTGTAAGTAGGTAGATTCGTGTTGTGCCCAGAAGGGCAGTGCTGGAATTCTTCAGATAGTTCTTAACTTCGGTATTTCTTGGCTCCTAAATGTTTTAGTTTGCAGTCTATTTATAAACTTAGGAAGTTATTTGAAAGATGTATTTTAATGGAAAGTCTAAGAGAGGCTCATTTTGAACTAGAATACTTGTAATTTTTCAGTAGATGTTCTCCTAATATTTTAGTTGTGAATGTGTTGCGGACTGCTGACTTTTGCAATAGCAAGTGTTGGTTCTCAGGCAGATTAAAGTTTGTTAGGAATTAGAAAATGGAGTATCGGGTTGTAAAATAATCTACATCCCATGATAACATGCAAGGGGAGCTCTAGATTATTATAAATTTTGAATAAATTGTCTGGCCTTTGTTGTACACATTTCTCTCGAACTTGTGCCGATTTATTCTCTGAAGGAATAAGGGATCTGGTTATTCTGAGCAAAACAGGGACAG